>NC_064643.1:754481921-755127830 GCF_023864345.2 Schistocerca serialis cubense
ACTTGAACGGATGTCTTGTGACGTCCGCCCAGACCAAACGCAACGAACAATACCGAACACAACAGAAAAAAAAAAAAAAAATACTAGGGTGGTGTAATGGTTAGCATTTCTGCCTAGCAACGCCAGTACGGTAGCTCAGCGTGTTCGGTCAGAGAGCTGGTTGGCCTCTGTAATAAGAAAACAGAGTGCAAGGACCAACAACTAGCAAAATGGAAAAAAAGCGAGAAGACCCGGATTCGAGTCCAGGCCGCAGCAAAAATTTTAATTCATTTCTTCTGCTTCGATCATTATGGTAGATAATGAAGAGACTTAAATGTCTAAGGGAAACATTTAATTATAAGCTCTTAATAATAGTTTATGTTTTTGGATTCGGCTGTTAATTGCTAGATGCGTATTGTTATGAAATTCCACTGAGAAGCGCGGAACGCACGAACACTTCATTAGGAACGTTTGCGACCTGCGGGCCGCAGTTTGACGACGACTGTACTAGATGCTATGACTTTTTTGGGCAAAAAGACGGCGAGGACGGGAAAGACGACATATGGGTGAACAACTACCCCGCGGAGGCCCTATAGTCGTGGGAGGAATCTGGCATCGTGGTTAGTCTCGGTGATCGACTATGGCGGACAATGACAAAGTAACGCTTCGTCGAAGGATGTTCCAGTTTTATATCCCTTACAGATTACTGGAGACATATTGGTTAACTAAACACAATTCTGGGATGGTTTTAAAGACAACGTGTCGGTGGACAACTACCTCCCGAATGTCATGTAGTTGTGGGAGAAAACTCACATGGAGTTCGCTCCGTGTGATCAGTTGTGGGCTATGGGCATTGTAGCGCTTTCAGTCTCTGTTGGTCCATTATGGCCTGGGGGACATCGGCTGGTACGTAATTATTGATTCAAGAAACTTTACCAGCTGCCGTATGTTTTGGTTTATTTTATTTTATGTCTCAAATGCTACCAGTTTCGTCAACTTGCTATTGCCATCTTCAGGCTCCATATGATATCATCGTATTAACAATCTTACCGACTGTATGTAGGCTCAGTTAGTGTCACCCGTTCACATAGATCTATTGCGTAACGATCGGATTTACGATTCCAGTTTATGGCACCATTCGATAAGGTTGTTGATACGCATAGCGTAAGGGGCCTGAAGATGACAATAGTAAGTTGCCGAAACTGGTAGCATTTGAGATGTAAAATAAAATAAACCAAAACATATGGCTGTTGGTAAAGTATTTTGAATCCATACAAAAGTTGAGCTTTGTCTGAGGATGTTGCAGTTTTACGTCCCTCACAGATGATGGAAGAAATATTGGTTAACTGAACACTACTCTAGGGTGGTTTTAAAAGAAACTTTTTTATTGTTGTGTGGTTTAATGCTGAAATGGGGGTGTTCCTGTGGGGCAAGAACAGTTGCTAACAAGTAATTGAATGGCGGCACTCAAAACTCGTGCTTTCTAATCAAAAGTAAGAAGATGCAGAGGTCGAATTTTTGCAGAACTGCCGAGATCTGGAAGTGTTCATACGTTGTGAGACTTTACTGCTATTCTTCACGTACGAGACACCTTTGCTTCCTCTGGAAACTCACTCTAAAGAGTTGGTTGTGTCAGCAATGATCATCAGCCAGAGTCATTGCCGTTGGTTGTCTGGTCGTGTCATACCAGGGAGCCACTGCTTCCAAATTCTGATTTCTCTACAATGCAGCGTGAAACCCTCGGGGCTGTCACCACTACTGAAAGACCAGTTACAGTCCGGTAGTGATACGCGCTAAAGCAGCCCAATAATAATCTGTATCCCAATGTTCCGTTTGTATCAAAACAAAGTGAAAAAGTAGAAAAATGGTAGGATTTTTAATTTTTGACTGGGTTTTCTAGCTCATTATTGGTCTTATTAATCTATGGTCACTTTAGGTTGGGAGGATACGTGTTGATGGTTCTTACTTTTTTTCCGCTTACCTGTCGATCCGCTAATTGTGTCCTTTATTCATAGACAACGAATGTTCGATTCCGTCCACGTAGCAACTTTAATGTCATGTTTCACCATGTAAGTAATATGCTCTATTTCTCCCTGTTGATTGTAACTATAATTCGACTACAACTGTAACGAATGCTTTATGTAATTTAATAGACTTAAAATGGCGATGTGGCTTCTAGGCTAGGAAACCGGTCGTTAAATAAATTAGTTACAAGTGCTGCCATGCAGTTATTGTTCAGGAATTAGAAAAAATGACCGTGAAACTCCTATACTGAATACTGACGAGGTTGTCTTGGTGATTATCTGAGACACATTTGTCACTGAGTTTGCAGCAGGCAGAGTAATCAATGAAACATTTCGAAATCCTGTTTCAGAGAAGTTCGGCCATTCAAGTCAGCTTTAAAAAATCTGTACCTGAATGGACGAAGTTAAATTCTCGCGAACGTGTAATTCAATCTAGAGCTTCAAACCTGCCCAACTCCGTCAATATTGACCTGCACAAGAATAATCATATAAAAACAAAATACCCAAGTCGAATAACTAAGTGACAGATTACTTAATTGTGGAATGATTTCTAGTTCACTGTTAGACAGGACTGAGTAAATACATCGGAGAATCAGCTTTGCTAACCGTAAAACCGGTGAAATGTTAAGTCCATAAATTAGACTGACACGCACTTACCAGTTTTTACCCCAAGCGCCTGCTGCCCAGACGTGTGGCGGATCTTTCTTCAGTCTTATCTTGTCGATGCGATTTCCATTGAGCCATGAATCCTTATAAGCCGGTTGAACGTCGACTAACGTTTCATGTACGTCGGATGAAACTGGACTAGGGACGCTTACGGTTATTTGTCTTCCCCCACGAGACATTTGCAGCGGGAACTAATGCAATGAATTATTCATCTGCATTTCCATTACTTGCTATAACGAGACAAAATACATCATGCTGATTGAATAACTCCAAGTGTCGAGTACACTGTGACGCGCATATAAATCAACTGAACTGTGAAGACAACGTACCGCGTAAAATACTTTGCCGTAAATTACCTTTCCAGGACTGACTCTCTCTCTCTCTCTCTCTCTCTTTCGTCGTGTGTTCCCACGGTAAAGAGAAGGCAGCTCGGAGGCGCATTCCAACAACCAATGAGAATGATTTTCGGATAAAGGGGAGCGTACTGTAATTTGTGGTCAAAGCTGTTTGAAGACACAACTAGTTAATTTCTGCAACTGTGCTTCTTAGGTTATTCATCTCAACAAGTGAGCTTCGCCATTAAACACAATAGTCGTATAAAATCGCAAACAGCTTACTACCATAAGTCGGAAAATTTTTTTCATTTACTTCATTTTGCAACATGTTTGGTAAAGGCCAAAATTATTTCAATACAAGGTCCACTGAAACTAAATCATCCAGTTTTCAGTTACTTATTCATGACTGATTTTTGGGCCAAGCACTGGCCGAACCGATTGGGCTGCTGATACGTCCTTATACAGGGTCTCTCATAAGAGTCGTCAAATGCGTTCCTCGGAAGTATGGCGCGTCCAGTGCGATGGCAGTAGACTTGCGCTGTGTACAGTGCCTGCTCCATTTACACCACTACACTTGTTCTGGGAGTTTCCGGCAGCACAAAATCTGCGTATTAAGGGGATAGACCACGGTAGAGATTTTTTTGACAAATTTTTTATTGGCTTAAAATGTTCTTTGGAATCTTTTTTAAGATTCATTAATATGAAGTGTGTCATAACTGCTAAAATCTGACAAAACTGTGATTTACTTATGGGGGTCCGGCGCTTCCGAGCTCTCGAATGCAACTGATGTAATACTATAATAGTTACAGACCGCATAGGGGTCCTTTTAGTTTAGGATAGTATCAGAGCATTAAGAAAATACATAATACCATCATGTCACTGATGTTGTGGTCTACAGTCAGAAGACTGGTTTGATGCAGCTCTCCATGCTACTCTATCCTGTGCAAAGCTCTTCACCTCCGAATAACTACTGCAACCTACATCCTTCTGAATCTGCTTACTTTACTCATCTTTTGGTCTCCCTCTAAGATTTTTACACCGCACACTTCCTTCCAATACTAATCTGGTGATCCCTTGACGTCTCAGAATATGTCTTATCAACTGACTCAATCTTTCAGTGAAGTTTTGCCACATACTTCTTGCCCCCCCCCCCCCCCCCCCGATTCTACACAGCATCTTTTCATTAGCTACGCGATCTACCCAACAAATGTTCGGTATTTTTCAGTAGCACCACATTTCAAAATATCCTATTCTCTTCTTGTATAAACTGTTTATCATCCAAATTTCAGTTGCATACATGGCTACACTCCACACAAATACAACCAAAAAAGGCTTCCTGACACCTAAATCTACATTCCACGTCAGCAAATTCCTCTTCTTTAGAAATCCTTTTCTTGCCATTGCCAGTCTACATTTTATATGCTCTTTACCCATGCCAACATCAGTTATTTTGCTCCCAAAGAGCAAAACTCGACTACTACTTTAAGTGTCTCGTTTGCTAATCTAATTCCCTCAGCATCATCTGATTTAAATAGACTACATTCCATTACCATTGTTTTGCTTTTGCCGTAATATATCTTCCTTTCAAGAGACTGTCCATTCCGTTCAACTGCACTTCCAAGTCTTTTGGTGTCTCTGACAGAATTACAGGGTCATCGGCAAATCGCTTAGTTCTTATTTCTTCGTAGGCTATCTGTATCGCTGAGGCACGCAAGCAACCCCATGTGGAGAACACAATCCTAGGGATGTACAATAACAGTCTGAAGTCAGTTGTGTAATTTGTTTATTCTATTATTGAAAAAAAAAATTAATATCGGCTCCAAAATCGAGCGCTAACCTGATATACCCCGTGATATCTGTGTCACAGGGTCGTTTCTACCATTAGTCGCCTAGTGCGGGACAATTTTAGAGGCGGGAAAATGCGGGAGGAACTAATTTCAAATCAGACGGAAAAAACTGAGCAATTAAGGAGGAAAAAAATGAAAGATAGGAAAAATTAAAACATCTATATCTACGTGATTACTCTGCTATTCACAATACAGTGCCTGCCAGAGGGTTCAATGAACCACCTTCAAGCTGTTTCTCTACCGTTCTACTCTCGAACGGCACGCGGTAAAAACGAGCAGTTAAATTTTTCTGTGCGAGCCTTATTTCTCTTATTTTAACGTGACGACCATTTCTCCCCATGTAGGTGGGTGTCAACAAAATGTTTTCGCAATCGGAGGAGAAAACTGGTGATTGAAATTTCATGAGAAGATCCTGTCGCAACGAAAAACGCCTTTGTTTTAATGATTGCCACTCCAATTCACGTATCGTGTCTGTGACACTATCTCCCCTATTTCGCGATAATACGAAACGAGCTGCCTTTCTTTGTACTTTTTCTATGTCATCCGTCAGTCCCATCTGATGCGGATCCCACACCGCACAGCAATACTCCAGAATAGGGCGGACAAGCGTGGTGCAAGCAGTGTTTTTAATAGATCGCAGTCTTTGGTTTGCTCTACCCACACTGAATTGTTTTCAAAAGCATACGGAACAGCTAATTAATAAGTCTCTACTTACTTTGACAGAACTGGATGCTGAAAAAGATGAGATTCATTGCTCAGTCTAAAAATATTTCAGATAACACAGAAACGAAATAACGGCGCGATCCCCCTAATGACCTAGTTTGGTGCTTTGGCATGTCTCCCACCAGTATAGCATAATTTGCAAAATCAAAGAACAATTAGTTTGCACCAGAAAATAGTTCCACACTTTTGTTAGCTAATTTTCTTGCAATTAAATAAACAAATCTGGTTGCGCTGGTATAATCAGTTTAGTTCTACATTAAAACGTTCAGCTCATACTTCCTATTTCAGTTATTTCGGAAAATTTCCAGAACTGAGGATTGTAGTTGTTGTGGTGTTCAGTCCAGATACTGGTTTGATGCAGCTCTCAATGCTACTCTATCCTGTGCAAGCTGCTTCATTTCCCAGTACCTACTGCAACGTACATCCTTCTGAATCTGCTTAGTGTATTCATCTCTTGGTCTCCCTCCACGATTTTTACTCTCCACGCTGCCCTCCAATACTAAATTGGTGATCCCTTGATGCCTCAGAATATGCCCTACCAACCGCTACCTTCTTCTAGTCAAGTTGTGCCACAAACTCCTCTTCTCCCCAATTCTATTCAATACCTCCTCGTTAGTTATGTGATCTACCCATCTAATCTCCAGCATGCTTCTGTAGCACCACATTTCGAAAGCTTCTAATCTCTTCTTGTCTAAACTATTTATCGTCCATGTTTCACTTCCATACATGGCTACACTCCATACAAATATCTTCATTGAGGATAAAAAACAAGAAAGTGAGGACATTCGTTGTCCACCGTCAGGTTTAAAGGAATGAGGAGAAAGCTTGAAAATTCTGGACTAATGGTTCAAATGGCTGTGAGCATTATGCCATCGAAAAAGTTCAAAGAAGGGCACTACGTTTTGTACTGTCGCGCATATGAGAAGAGAGTTTCGTTCAAATGGCTCTGAGCACTACGGGACTTAACATCTGGGGTCATCAGTCCCCTAGAACTTAGAACTACTTACACCTAACCAACCTAAGGAAATCACACACATCCATGCCCGAGGCAGGTTTCGAACCTGCGACCGTAGCGGTCGCTAGGTTCCAGACTGTAGCGCCTAGAACCGCACGGCCACTCCGGCCGGCAAAATTCTGGACTGTCCCCAGAAAATGAGGAGGGCTTTCACCTCTGTTTAACGATTAAAAGTATATTAGAAGATTTGCGTTGTTGTGTCATTTGTTGGTGGTGGTAGTGGAGGGGGCAGGGGATATCAGGGAGGACCAATGGTAGTAAAAAAAGATGGGGCTCATTTTTTCAGTTTTTGCCTAAGGCGGCAGGACTCCTAGCAATGGACCAAGTGTCGCTAACAGGTAGGAGCCGTACGCCGGCGACGTGTAAAGCGGTGAGGCCGACCCGGATGTGGAGTACGTAGCGCGCGCGCGCCGTGAGATGGGCATCGTGAAGGCAGCAGTCGGCGTCGAACACTGGCAGGCGGGCCGGCGCGGGCGGTCGCTCGGTTCGTAATTAGACGCTTATCGGCGAGCCGCCATCGCCTACTGTAATTACACGGCCCGCCGCGCCACAGATGAGGTGGATCTCTGCTGACCATGATGCTGCTGCTGCTGCTGCGGTCCGGCGCTAGCCAAGGTCGCTTCCGAGGACGCGCGTGCGTGTGTGGGGAGGGGGGGGGCAGGGAGGGGGCGAGTGTTGTCGGAGCGTGATCACACACGCCGCGTCCGACCCTACGTACACTGGTGTGACAGGAGTCATGTGGTACCCCCTCCAATCGCGTCGGATATCCTCTTGCCCGGCACCTTGCAGCAACTCGTCGTGGGATGGACTCAACAAGTCGTTGGAAATACCATGCAGGTATACTGAACCATGCTACCTAAATAGCCGTCAATAAACTGTGGAAGTGCTGCCGGAGCAGGAATTCGTGCACGAGCTGACCTTTCGATTATGTCCCGTAAGTGGTCGGCGGGATTCATGTCGTTTGATCTGGGTAGCAAGATCATTCGCTCGACTTGTCTAGAATGGTTTTCAAACCAGTCGCGAACAATTTTGGCATTGTCATTGGTAAAAATTCCATCGCAAATGCCGGCCGAAGTGGCATGGCGGTTCTAGGCGCTGCGGTCTGGAATCGCGAGACCGCTACCGTCGCAGGTTCGAATCCTGCCTCGGGCATGTACGTGTGTGATCTCTTTAGCTTAGTTAGGTTTAAGTAGTTCTAAGTTCTAGGGGACTGATGACCTCAGAAGTTAAGTCCCATAGTGCTCAGAGCCATTTCTGAACCATCGCAAATGGCTGAAAATGGTCTCCAAGTTGGTGGACATAACCAGTCAATGGTCGGTTCAGTTGGACCAGAGGACCTAGTCCATTCCAGCCCACACCATTATGGCGCCACCTTCAGCTTGCACAGAGCCTTGTTGACAACTTCGGTCCTTGGCTTTGTTGGGTTTGTGTCGCACTTAAACCCTACCAACAGCTCTTGCAAACAGAAATCGCGAATCATCTGATCAGACGACGGTTTTCCAGTCGTCTACATGTACATCTACATGATTACTCTGCAATTCACATTTAAGTGCTTGGCAGAGGATTCATCGAACCACAATCATACTATCTCTCTACCATTCCACTCCCGAACAGCGCGCGGGAAAAACGAACACTGTGGTGTCACCGCCAGATACCACACTTGCTAGGTGGCAGCCTTTAAATCGACCGCGGTCCGTTAGTATGCGTCGGACCCGCGTGTCGCCACTATCAGTGATTGCAGACCGAGCGCCGCCACACGGCAGGTCTAGACAGACTTCCTAGCACTCGCCCCAGTTGTACACCCGACTTTGATAGCGATGGTTCACTGTCTACATACGCTCTCATTTGCCGAGACGATAGTTAGCATAGCGTTCAGCTACGTCATTTGCTACGACCTAGCAAGGCGCCAGTACCAGTTACTATTGACACTGTGAATAATGTACACTCAAGAGCGACGCTCCTGATTAATGGATTAAAGTTAAGTGTTTCACCAGCTACGTCCGTTTTTGTAAATTCTAATTTCCTTGTCCTGTTCCAGACCTCACGCCAGTCTGCGTGAGCTAAAACGCGTGCCTTTTGGCTTCCTCTAGTAACGGTGTTGGCTCTCCTGCCAATCCACAACGAACACCTAAACCTTTCTGTTCGAGCTCTCATTTCTCTTATTTTATTTTGATGGTCATTCCTACCTATGTAGGTTGGGCTCAACAAAACATTTTCGCATTCGGAAGACAAAGTTGGTGAAGGAAATTTCGTAAATAGATCTCGCCACGACTTCCATCCCAACTCGCGTATCATATCTGCCACACTCTCTCCCCTATTACGTGATGATACAAAACGAGCTGCTTTTTTTTATTATTTTTTGCACCCTTTAGATGTCCTCCGTCAATCCCACCTGGTAAGGATCCCACACCGCGCAGCAATATTCTAACAGAGGACGAACGAGTGTAGTGTAAGCTGTCTTTTTAGTGGACTTGTTGCACCTTCTAAGTGTCCTGCCAATGAAACGCAACCTTTGGCTCGCCTTCCCCACAATATTATCTATGTGGTCTTTCCAATTGAAGTTGTTCGTAATTTTAACACCCAGGTACTTAGTTGAATTGGCAGCCTTGAGAATTGTACTATTTATCGAGTAATCGAATTCCAACGGATTTCTTTTGGAACTCGTGTAAATCACCTCACACTTTTCGTTATTTAGCGTCAACTGCCACCTGCCACACCGTACAGCAATCTTTTCTAAATCACTTTGCAACTGATACTGGTCTTCGGGTGACCTTACTTGACGGTAAATTACAGCATCATCTGCGAACAACCTAAGACAACTGCTCAGATTGTCACCCAGGTCATTTATGTAGATCAGGAACAGCAGAGGTCCCAGGACGCTTCCCTGGGGAACACCCGATATCACTTCAGTTTCACTCGATGATTTGCCGTCTATTACTACGAACTGCGACCTTCCTGACAGGAAATCACGAATCCAGTCGCACAACTGAGACGATACCCCATAGGCCCGCAGCTTGATTAGAAGTCGCTTGTGAGGAACAGTGTCAAAAGCTTTCCGGAAATCCAGAAATACGGAATCAACTTGAGATCCCCTGTCGATAGCGGCCATTACTTCGTGCGAATAAAGAGCTAGCTGCGTTGCACAAGAACGATGTTTTCTGAAACCATGCTGATTACGTGTCAATAGATCGCTCTAGGGTGTAACCGATATGGTCATGAGCGCAGGAGAGGCTCAGCAGGCGATGTCGTGCTGTTATCAAAGGCGCTCGCGTTGGTTGTCTGCTACTATAGCCCGTTAGTAGTTGTCTAAGGGGGGAGCTGGGACACATTTTGGGACGTATATACGCAGCTAAGGTTAGCTGCGGTACCGTACCCAAGCTGCCGTCGCTTGTCATCTGTTCATTACGTCACACTTGGCAGCCTTCCAGCTGGCGGGCTACACAGGCACGCACGCACGCACGCACGCACACACACACACACACACACACACACACACACACGTATTAGAATACACCAGATGTTGCAGATGTGTGTTTTTTTTTTTATGAAGGACATTCCTTGGACTCATCTCTTTAAACGAGAGGGAAAAGGAAAACAAATAAAAAAAATATTAAAGCAAGGCTTTCCTAAGTGAGAAAAGGTTTACTGCAGGATTAGCTTACAAATAATTTTTCTATAAACATACATAGAATGATGAATTAATAGACTACATAATTTCATATATTAATCAATAATAGCAGCTTCTCGAAGTTCTTCCTCTATTGAAATAATTTCATTGTCGTGCGAGTTGTTGCCAGCTGTTTTTGAAGCAAGCAGGAAAACTAAACGTTCGACAAGTTCGTTAGGGTTATTCCAGTGAATGTAGTCCGTACGTGATTTAGTGGAGTACCTCTTCCAGTCTTTAATGTCAATTTTTTCTTTTTCTTTGTAAAAGATAATAGCCTTCTATCTACTGTGTATAACAAAATCAAAATGATTGATCCACGTCTCTCAAAACTCAAAACTGGTGATTGTGTCAGAATTAGTAAACAGAAAACAGTCTTTGACAAAGGATACACTGCCAACTGGTCCACGGAAATTTTCAAAATACGTAAAGTGCAAGAAACCAATCCGAGAACATATCTCCTTGAAGATTACAAATCTCAGCCCATAGCTGGGGCTTTCTATGCAGAAGAGCTACAAAAAACAAAATATCCATCAACGTACATTGTCGAGAAAATCATACGTAAGAAAGGAAATAAGGTACTGGTAAAGTGGCTTGGATTCAGCAATGCACACAACAGCTGGATTAATTTGCAAAAATAATATGTATAATAAATGTTGAATTACATCTTACATATGTTGGTTTAGGTGTGTGTGTGTGTGTTTGTGTGTGTGTGTGTGTGTGTGTGTGTGTGCGTGCGTGCCTGTGTAGCCCGCCAGCTGGAAGGCTGCCAAGTGTGACGTAATGACCAGATGACAAGCGACGGCAGCTTGGGTACGGTACCGCAGCTAACCTTAGCTGCGTATACAAGTCCCAAAATGTGTCCCAGCTCCCCCGTTAGACAACTACTCCCGTTAACGCCTATTTCGCGTCACTGTGCTAACGGATAGTTTCATCATACGTCCCAAGTTGATTTTTGCATTTTTTTCACTCAGTGTAGCTTGTATGTTAGCGCTGACAACCGCACGCAAAGGCGTCGCCAACCGTACAGACCGACAACCAGGAGTGACGTCCTGGGATGCCATTTCGATTCATAGTAGGACCCCGTCGGTTGTCATCCGCAACCCCCTTACAGCATAGCGTAAACATGTGACATTTTGCGCCCTGTTTTGATTCCGTGCATGGCAAGCCATACTGGGCTTACATTTGAGCAAGATAACGCCCGCCCGCACATGGCGACAGTCCCTTCTGCTTGTCTTCCTGCTTGCCAAACACTACCATGGTCAGCAAGGTCGCCAGAGCTCTTCCCAATATTGAAAACGTTTCGAGCATTATCGTCACGGCCCTCCAACCAGTTCGGGATTTTGGTGATCTAACGTGTCAGTCGGACAAAATGTAACACGATACCCCTCAGGAGGATATGCAACAACTGTATCAGTCAATCTCAAGCCGAGTAACTGGTTTCATAAGGACCAGAGGTAGACCAACGTATTATTGACTGGCTCAATTTGTGTAGCTCTTTCTCCCGGATAAATCATCCAATTTTTTTCTGAAACTGTGATCACTTGTTCATCTGTATACGTGCACCACATCTATCAATTTTCGTCCCTTTCGGGCTTGTTGTTGTTGTTGTTGTTGTGCTCTTCAGTCCACAGACTGGTTTGATGCAGCTCTCCACGCTCCCTGCCGCCGTTGGATAAGCAGCTGAGCAGCAAGTCGTATACTCCTAGCTCACTCATTTGTTACATAGTTTAACTCTTAATTTCTTTGCGTGTTTTTGGTTCTTGCATTGTTTAATTCATAAATTTCGGGCGTATTATAGTATTTGAGAGTGTAGCATCGTGTTTTAGTACCTGAATAGTGCAATTTCGCTTAGTCTCCTTCCGCCGCCGAGCAGTGTCAGCAGTGCGCAAGTAGCAGCATTACTGCATTTACTAGGCAATCTTGTATTTTAATAACCGTTTAAATTTTGTCGATTTGTTTGCGCTCTCTGTAGATTAGTTCAGACGTTCTTAGCAAAACAGTTTTTAGCATGGATAGGGACTGCAACTGCTGTGTTCGGATGCAGGCTGAGTTGGCATCCCTTCGCTCCCAGCTTCAGGCAGTGTTGGCTTCGGTCACACAGCTTGAGGCTGTTGCCAAAGGGCATCACTGTGGGGGTCGGGATGGGGGTTTGTCGGGGACGGCCAGCTCGTCCCACGCATCCCCTGATCGGACTACGACTGTGGTTGCCCGGGATACTGCCCGCATTGAGGCTGATCCCTCACCTGTGGTAGAGTGGGAGGTCGTTTCAAGGTGTGGCAGGGGGCGAAAGACATTCCGGAGGGCTGAACGGAAAGCCTCTCCAGTTTGTCTGACGAACCGGTTTCAGGCTCTGTCTCAGGCTGATACTGATCTTCGGCCTGACATGGCTGCTTGTCCTGTTCCAGAGGTTGCCCCTCAGTCTGCAAGATCCGGGCAGTCGCAGAGGGTGGGCTTACTGGTAGTTGGGAGCTCCAACGTCAGGCGCGTAATGGGGCCCCTTAGGGAAATGGCAGCAAGAGAGGGGAAGAAAACCAATGTGCACTCCGTGTGCATACCGGGGGGAGTCATTCCATATGTGGAAAGGGTCCTTCCGGATGCCATGAAGGGTACAGGGTGCACCCATCTGCAGGTGGTCGCTCATGTCGGCACCAATGATGTGTGTCGCTATGGATCGGAGGAAATCCTCTCTGGCTTCCGGCGGCTATCTGATTTGGTGAAGACTGCCAGTCTCGCTAGCGGGATGAAAGCAGAGCTCACCATCTGCAGCATCGTCGACAGGACTGACTGCGGACCTTTGGTACAGAGCCGAGTGGAGGGTCTGAATCAGAGGCTGAGACGGTTCTGCGACCGTGTGGGCTGCAGATTCCTCGACTTGCGCCATAGGGTGGTGGGGTTTCGGGTTCCGCTGGATAGGTCAGGAGTCCACTACACGCAACAAGCGGCTACACGGGTAGCAGGGGTTGTGTGGCGTGGGCTGGGCGGTTTTTAGGTTAGATGGCCTTGGGCAAGTACAGAAAGGGCAACAGCCTCAACGGGTGCGGGGCAAAGTCAGGACATGCGGGGACCAAGCAGCAATCGGTATTGTAATTGTCAACTGTCGAAGCTGCGTTGGTAAAGTACCGGAACTTCAAGCGCTGATAGAAAGCACCGAAGCTGAAATCGTTATAGGTACAGAAAGCTGGCTTAAGCCAGAGATAAATTCTGCCGAAATTTTTACAAAGGTACACACGGTGTTTAGAAAGGATAGATTGCATGCAACCGGTGGTGGAGTGTTCATCGCTGTTAGTAGTAGTTTATCCTGTAGTGAAGTAGAAGTGGATAGTTCCTGTGAATTATTATGGGTGGAGGTTACACTAAACAACCGAACTAGGTTAATAATTGGCTCCTTTTACCGTCCTCCCGACTCAGCAGCATTAGTGGCAGAACAACTGAGAGAAAATTTGGAATACATTTCACATAAATTTTCTCAGCATGTTATAGTCTTAGGTGGAGATTTCAATTTACCAGATATAGACTGGGACACTCAGATGTTTAGGACGGGTGGTAGGGACAGAGCATCGAGTGACATTATACTGAGTGCACTATCCGAAAATTACCTCGAGCAATTAAACAGAGAACCGACTCGTGGAGATAACATCTTGGACCTACTGATAACAAACAGACCCGAACTTTTCGACTCTGTATGTACAGAACAGGGAATCAGTGATCATAAGGCCGTTGCAGCATCCCTGAATATGGAAGTTAATAGGAATATAAAAAAAGGGAGGAAGGTTTATCTGTTTAGCAAGAGTAATAGAAGGCAGATTTCAGACTACCTAACAGATCAAAACGAAAATTTCTGTTCCGACACTGACAATGTTGAGTGTTTATGGAAAAAGTTCAAGGCAATCGTAAAATGCGTTTTAGACAGGTACGTGCCGAGTAAAACTGTGAGGGACGGGAAAAACTCACCGTGGTACAACAACAAAGTTAGGAAACTACTGCGAAAGCAAAGAGAGCTCCACTCCAAGTTTAAACGCAGCCAAAACCTCTCAGACAAACTGAAGCTAAACGATGTCAAAGTTAGCGTAAGGAGGGCTATGCGTGAAGCGTTCAGTGAATTCGAAAGTAAAATTCTATGTACCGACTTGACAGAAAATCCTAGGAAGTTCTGGTCTTATGTTAAATCAGTAAGTGGCTCGAAACAGCATATCCAGACACTACGGGATGATGATGGCATTGAAACAGAGGATGACACGCGTAAAGCTGAAATACTAAACACCTTTTTCCAAAGCTGTTTCACAGAGGAAGACCGCACTGCAGTTCCTTCTCTAAATCCTCGCACAAACGAAAAAATGGCTGACATCGAAATAAGTGTCCAAGGAATAGAAAAGCAACTGGAATCACTCAATAGAGGAAAGTCCACTGGACCTGACGGGATACCAATTCGATTCTACACAGAGTACGCGAAAGAACTTGCCCCCCTTCTAACAGCCGTGTACCGCAAGTCTCTAGAGGAACGGAGGGTTCCAAATGATTGGAAAAGAGCACAGATAGTCCCAGTCTTCAAGAAGGGTCGTCGAGCAGATGCGCAAAACTATAGACCTATATCTCTTACGTCGATCTCTTGTAGAATTTTAGAACATGTTTTTTGCTCGCGTATCATGTCATTTCTGGAAACCCAGAATCTACTATGTAGGAATCAACATGGATTCCGGAAACAGCGATCGTGTGAGACCCAACTCGCCTTATTTGTTCATGAGACCCAGAAAATATTAGATACAGGCTCCCAGGTAGATGCTATTTTTCTTGACTTCCGGAAGGCGTTCGATACAGTTCCGCACTGTCGCCTGATAAACAAAGTAAGAGCCTACGGAATATCAGACCAGCTGTGTGGCTGGATTGAAGAGTTTTTAGCAAACAGAACACAGCATGTTGTTATCAATGGAGAGACGTCTACAGACGTTAAAGTAACCTCTGGCGTGCCACAGGGGAGTGTTATGGGACCTTTGCTTTTCACAATATATATAAATGACTTAGTAGATAGTGTCGGAAGTTCCATGCGGCTTTTCGCGGATGATGCTGTAGTATACAGAGAAGTTGCTGCATTAGAAAATTGTAGCGAAATACAGGAAGATCTGCAGCGGATAGGCACTTGGTGCAGGGAGTGGCAACTGACCCTTAACATAGACAAATGTAATGTATTGCGAATACATAGAAAGAAGGATCCTTTATTGTATGATTATATGATAGCGGAACAAACACTGGTAGCAGTTACTTCTGTAAAATATCTGGGAGAGTCCTTAGAAAATGTAGTCCATCAACAAAGGAGGTGGCTTACAAAACACTCGTTCGACCTATACTTGAGTATTGCTCATCAGTGTGGGATCCGTACCAGGTCGGGTTGACGGAGGAGATAGAGAAGATCCAAAGAAGAGCGGCGCGTTTCGTCACTGGGTTATTTGGTAACCGTGATAGCGTTACGGAGATGCTTAATAAACTCAAGTGGCAGACTCTGCAAGAGAGGCGCTCTGCATCGCGGTGTAGCTTGCTCGCCAGGTTTCGAGAGGGTGCGTTTCTGGATGAGGTATCGAATATATTGCTTCCCCCTACTTACACTTCCCGAGGAGATCACGAATGTAAAATTAGAGAGATTAGAGCGCGCACGGAGGCTTTCAGACAGTCGTTCTTCCCGCGAACCATACGCGACTGGAACAGGAAAGGGAGGTAATGACAGTGGCACGTAAAGTGCCCTCCGCCACACACCGTTGGGTGGCTTGCGGAGTATCAATGTAGATGTAGATGTACTATATCCTGTGCAAGCTTCTTCATCTCCCAGTACCTACTGCAGCCTACACCCTTCTGAATCTGTTTAGTGTATTCATCTCTTGGTCTCCCTCTACGATTTTTACCCTCCACGCTGCCGTCTGATACTAAATTGGTGATCCCTTGATGCCTCAGAACATATCCTACCAACCGATCCCTTCTTTTAGTCAAGTCGTGCCACAAACTCCTCTTCTCCCCAATTCTATTCAGTACCTCCTCATTAGTTATGTGATCTACCTATCTAATCTTCAGCATTCTTCTGTAGCACCACATTTCGAAAGCTTCTGTTCTCTTCTTGTCCAAACTATTTATCGTCCATGTTTGACTTCCACACATGGCTACACTCCATACAAATACTTTCAGAAACGACTTCCTGATACTTAAACCTATACTCGATGTTAACAAATTTTTCTTCTTCAGAAATGCTTTCCTTGTCATTGCCAGTCTACATTTTATATCTTCTCTACTTCGACCATCATCAGTTATTTTGCTCCCCAAATAGCAAAACTCCTTTACTACTTTAAGTGTCTCATTTCCTAATCTAATTCCCTCAGCATCACCCGACTTAATTCGACTACATTCCATGATCCTCGTTTTGCTTTTGTTGATGTTCATCTTATATCCTCCTTTCAAGACACTGTCCGTTCCGTTCAACTGCTCTTCCAAGTCCTTTGCTGTCTCTTTCGGGCTTAGAGTGTATTAATAATCAATCAGTGCTTTCTGCCGCATCATAATTCCATTTATATTGTGTGCATCGGCAATGTTCACTTGGTTGTTGAATATCTGTTCTGAACCGAGACCCAGAGACCCGTATCCGAACTCCACCCCCTGCGACTCTGGTGGTCTGCGGCCCATTCGTGCTGGCCCCGACCTTTCCCAGATGACCTCAGGCGGCCCCCGGTGCTTGCAGGCAAGGGGCGTCGCCGCGGACGCCTCGGCCTCGGCATCGGCCACCACCACCACCACCACCACCACCACCACTCGGGCGCGCGAGGTGTATTATTAGCGGGCGAGTCCTCGCCCCCCTTTCGGCGATGACTAAAAGCGCCCTCTCGCGGCCACACGCAAGCTTTCACCACACTGTCACGCGACCTATGAGGTCATCTTCTCGTGTTTATGACTTCAAGCTGTTGCGGAATAACATCTTAACAGCTCCCGGTCACATACAGAAGCTCAGCACTGTGTGCGCCGTTATGTATGGGCCTATAGTTAAAGGAAGAAGAGGAAGGAGGAGCACCATACAGTTTCCAATCAACAGAAAAGCCAAAAGAAATCGTACTGAGGCTGATTAAAGTGTGTGGAGCTAACGACAGAGAACGGTGTCCACAAATGGCATTTAATACTACAGATACTTCCAAATTGCTGCAGGACACCATTAAAAGTTGTTCCGTGGCGTGGTAGTAAAGAAAAAGTGATAAGCGTTACAAATGTGGGAACCACTACTCGAGGACCACATGAGAAGATAGTCGGCGCTGGAGGGTAGGACTCCACTAGCATCTTGGGTGAGGTGGGAGCTGGAAGCCTATTCTTAGCTCCGACGTACAATTACGCACTTTGAGCCACTTTGGGGGGCGGAGATTTCCCGCTTAGGACTAACAGCGGGTCATTAAATCCCGGCGTATGCTGTTTCCCCCACGCCCAGCGAAGACGCGGAGGGGTGGACGGAGATACGCCCACCTGGTCTGTCTGGACAATGTTTGTATCTCTCCCCTCCCCCTCCTCCTCCTCCAGAAAGGGGTCACGCTCAGGGGGAACACCAGCAAAACGAACTCAGTACTGCAGGCGCGATTAGTATATAAACGTGTACGTGATGTGGAAAATGTGTAATGAAGAAAATAATATTATTACCTAAGAAAACCAGTGCTTTACTGAGGTTCCCCGCAAAGCGCGGAAGCAAACGACACGACTACGTGCGAGCAGAAACAGACCACCAATCGTTGTAAATAACACAATCACTCAGTAGTCTGCTGCAGCACGAAGCAGGTTTGAGACCTCATCAGAAAAAAATTGTAAAAACCTGTAGTTTTCTGACGACTGACGATAAATAATACAACAGAATGCAAAGCATATGGAGATATAAAAAATTATTTAGTAGTCGCATACCAGTAATAAAACATTTACTACACAGTTGCGATTACATTGGCCGTACAAAAGTTAAATTCTTCCAGACGTAAATATTTCAATATCACTGTTTATTAATGGACATTCCACGAAAATCAATATAGTAAAGTAAACAATGTACCCAATATTGATTATTCTGAGGTATTTTTTGTTTTTACGGACTGGCTCTCTGGACACTGGTGTAGTACAAGAAATTATCTTTGTTGTATTTGTGTATACTTGCCATCTCAATTTCGCTGTGATCTTTACGGACGTGGCACGTAATCATGAGTAGTTTAGTTTGCTTCATTCCAGAACGATATTGTTGAAAATCTGAGGGTTAATGAGATAAATAAGTGAATGTCGTACAATAACAAAGTATGAAACTTGGTGGCAGATTAAAACTGTGTGCCCGACCGAGACTCGAACTCGGGACCTTTGCCTTTCGCGGCCAAGTGCTCTACCAACTGAGCTACCGAAGCGCGACTCACGCCCGGTACTCACAGCTTTACTTCTGCCAGTATCTCGTCTCCCACCTTCCAAACTTTACAGAAGCTCTCCTGCGAACAACAAAGTAGGTAAACAAATTTTTCGACTACCATGGATCAGTGAGAAATTAAAAATTTAATCGTCGTCCTTTTAGAGTCTCACTTTTAGAGCGTCACATTTACTCATTCTATTATATATTTTCGCACTTTTTGTGACAGCCAATTAGATGGTTCTTATAATACAAATATTCGAAGCAAATATATTCGTTG
This sequence comes from Schistocerca serialis cubense, assembly GCF_023864345.2. NCBI lineage: Eukaryota > Metazoa > Arthropoda > Insecta > Orthoptera > Acrididae > Schistocerca > Schistocerca serialis. Next base: position 754,500,841 of record NC_064643.1, read on the forward strand.
CACCAAGAACGTTTAATGAATGTAATATTCTAGCAACTACGTTGTTTTTCGCCATGTTCAGTTGCAACGAGACTTGGTTTACGTTCCGGGAATTAATTTTTATGAGTACCAAGCATATGATAGCTTCGCCTGAAAAATCTATGCTAAAGCTGATTATGAATGGTGCTATGAATCGTTACTGCGTCTACGAGGGCATGCAGTTCTCACTTGGTTTCCAGAAGTAAATTGTAATTATCAACCTTTCAAATAAACGCTTTAACTTGGCGATGAAAGTAAACATCCCACAGCAGGCACATAGGTGTGCAGTTTGAAGGTAGTACTTTTACCATGCGAGTCGGTTAACCCTCGTCACCTGTGAACATTGTATCACACATGATGGTACTTATTTGACCACCGTAGGGATCCAGTGCCAACGGCATTGGCGCAGTTTCGACACGGACTCCCGTCGGATCACCGGAGTTAAGCGGTGCTGGGCTAGGCTAGCACTTGGATGGGTGACCATCCGGTATGCCGAGCGCTGTTGGCAAGCGGGGTGCACTCAGCCCTTGTGAGGCAAACTGAGGAGCCACTTGACTGAGAAGTAAATTGACACACAGTCGGAAGAGTGGTGTGCTGACCACATGGCCATCCACATCCAGTGACGCCTGTGCATGAGGATGACACGGCGGCCGGTCGGTGCCGTTGGGCGTTCATGGGCTGTTCTGGCGGTGTTTAGTTTACTTTAGTTTAAGGATCCAGTATGAGACAAAACTTATCAGCAACGTATACGGCTTTAGAATATTCTCAAGAAGTGTTTTGTAAAATTAACTTGTTAATTTTGAAGATCTGGAGCACGTAACGTAAACATTTTTTAACGAATCGATTGAAAGACTGACCTCTTATATAACCTGAAGGCCAAATTTATCAGCAGTTCCTTGTAAGCGCAGGAAAACTTTCCAAACGCTGTGACGAAATACTGCGCCGCGTACGAATGCATGATTGTATGCAAACTACAGACATTTACGTGAGGTGGGAGTCAGCAGTTACTTGTTTTTAAATGACATGTGGATTTGGCTTTATAAGGACTACTGGCACGATATCGTTTTACAATCTCCCTGATAGTAATTTATATATATTTTAGTTTTCGTTAGCTTAAATTTTAAGGTTACTATTAAAGAAGCTTTTTTGTACCACTTAGTATCTGCGATTACACATGTTTACCACACTTTTTTTATTCTTTCTTCTGCAAGATCCTTTTGAACATCAGAACACAGTTTTTTGCCTTAAAGTGACAATTTTAAATTGCTGCTCCGACCTGTTATATGCACGATAAATAATTTCCGACGCTCTGTATCGACTTTGCTTACTATATCTACATCTACATATACAGGGTGTTACAAAAAGATACGGCCAAACTTTCAGGAAACATTCCTCACACACAAGTAAAGAAAAGATGTTATGTGGACATGTGTCCGAAAACGCTTAATTTCCATGTTAGAGCTCATTTCAGTTTCGTCAGTATGTACTGTACTTCCTCGATTCACCGCCAGTTGGCCCAATTGAAGGAAGGTAATGTTGATTTCGGTGCTTTTGTTGATATGCGACTCATTGCTCTAGATTACTAGCATCAAGCACATCAGTACGTAGCATCAACAGGTTAGTGTTCATCAGGAACGTAGTTTTGCAGTCAGTGCAATGTTTACAAACGCGGAGTTGGCAGATGCCCATTTGATGTATGGATTAGCACGGGGCAATAGCCGTGGCGCGGTACGTTTGTATCCAGACAGATTTCCAGAACGAAGGTGTCCCGACAGGAAGACGTTCGAAGCAATTGATCGGCGACTTAGGGAGCACGGAACATTCCAGCCTATGACTCGCGACTGGGGAAGACCTAGAACGACGAGGACACCTGCAATGGACGAGGCAATTCTTCGTGCAGTTGACGATAACCCTAATGTCAGCGTCACAGAAGTTGCTGCTGTACAAGGTAACGTTGACCACGTCACTGTATGGAGAGTGCTACGGGAGAACCAGTTGTTTCCGTACCATGTACAGCGTGTACAGGCACTATCAGCAGCTGATTGGCCTCCACGGGTACACTTCTGCGAATGGTTCATACAACAATGTGTCAATCCTTATTTCAGTGCAAATGTTCTCTTTACGGATGAGGCTTCATACCAACGTGATCACATTGTAAATTTTCACAATCAACATGTGTGGGTTGACGAGAATCCGCACGCAAATGTGCAACCACGTCATCAACACAGATTTTCTGTGAACGTTTGGGCAGGCATTGTTGGTGATGTCTTGATTGGGCCCCATGTTCTTCCACCTACGCTCAATGTAGCACGTTATCATGATTTCATACGGGATACTATACCTGTGCTGCTAGAACATGTGCCTTTACAAGTTTGATACAACATGTGGTTCATGCACGATGGAGCTCCTGCACATTTCAGTTGAAGTGTTCGTACGCTTCTCAACAACAGATTCGGTGACCGATGGATTGGTAGAGGCGGACCAATTCCATGGCCTCCACGCTCTCCTGACCTCAACCCTCTTGACTTTCATTTATGGGGGCATTTGAAAGCTCTTGTCTACGCAACCCCAGTACCAAATGTAGAGACTCTTCGTACTCGTATTGTGGACGCCTGTGATACAATACGCCATTCTACAGGGCTGGATCAGCTCATGAGGGATTCCATGCGACGGAGGGTGGATACATGTATCCTCGCTAACGGAGGACATTTTGAACATTTCCTGTAACAAAGTGTTTGAAGTCACGCTGGTACGTTCTGTTGCTGTGTGTTTCCATTCCATGATTAATGTGATTTGAAGAGAAGTAATAAAATGAGCTCTAACATGGAAAGTAAGAGTTTCCGGACACATGTCCACATAACATATTTTCTTTCTTTGTGCGTGAGGAATGTTTCCTGAACGTTTGGCCGTACCTTTTTGTAACACCCTGTGTACTCCGCAAGCCACCAAGCGGTGTGTGGCGGAGGGCATAATTCGCGCCAAAGTCATATTCACCCCCCACCCCCCTCTGTTCCATTCGCGGACCGCGCGAGGGAAAAACGACTGTCTCAACGCCTCAGTACGAGCTTCAATTTCCCTTATCTTTGAACTTGAAAGTTGGTGGTAATAATATAATATACAGGGTTATTACAAATGATTGAAGCGATTTCACAGCTCTACAATAACTTTATTCTTTGAGATATTTTCACAACGCTTTGCACACACATACAAAAACTCAAAAAGTTTTTTTAGGCATTCACAAATGTTCGATATGTGCCCCTTTAGTGATTCGGCAGACATCAAGCCGACAATCAAGTTCCTCCCACACTCGGCGCAGCATGTCCCCATCAATGAGTTCGAAAGCATCGTTGATGCGAGCTCGCAGTTCTGGCACGTTTCTTGGTAGAGGAGGTTTAAACACTGAATCTTTCACATAACCTCACAGAAAGAAATCGCGTGGGGTTAAGTCTGGAGAGCGTGGAGGCCATGACATGAATTGCTGATCATGATCTCCACCACGACCGATCCATCGGTTTTCCAATCTCCTGTTTAAGGAATGCCGAACATCATGATGGAAGTGCGGTGGAACACCATCCTGTTGAAAGATGAAGTCGGTGCTGTCGGTCTCCAGTTGTAGCATGAGCCAATTTATTCGTCGACTTCCGCGGGCTACGCGTGAAACTTGCCCGCACGCGTTCAACCGTCTCTTCGCTCACTGAAGGCCGACCCGTCGATTTCCCCTTACAGAGGCATCCAGAAGCTTTAAACTGCGCATACCATCGCCGAATGGAGTTAGCAGTTGGTGGATTTTGGTGAACTTCGTCCTGAAGTGTCGTTGCACTGTTATGGCTGACTGATGTGAGTGCATTTCAAGCACGACATACGCTTTCTCGGCTCCTGTCGCCATTTTGTCTCACTGCGCTCTCGAGCGCTCTGGCGGCAGAAACCTGAAGTGCAGCTTGAGCCGAACAAAACTTTATGAGTTTTCTACGTATCTGCAGCGTGTCGTGACCATGTGTCAATGAATGGAACTACAGTGAATTTATGAAATCGCTTCAATAATTTGTAATAGCCCTGTATATCTGCACCTCAAGGATCATGATGTTTTCGAAGTTGTCTTCATAGTATCACATTTGTTACACAAATGTCACGCGGGACCTGACGAACGTGACAAAATATGTCACTGTCGTGGTTTTTATCTGGTTATACTTTTATTTGAGTGCTCTGTGGCGATGACACCACTGGTATTCGCTCAATGTTTGTATTAGTGTCTATGTTTGCGCCTAAGTTCATATTTTAAACTGAGATTTGGGAGTACCTCTCATGCATAATTTCTTGACTTTTACGTAGAACACATACTTCTCTTTCTGAACCACTGAATATACTGATATGCTGTAGGTTTCCAGCTGTCTGAAAATGACTATTATTCGAACATGTAATCCCAATAAAAAAAAAATTAAAAAAAAAACATTTGACTTCCGTGAGCGATAACGACCATGCTTGATATACAGGCCTTCACGTGGTTTGGCCACAGTGTTATGAAGCGTGATTCCAACTCTCCAATCATTGTCTTTAACCAATTTATTATGTGACTCAGGTGAAGAAACCAAAGCAGAACAGAGTAACAAAATGATTATGTGAACTTTCAGACGCTTACAGATACTGATTCACGAGTGCATGGTATGAAAGTGATTTTTGATATTAGTCGACTGAAATTTAATATGTTGTATGAGTGAGACCTTAGGTTTACGTAGAAGCTTTAGTGGTGACAAGAATCTTTGGTGAACATTGATCATTTGACATTGTTTATCAGGTTGGCAAACAATAACTGCTCTGTGGAATGACAGTGTAAAATAATCGTGTTGAACAAATGATATCTATTAGATTAACGTCTGTTTAAATCTTCTAAATTCTAACTCGAGAGACGTATGGTTACGATTTTGTTCTCACAGTGTTCCACCCAAGAAAACCGATCAATAGAAGAATTAAAGTGATCATGGTTTTCGATAATACAGAACGACAGATGTTTCGTTTCGAATTTCTTAACAGCAAGTTACAGCGGCAAAAACCGGTACCTTTAGCAGGAAACGCTTCAAACAAGAGGGTTAAGGGTCACAGAAAAAGCTTGTTGGACAATAACAGCATTAGAAGTCCGTCTTGAAGACTCATGAAGAGCATTGTCACCGTGACAGTGTGCTTGGTGGACTACAGTTGTGCAACCATTCTTCTAAAACAAAAACAAGTGGATAAAAAGAAATTCAGAATGAAGTAGCATGAGATGGGAGAGGGGAAAACCTGTGAGAGTATGATACCAACAAGGGGGGCGACGACTTTGCAAGCCGCCATCTTGGATGCAACTCGTCATTTTTAAATGGAAAGAGGATCAACAGAGGGAGAACTACACGAAAAACAGGTGCCTTTCATTTAAGCATAGCTCTTCGCATTCTCGAGTTATACTGCGTAATGACAGAACAAGGCAAATGTGTGAATTTATACTTTTCCGGCGTATATTATTGATGAAAATTTCTCGAGTTTCCAGCCAGGTGGCAACGTTAAAACATCGCGACGTTGTGTGGAGTGTGATGCTCGTCATCTGCAATGCCACACGGCTGGAACACAAGGGCGGGGTAGCCGCGCGGTCTTGGGCGCATTGTCACGGTCCGTGCGGCTTCACCCGTCGGAGGTTCGAGTCCTCCCTCGGGCACGTGTGTGTGTGTGTGTGTGTGTGTGTGTGTGTGTCGTCCTTAGTAGAAGTTAAAGTTAGATTAAGTAGTGTGTAAGCTTAGGGACCGATGACCTCAGCAGTTTGGGACCATAAGACTTACCACAAATTTCCAAAACAAAGACTGTTCATCACCAAGGCAGATGTTGGCGATAACGCATAAAGGCTAACTTGATGTGTTCGCCATGGTGTCCATCATTCTTTGAGGTGGCTGTTGTCGCTATTACCCATTCGTAATGGACCATAAAAACCCATGAGCGGAAATGCGAGCCCAGGCATGAACAGTCCGTTCACTGAAACTTGCAAGGTTTCACTTTTCACCACGCACACGACTTCCCTGACATGTTCCCATGGACAGAACTCTAACTGATTGAAATCCGGACCTCTGCAACTTACAAGTATTCGATAAAACCGAAACAGCACTTCATCAGTAGGCGTTTTAGATCGCGCAGCTTTCGGTTTGCTGTGAGAGAATCACCCTTACGCGGAATTTCGCGAGAAATCTCACCACGGCACTGTGGGTAATGGACGGTCTGGTTAGGTGGCGTTGGTCCAGTAACACGGTTCGTGCTATCGCCACCAGCTTTCACATCTCCTGTGTCGAGGAAACATCGGTACTAACGTTCGTCTCCTTAGCTGAGTGTCACCGTATCTGACTACGATGCAGCAGTCCCGGGATCGATTTCCTGCAGGCTGGGACATTGGTTCAAATGGCTCTGAGCACTATGGGACTTAAAATCTGAGGTTATCAGTCCCCTAGAGCTTAGAACTACTTAAACCTAAGTAACCTAAGGACGTCAGACACATCCATGCCCGAGGCAGGATTCGAACCTGCGACCGTAGCAGTCACGCGGTTCCGGACTGAAGTGCCTAGAACCGCACGGCCACACCGGCCGGCAGGATGGGAGATTTTCTTCGCTCGAAGACTGTATGTTGTGTTGTCCTCGCCATCATTTCATCATCATCATCATCATCGACACGCAAGTCGCTCAATGTGGCTTCGCCTGGAAAGTCTTGCAACTCGGTGGGCGAACTCCCCCAGGTGGGGGACTCCCGGCCACCAGTGCCTTCAGTGGCGACTCGAAAATAAATGAATTTACCCTCAAATGAAAGACACCATTGTCTCTTGTGTAATTATCCATCCGTTTGATATTTCACATGATGGTTTTCAAAACGGCCACCATGTTGATAAAATAGTTTCATGGGCCTCCCGTCTCTCATATTACTTAACGTACCGTTTAACCATCCGTTTTTGCTTTAGAAAGGGGGTTACATACGCATGGACAACCCTATAGTTGAACTGTCAGCTTCGGAATTATCAAAGAGAAGTACTGGATTAATGTTGATAGCACTGACTATGACAGTCGCTATGGGGCAGTTTTTCTAAAATTGCTCCATAACTCAATTAATAGCCCTTTATCCAAATTAAACTACCAAAATTATATTGAAATTGCTACCAACGCGTGAAAATGCGATTTTCAACGAAACAGACACCAATGACTGTAAACTTAATATGCACTTTTCAGTTTTCAAAAAAAAAAAAAGTGGTTCAAATGGCTCTGAGCACTATGGGACGTAACATCTGTGGTCATCAGTCCCCTATAACTTAGAACTACTTAAACCTAACTAACCTAAGGACATCACACACATCCATGCCCGAGGCAGGATTCGAACCTGCGGCCGTAGCAGCCGCGCGGTTCCGGACTGCGCGCCTAGAACCGCTAGACCACCGCGGCCGGCCTTTTCAGATTTATTTCGATTCAGTGAAAGATATACGCAATGTTTCTCTGGATGTTGGGTCCGCTGGCAAACTGTGAGAAAGTCAAGGGAGTAGGATTCCAATGGCTACCGTGTCGTAAAATTGCTACTATCTGAAAGGATCAGATACCAAGGCAGATATTCTGTATAGACAACTGTGTGTTAGAGACAATGTCCCATAGGGAATTAAAACCCTCGCAGAGGCCTGAAGGCGGCTTTCGTTAGGCCGTGAACTGCCATTGTGAGAATCCGAGAAAAGAATGATTTTGAAAAGGACACGAATCTGTAAGCGCCTGGGAAGCACGACACACCCAGGCCTAGAAGAATCTGCTGGACTGAAAGGAGATCAACAGGAGTCGTCGTCTAAATTTTTTAAGGCAGTCCCAGGATGGTTAACCAAAATTATTTTTGGAGCAGGGAGGAAGACACGCGAGCGCATAAATGCAGCAGCCTTTGTCGCTGGCTGAAGCGTGAAACCAGTCTCTCGGTGGGAGAGAATTTCTGCTTTCCAGTCCCCTCAGACCGAAACAAGCAGGCCTACATCATTCATGGCATAAGGGAAGCTTTTATTATTTTCACAAACTTTTCAGAGGTCGAAACTCACAACGGCTACAGCGATCACCTGACAAAAAAACAATACTGGCAGAATCAACAAGAATTTTGAGTAGGATAGTAGGTCGACACTTCGTCTTAGGGTGTCAGTGGAAGGGAAGGGATGCTTTACTTTTTGAGCTTCAAGAGAGAGAGAGGACGTTGACCTAGAGCTGATCATAGACGCCAGGACTGAAGGTTTAACCTTAAGCTATCACTGGAGCCATCCGTTGCTCCTGAAAATTAAGAGCGATGGTAAGAATAAGCCGCATTTGTACGAGTCATGATGAGGCAATCGTGAAGTTGTTTGTTGTAAGTTACAATCACGATTGTGTAAAATTAATTCACACAGTGTGCTAGTTAAGCTCAGCAATGAGCTAAGGCAAGGTCCCTTTTCCGTAATCTGTTGACTAATTCCGCAATCACTGAGGGTACACGTAGATCTAGCTAAGTATAGAATTTAATTTCCAATTTTACCCTACTGCACCAAGGCCTCACCTTGTTCATTTTATAATACATCTGAATCTGCCTGCACTTCATTATTAATTATTATATCTATTTAACAGCTGGAATCAAGTTAAATCGGTTTAGTAACAAACAAGGTGTTATAGAGACGTTTGGTTTCATTTCGTAGTTTGATGAACCCCCTCTGCGATTCAGTACTGTCTGATTCATCTACTCCTACCTCTAGATATTATGAAACCTGCAACGTCTTCAAAAACCACACATATCGTTTTCATATTCTCTCGCTCGCTATGTGTAACCTATTGGTCGCACAGAAGAAGTGAATAGGACCTTTTGGAGGAAATTTAATGTAGCTAAATTTTACAATGGGATACGTTTACGTGGAGGACACGGTTTTAAAGTTATTCAAGAAAAGCGCGTTTGAAGGTCACTTTTCTACGTTTTTCTTGAATAATTTGATGAGCCGGCCCTGGTGGCCGAGCGGTTCTACGCCCTTCAGTCTGGAACCACGCGACCGCTACGGTCGCAGGTTCGAATCCTGCCTCGGGCATGGATGTGTGTGATCTCCTTAGGTTGGTTAGGTTTAAGTAGTTCTAAGTCTAGGGGACTGATGACCTCAGATGTTAAGTCCCATAGTGATCAGAGCCATTTGAACCATTTTTGAATAATTTGATGGTTATGGCCTCCAGCGAAAACGTATCCCAGTACAAATTTAACTACATTAAATTTCCTCCAAGAAAGTCCTGTTAATTTTTTTCTGTAGGATTAATAGTTCGCCCATAGTGAGGGAGAGGATATGGCAATTTAGCATTTGAAGGCGTTGCGGGTAGCATAAAATCCGCATGTAGGGGCAGCTGTATGATCCTGTGTCTATGTAGCTGTGGCACCCATACTTCATGACTGATTGCGCCACATCTGTTTAAATTCATATACTTACTAGCTCCTGTTTGCAGTAGGGCTTTGGAGCATACACTGTATTTGAACATTATGAAATACCTCGAAGAAAACGATTTATTGACACACAGTCAGCACGGTTTCAGAAAATATCGTTCTTGTGAAACACAACTAGCTCTTTATACTCATGAAGTAATGAGTGCTATCGACAGGGGACGTCAAATTGATTCTATATTTGTAGATTTAGAAGGCTTTCGACACCGTTCCTCACAAGCGTCTTCTAACCAAACTGCGTGCCTGCGGAGTATCTCCTCAGTTGTGCGACTGGATGCGTGATTTCCTGTCAGAAAGGTCACAATTCGTAGTGATAGACGGAAAGTCATCGAGTAAAAGAGAAGTAATATCCGGCGTTGCCCAAGGATGTGTTATAGGGCCTCTATTGTTCCTGATCTATATTAATGACATAGGAGACAATCTGAGCAACCGTCTTAGATTATTTGCAAATGATGCTGTCATTTACCGTCTTGTAAAGTCATCACATGACCAAAACAAATTGCAAAATGATTTAGATAAGATGTCTGTATGATGGGAAAAGTGGCAACTGACCCCGAGTGAGGAAAAATGTGAAGTTATTCACATGAGTACTAAAAGAAATCAGCTAAATTTGGATTACGCGATAAATCACACAAATCTGAAGGCTGTAAATTCAACTAAATACTTAGGGACTACAATTACAAATAACCTAAATTGGAACGATCACATAGATAATATTGTGGGTAGAGCAAACCAAAGACTAAGATTCATTGCCAGAACACTTAGAAGGTGCAACAGGTCTACTAAAGAGACTGCTTACACCACGCTTGTCCGCCCTCTTCTGGAGTACTGTTGGGCGGTGTGGGATCCGCATCAGGTGGGACTGACGGATGACATAGAAAAAATACAAAGAAGGGCAGCACGTTTTGCATTATCGCGCAATAGGGGAGATAGTGTCACAGACACGATACGTGAATTAGAGTGGCAATCATTAAAACAAAGGCTTTTTCGTTGCGACTAGATCTTCTCACGAAATTTCAATCACCGGTTTTCTCCTCAGATTGTGAAAACATTCTGTTGGCACCCACCTACATAGGGAGAAATTATCAACGCGATAAAATAAGAGAAATAAGGGCTCGCACAGAAAAATTTAAGTGCTCGTTTTTTCTCGTGTGCCGTGCGAGAGTGGAACGGTAGAGACAGCTTGAAGGTGGTTCATTGAACCCTTTGCCAGGCCTTTATTGTGAGTAGCAGAGTAATCACGTAGATGTAGATGTAGACGTTATGCAACTTTTTATTCTTAATATTTGCCATGATCATATGTTGGAGCGTCTGTTCCCTGAATTGCCACTGGGTTCAGATCTTGTTAGCATCTCAGAGGTGTGCTAAATGCTCAATGACAGTCTCGAACAGCGAAGAAGGTAAGGAGGAGGAGGAGGAGGAGGAGGAGGAGGAGGAGGAGGAGGAGATGAAGAAATGTGTGGAAGCATCCACATCAGACAGCGTGTGTACGTGACTCCGCGCGCCAACCTACCGCCGCCCACCCGCAGCCCACGGGCCGCTGAGATCCGATCACCGCCCAGAGTCGCCACAGCAGCCGCCGCTGCCGCCGCCGCCCCCAGCCACTGGCTGGCTGGCAGTGGGCGAGCTGCACCGCAGGTGTCCTGCTGTGCCAGCATTCTACGCTGCCCGTCCCGTCCTCTGCTGGACACTCCCGAGCCCGCAAGGAAAAGCTGCCCAGCTAGGAACGCGCGCTTCACGGTTTTTCCTTCTCGACTGCGCGAAATGTTTCAGTAACCGTATAGCCATACCAGGTCACTGTTGAACACTGTAGGTTCCTTTAAGTGAAAATGCGTATATTTACAACGCCAATAAAAGAGACCTTTTGTTATTCCTGTCACGTTAGGAGACTGACGGAAATCAACAGATTGTTTGAATTTGACGCACTGCTATTTCGCTTTTACGCAGAACCTCATTCAATATGAAGTCGAGTAGTACCTAACAGCTGTCCACTCTGAATACCGAGCACCTGGTATAGAAGCAAAGCAAGCGCTGTATCATGTGAGAGATACTGAGGCGAGCGAGTGCGCCGGGACTTACCCCAGTTCACTGCTGGTCAGCGCAACGTCACCTAACGCGTCTGCGCGTAGTGCGCAAGTATTACACCACAATTAAGTATGAAATTAAAAGTCAAGATTTATGTTCAAAACTTTGTTAAAATATATTTTAGTATAATAGTGTTTCAAATATCAAGTCTTCATATAACTAGACCTGATAGTTTCCGTAAAAATGTCATTTTAAGAGAAAAATAAGTGGCGCTAAATAATAAACCTAGGAAGCCAGGATTTGGTCAGAATGTGCCTATAGAGCTCATAAGTAAGTGGTGCGTGTTTCAAAGCTAAAGAACCAAAATTACCACCGAAATCCACGTTTTTAAGAGAAATGGAAGGCGCTAAATATTGGATTTAGAAACAAAAAATTTGTTTTATGCTTCAGTTCACCCTAAAAATCATAGCTGAGAGACCACGTTAAGCTACCTCTTATAGTTTTTGACTAATTACGTAAAAATCAATTTTATAGATAAAATACAACCAAGTGTAGTAGATAAAGTATCTGTAATTTTAATATTAGAAAATTTTGGTTAAAGCAGACGATAAAACCTATCAAATAATAGAGCTGTACGAAATTTGAGAGTTGTAGTATTAATAACAGCCAATACAAGTTCTAGTAAAGGTGTCGTTCAGAGGTAACGATCTACTGTTCTTCTATTAAAATTCTGGAGGGTAAAGTTTTTATTCAAGCAAGCTGAAACTTTTTCTGTGCTTTTAAACAACTTACCTGAATAAATGTAAAAATTAAGGTAGGTCTGAAGTAATTCATAGCTGTGTTATTGAAGATTAGGTCTCCGAGAAAGCGGTCGTTCTGAGGCTGGTGTCGTGTGTTAAAGCAATAGACAACAGATGTTCCCTCGGCCGTCCGCTGCACCACCTACATAAATACCGTCGGAGAGGCAGTAATAAGGTTCACTTCGCACTCAGCCAGTGTAAGATCCAAGTCAGTTACACGTCGGAACACGCTCTGCCTCGGATGACGTCAGAGCAGAACTGTACCAAAGTGCGTATTTTGCGGTAAAAAGGATAGTGAACTCACGAGGACTGTACACCGTCTTGGATCGCTTAAGATTCGCCAAAGTAACAATTAGTGTGCCGTCCGTGAGAATTACAAATCCGCGTGGAAAGTGGTGACTATTATTTCCACTTTTATGGCGAGCACTAATTCTGAACATTTATGATGAACATTTATTTGAGTATTATTAGTCAGGGCGAAAGAAAATTTGGTAGAAATGTACCATAGAGGTCGCCTCTTGAACTGAAGGAGAATAGAAACATTTCTTTCAGTGGGCTGGACCAGAATGTGGCCGTGCAGACTGGAAACCTAGCGACAACTGGTCCATTGCTTCGCCTGACAATACGAGTAATCCGCTTGCGGCTAATCAGGGAAACAGTACCCTACAGCACTTTGGAGTTTAAACAGATTTTAGGGTTGTGGACGACTTTATTTTACCGTCTATTAGTCAGTGGTATTCCTATAGTGTGCTCCCCCACACTATTTTATTTACAAACACGTGCTCTTTATTGACAGGGTGTGGATTCTTCTGATTTGCAATGCGTGTTTATGGTTGAAGGGGGCAAAATTAAAGCTATCAAAGTAGTTCTGATGTCGCAAGAATGTAACGTTAAAGGGTGACAATTATTGAACTATATGAAATAAAACCTTCATAACTTCTGGACGGTTTGCATTGTTACGTTCAAACTGCACCGTTGGCCGCGGGGCATGATGGGAATTAGTAAGCGCATGCATGTTTTGGTTTAGCGACGAAGCCCACTTTCATTTGGATGGGTTCGTCAGTAAGCAAAATTGGCGCATTTGGGGGACTGGAATTCCGCATTTCGTGATCGAGAAACCTCTTCGTCCTCAACGGATGACTGTGTGGTGTGCAATGTCCAGTCACGGAATAATCGGTGTGGTATTCCTTGATGGCACGGTGACTATCGAACGTTACGTGAAGGTTTTGGAAGATGATTTCATCGCCATTATCTAAAGTGATTCTGATTTCGACAAGATGTGGTTCGTACAAGGCGGAGCTCGACCACATCGAAGCAGGAGAGAGTCAGGAGCACTTTGGGGAGCGCATTCTGCCTCTGGGGTGAGCAGAGGCCACTCGCATGGGCCTCGATTGGCCACCATATTCTCGGGATCTGAACAGATGCGACTCCTTTTTGTGGGATATTAAAGACAAAGTGTACAGCAATAACATCAAAACTATTGCCGAGTTGAATACAGCCATTCAGGAGGTCAATGAGACCACTGATGTTCCGACACTTCCGCTATTCATCTGCGCCATATGATCGCCAATGATGGGAGGCACATCGAACATGTCATAACCTCAATTCCAATGTTTGTAGTGGCGCTTACATGTTGAACAAAGTGTGTGCACGCCGTAGTTTGTAACTAATTTACGTGTTTTTTTCATATAGTTCCTTAATTACCACCCTGTATATAGTTTCGTTACCAGGTTATCTGTGATTGTAATCTTCAATTGCAACCATGAGCCGGCCGATGTGGCCGAGCGGTTCTAGGCGCTTCAGTCTCGAACCGCGCGACCGCTACGGTCGCAGGTTCCAATCCTGCCTCGACCATGGATGTGTGTGATGTCCTTAGGTTCGTTAGGTTTAAGTAGTTCTAAGTTCTAGGGGACTGATGACCTCAGATGTTAAGTCCCATAGTGCTCAGAGCCATTTTGAACCAACCATGAAATTCACTAGTGAATCGTCATTCTTTTATGTCAAAGCAGCTGCTAAAATAGTATTGAATGTTAGTCATACAAACGGAGGAAAATCAGTGCTGTAATGAACGCTCGATCAGTAAAATTCGCATCAGCGCAAGCCTGGAGTGAGTGCGGAGTCCATGTAAGTACGAGAAGTAAAAGGAAAGAACGAATGTTTGCGCATGGGCCCGGCCTTTGTTTAGAGGCAGAGGCCGTTTGCTATGAGTGTTTATCTATGTATAGGGACGTGCCTAGAGAGATTCGTACAGCGAACTTATTCATGCGGTGAGTGCCGCTACTATGAATGCTGTAGATTCTAGGTCCGCCGCCTGAAAAGTGCGAGGCGTGATTCAGCTTTTGCTGGTGGAAATCGTTAACTCCCTGCGGGATTCATCTCGTACCTATCTATGCCATGCTATGAATGCGGACAGCGATGCTTGACGTGTAAGAATGGGCGAACACACGGCCGGGAAACTGAGAGATAGAGGCGAGCATCTACCATTATGGAAGCACTGCTTGAAAACATAGAAAGCCTCGTCTCATTTCTTTCTGCCAACACTCTGCAGATGAATAACAGCGTCTAGGAAGCAGCCGTAGACTCCTTGAATGACCGGGTGTGGCACGCTATGCGACGAAAGGAACTACTGTTTACGTGCAATAAACTTCTTAACGCACGAGGCGACTGTATCAGAAGTAGATAAACCTATGAAGTAAATAGTAATGTAAAATGAGGAACAAACCGCCTTCAGTCACAAGTTGTGTTTCTTTACTGCACTATGCATTTCAAGCCCTGGAGGCTCATCTTCAGGTGCTTTTTAGTGATTTACATCAGTTTTTTTTTAGTTGTTTGCCTGTTGCTATTACATTTTTGTGTTACGACATGGTATATTGTAGATATAAGTTTAACACGTTAATAATATGAAACTAACTTACAGTTTAACATTTTATGTATGTAGTACCAAATTAAAGATGTATATTGTGTATACCAGCTGCACAACAGAAGCAGACATACAATGTTAAACTGTAAGTTAGTTTCATATTATTAACGCTGTTAAACTTATATCTACGATATACCATGTTGTAACACAAAAATGTAATATCAACAGGCAAACAACTAAAAAAAACTGATGTAAATCACTAAAAAGCACCTGAAGATGAGCCTCCAGGGCTCGAAATGCATAGTGCAGTAAATAAACGCAACTTGTGACTGAAGGCGGTTTGTTCTTCATTTTACGAAAGTAAAAAGTCGCGGACGAAACATTGGAAAACAATGGATGAAATTAAGAAATAGTAATGTTTTGGTCTTGTATTAAAAAAGTACCCAAATCTTGCTTTTTATCGTAGCTACCGTTACAGTTTCGTGTAATGGTATTAGCGATAACCGGTCACAATGCCGAACCCGCACTATAATCAATACGTTGCGACTAACGAAATTTTGTGCCCGAACGGGACACGAACACGGATACCCTGCTTTTCGCAGGCAGTCATCTTTAGGCTGTCTGAACACGTTCCGTCGGCTAACGCATACATCCATTATCACTACCCGCCCGGATGGCCGAGGGCGTTAACGCGTCGCTTCCGGGACACAGGGAGGCGAACCCGACCCGGATCGAAAGCGCCTCGCCGATTAACGACAACAGGTGGTGAGTTGGTCAGTCTGATGTGGTGATTATCCGATGGTTCCCACGTCCCCCACAGAGAAAACGTTCTCACATTTGCACATGAGATTTATTCTTGATGCAGACAGATGTGGTACACAGATATCGCCTTATGGTAGGGAATGGTACGGAAAGGTTGGGAGGGGTAAACAAGAGACTGACGACCATAGATTTTTAGTCTCTTCAAATTTATCATCATCCAATATCACTTATGTTTTCTCCTATTAAATTGTGGGATCAGTACTTCTGATTGGTTTTTGCTGAAGCCATTTGATGCTATTTCATATTCACTGGTTTCATCCACCTCATAAATTCATTTTATTCCTGTGCATCTAACTCAAATGATGCACTACGTTCGTGGCAGGGTAAGCACTGGCTTCCAACGACTCCTTGTCCAAGTGTAGCTGCCTCACATATTCAAGGGGAGAGGCACTGGCTGTTCTATTCCTAAATTATTGGTAGAAGCCATCAGCGTCAACGAAACCTTGAGTCAGGCCTAGGGGCGTGTTGAGATATTTTAATTGTTAACACTCTTTCAGGTCAGTGTTGGACAAAATTTTCCATTAATCACGACATATTGCCACTTAACATACTGTAATGGAAATGTTTTTTTTAAATAACAAAAAACAATTCTTTTACGTAATGATTAATACTGCATAGTTGTATTGGAAAGTAATACCTCCAAATTTTTTAGTCTGCTCTCAATATCGGTTCAGGCATAACATGACGTGCATACTACTTGGTCAACTTTCCCACTTTGCTGACACAAGTTGCGACTCTCTGCCACAATAGGGCTCCGAATTGTAGTGTGTAATGTGGCGGTCTGTACTGTACCTATGTTGGTACTTGAGAGACCCTCGAAAAACCGAAAGAACGGATTCAGAGAGTTCGTCACACATGGAGCACCTTCTGCTTCAGGCAGATCACACAACAGTGCCATGACTTCTGCAAAAATCCGAGGTGTTGGGCTCACTGCCATTGACCATCCTCCGTTCAATCCTGACTTGGCCGAATTCAGTTTCGATCTGTTCCAAAATCTGAAGAACGCTTTCAAGGACTTCACTTTGTTAGCGATGAAGCGGTGCTAGCAGAGGTCAGTTTGTGGCTCGGTTAACAAAGTAAGACATTCTGCAGTGACAGTATCAACAGGCTGTTCTCTCACTGGGAGAAATGTGTTCAATCACCAGGGTGACTAAGTTGTCAAATAAATATGCATACACTGCTATTGGACAGTTTTTCAGAATAGTCACGCATCATATGTAAGTTCATATAAATTCCCATTCGAGACTCACCCTTGAGTGCAACTGTCACCTTCCATAGTGATCTAAACCAGAATTCCATTCTAGTTGGAAAGAAGGGAATGTTTTTGGAGGCATACTGGCCAACTAGGGCACAAAGCTGAACGCTGAAACAACAGGAACCCTGCTGAGCTCTTTTTGGAAAGCTAGCAATGGGAGAAGGTCAGTGACATGGACGGGCTCTGCACGCTCATTTGTTACACCGCAGGGTGCAGCCATGCAGATGGATAACAGGAAGTCCAGTAGCATCCACTCATGCTAATGTTTTTACGGGGTGGAACGAAGAAGGATTTGTAGCAAAAGACACTATTGGAAGCTGAATGCAGAAAGCCAACTTTTCAGATGGACACTGGAGATCGGTATCTTCCAGGTGGAAAGAGAACTCCAAGCTATGCCTTTCAAAGCCTTGAGATGCTGCCTCAGTAGCCGAGGAGAAAGACAAGAACTACAAGGAACGACTTTTTTTTTTCAGAGCGGACTGGTAGAGCGGAGATTATTCGATAAACAAGTAAACCAGATCCCAGAGAAGGAGACCTGCACTCTTTAAGGAGCATTTTGATCGCTTGGAGCTCAGAAGATTCAGAGTCCACCACACCAAATCAAGCATATAAGGAGAAATGCGGCAAAGTGGCGTTTCTTAGTCAGATGCTTTCTCACAGAAAACAACTGACTTGATTCGTCTTGTCTCACCTTATCTCGTCTCGTCTCTCCATCTGCTTCAATGACGCTCATGTCTCAGAGCACTGTTGCTACCACTCTGCCATCTTCGTCAGCTTCAGCCGTCAGCTGATGTGACGAGTTTTAGTGGGACTTAGAAGATTCTCAGGCTTTCAAACACTAAACTGCTGGAAAGGGTCACTAGCGCCGCCACAGCCAGACGTTCCAGCACTTACTTGCAGCACTTCAGCCACTGATAGCCACGTCATGACAAGACTGAGCCGCTACCAGGTGATACTTACGGAATTTCTAAGTCAGTTCATAATTTTACAATCGTAGAGCCTCAATCTGAAGATTTGCCATGTGGTGTCATGAACAGTTTGCCATCAAAGTCCACAACAGGTGTGATGTATTACCTTCAACAGTTCCACTTGTTACCTTCAATAGGCCGGCCGGTGTTGCCGTGCGGTTCTAGGAGCTTCAGTCTGGAACCGTGTGACCGTTACGGTCGCAGGTTCGAATCCTGCCTCGGGCATGGATGTGTGTGATGTCCTTAGGTTAGTTAGGTTTAAGTAGTTCTAAGTTCTAGAGACTGATGACCACAGATGTTAAGTCACATAGTGCTCAGAGCCATTTGAACCATTTTTTACCTTCAATAATAACACATTCTATGTCAACCAGTTTCACTACAGTCACATCTACATGGTTACTCTGAAATTCACATTTAAGTGCCTTGCAGAGGGTTCACCTAACCATTTTCATACTAATTCTCTACCATTCCACTCTCGAATGGTGCGTGGGGAAAAGGAACACCTAAATATTTCCGTTAGAGCTCTGAGTTCTCTTATTTTATTATGATGATCATTTCTCCCTACGTAGGTGGGTGTCAACAAAATATTTTCGCATTCGGAAGAGAAAGTTAGTGATTGAAATTTCGTAAATAGATCTCGCCGCAAAGAGAACCGCCTTTGTTTCAGTGACTGCCAGCACAACTCGCGTATTATATCAGTGACACTCTCACACCTTTTGCGCGATAACACGAAACGAGCTGCCCTTCTTTGCACTTTTTCGATGAGCGATTATCCTCAGTTTTCCAGCCAATCCTTATGTTAGATTCGTCATATTTGTGTTCCGAGAGGTTGCCATTCTTGTGTATGAAATATTAATTGTCAGCGAGAGCATTTGAATATAATTTTGCCTTAAATGTTAATTGTCGAACTTTTGATATGGAAACAAACTCAAGTAATTAGAACGTGTGTGTTATTTAACATTTTATCGACTCCTTCCAGCATAGATGTATTACAGTATGAAGAATAAAGATGTAGGATGTTAGTAATGTTTGTGTTATTTAAAAAGCCTTAATAGTTTTCAGATAAAAAAATTCGGAGGAGATACTTTTCAGCAAGCCCTCATACAATGTGACGTACACAGTTCTTTTAATGGTGGAAGGCAGTCTCGTCAAAAGTTTTAACGAAGAGGAACTAACATATTCTGAGGAGAATACAGTAATGGCAGCAATCATAATCCGCCAGCTAACACAATTTTGCTTTCATTAGGGTGAAACGCGATCGCTGGAACGGTGTGGGGGTGTGAATCAAGGTAGGCGTCCCAGCGAGGCGGGGACGTAGCAGACCTGGGTGGGCGGCGTTCAGCTAGGGTTTCACTCCATTAATTCAGAGGGCGAGAGCAGTCCCCATTATTTGCCGTTGCCTAAGTGCTCGTCGGGGGGAACACACGCGCGCCTCCTCCCCCGCCCCCCGGTATTTTTCTCTCCTCCTCTTTGCGTTCCCGGGTTCCTTTTTTGTCCCGCCGGAGGCGTGCCCTCCCATTCCTGCGAGCCACACAGGTGTTGGCCGCACGCATTGCGTATGCAGCGGCCGGCCTCACGTCTTAATTATGCCGTCCGGCCACTAATTAGGGGTGCGGCCCACCCTCCTCCTCCCCCCTCCCCCCCTAATCCGTATGCTACACGTGAAGCGATGTACCCGAGGGCCCTCCTCCCCGCTGTGAACAAAGGAAGACTAACTGGCTGGTCTCTCCAGCACCCGGCGTCGTCTGAAGGAGCTCTTAAAAACACATATTCATGACGATAAACTAAGGCCTCTTTACAAGTGTCGTGGGTCTACACGGACAGATTCTCCTTGTACAGAACTAAGACCGTTCCCAGCGGAGCAGCCAGGAAGAATTTGGAGACCGTGTCGCGTCCAATGGTAGGAACGTCGGCTGAGATAATCACTCTAAATGGACACGTAATTGATGCCTTTCTGTTGTTATTTTCATACTAAAACAGTTATTCACCTCTGTAATTTTGATGAGGACTGTATCCACCGCCTTAGTGTAATTACTGACTGATGTGGTTCCGCATATGACTGCTAAAAATATTTACTGAAATTGAAATTTCGAGATTTTGTCATTGTCAATCATCCTGAAAGCGCTCAACTGGTGAATGCCTGAGAACGAAAAATGTCGAAATCGCATTAATTATTTTTTACAATCATATGCAGAATGACTTCTTACAATAGCTATTTAACTAAGATGTGCTGTTGCTGTTGTTGTTGTATTGTTAATATATCATTGTTATCCAGACTGTTTCTATTGACCTAAGAATCATTCGTTGGTCTATTGAGAAAGATTCCCAAGGGTATCGTACGGACTTTCCCTCACCGATTTGATTCATATTGATAGGGTGTATATGGCACGAGCAGCACTTCAACATATGTACGCAGGCAGACGCAATTCTCAGTCTGGAAGGTAGGAGACGAAGTACTGGCGGAAGTAAAACTGTAAGGAGGAGTCGTGAGTCGTGCTTGGGTAGCTCAGCTGCAGCCGGCACGGTAGCTCACCGTGTTCTGTCAGAGAGCTGGTTGGTCTCTGTAATAAAAAACTGAGTGAAAGGATCAATAACGAACTTGAACGCCCGCAACGACCAAACACAACGATAATAAATAAATAAAATGGTAGGGCACTTTCCCGCGACTGGCAAAGGTCCCGAGTTCGAGTCTCGGTCCGGCACACAGTTTTAATCTGCCTGGAAGTTTCATATTACTTCATTGTTATCTTTTAAATGGTGCTACTATGAAGTTCAGCGATGTCAGCCGACATAAAATTATGTTCACTTACTTCAGTTATTGTCCAGTTGGAATTTCTTGCACTTCAGAACTTGCCACGAAGTTAGAAAATGTAGTCACACTGAGAGAAACTCGGGCAAGCAATGGAATGTTTTGTATATCTTGATATCTGTCACGAGTGACTTAAATTTGATAGTCAGCGCAGAAATGAAGTTGATGGAATAATCTCATGTCCCGTGCGGTATCAAACCTTTCAAGGTTTTCTGTGATAACTCACAAGCACAATAAAAACGTGAAACCACCACACTAGGTCAGCCTATGTGAGAGCAATGTAGATAGAGGGCTGTAACGAAAACGGGAAAACAATCACTTTTGAGATCTCAGTGAAATTTCTTTTGTTGTCTTTCATCTAAGAACAACATTCGCATAGTTCTTTAGTTTCTTTCCCAAACGTAGACATTTATTTGGCAGGCGTTTTATTGGCAATTCACTAATGGTTGATTATGCCTCTGAACAGTAGTTTTGTAGAACTCCGCTAAGAGATTAGTAAATCAGTTCACACTTCATTTTCCGTGAGGGATCATTCCCAATCGCAATAATTCTTTCAAATTTTATTTTTGAGGATATGAAAATTGTGAGAAGTGTCGTGTATTGTACCCATCTTACCAATACCTGCCGTGTGAATCGGGAAGCTTCCTTAATAGAACATGTGGACTAAGAGAGATTTATCAAATGATGTTTTCGGCAGTTCTACGTTGATGATGCAGAAAATTGCCATAATCCAGCCGTTTCTACATGCTCAGGCCGTCAGAGCAATAATTAACTGTGTTTAATGGTAGCATATGCGCTATGGCTTGCAAAACCGTGTACGATTCCTATGATACAACGTCGCACTACGTGTTTAACTGCCCTGCTTATCTAAAGAGACTAACATGTCCAGCTACAGTATCTTCCTATGATTCCTGACAAAAAATTAACGACACCAAACCCTTTTTAGGCTGATGCTTACAGGAGGTAAAAGCTGATTATGTACGGTAGTGTAATGGCATTGCCGGCCTCTGGTGGCAGAGCGGTTCTAGGCGCTTCAGTCTGGAACCGCGCGACCACTACGGTCGCAGGTTCGAATCCTGCTTCGGGCATGGGTGTGTGTGATGTCCTTAGGTTAGTTAGGTTTAATTAGTTCTAAGTTCTAGGGGACTGATGACCATAGCAGTTAAGTCCCATATTGCTCAGAGCCATTTGAACCATTTTTTTGTTAAGAATTGTGCCCAGCAACGATTTCTACGAATAAATTACGAGGCAAAACAATATGTGCAGCAGCAAAGACTCTCCACTTGGTGCTACAGCATGTGTGTGATTTATTAGAAAAAACAGGGTGACTAACCACATGTGCACTACCTGTAGCTGAAGACAACGATTCAAGCACAACACACGAAATGTCCACTCATAAAAGCAGTAAGGGTGCTGCCTTTAACCGCATGTATCGTGGACCCCTATATATAACGAAACACTTGGAAGACGCGTCTCTTGTTTGTAAAGTTTTCCTCGTTTGTATCCAATGAAAGTGGTATACTCCTATCTTAACTTATTCGAATTACGGAAGGCTATTCCACGTAGAAAAATCGTTACTTGTGCAAGTACTGAAGGGCGCATGTATAGCAATATGGTCGGGCAGAAAAACGCCAACCATTGTATCACTTTGTTTAGATGCAAAACAAGCGTTTCGCTTTACTTGGACACGACACTGTCAATGATGCTACAGCTTTCCTGTTGTTTTGAATTCGCAAGCCCGTCTCTGGTTTCACGGGGGCAGCTTTACTGCAGGTCGTGAGTGATTTCCTTGCTTACACGTGCAATCGTGCCCACGTTTATTTGTCATGATCAAAGCGGCTCAGAACGGCAAGGAAACTGAAGCAGAGCTGGCGTAGCTTTGTTGACAGAAAGCGAAACGCGTCTGGCGTAAACAAACAGAAACAGCAACAGTAACAGTTTTCTGTAGACTACTTTCTTCTCCACGACGTCTTTCTAAAGACTGGCACAGACAACCTTTGGAGCCCCGCGGGTCTCATTCACATACTTACTTCAACTAGCGGGATGGCTGGTCATGTGACGCGAAAGCAGCGTTCCTAGCGCATGAAATAGAAACTACAGCGTCGGTGACGTTAATGGTTATTGAGGTAACGCGGCGGTATGTACGGCACTGCTTTCCCGACACGCCAAGTCAACAAAGCATGCCTCCAACACGCACATATTGAGTGTAAATTCATTTTATATTCACCCCATCTTCAGTTTTTTACTGTGTTACATCGTTCATTTACTTTCGAAGATTCACAGTAGCTGTCCTAAAAACTTCCTTTGTAAAATTCTGCAGCTCCTCGCTCTTTCTCCCACTAATTTCTTCGGCGGGCTGGATTGAATCCCATCGCAGCCTGGATTGGGCCCGCTGACCGCCGGTTGCTCACCCCTGATCTACGAGGTAATTGCCGAAGACAGTCATACGAACCTTTTCTACGAGACCATTATTGTTCTACTGACGCTGAATATACAGTAAGTAATAACATAACTACATGACCTTTTAGTGCGCAATAGAGGTTGCACCTAACTGAATAGAGCCATACTTCATTTGAGAAACTTAAGTACAAAGCATTCACCTTCGAAAATATGTTAGGAATAATTATCCTTTGAACAACGAAACAAATTCTACTGTCTACTTTGCAGATAACATTCTGTCACGTTATAAAAATCCATAAAACGAAGCCAACCCATACAATTCCATCGTCACAATTAATGTAGTTTCTGACGAGTCAACAAAATAAAAATGCAGATGTTACAGTAGAAAACCTACCACAAAAATTTGATGTAAAATTTTACAGAACCAAAATTACACCTGTGAAGAAAGACATAGGCGCCGTAACATGTTTAACCAAAGAACGGAAATAAATTGTGTTTTTCAGAAGATGGAATTTTAGAAAACCCAAATTTAATTCGGAAACACGGGAAAATGGTCAACAGGAGCGCCCACTCCAAGAAACATGGTGAGAGACGTGTCAACCCATTTTCCAAAGGACACAAAAGTATTTTTGCACGACGTCATTTAATGATGTTCTAAATCAAGAGTTTAGATTAGATTAGATTAGATTAATTATTCATTCCATAGACCCATAAAAGAGGGAATCCTCCTGGGCGTGGAACATGTGTAACACATTTACACGCTAACAGACAATTTAAGGAGTTATCCATCCGATTAAGTGATCGAATATTTCGAGCTACATTGCTGCTCCGGAAGAAACTTACAGTGAATAAAAAAAGCAACAAAAAGATCAACCCTTCAAGTGAAAAAGTGTTTTAGCAATCGTAACGCTCAAACGCAAGTCAATATGCACTCTTTGCGGAAACTAATCAATAAAACTGCCCAATTTATTATGTATTTCTAAGTACAATGAATCAGGAGTACAAAATTATACTATGTACCAATATTACCACCGCCCTGTGGTTTTAGTGGTACGTTTGAAAAAAGCTGCAGGAAATTATCAACGTCAACTCCTACAAGTAAATGTAGGCCTCTCAGAAGACTGGGATTCAAAATCAGATTAAGAAGTTGCAAATAAATCCTATTTTGCAGCCACGTTAGTATCGGAGGCAGAATCACAACTTCCATGAAGTGCTTCTTCAAGCGCATGAAAACAGTCTACTCTGCCTCCCGCATCTGTGCTAGACGTTTCACTCACTGGTCCACTTCACACTTTGTTACCCACAGCACCGTCACTTACTGTAGTAGTGTCTGAGGCTGTAGGAATAGTAGCTACATCATCTGCATCAGAGTGCCCTCCAAATTCTGACTCTTCTGCGTGTTCTTATGTAACTTCGTCCCAGCAATATATTACACCATCAGTCAGAATTTCATCTGCCATTGAACTATACCATCCCCCCCCCCCCCGCCCTCCATCCCCATCTACATACGGATGTGAAAGAAATGTTCTCGGATATCCCCGTAACTACGAAAACTAAGAGTGAGTACGTAATATGCCTATTAAATTCGCGTTCGTGCAGAAATTTTTTTCGTCCTGTTGCATATTTTCAGTAAACATCCTACATGTGCACCGCCGGCGGAATTAATTGATGTTATCTCAGCGACTAAAATTTTCTAGATAATTTGTAAAAAAAACCTTATCTACAATGTTCATTCTTCATTAGAAGAAGCATTTCACAGCATATAATGAATAACAATGGATGTATGAAACTAGAAACTTAATTCACTACTATCTATTTGCTTCGTTGTACGGTGCGGAAAAATATTAGGTGTAAACATGCTTACGAAAGGCTCCTGCATCGATTATACGCTTTATAAAGTAGGAAATATTAGCACGAATTGAACTTACCGACTTTTATATCAGAAGATATCAGAAAGGGAAATCCACAGCTGACGAACGCTAACTTAACAGAAAACCAGTTGTAAAGGCGAGTGTCTCAAAGAACTACTCATTTTACTAAGGTTGGAAGCTCCTCTTTTCGTTCTTCCGTGCTGGCGATTTAAAAACTGCGTTATTTTGGAAATTAGCCTTATGTAAATACAATTAGTTTATTTTTATATTTACCCAGACATGTTTCAACCAACGGGTTGTCTTCTGTGGATCAATTTTTTTTT
This sequence comes from Schistocerca serialis cubense, assembly GCF_023864345.2. Lineage (NCBI taxonomy): Eukaryota > Metazoa > Arthropoda > Insecta > Orthoptera > Acrididae > Schistocerca > Schistocerca serialis. The sequence continues at coordinate 754,526,455 of NC_064643.1, forward strand.
TATTTCTGTAAAGTACAATATCACTGCTGTAAGCCTAAGAAATAAATTATTTGCAATTTGCTTCGTCTCAAATGGTTGGAATGGCTCTGAGCACTATAGGACTTAACATCTGAGGTCATCGGTCCCCTAGAACTTAGAACTACTTAAACCTAACCAACCTAAGGACATCACACACATCCATGCCCGAGGCAGGATTCGAACCTGCGACCGTGGCGGTCGCGCGGTTCCAGACTGTAGCGCCTAGAACCGCTCGCCCACTAAAAATGGTATTCAAACTTATCAGGGAAACTATTGTGAGTGTACTAATGCCAATAAAATCGACTGCTTGCAGTAAATAAAATAATAACAACATTTAAAACCAGTGGTATATATATATTTGCCAGCGTCACTTAAAGGGTTAATAATTTAGCTTCCCTAGAGTTCAAAGAGTGTTCGTAAGAAAGTCCCTTTATTCTCCGTACACCTTAAGTGTGCGTGGCTTCCTCCTCGTCCTTTTTCCACTTGCCTTTCCCATCTACATAACACACACATACACAAACGTGTGTGAGTAGCAAATGAGAGTACTCGCGGATACAAGAATCTAGTCTAGTCACAAATGCCTGCGCGTGTCTCCCACTGACCTTAAACAGGGGACGCGGAAGAGCTATTCCGAGCGCCTCATTAAACCAGATCAGTATTCTTTTGAAGTAGCCCGCTGCGTTACCGATGAGCAGTCCGGTTGAAGACTCTCTCCGCCTGTTACCTACCGCTCTCTCATGGCACCCTGCTGCGATCGCCTTAAGCTCGCCCTCCCGACCGACGTGGAAACGCTTGTCTCGTCTTCGTGATGCAAGGTAATATATACACGAGTATGCACGAATACGAAACTTTCTCTGCAAGTGTCGTAAATTTCAAAGTTTGCCGCTTTAGTCACGCACCACGGGTATAAAGAAAGAGGACTCTAGTCGGACGAATGCTACCTCCAATGTCTGTTAAAGCAACAAGTTTAGCAACATTTACACTACTTCGGTCAACATACGCGGTATGAATTCCAACTAATAAAAATCGAAGTTTACCAGCCAATTGCTTCCGATTGCAATTATCCAATCATCTATTACGAAATTTCCGCTCTCCCAGTGAGCAAATGACCCGTTATTAAGTACCACTATTTTACAATAACAGAAAAAAATATAATTCAAACAAAAAAATCGCGGCCATGTAGTACATTGGTCACAGAGGACAAAGTCAGTGCTGAGATATTCCCAATTAATGAATATAGAAGAAATAGAAAGAGAAATTTTCAGAGAAACTGGTAATATTCTCTTTCAAACTGTAGAGTTGCAGTAGCTTCATTAAAAGATTGTGGAAATAAGAAATGATGGACGGAATATTACGGTTTAACGTTCTGTCCACGATGCTGTTATTACAGAAAGCACAACATTGCAACAAACAAATATGAGAAAGAAAATCGGCCCGTACTGACACTCGATATTAGTATTTTTGGAGAAACTCGGGGAAGAAAATTTCGAATGCAGGATGAGGATTCGAACCTCGGTTGTTCTGAATGGAAGTACAGTGCGGTAATAGTTGTTCACTCTGCTTGCGGAAATAAAATCGAGAACGATAAGTTCACGGCACAGTGATAAAGTGCCCGCATCTAAAGGTACTGTTTCAAATGGTTCAAATGGCTCTAAGCACTATGGGACTTAACATTTGATGTCATCAGTCCCCTAGACTCAGAACTACTTAAACCTAACTAACCTAAGGACATCACAAACATCCATACCCGAGGCAGGATTCGAACCTGCGATCGTAGCTGCAGCGCGGTTTCGGACTAAGGCATCTAGAACCACTCGGCCACTGCGGCCGGCTAGGTACTGTTTGCTAATGCTGTGCTGGAAGATAGTACATCGTTTTATTCTTTCTTTTTCTTCATGAAGAACAAATAAATTAGTGGCTGTAGCTAAAACCCGTGGTATTATAACAAGTCAGGCTAGCTACTTTAAATTTAGAAAATACAGAAATTGTAAACTGATGTTCACATACATTACCTATTCGTCGATCAGTGATAATTTTTCTGAGAACAAAATCTAAAATCTGCATTCATTAGACAAAATTCTGCAAGTTTAAGGTGATCAGTTGATTTCGACTTCTATGGATACTACCAGGCCATCATTGTGTAACAAAAGCTTATCCGTGTTTCTAAGCGTTATCTGTAAACACTGACTGCTTGATAGTAGCCACTCACTGCTTCCATTCTCTGTCTAAACTACATTTTCTGATTGCCTTTTTTCTTTTCTTTTACTAGAACTAAACCTACAGATTACGTCATCCAGCGACGTGTTCTCGAATAGTTTAGCACTGGCCTAACGGAGGACATACAAGTAAAGTCACATTTACGAGTCGCATTCTATTCTCATAAAGTCGATTTCGGGGGACAGCCTACAGTAAGCTAGACAATCTCAAGCTGCGCATTCGATGGTCACTGAGTCCTGTTCAGTCAATAAATCCATTACAGCGTCCACGATGTTCTATAACGTCGACAAATTCTACATGATTAGGATTGACTTATGGGGGCCTTAGAACAGAATCAATAACTAAACTGTAAATAAACGTCATGTAATACAGAAGGACCAAAAATTCTAGTAAGTCACCGTTTTTCACTTTTTAAAGCACCACAAGGCGTTTGTTACTGTACGCACGAATCTCACGTGACAGAAAACTTTCAAAATTCCTGTTAAGGACTCGTCAGCTTCAATTCCTCTATCATATCCGTCCGTTTTCTTGTTAGAAAACGGAAAGGTGCACTCATTTTCGTTGCCAGTAACTTATACAAACGGGTTTGACATACAAAGTAGATGGGTTATGTTGACATACTCCAAAGAGGTCTATTGTAGCTTCACATCTTTCGTGACTGGTGTATAAACCCGGAATCGACTTGTGAAGCACCAAAACAGTGAAAAGTTGACACTGGTTATGGCTTTCCCTTGTCCTTCATTGTCAGTTAAAATTAAGTCACAGAAGCGAACTGAGACGAAAACATTGTTATGTTTAAAAAGTGCAATGCAGTTATCAGGCTGATGCATATTTTCTAGTTTCATGTCACTTTTAAAAGTGAAGTGAAAATATTATATCTTATTCATGTGAAGAACCACTCATTTGCTTCAAAATTCTGAATGTTAACACGTAATAGGTCACCAGGAGCCGAACCTAGCCGTCTCTGAAAATTATTTTACACGAGACTCTCAAATTAAGTTTTCGTAAGGCGATTCTCTAACACTACATCTTGTTGGTCACGTAAATGCTCCAATATTGACTGAGAATATGCAAACCTAAATTGCATTTCTCTACTACAGTCGATGTTCGTTCTCATGCAAATGCACAAATTTTTTTGAAACACGCTTGTGTTGTCGATTAGTACATTCAGTCAAAGTCTAATCTAGTCGTAGCGAATTTATACAAGGAGGAAAATAAATATTACAGCAACCATGGAGTCATCCACTTTTTACATTTAACTGAAGAGAAATGAACGTCGTATCGACAAAATTGGAAACCGGGAAAGCAGATTTCCCGAGGCTATTCGTGCAAAACAACTAATATTTGACCTGGTGACAGAATCGGTTCAATCATAAACTTGTTAACTTTTCGCGACAATCGGTTTCCGAGATTAAATTTTCATCTTTCGGAAGTTGTGTTGTGAGTAAATATAGCACGAGCCAATAGGCCCCCTAGCTATTAGGTCACAGAGGCGATATACAGCGCAGACCCGAACTGCAACAGCGAAATTTCGGAGGTTTTTCAAGGATACTTTCGGAGTACTTTCGTATAAGAGAGCCCGTAGTCCCCGGTACAGAGTAATAATGAAATTACGGTTTATTGGGTCTGTTATCCTAGTCACCTTTGTTTATACACGTTGGTTCTTCCAAAGAAGAAAACAGCAATCAGCCACTATTGATTGATAAGACTATTTATTTACCCAGACAGCACCGTTACCGGGTTCGTACTGACAGGTTCACATCTAGATACACATTCATTGACGTTTACATTAGTTTTCGATTCTTTATTCTCCATTCTGGCGAATGTTCCGTGGGGTTCTGTTGCCCTACAGCAAAAACAAGGTTGGAATCGAGGTGTTTAAACGTAACTATCCCTGATAACGATTTAACACAATGTAAACAGATCTTTAAGACTGAGTTGTTGCAATCACAGTTGAATGCAACATGACATAATGACGCGTGATTTTCTACCTAAGTTCACTACAACAACTCAAACTCGATAGTGATTTGTTTACATTGTGTTCAAACGTTATTAGGGACAGTTAGGTTTAAAAAGGCCGTTTCTAACATCGTTTTTTTCTGCAAGGCATCACCACCCAAAGTAACTTTCACCACAAGAGGGAATAAAGAACCGAAAACCAAAGTAAAAATCACTTGTGTTAATGTACCACTGCAACGCCTGTGCGACGTGTTCCTGTGTACAAGTCCTTGAAAGCAATAGACATTCAATTTGCTGGCCAATTCAATAAGCAGCAGCTTATTGGTGGTCCAAATGTCTCTCGTGGCCGGCCGCTGTGGCCGAGTGGTTCTAGGCGCTTCAGTCCGGAACCACGCGGCTGCTACGGTCGCAGGTTCGAACACTGCCTCGGGCATGGGTGTGTGCGATGTCCTCAGGTTAGTTAGGTTTAAGTAGTTCTAAGTTCTAGGGGACTGATGACCTCAGATGTTAAGTCCTATAGTGCTTAGAGCCATTTGAACCATTTTTTTGCCTTTCTTGGACTGTGAATGCAGTTCACATGTGATATTAGTGCTGTATTTGGAGGCAGTACATGGCTGACCTTGGCTGTTGTATGGGGGAACCATGAAGACTACAGTGGCCTTGAAGCTTTCCCTGATGCAAACATTTTGGCTTGGAAGACTTTGAGTACAGCGGAGAGTACAGGTCTACTAGCTAAGGTTCCCTATGGTACTTTGGTTCCAGACAAGCAATTTACTTTGTCCACAAGAAGAAAGAAGAAGTTGAATGCTGACGAATACCTCTTTATCTGGGCCAAGGTAGGCAACAACAATTGTAAAATAAAGATTACTGGTGACTGTATGCTGTATTATAGACAATAAAATTTCCTTATCCCCTACCTAATTCCTTACCTTTCCAAAAAATAAATAAATAAATAAATAAAATAAAACAAAAATAAAAAATTACATTCACTTACGTACGCTTTTAGCGCATGGTTACGGGCTAGGCGTAGTGTAACCTTGAGGCAGCTGTTGTATTTTGCCGTCTGAAGACGATCCTGTTCGAAACTGCCAATACCGCTGTTTGCGTAAATAAATAATCTTGTCAATAGTGTCTGATTGCTGTTTCTTTCTTTGAAAGAATCAAACTTATTTTGTACACAGGCACCACGGTCTCAAAAATGTCAGTTTTTGACAAAAAATAAAGTATCTTTTTTATGTTAAAATAACCTCACAACAGTAAAAATCCGGTAATAAGCTATCAGCAAATTGAACTACACAAAACTGAGTAATACAGGCGCCTTTCTAAGATGAAAAAGTCTGTGACGATATTACCATCGCTGATGCAACAGCTGTACTGCTAATCCATTACATTCGGTGAACCCAAACAAGAGGTGCACATTGGCGTGCTTTCCATTACTAAACATACACATACCGCAGTGTCTCTTTGATACTGTACAATTGTTGCCGAAGAAAGAGGAAATCCGAAACAGAACAGAGCAGTACTGAATGCAAGCTTCAGAGCGAAGAATAAACTGGACATTACTGTTGTTAAAAGCAGGTACTGTTAGTGAATAGAACCAGTCGGTTTCCAACCAAGACATGGCGTACCCTGTCGACCTTTACATTGTTGTGAAGATATTTTCAGAGGAATACACGAAGATAAACTGAGATAAGAAATCAATCGAAATGCAATTCCTATGTAACGCTGTGCCTCACATCGAAAGCTTAAAAAAAATTTGCCTGTGTATTTCGGGTCCAGTCTCTATAAAGACAAGGTCAGTAACCACATGGGAATCAGGCAGCATTTGATAATGGCTGAGGAGCACTCGGCCAAAAGCTCCTGCAAATACAATGTTTCGGGACTGGATTAATAAAAGCTAGGAATCATTAAGGTGATGGTTTTAATACTTCAGGTGTTGTGTATGTTCTGGATACCCTCCCACCTTTGAGTGCAATCGCATGATACTGTCAGAAAAGTACGTTGGGATTTTGTTCAAGTCGCGCGTCACCTTGCCGTGAAAGTCGCCTGTGTCGTCAAAGCGTTGTCCTTCACGTGAATTTCTGCACTTTGTCGCTTCGTAGAAGGTTCGTTTTGATAACACCATGTCTTGTCACACGTGGCGAGTTTTTTCAGAAAAGAACTTTCGCGTTTTGCATTTCAGTCGAGACGCTGCAGGCTTCCTCGAGTCGTCGTTTTTGTTCGGGAGTCAAGTTGTATGGGACAAACTTTATACACACAAGACACAAAGGCAATGAAAACGTTATCTGCGAGTGGGCGTTGATTTATATCAATGGGGCAAGGTGAAATTTTGTGAACAGTTTTTGTTGTTGCTGAACAACAGTCAGACAATTTTTAAGCGAAGACACCGCTATTTGACTATATGTTGTGTACTTCATTAGGAGCTAGGTTTCAGCCTTGTATACCATTTTCAAGTGATTGAGATTATGTTAGTAACCGATATTGCACGACATCAAGCTCAAAATTGGCCACAAATCAAGAAAAATATTCGCTCCCCACGATAGTCAGACGTAAAATCATCATCTCATAAAAATATCAATAAATAATAGTTGGAGCACGCCATATTTAACAGCTTTCACTATCATTACGCCTCAATGACATGTGTTCATCTTTTATATACGGAAGTAAACCTGTTTTTATTAAATATGAGGTTCTCCCACTATTATTTACAGATATTTTTACAAGATCATGATTTTACATCTGGCATTTCGTGGGGAGCGAATACTTTCCTTAATTTATGGCTAATTTTGAGCTTGAGCTCCTGCACTACCAGTTAATGACATACATTCAATCGCCTGAAAATGACATAAAATGCCGAAACCTAATTAAATAAACATCAATACAGTCAAATGCCGGTGTGTTCATTAAAAAATTAAAAATTTGTACTGGACAGGGATTTGAACCCGCGTCTCCTGCTTACTAGGCAGATGCGCTGATCACTACGCCATCTGAAAGAACAGACACCATATGTATATTTGTACAGACACTTTTCTCTTCTTCAAAACATTCTGGAGAACGTCTTGAACACGCACGATGTAGAGCTTTTGCTGTATTGCGATTTGTGATACAGGAACGCTCACTCACTACGGCCGCAGCTTCACTACTTAACACTGCTTGCTCGCAACTGGGTGGTTGAATGCAGATATGTTGTCTGAAGTTGTCAGCTGAGCTGGTACCGTAGCTACAGCGCTAACGTTGCTTATACGTCAGGAATAAAATCAGTCTGCGGAGTTTTTGGACGGTCGGTGTGTAGCCACTTGGCCAGAATGGAAACCCGAGAAGATTTTAATTATTCACAGCCCCACGAGACCCTGCATCCATAACAAATATTATTAAGTTATAAAAATGGGGCATGTAGCTCACAGACCATGCAAATTAGACTCCACTTTTCAAAACGGAATGGCGACGGGGTTTCTTATTTATTGAAACACCTGTTCATATGCCTCCACGAGGCATACCAGTTCAATTTTACACACAGTATGCGAAGGAACTTGTCCCCCTTCTTGCAGCGGTGTACCGTAGGTATGTAGAATAGCGCAGCGTTCCAAAGGATTGGTAAAGGGCACAGGTCATCCCCGTTTTCAAGAAGGGACGTCGAACAGATGTGCAGAACTACAGCCCTATATCTCTGACGTCGATCAGTTGTAGAATATTGGAACCCGTATTATGTTCGAGTATGACGACTTTTCTGGAGACTAGAAATCTACTCTGTAGAAATCAGCATGGGTTTCGAAAAAGACGATCGTGTGAAACCCAGCTCGCGCTATTCGTCCACGAGACTCAGAGGGCCATAGACACGGGTTCCCAGGTAGATGCTGTTTCATGACTTACGCAAGGCGTTTGATACAGTTCCCCACAGTCGTTTAATGAACAAAGTAAGAGCATATGGACTATCAGACCAATTGTGTGATTGGATTGAAGAGGTCCTAGATAACAGAACGCAGCATGTCATTCTCAATGGAGAGAAGTCTTCCGAAGTAAGAGCGATTTCAGGTGTGCCGTAGGGGAGTGTCGTAGGACCGTTGCTATTCACAATACACATAAATGACCTTGTGGATGACATGGGAAGTTCACTGAGGCTTTTTGCGGATGATGCTGTGGTATATCGAGAGGTTGTAACAATGGAAAATTGTACTGAAATGCAGGAGGATCTGCAACAAATTGACACATGGTGTAGGGAATGGCAATTGAATCTCAAAGTAGACAAGTGTAATGTGCTGCAAATACACAGAAAGAAAGATCCTTTATAATTTAGCTACAATATAGCAGGTCAGCAACTGGAAGCAGTTAATTCCATAAATTATCTGGAAGTAGGCATTAGGAATGATCTAAAATGGAATGATCATATAAAGTTGATAGTCGATAAAGCAGATGCCAGACTGAGATTCATTAGAAGAGTCCTAAGGAAATGCAATCCAAAAACGAAGGATGTAGGTTACAGTACACTTGTTCGCTCACTGCTTGAATATTGCTCACCAGTGTGGGATCCGTACCAGATAGGGTTGATAGATGAGATAGAGAAGATCCAAAGGAGAGCAGCGCGCTTCGTTACAGGATCATTTAGTAATCGCGAAAGCGTTACGGAGATGATAGATAAACTCCAGTGGAAGACTCTGCAAGGGAGACGCTCAGTAGCTCGGTACGGGATTTTGTTGAAGTTTCGAGAACACACCTTCACCGACGAGTCACGCAGTATATTGCTCCCTCCAACGTATATCTCGCGAAGAGACCATGAGGATAACATCAGAGAGATTAGAGCCCACACAGAGGCATACCGACAATCTTTCTTTCTACGAACAATACGAGACTGGAATAGAAGGGAGAACCGATAGAGATGCTCAAGGTACCCTCCGCCACACACCGTCAGGTGGCTTGCGGAGTATGGATTTAGATGTAGATGAGGCTCATTGTGTCCAGAGACCTCTTCACACACGAGAAATCTTAATTGGCCACGGGCAGTCGAACCCAGACGTCCCGAGCCAGCAGCATATTTAACCACTAGATCGCCGGAGTGACCTAGCTAGACCGAGAGACTAAGGCAGCGCTACAAACACTTGCATGTCAGAGCGCCATCATTCAGCGCCCTGTCGCCGGCTGCTACTCCGTCGTCCGTGTGTTCCTGGTATCCCGGAAGCACAGCGACCTGGTCACCGTGGCGTTTGTAGGTCGCGCCGGGGAACAGGCCTCGGCCGACGCTTCCTGTCGAATATCGATAACGAGCTGGAGAATCGATAGCCGCGCGCTCACTTACCAGCTCCACAACGCCGCCGCTGCCGCCGGGCCTCCGCCGTCTGCACGATCCTCCGTGCAGCCTCTTGCGGGTCCGGTCACCGGCGCTGTTCTAACAGCTCCGCCTCTGCCATTCGCCGTTTCTCCACCACCCTTCAGCACCGCCGCTCGTCCGAACTGAAGCCGACCAATGGCGTCAGGGGAAGCAAGTGTAACTCCGCTCACAAAACGCGTCCGCAGTCGGAGAATTACACGTACATTTCTCGGAAAGAGAGCGAAACCGCTCGCTCCGGCAGGGACGTAACTTAGTTACTGACGGCGAGCGAATTCCCATTAACCGCTTCCCTTTGGCCCTCACACGCACAAAAGCACAGGATCTGCAGCACGCAGCAGCGGACGCAGTTTATCTACCGCTGTAGAGCTCGGTGCAAAGCGGCTTAGCGCGAGATTAAACATGTTACGAGCATGACGGTTCTAATCAATTTCACGGACCGATGCGGGATGTTATATAATCGAGGACGGCCAGAGGAGTTTGCGCACAGTTTGTGTGTTAGCAAGCGGTGGAGATGTTAAGTCCGCAATTTGCTCTGTCACTGCGAAGCTTAATTGCATTTTGACTACTGAAACCCATCATTTATGTGTATTATTAAAGCACCCTCACACACAGCCCAAACCTCCAGTTGTCACACGGCGCAGGAAACCAACAGGTATACATTCAGCTACGTCGTACCTTTTCTTTACTTTCCACAGTCTATTGAACAGACCTGTACGGTACTGTAACCGTCGCACACGTGGAGTTTTAGCTTTTACGTTGGGCTGCAGAGAGGACAGGAAAGCGGAGGTACTTTAATTTTCTTATTGTTGATGGTCGTTCTCCGTAATCTGAATTCAGATCATGCCACTCTGTTCGGTCGGCACACGAGAGGAGCACTTCACTTTGTCACAGAAACTTCAGATCGGAATTCCAAAAACACTGCTCGAAGCACAGAAGGCAGTGGCGAGCATAGGACTGCAACGGACGCGATAACGGAAACACCAACACGGCACAGACTGTGCGGTTGACGTGACCGATGGCAGAGCTGTAACTGAGCCGCTATCGCGCCGAGTCGCTCCTTATCGCAGGCACACACACACATACAAACACACACCATCGCGTTGACTATCTCCCGCGGACAAAAAAGTTTAAGAGTACCAGCTGCCACGTTCCTCGGACAATGGGTAGTAATAAACTACGTACAGTTCTCCGTTCGCACGGCGTTACCTCAGGCTTTGAATTTTTATTAGCTCATCTACAATGAAGTGCCGAAAACTCCCGTAACAAGTAACTGTAAATATCAGGTGTTTACTATTCGTACAGTCTGTTCTGTTGTAGGTGATACCCGAGACGCCAGAGTCACAAGAAAGTTGGATTTATGGGCCATCATGAACTTTTCGCTTAACATTTTCTTTTATTTAGGGTTTGAAAGTTAGAGTATGTAGGAAAAAGTATTCTAGGAAATCGCTAATTAAAATCGGCTGAAGATGAAAGATTGAGTCCAAGGGAAGTACATTTTAAACAAACAAGAAAATCTACAGCAAAAATTGTGTCCATCGGGAAGGTAATAAACAAAAAGCACTCCGTCTTCAGGCCGCGAGTGGCCTACCGGGAACATCCAACCGCCGTGTCATCCTCGGTGGAGGATGCGGATAGGAGGGGCGTGGGGTCAGCACACCGCTCTCCCGGTCGTTATGATGGTATTCTTGAACGAAGTCGCTACTATTCGGTCGAGTAGCTCCTCAATTGGCATCACGAGGCTGCGTGCACCCCGAAAAATGGCAACAGCGCATGGCGGCCTGGATGGTCACCCATCGAAGGGCCAACCACGCCCGATAGCGCTTAACTTCGGTGATCTCACGGGAACCGTTGTATCCACTGCGGCAAGGCCGTTGCAACTGGAGAGTAATAAATACCAGACGGAAATACAGTAATGAACTCTGACGCTTCTATTCAGTTTGATCCCACGAATTATATTATAAATTAGGTAAATTCCCTATGATGAATAGAAGAATGAATGCGAAACTTCTATTAAATAGGAATCTAAGACCGCTGACAAAGACGGAGGAGGGACACATCGCCCTAAACATAGACTTTTATGAAGGTATAACATTCCAGCCGTTCTACATGACTACGTTATGTGCAAACACAACGAACGTGACACGCCGAGCGGAGTGGCCGCGCGGTTTGAGGCACCCTGTCACGGACTGCGTGCCCCCTTCCGCCGGAAGTTCGAGTCCTCCCTCGGGCATAGGCGTGCGTGTGTTGTTCTTAGCATACGATAAATTATGTAGTGTGTAAGTCTAGGGACTGATGACCTCAGCAGTTTGGTCCCTTAGGAATTCACACACATTTGAACGTGAAGCGTTCAAATGGCTCTGAGAACTATGGGACTTAACATCTGAGGTCATCAGTCCCCTAGCCTTAGAACTACTTAAACCTAACTAACCTAAGGACATCACACACATCCATGCCCGAGGCAGGATTCGAACCTGCAACTGTAGCAGCAGCGCGGTTCCGGACTGAAGCGCCCAGAACCGCTCGGCCACAACGGCCAGCAACGTGAAGCGTCTTTCAAGTCAGCGCCGTATTGGCACCACGGAAATTTTTTTCGATGTTATAATAGTTTACGGTGTAAGATACTGCAACGGGGTAAGTAAATACAATTTTTATGGGAGCACTGTAAACACCTGTAGTTCGGAGTGCTCATAACGTCGCCCACAGTATAAACTCTATCTGTATCTCACGAGCATTCCCTATAACTTGTCGTATCTCATTCCGTTGTGCGTGTAACTTGTTATTAAAGGTGCATACACTCGCTGTTAATAAGGTTATTTATTGTAGCACATAATAAAATCCGACACACGAAGCGGTCAGGGGCAGAGCGGAGAAAGGGTGGGGGTGGAGGGGAGGCGGGGGAAGGCACGTACATATATGCCTGTAAGTCACGAGCGCCTACGGGGTCTGCTTAACACCACTCAGAATCAACTTCGCCTCGAGAGCTACAGTTCGAAATTAAATGCAATTTTCTCCGTGCGCTTGGCGATAAATTTGACGTCCACAATTAGGCGCAATCAACGTGTCGGCAGAGCGGAGGCGGCAGGCGCACTACAGCCTCCGGGGGCGGAGGCACAGCCGACAGTACGCGTGACGCGTAAATTACGGCTGCGAGGGCGCGCGCTGAAAAGTGGCGAAGTGCCGCCATCTCGTACGCCATTCATTCGCTGTCCGACGGGCTTAGACCCCTCCGTTTGCTCGCGGCGCGCCGGATACGCCGCCTCGTGTCCTGGAGTTACGACCGCGAACTCTCTCGGCCAGTAAACCCCGCAACAGGTTCTGCTCTTGCTGTTAGGGCGCCCTAATAAAACACTCGCGTTCCTAATTTGCGTGTTGCAATTTACGGTAGGCCTTCTCGTTATAAAGATCCGGTTTCCGCCTCAACAATCCGTGTCGAGTTACCAATGTCGACGGAAGTTTCAAATGCGGAAGATTATGTGAAGAACGTATGCACGAAACGGAACGGTGGAGGCAGGTAGATTGCTTCCAGCTGCAGCTCCTGTTTACCTGTCTTCTTTTATTTGTACATTTATCGTAGAGGTAGACCAAGAGATGAATACAGTAAGCAGATTCAGAGAGGCACGTAGGTTGCAGTAGTTGCTCGGAGATAAGAGGCTTGCACAGGATACAGCGTAAGTAGGCTGTTTAGGTTTTTATGTTGGTAACACCACGTAGCGCTCTGTATGAAAACCACTGACTGTGCTGCGTGCAGTCTGTGGCTGGTTGGCATTGTTGTAATATTTGCTATTGTAGTGTTGGGCAGTTGGCTGTTAACAGCGCGTAGCGTTGCCCAGTTGGAGGTGAGCCGCCAGCAGTGGTGGATGTGGGGAGAGAGATGGTGGAGTTTTGAGAGCGGATGATCTGGACGTGTGTCCATCAGACAGTAAATTTGTAAGACCGGATGCCATGAACTGCTATATATATATCATGACTTTTGTACACTTTTAAGGCAAATACAATGTTTGTTCTCTATCAAAATCTTTCATTTGCTAACTATACCTATCAGTAGTTAGTGCCTTCCGTAGTTTGAATCTTTTATTTAGCTGGCAGTAGTGGCGCTCGCTGTATTGCAGTAGTTCGAGTAACGAAGATTTTTGTGAGGTAAGTGATTTGTGTGTTAGTCAGGGCCATTCTTTTGTAGAGATTATTGAAAGTCAGACTGCGTTGCGCTAAAAATATTGTGTGTCGGAGTTTAAGCACAGTCAATGATTTTCATATAGAGCGCTACGTGGCGTTACCAACATAAAAACCTAAACAGCCTACTTACAACAGTAGCATGGAGAGCTGCATCAAACAACAACAACATTTATCACAAAAATGGTTCAAATGGCTCTGAGCACTACGGGACTTAACATCTATGGTCATCAGTCCCCTAGAACTTAGAACTACTTAAACCTAACTAACCTAAGGACAGCACACAACACCCAGTCATCACGAGGCAGAGAAAATCCCCGACCCCGCCGGGAATCGAACCCGGGCGCGGGAAGTGAGAACGCTACCGCACGACCACGAGCTGCGGACAACATTTATCACATAATGTCAAAGAAATTAATATGGTTTTCTAGTTTAACTTGTTGTGGTCTTCACCCTCGGGATGAAAAAAAAAACCGACAGGTTGAAACCGATACCAACATTGAAATTTTGCATAATCGGTATGTTTCGGTATTTATTTGGTTTCAGTTGCAACAGGTTTTTTAGTTTTTGCTAATAAGTGGGTAAAAAAACTGGAAAATTGATTTGAAATAGCAGCACTGCCAACATTCTTAGTTTTCAAATAAAACTTTTTTCTATATAGGAGTAACCGTTATTTGTAAAATTTCCATTGCTTTGAAATATTATGAGGCTATAGAAAATGGGAAAAGTGACCAGTCCCATTCTAATAACAATGCGGACAGTTGGGAATTAGCACCACACACATTTAGGACTTCGGTTCTACATCAGAATGCTACTATCCCTAGTTTGGAATATTTTTACGATGTGCAGTATCAATGAAGTACAATGTTTCATTAGTTTTTATGGATTTAAATGGTTAGAGGTACAACAGTTATGTTTCCCAAAATTTATTAAATGATTCCCAGAAAGTAGACTCTCCCTAGATTTTGAAAAAGCTGTATTCAGTTCTATACAACAATTGCAGTAACACCAACAATTGATATAACAGATGCACAGGAGTTAGTAAATGGGGCAAAAACTCCAAATTTTTGGGTGTACATACTGACAAAGATCTGAACTGGAAGAAACATAATACTGAGCTTCACAAACAATTAAGTTCAGCTTCTTTTGCTCATCGTGTAACTGCTAGTCTTGTAAGCAAGCGAATTAATCAGCTCACACATGTTGCACGTTTCCGCTCAATAAATCTCTTACGGGATACTTGCCTGGGGTAAGTCATCACTTAGAAAAGAAGTACTGATCGTACAAAAAGCGACCAGTTGGTACCCACAGAAGTCATGTGGGTATATCTTCAAAGACCTGGGCATTTTAAGTGCGTCGTTACAATACATATATTCGCTAATAAAATTCGTAATGAATGATTCAACACAATTTGATAAGAACAGTGATATCAAGCATTACTGGGTTCAAATGGCTCTGAGCACTATGGGACTTAACATCTGTGGTCATTAGTCCCCAAGACTTAGAACTACTTAAGCCTAACTAACCTAAGGACATCACACACATCCATGGCCGTGGCAGGATTCGAACCTGCGACCGTAGCAGCAGCGCGGTTCCGGACTGAAGCGCCTAGAACCGTTCGGTCACAACGGCCCGCCAGCATTACTGGGAAAAATGACCTTTATTACATATTATTAAAGCTGTCAGTGGCTTATAAAGGAGTTCAATGTGCAGTAACAACCTTTTTCCTAATAATATAAAATGTCTGACAGGTAGCAATATAAATTTTAAATATAACATCATGTGTCTCCTGATCGCCATCGTAGCTGAGTGGGCAGAGCTCCTGTTGTCATGCCTGGGGGGATGGGGGGGGGGGGAGGAGAGGGAGGGCTGGATTCGATTCCCGGCTGGATTGGAGATTTCCTCCATCATTTCATCCTCATCGACGCACAATCGACCTCAAAAGGCGTGCACCAGGCGATCGAGTCTACTGCCGGGAGGCTCTCGCAACGCGACATTTCATTTCTTGTGGACAACTCCTTCTACTCCACGAGCGAATTTCTATTTAAAAACTGGTAGCCTATTGTTAAGTGTACTTGCATTAGTAGGGCTGAAGATAATATTTTCATTAATGTTAATTGTACTCGCATATACATATCATGTAAACTGAGTCACTCCACATCATTCCGATGAAAGAACCGTTCAAATTATCTACGGAACATGAGGCTAACAAACTAATTAACCAACTAACAGTCGTCGCTTCATAAGAGATGGTCACCGTGTCCGTCTTTGCCAGAAATGTTTGCGTGGCAAAGCCTCAACCTGGCCGAAAGAAGCCGCTCAGGCTTGTCTAGGCCCTGTCAAAGGGCTGGCCGGACAGATCTTTAGGGGCACGGTGGTAAAACAGCGATCTCGCATTGGCGAGGACAGTGGTTCAAATCCAAGTCCGATCATCCACATTTAGGTCTGTTGCGGTTTCTCTGTAAACCACACGTCGGGCTGGATCCTTTCCAAACCAAACAGCCCATTTCCTTCGCCATCCAATCCAAGTTTGGACTTCCTCTCTAGTGACCCCAATGTCGACAAGACGTCATAACATGATCTTTCTTCCTTCCAGAAATACAGTCAGGGCGTATCTCACGCAATTCAAATACTGTGGCTTATTTAGTTGTCGGTTAATAAGTGAAATTTTTGCAGTGTGAACCGCTGCCAAACGTGGAGGAAGAGAGTTAATGACGTTGTAGAAGGTAGCGACAGGGATGTGAAGCCACGCCCTCTCCAGTTCCGTGGTCAGCTGCGCTAGGTCTCTCGTTTGAGGTTCCACGGTGCGAACAGATCGATCTAGGTGATTCCAATGATTCTCGATTGGTTTTAAATCCGTGGAGTTTTGGTGGCCAGACGACTACTGTTAACTCATGCTGGTGCTCTTCCAAACGCGCACGTGCAATGCGAGTTGGGTGACGTGTTGCACTGTCCTACTGGCAGATACAATCGTTCCGAGGGAAAACAAACTGCATACACAGGTGGAAATGGTACCCAAGTATAGATTGAGGGACAAAAAACTGCATACAGAAGTCGAAATGATCCCCAAGTATAGATTGAGGGAAAACAAACTGCATACAGAAGTCGAAATGGTCCCCAAGTATAGATTGAGGGAAAACAAACTGCATACAGAAGTGGAAATGGTCCCCAAGTATAGATTGAAGGAAAAAAAACTGCATACAGAAGTTGAAATGGTACCCAAGTATAGATTGAGGGAAAACAAACTGCATACGGAAGTCGAAATGGTCCCCAAGTATAGAGTGAGGGAAAAAAAACTGCATACAGAAGTCGAAATGGTCCCCAAGTATAGATTGAGGGAAAAAAAACTGCATAGAGAAGTCGAAATGGTCCCCAAGTATAGATTGAGGGAAAACAAACTGCATACAGGAGTGGAAATGGTACCCAAGTATAGATTGAGGGAAAAAAACTGCATACAGAAGTGGAAATGGTCCCCAAGTATAGATTGAGGGAAAACAAACTGCATACAGAAGTCGAAATGGTACCCAAGTATAGATTGAGGGAAAAAAAACTGCATACAGAAGTTGAAATGGTACCCAAGTATAGATTGAGAGAAAAAAAACTGCATACAGAAGTCGAAATGGTCCCCAAGTATAGAGTGAGGGAAAAAAAAACTGCATACAGAAGTCGAAATGGTACCCAAGTATAGATTGAGGGAAAAAAAACTGCATAGAGAAGTCGAAATGGTCCCCAAGTATAGATTGAGGGAAAACAAACTGCATACAGAAGTGGAAATGGTACCCAAGTATAGATTGAGGGAAAAAAAACTGCATACAGAAGTCGAAATGGTCCCCAAGTATAGATTGAGGGAAAACAAACTGCATACAGAAGTCGAAATGGTCCCCAAGTATAGATTGAGGGAAAACAAACTGCATACAGAAGTGGAAATGGTCCCCAAGTATAGATTGAGGGAAAAAAAACTGCATACAGAAGTCGAAATGGTCCCCAAGTATAGATTGAGGGAAAACAAACTGCATACAGAAGTGGAAATGGTCCCCAAGTATAGATTAATGTTTGTGTTACACTGTGCCTTAAACAACGACGAGGTCACCCATGGGATTCCAGAAGACTCCCTCCTTCTATCTGGACCTTTCCGACGATTTTTGCGGAGTATTTGCTTTCGGACGCTTCGCGTCACACACGCCAACTGTCCGACAGAGCGTACAACATGATTCAGCTAAAAAGAGCACTTGTCGCCATTCTGTGGACGCCCAAGTTGTGATATTGGCGAGTATATTTCAGCTTTCGTCGCCGATGAGCAACTGTCATCTATGGTCCTTAGTGCACCACAATTACCCCGGCGCCAGTTTTGGATACCGCAGTCCTATCACGAAAATTATACTCTCACCTCGGCGACACGCGAACATTTTACAAACATAGCCTTTTCGAAAATGCTTCCACCCTTGGCACAAAAGCCAATGCTCATACCATTTTCGACGTCAGATTGTGAGCGTGGGGTTGATCTGAGATTCTGTTGTTCTGCACAACGGATTAATCTGAGATGTACCCTTTACCCTGTGGCTCCTGCAAGATGCAATTTCCACCCCCACACTACTACAGAAGTCAGACAGACGCTCCTAACGTTCTAAAGAGAAATGCCTGAAAAACTTTCAGCAATAGATATCTTCTGGAGTCGTCCGCTGTAAGGAAATGACACAAAAATTCACAAAATTTCTTACGCTACTAGTGGTGTACTTGGGTACTGGAGTAGTGCTAGTTAGTGTAAGAAAAACATGAAACTAACGAAAGTTATTATATATTTTGCAAAAATTCTGAGAAATCACAATGGCACTTTTACTTATGAATTGAACAAGTTATATCCTGGTTCTTTTCGGAATGTGAAGTTACCTCTTAAGGATAGGATTCGCTAATGAAATTTCTATACAAAGTTTAAGATTGTTATTGACTTGGCAGAATGGCTGAGAGCCGCGCCTACTCAATTTGAACAATTATCCTTTAGGATGTTGCTAGGTATGGTGGAGGCTGTCGCGTGTGAAATGCAGTGAAGTGTACTGTTGTGGAGGAAATATGGGGCTCGTAAGAGCTGTAGCGCACAATACTGTAAGCTGCGATGACTGCTGTCTGCGCCGCTCGCTGCTGACAAATAAGATAACTCTCGTTCTATCTCGATTGACCTTCGCCAATCAAACTCTCCCTACGCCTTGATGAAGTCAAGGACTCCTATTCCCCCCTTGTCTAAGTAATGGCGTGGTACACCGGCCAGATAACCAGTCCACTGCGATGCCACTCAAAAATTCGCTTACAGGCGTTTAACTATAACTCTGTCCGTTCACACCGCACAATAAGTGTGTCGGCCAACACAGTGAACAACGCTTAATCGCAAGGACTCAATATAGAGAGTCGCACTCCGATTCGCTCTCGACAGAGGTGCTCTCCCAGTGAAGTACTGACGAGAGACTTGTTCCTCGCTCGAAGGGCGACAACGGATGGCGCCTCTCCACGCCAGACGTGAAGTGGTATATCTTTCGGTCTCTTCCATTACTCCTTCAGCTCAAGGCGTCAGAAATACCGTCTGCAAAACAGCACTGCTTTTCTAAAACGGGAGAATGACGTTTTGTTTAAGGCGACCAATCCAGAAATCTGTAGCATCGGCGTTTGGCGTTTGCTGTCTCCCTGTGAAAACGTCTCAAACTGCGTGCTATGTTTGTAAAGAATGCATAGGCTAGGTGCTCCCACACAATGTAGCGGAATTTGCTTTCAAGCCGAACATAGGGTCGTCCTTCCTTTCACTCGGGCAAACGCTGTCTACTCTATGGGCGGTCACCGACGTAGATAGGTTGTCTCGTCCTCTGGAGGGACCGGCCTCCCGAACTAAAAGCCCCTGTGACCATCGTGTCTTGAATGTGTGTGTGTGTCTGTGTGTGTACGCCAGCCTCGAGTATTTCAATCTCGGTGCGCATTTGCGATTTACTAGATATTTGCATATCGTTTACATGAATTCATACAACATTGACTTGCTTGGATGAAGCGTCTTGATGTGCGGAATATGATTGTGAGGGCGGAATATGTAAGCAATGAAGGTCAGGAGACCACGACGTCTTACAAGATAAATCGCTCCATTTCCGCATTACAACAACAACTGCACTCTCTTGCGTGTCCTCCCGACATACTATATACCCTCCACTGCTAGTCCAGCCACTTACTGTCTGTAATTGGTTTTATCACGCTGAAGTCGAATAGAGGCGGTGGTCACATCAATGTGACTGGACCTGCGTACAGTTGCGGGGAAGTGTACTACGTCGGCAACAGCAGCAGGTGCGCTCAATCAGCACGACAGTGAGTCGAGTTAATCTCCACGTAATGCTGAAGTATACGTCCCTGGACATATTCTCTGAAGCAAAACGTTTTCTAGTAAGTTCCCTCTAAAAACTCGATAAATGTAAAACAGGAATTACGGAAAACCGTAAAGAAACAAGTGGGTCGTAAAGAACGTGCCCCGTAGTTGAATGGGCAGTTTGTGATACTATATGATTTACGCTTCGGTGCTTCCAGCAGGAGCTCTAAAAAGTGCGGCTTTGGGGTGCGAGGCATCAAACACGCGGGTGTGAGTGCTAAATGAGGGTCTGCTACCTGCGCTTCTGGGAAGGGGCGCCGGAGGAAGTTGGGGGGGGGGGGGGGGGGAAGGAGGGGGGCGCTGTCCTCGCGTCCTCTTCTGCGAGTTAGTGGGCAGTATTTAGAGTGCTGTCTCGACTCTCTGAGTAAGGACCGTTCTTCTCTACAGACAGATCTGACAGCCGCAAGGCTTTAACTACTACACGAAACTGCACGAAATTTAGTTTACGATTCAAGAGACGAACTGGCTAAGATTTATATTTTCACTTTCCTGCAAGAAACTGAAACGTCTGTTCGAAACAGCAGCTATAGTGCCAAGGAAAGAGTGTGAAGGGCAAAGACAGTAAAGAAATTGTATGAGATGAAGGCATTTTTCATTTCTGGTAGAAAAAATGAAAAGTCTAAACAGCTGATAATTCAAAGAAGATGTACAGAGTGACAGAGAGTGGTTGCTCATTTACATGAGGGAATTACTCGAGAGAGAAACCTAAATTTCGATAGGGTTCAAAGAAAACGGAAGTAAGTGACTGGAAGTATTCTAAAATGTTTTAAATGACGAAGCTGATGATCAGGTGACAGTACAAGTGCTTGCTTTGTCAGTTCACAGCGAAATGTCTCACACGAACCAAGACCGTACCTTATCAAACATCTAGCACGATTTAAAAATATAAAAATAAATAAATAAAAATAAATGGTCAGGTTCGAGTAGGAGATACAGGTAAGATTTCAGTCCCAGGGAATCCAAGAGTTCTAAGAATGTTTTAATTTCAAGTTTGAAGTTGGGTAACAAGTGACAAAGTAAATAATAAATGAAAAGCACCAGTTTGCTTTTGTCCTACAATATTAGTAAACTGGTGCTTTTCATTTATTATAATGTTGTTCTACCAAGAACCGACGGAAGATTCTGTTAATATGACAAAGTAAATATTTTTCCGTTTCATATAATTACAAATTATTTCTGGTTTTTTTTTCCTGTACTCTTACTGTGAAGCCATTCTTCTTGCCAAATTTCATATTGTACGTCAAGAGGATATATCCCACAGGTTTTGATGAGGGAGTTTGCGACTGTCAAAATATGTGACATAAATGGCCGTATCTTCTGATTACATTGACTTAGATGCTTCCCTTTCTTACATCGGCAAGTGACCGTAGACCTTAATATGTGACATAAATCTCAACATAGTAAGTCGACCCATTCCGAAGAAAAATGGTTCTGAGCAGTCGGAGAGACAGAAGGACGGACAACGAAGTGGTCGTATAAAGGTTTCGTTTTTACGGATTTAGGAACGGAACCATAAAAAAAGAAGGATGTTATGATGATTACGTGTTGGTTTGGTTGCAAGACAGCCATGTTCAAATAAGTAAATTCTTGATAGCAGCCTCTGTTTACTGGAACCTTGCAGTGGAATACTACACTCAGACATTTTGGTTCAAATGGTTCTGAACACTATGGGACTTAACTTCTGAGGTCATCAGTCCCCTAGAACTTAGAACTACTTAAACCTAACTAACCTAAGGACATCACACACAGCCATGCCCGAGGCAGGATTCGAACCTGCGACCGTAGAGGTCGCGCGGTGCCAGACTGCAGCGCCTAGAACCGCTCGGCCACCCCAGCCGACCTCAGACATTTTATTAAGGAGTATTGCTCCTAGTCTAACTAATGACCCATGCAGTGCAAAACAGATATGAAGTTAACTTTGTAAGTAGTTTTTATCTGGGCGGCAATGAGTCAGTGAGTGATAGTTCACATGGCTCTAAGCACTATGGGACTTAACATCTGAGGTCATCAGTCCCATAGACTTAGAACTATTTAAACCTGACTAATCTGAGGACATCACACACATCCATGCCCGAGGCAGGATTCGAACCTGCGATCGGAGCAGCAGCGCGGTTTCGGACTGAAGCGCCTAGAACCGCTCGGTCACAGCAGCCTGCTGAGTGAGTGAGTGAATGAGGTGTGATCAGTAGCTCCAGATGCGATGCTCATACATTCTACATTTCAGGAAACTAGAGGCCATTGAATTATCTAAACCGGAACATGGAACGCTCAGTAAATTTAATTTCATCACTCAAGTTATCTTGGTAATAAAAAGCTTCACAGAATCGTAATAAATATATGCCTCCTCGTATTTTAATTAAGACAGTTATCGAATATAAAGAACTTCGTATATTGCAAGCACATATTTGAGTACATACAATAACCATAAATCCTACAGTTAAGTACTTGTGCTCCGAATTTTGTGCAAGTCTGATGTCTACCGAGTGTTTCGGCTGAGCCTGGAGTTCGAAGCAAGTTGCACTAAGCTTCCACAACTAAACTCGGACGTAATAATTGGGGTGTTATTCATGTGCGATTACGTTAAATCAGACACTGGTGTTTAACGATAGGCGATCCTAGTTGTGGTAAAAATATAAATAATTTTTAACGAAATTAATAAAGCGTTTAACTTCTGTAATGTACTACATTTACTTTCGCGAAATTCTGTACAACACTATTTGCATCATATTGGCGAGACCACAGCCACATTCCAAAAATCTAAAAACAACAGCAGCAAACTGTAAATGCTGATGCACAGTTCACAACAGCCTTCCTGGTTCGAAACCTGTGAACCTTCGTTCTGATAAAGTAAACAGATCAAATAATTATTCCTGGATCCTGTCCAGACTCCAGTAGTGAAGTACATAAATTAATCATGAAGGAGAGCAATAAGCCGCAACGAAGTTTTTCAATGCTTTTGTAATGTAAGAAAATAAAAATAGTTTTGACTCTTTTCTTTACTATCAGTGTAATGTAGTAGAATGAAAATCAGCTGTGACATATACAAAAAAGAACCACACATTAATGCAATGGCTCAGCAAGAAAGAGAAGTAACTAATGTAGGAATGTTGTTAACCGTGTAATATGTTGTTTAATTTAGCCCGACGCGTGTAAGCACCCAGTGAACTAGCTCAGTTCTCAGAGGGTTACGGAACTTTAAATACTCATTTGTTTTAACTATTAAAACACCACAGATAATCCTCAGTATGTGCCTAGTCAATGTCAGCTTAAAAGTCGTGTGCTTATAGCACCAGAGAATATTTCACCAGTCCGTTCATTGTACAATAATAAATTCCGTAACTCAAAATCGTGGTTTGGCCTTGATTCCCAATATAAGATAACAAACAAGTGGAGCTTTTGGAAATGAAATCTTATACCAGAACTAGATTCCTGTGATCAGGCCTTCCTGCCTGGGATGTTATCTCGCAACTTCGAGAAAATCTGAAAGTGAATCTTATTAAATTATTTGCAGCGACCGCCAGGCTCGTAAAATCTGAAAGAAAGGCTTAGTTTTCTAAGCGGCGGCACGACTCGACGATGAACTAAAAGAAAGTTCTTAATTATTTTTTAAGATGGCGCGTAACAATGAAGAATTTCTGTTAAGGCCCATGTCTACTCTAGACAAGCAAGGTTTAGGATTACAAATGATTTCAACACGGACACAATTTTTAAATCACAAACAACTATATTTTCAGTTTTGTTAACAATTTACATTGGCTGATACAGCAGGATGAACCTTCGTTAAAGCTCCTTACGGTTCGCGTCCAGATCATAAATCAAGAGGAAGAATAGCAATGACATAAGAGGTCAAATTTCAAACACAGAATCTCAGTTCCATGGAATAGGCATACATTGCAGCATAATATATTGTTCCTTGGTAAAACTCGCAAGTTACTCATACAATACTTATCGTAAAAACATGTACTCTATACATTTCGCATTAAAGTCCACCCAAGAGAAACAGTACACTTTACAACACTGCGTCTCTTGCTAAAGCGATGTGCAAGTTGTATAAATTGTATGTTACCTCGAAATCAAAGGTAGCGTCCGAAACCCATGTTTATGCTTCGAAAAGGGTAAAAAGATAATGTGATTACAGTTTTTTTCCTCCTTTATGAATAGCTAAAATTAAGTACATCGGATACGATCGACATACGTAACAACATGGTTATGTTTGAAACTGCCCGAGTTTCAGTATGCTTACAGTGATGCGTTACCCCGTATTTACGAGAATAATGAGAACAGCGCGTATCTGGGGTTGATGAGAGCGGGCGGACCGTTGTCCCGGCCGGCGCTGGCTGGAACATACTGTATTGTGGAGCCTGCAGTATCGGCCTGGTCGGTGGATCGCTCCAGGCCATTGTACGAACCCGCTGACAGCGCGCGCGGCCGCCTGCTTGACCCGTATCGCTCGCCCACCCTCGCCGCACTGCGCTAAAGCAAGGCTTACACGCTCTCACCCCGTACGTAGCCAACCGAGGCCCCTCAACTGGTCTCATATTTTTGCCAAAGAAAGATCGAATTATGCATAACTTTCAAAAATACATCAGACAAAATTAATTTGCGTGACAAGGACAAATACGAAATTTCAAGTCGATTTAATTTAACATTATGATGAGATCGGATCGTTAGTATGGTTAGTTACAGCCTTCTATGTTCTATCGAAATAACGATTACACCAGAAAAAGGCGGCTAATACATAACAAAAGACGTCTAGTAGTACATAACAAGACGAGTAGCAGGTCCTACATAAGAAAAAGGCGACTAGTACATCTAAAAAGGACGACTACATCAAAGAAAGACGACTAAATCAAAGAAAGACGACTACATCAAAATTACACGTAATCAAAAAACCGCCTCTGTAGCTCAGTGGTCAGCATGTCTAGCTGATGTCCAGACGACACTACTGTCTGCGACTTTCCTTGGTGGAGCGGCTTGAATGGGAATGGGGTGCACTAAGCTTCACAATGCCAACTGAGGAACTACTTGATTGAGAAGTAGCGTCTCCAAGTTCAAGAAAGCCGACAACGGCCGGGAGTATGGTGTATGATCTACTGCCTTTCCATAAAGCAACCGGATGAAGTCACAGGCAGAGGATGAGTCGGTGGTCTGTTGGTCCCGACTGCCCTATTTGGGCCAGGAGGCAGAGCTTTGCTTTTTTGCTTTACACAAAGACGAGCACACCAAAGAAAAGACGAGCACACCAAAGAAAAGACGACCACACCAAAGAAAAGACGACCACATCAAAGAAAAGACGACCACATCAAAGAAAAGACGACCACATCAAAGAAAAGACGACCACATCAAAGAAAAGACGACCACATCAAAGAAAAGACGACCACATCAAAGAAAAGACGACCACATCAAAAAAAAGACGACCACATAAAAAAAAGATGTCTCCTTCAAAAAATGATGATCACATAAATAAAAGAAAAAAGACGACCATATCAAAAAAGGCAGACAACTACATCAATACAAGGAAGCTAAATACTCAATAAAACACGACCACATAAAAAATAAGATGGCCACATAAAAAATAAGATGACCACACCACACAAAGACGGCCACATAAAAAATAAGATGACCACACCACATAAAAAATAAGACGACCACATAAAAAATAAGACGACCACATAAAAAATAAGACGACCACATAAAAAATAAGACGACCACATAAAAAATAAGACGACCACATAAAAAATAAGACGACCACATAAAAAAAATAAGACGACCACATAAAAAAAATAAGACGACCACATAAAAAATAAGACGACCACACAAAGACGACGACACCACACAAAGACGACGACACCACACAAAGACGACGACACCACACAAAGACGACGACACCACACAAAGACGACCACACCACACAAAGACGACCACACCACACAAAGACGACCACACCACACAAAGACGACCACACCACACAAAGACGACCACACCACACAAAGACGACCACACCACACAAAGACGACCACACCACACAAAGACGACCACACCACACAAAGACGACCACACCACACAAAGACGACCACACCACACAAAGACGACCACACCACACAAAGACGACCACACCACACAAAGACGACCACACCACACAAAGACGACCACACCACACAAAGACGACCACACCAGTAAAGACCACACCAGTAAAGACTACACCAGTAAAGACTACACCAGTAAAGACTACACCAGTAAAGACTACACCAGTAAAGACTACACCAGTAAAGACTACACCAGTAAAGACTACACCAGTAAAGAGTACATTAAAATGGCAACTACATCGAACTGCTGAAATGCTCCTCGTGGTATGTCGTTCATAATTAGGACTGTTGATATTTTTAAAAATATCGGGTATCCGATAGATCAATATTTAAATAAATATCGTTATCGTCCTCGATATATCGACAAAAGTATCGGTATATCTAAAGAAAAAGTATCGAGGTATCGGGCTATAAAAAAACGGCTGCACATTGTAAATATATTGCTGGTTTTAGAGTTGTATATTTAAGAAGTGATTTATTACTAGATATTCTGTACATCAACAAGCTAGTAGCCTACTTATCCACCTTAGAGCAAGAATAAATGAAAAAAAAATTTTTTAAAGTTAGCAATGGGACTGTGTGGATGGAAAGCTTGTTTTACAATATTTTTGTGGTCGACTGTTATATCGTTAACTAGCCACTGCGTATATGGTGCATGTCACGCAGTATTTCATTCCGGTTAACCTCTCTTACTTTAGTTTCTTAATTTGTCATTGTCTGCATGCCCAAATAGACCTTTCTTCACAGTGATGAAGGAAAATTGGGTATTGAGCGCCGATTACGTCAGCGTTTCCCCTCACACGTCGCCACCCGCCGCAAAGACCAGTCTTATCATTTACATTTTGTTCATCATTGTCAGCAACTGTTTTTGAAGAATGCCGATATGAACAAATAGCACCCTAGTTGCATTAAAACCTGTTTTTCAACGCAACTTGTGTGCTATTTGTTCACATCGCAAATCTTGTTATTTCAAGCACACCGCTATCCCTGAGTGCAATCGGGCAACTACTTTTCTGCCACCTACACTTGCTTCACACAAAGAGAAAGACTGAACGTGATGAAAACTCAGAAAGTAGTATGACTCGTTCACACAGTGAAAGTAAAATTATGTTCTACTACAATTTCAAACGATTTCAAATATTTACCGAAAATTGAGAAAAAATATAATACAAAATAAAGATGTCGCCACTAGAATTGCCGTTTTCATAACGACATATAGATATATCAGGGAAGGATATATCACCGTTATATAATGATATTTACTGAGAATAATATCGATATATCGGTATTTTATCAATAACCCTACTCACAACGGATGTTCAGTGCATCAGCGCTGTCATTACACCGTGCTGTAAATTCTCAGTTGTGCTTGACAGAACATGCTAATAATATCGAAAGGAAAACATGTTCCTGATGTTCTGCAAATATTGTTGATTTTCGTCTTGTTAGACCATTAATAAGCGAGAAGCGACTGTCGTAACTACGGGAAATAGGACGCGGCCACAAACAGAACTACGTGTGAATTATATGGGTATCACTAATACAGATATAGAATGTTTACGAAGGACAGTATTAAATTTTTCATTTTATAATTTAATTGGAAACCACTGCATTTGAAAAAGTGATAATGAAGTTTATTTTACTCCTGTAACCTAAGATTTGCATAATGAAAATGAAACAGATATAGAAAAGGGGAATTTTTGTGCTTAATCTTATAGAAACTGGTTAGTAGGCTTTGTCATTTGTTCAGTGATATTTCCAGTAGTGTAATTTTCTGTTAGCTATGATCCAATAACCAATAGGTGCAGAATGTAAGGGAAGTGTTTCGTTTCTGAGACCTGAACGAGTAAGTCTGCAGGAAAATTACACACGATTTATTTCTATCCTGGTCATTTACATCTTTCGTAAAAAAGAGTGCATATTCTAGTAGGTTACTGCTCAAGCTTCTGGTGAAACTTACTTAAATATAACAACAAAAGTAAGCTTTTCTGTCTTCTATGTCACACGTACTACTAGTGTTTTTAATTAAGGATTCGTCTACTGAATGGAAGGAGTCCTCCAGAAGGGACAGTTTCAATTTAAGTTTAAAAATTACTATGCTATCTGTCAGATATGCTGTGTTATTGGGCAAAAGATCAAAGATCATTGTGAATGCTTACAACTATGGCAGAGAACACAGCTACAACGATAGTGTAAAACAGACACACACACACACACACACACACACACACACACACACACACACACACACACATCTGCATAATGTCTCCACAACTAAATATATTTTGTGAGAACGTGGTTGTATCCAGACTACTCGACTTTTTGCTAGTTCTGTGATTCCGTTTAGATACAACTCTACTTGTTAGCTACTTGGGAGACTGTTCTAATTTTCGATACGTATTCGGTTCGCATAGATTTTAATAATATGACTGAATGAAAAGAACGAATATCTGATGTCCATGTCATTATTCACGGAGCATTACCGTACCCGAAGGGGATGGCCTGTTCAAGGAAGAATGCCAGCATTTACGTGAAATGATTCTGGTATATCACGGATAAGTGTCACTGGTCTGATTTCGCAACAGTTTTCGTTCGAAAATCTAAATAGTCAAAGCTGGTAGTATAAAAAGATATGCGAGCTAATCTAAGAGAATACTGGGATAAGTTTGCGCCGTTTGGAGTCGCTCTGTAGCATCGCTGGGTGGAGGCGTCAGCGTACGTCAAACCGGGGATAGCAGTCGCAGGTGTGTGTGTGTGTGTGTGTGTGTGTGTGTGTGTGTGTGTGTGTGTGTGTGTGTGTGTGTACCTTTCTCACAGAGGCGGTTCTGTCCCGACTTCCTGTCGTCCGGCCCAGATAGGCGCTGGGAGCGCCTACACCTCGTCTCTCAGCGCCCTTACCTGCCCCTGCCGCTGACAACCATCACCTCGACCACGTCCTTCATCCTTCTATCTGCGTGTGTCCTTCTCCACAGTCAGAAAGTCATTTTTTTATATGGTGGTCCAACCTCTCCACTGCGAAGCAGTCACTACACCATGCATGCATCACACACAATCGTTCCTTAGATTTGTTCTTGTGCCAACCACTTGCTTCTTCAGTGTCATTCTGGATTCTTCCTCATATAAAAATGTTCGCTGATATTCTATGAAAGAAATACGATGTTTTGCGTTTGTTTCTGTGTTTGTTTCTGTCTGCAATTACTCTCACTCATACTGCTGCTCCCAGTGTTAAGCTCAAATACATAAAAAACAAATAAATACAAGTATTCGGAGAGCACTATGTATTGTGAAATTGACCACCAGACGTCAGGAGAGGTGGATCACCCCCCCAGCTTAAAGGGGACAGGACGTCAAACGGGCCGACTTGGAGCAGGAGAGGCATCACACGACATTTTAATTTCCAGTGTCTATAATTTTACTGATAAATTCATAAAACTTTGTCAGCAACACCAGGAAGGATTCAGGATTCACACTCATTGTAGTGGAAGTTCGAAAACATACCAAAATAAACTTTTTTTGTGCAAAATTTCATCATTTTTTCACTTACTAAAGGCTGCAATTGGTCCTATAGGTATCTCGTAAGTTAGAGAGATTCTTCGATGAATTCTGCACAGCATACATACCATACTCACAGGTGTATGAAACTCTAGAATTTATTTAATTTATGAAGAAACGAATGAACTGTTACATTTTAAACTTCATGTTTAGAAAAAACACAAATTTTATAGTTAATTACCTCAGTTTATAATAGACTTGGAAAATTCTAGAGTTTCATACACCTTTAAGTATCGTTTGTATGCTGCGCAAAATTCATCGAAGAATCTCTCTTACTTATGAAGAAAAGTGTACCTATAGCAACAAATACTGCCATTAGTAAGTGAAAAAAATGATGAAGTTACACATGTAAAAAAAATCATTTATGTTTTCGAACTTCCACTGCTACGAGTGTGAATTCTGAATCCTTCCTGGTCATGTTGACAAAGTTTTATGAACTTATTTGAAAACGTATAGACAGTGGAAATCAAAATGTCCTGTGGTGCCTCTCCTGCTCCAAGTCGGCCCGTTTGACTTCCTACCCCCCTTAAGAGGAGGCGGTGAGTGTTGTGTTGTGTTGTGTTGTCAGAAGAGAAGCGGTGTCAAATGGTTCAAATGGCTCTGAGCACTAAGGGACTTAACTTCTGAGGTCATCAGTCCCCTAGAACTTAGAACTACTTAAACATAACTAACCTAAGAACATCACACACAACCATGCCCGAGGCAGGATTCGAACCTGCGACCGTAGCGGTCGCGCGGTTCCAGACTGTGGCGCCTAGAACCCCTCGGCCACACCGGCCGGCCGAAGCATTGTCAGCAGAGTGGTTTGGTCATGAGAGATCGTTGACTTCGGTCATGGGGTAGTCACTGGAAGTCAGGTGAGTAAAAAATCCGCCACGGACATTTCAGCCCTTCTAAAACTGCCCAAGTCGACTATTGGTGATGCGGTTGTGAAGCAGAGACGCTAAGGAACAACCACAGTCAAACCAAGACCACGTGGACCCCACGTACGGACTGACGGACAGGGAACATCGAGAATTGACAGTAAAAAGTCGTATGAAATCAGCAAAAGGGATCGTCTGTGCGTTACAGAGCGCTACCATCAGTCCAGATACAGCAATGACTGTTCGTAGGGAGTTAAAAAGAATCCGGTGCAGCTGTCGAACAGCTCTTCGTAAGTCACAAACCTCCGTGCTGAATGCTAAGACACGCTTGAGGTGCCGTAAGGAACGACACCACTGTACAGTGGATGACTGGAAAGTAATGATGTGGTATAATAAACCACGCCATAACCTGTGACAATCAGATGCAACGGTTCGTGTTTGGCAAATGTCTGGAAAACATTATCTATTATTGTGTGGAATGCCAACAGTGAAGTATGGAGGAGGTTGTGATACAGTATGGGCGTGTTTTTCTTGACTGAGGAGTGGCCTCTCTCCCCCCCCCCCCCCCCCCCAAAATACTTACTGTGTTTAAGAAACACTAAATGCGGGACTATACGCACACATGTTCCACCATTGTGTTCAAATGGTTCAAATGGCTCTGAGCACTATGGGACTTAAAACCTAAGGTCATCAGTCCCCTAGAACTTAGAACTACTTAAACTCAACCAACCTAAGGACATCACACACATCCATTCCCGAGGCAGGATTCGAACCTGCGTCCGTAGCGGTCGCGCGGTTCCAGACTATAGCGCCTAGAACCGCTCGGCCAGCCTCGTCTGTATCAAGAATATCAATAGCATTCCTCTCAGTAACAGGTGTAAACCATCGTTCATTGACGGATTCACCTTTAATGATCCGTATCTTTCAATTCATGTTTTTCTGTCACTTTATACGGGCACAATTTGAATGTTCGTCTAACCATTTTATCCGCGGTTGCAAACTCGATATCTTTTTCTTGTGCCAGCTTGTTCAGCAGATGGAGTCAGAAATATCCAACAACTTCTGCTCGTTTATTCTCTGTGGTCTTCGAGTTCGTTTCCCATCTGACACCGGACTCACTCTCGAAATTTCTCAATGAGACGACGAACTGTATTACGATAAGGTCCAGCTGTCTTCGTAAATTTTTCAGCAAATGCCTCCCGACATTGCCAGAATGGGGACGATATGTGGTATAACACCCAAGAAAAACTTCAAACAGCCAAGATCGCTAATAAAGTATTTATTTAGATTACCGGTTTTGGTAAGACTGCGTTACCATCTTCGGCTCAGCTTGACAGTTCATACAATCTCCGACATCTGCGCTTTGAATCGCGTCATATCATAAATGTATGTGTAAGAATCGTGGAACAAAATTAATGTCGGCATCTCATAACTGAAGTAACTGTATATAGAAAACGTAAGATTGATCCTCGACTGCCAGTGTTCATCCCCATACAACAGCTGAATACACGTAGTCTCTGTTCAGCTTCGGTAAAAGGGCAAAATACAGCAGTCAGCTTATTAATCTTATGTTTTGCATACACAGTTATTTTAGTTATGACACTCCGACGTGCACTTTGTGTCACGATCCTTACATGTACCTGTCTGATATGAGACTATACAAAGCGCAGATGTCAGAGATCGTATTAACTGTTAGGCTGAAAATCCGAAGATGATAACAGACCTGTTTCCTAAATAAATACTTTATTAGCGATCTTGGCTGTTTGGAGTTTTTCCGGGGTTCACCTCCTGCACTAAATCTGTGTATTTACCTCTCTGCCGAAATATGCGTTCAGCAAGAAAAATATGCTCCTTAGTTGAAAGTGCCATAATTTCGAAACAAACTGAACATCTATATGCTACTCATCGCAAACAACAGCGTTCAACAGCTGAACAAAACAGGTGGACTGTACCAAAAACTAGAACAAATTTTAAAAAATCGCATATATATGAAAAAACAGTTAGGACAGCTTGTGTTCTGCCAACTTTGTTTCGAACTTCCAACGTAATCTACATTCGTAGTCCTTAGGCCTGTGTACAGCGACTTCGCCAACGCAATGTTTAGGAAATAGAAGTGGACCGAAAACTGAGCCTTGTGGGGCTCTCCGCATTCTTAGTTGAACAGCTGCAGTCTGTGGGCCCTGACGATCGCTACGTACACGACTATGGTCACAAGTAACGCCTTACGACCTGCGGAGAAACACAAGAGTGGCGAGCAACTCCTCCTCCGGGTATAATCCACGTGGACAGCCGCCTGAGCCCTGGAGCCAGTGTGGATGCGGTGGGCCCACGCGCGGCCGGCCGGTTCATTTGTATAGGAGCGCCGTTTGGCGGCCGTTGACAGCGACGCGTGCCTAGCCGAGCGTGACCCTCGCATATCGCCCAGGGGAGGGGGGGGGGGGAGGTGAGGCGGGAGCCACCTGTGGGATCGTGGACCTCCCACGTGCCACGGGCACGCAGCCGCAGCCGGGACAACGAGCAGCTTCCCGCTTACTGTCAGTCCCACCTGTGTGTAAAGCCCATGTTACACGGTGAAGTGACAGAAGTCATGAGATAGAGATAAGGGCTTACGCAGATTGCAACAGCACCACGTACACAAGGTATAAAAGGACAAGCATTGGCGGAGTCGTAATTTGCACTCGAGTGATCCGTGTTTCCGACGTAAATACGGACGGACGACGGGAATTAAGAGGGAATCCGTTGGGGTGATTCATCCGGCCTTATAACATTAGCCAACGCGCCCTTGTTAAGTTCATACTGCAAAAGAGCTGGAAGTAAGGGGAAAGTACGGTTGTTATACTGAAACATCCCCTTAGAAAAATTATTAATGACTGTGCTGATAAAACCTCTTACGTTATTTGATTTTCGAACAGCTGAGCAAAACTGAACGTACTCAGACATTTCTCTCTTTATTTATTCTGATCAACACTAAACTGACACACAATATTTTTAGTGCAACACAACCTGACTTTCAACAATCCCCACAAAAGAATGGCCCTGACTAACAATAATCTATACGTTTCATGAATCACTTACCTTACAAAAATCTTCGTTACTCCAACTACTGCAGTAGAGCGAGCGCCAATACTGCCAGCTAAGTAAAAGATTCTAACTACTGAAGGCACTAACTACTGATAGGCATACTTAGCAAATGAAAGATTTTGATA
Organism: Schistocerca serialis cubense; assembly: GCF_023864345.2. Lineage (NCBI taxonomy): Eukaryota > Metazoa > Arthropoda > Insecta > Orthoptera > Acrididae > Schistocerca > Schistocerca serialis. The sequence goes on from NC_064643.1 coordinate 754,560,243, forward strand.
GAGAACAAACAATGTATGTAACTTAATTGTGTTCAAAACTCATAATATATATATATCAGTTCATGACATCCACTCTTACAGATTTCCTTTTTCTGACGGACACACGTCCAGATCATCCGCTCTAAAAACTCCGCCATCTCTCTCCCCACATCCACCACTGCTGGCGGCTCACCTCCCAACTGCGCAACGCTACGCGCTGTTTACATCCAAGTGCCCAACACTACAATAGCGAATATTCCAACAATGCCAACCAGCCACAGGCTGCACCCAGCACAGTCAGTGGTTTTCACACAGAGCGCTACGTGGTGTTACCAACATAAAAACCTACACAGCCTACTTACAATATTTCCTGAGGACATGCAGTTCTACTGTATGGTTTAATCATGATAGCATCCTTCTGCGTAAAATATTCCTGAAGTAAAACAGTAGCCCCATCAAATCTCCGGGCAGGGACTTCTCGGGAGGATATTGTTGACTGTGCGCCATAAATAAGAAATCAGGGATCGATTCCTAGTTGGACAAAATTTTTGAATTCACTGCATTCCTATGTCACTGCTCTTTCGAAGTTCAATAAATTTTTGGTTCTTCCATTCACATGTGTTCGAACAGCACATTGCGAACGCCTCCTTCCAGCAGTGTAAAATATGATCAGTGTTAGACATCTTTCCTGTAATGTTAAGAGTCTGCATTGAGACAGACTGAGCAACAGCACAGTTAGAAAAAAATGTGAAGAATGCGAGTGGCTGGAACCACCATAGCACTTGTCCAAGTGGTACGGGGAAATTACATGAAACGTAAGCCGAGTGGGTTTAGTCGAGCGGTCTAGGGCGCTGTAGTCGTGAACTGTGCGGCTGATCCCGGCGGAGGTTCGAGTCCTCCCTCGGGCATGGGTGTGTGTGTTAGTCCTTAGGATAATTTAGGTTAAGTAGTGTGTAAGTTTAGGGACTGATGACCTTAGCAGTTAAGTCCCATAAGATTTCACACACATTTGAATTTTTTTTTTTTTTTTTTTTTTTTTGCACAAGAAACGTAATCAGTTTGCCCCAAAACAACAGTGTCCGGACGCTTGTGAGGAGTGTCACTCCTCCGGACAGATTATTCTGCAGAGCCTGGGCTCTTGCCGGAATGAGCAGATTTTGGCAAGTAGCGGACAGGGACACATAGAGAACCTGATTGTGGAGACAGACTGATCTGTAGCTTAGCCCAAAGTCTAAGTTAGATTGGAATGTGACAGGAAAAACTAACTGAACTGTCTTGGACTCGTCAGAAATTCAACACTTTCCGTCTCCGCACAAGAGTCACTCCGCTCAGTTGTTGTGACAGTGAGTCCTGCCGAAAACGAGTGCACTGTCCTTTCCAGTATCATTAAGGGCAAAGCGAAATTTTCACTCTGTAGAGACGAGGGAATGAGATGGTAACGAAAAATATAATTTGTTTACACATCGTTTTCAGTTCTTGTAGTTATCGACTGTTTGTTTCGCGAGAGATTTCGTTTCTTTTTTGCGTAGCACTTCGAAGAGATTCCTGCAAAATGGGTTGACGAGATGTTTGCGGCAGCGTGAGTTGGCATTCCCCAGGCGGCGCGCGCAGTGCACACATTGAAGGCCGCTGGGCTGGCGCTTGCTGGGCTGGAGAAAGCGTGACCGCCGCATTGCGGCTACACGTGCGGAAGGGATGGGCCGTGTCTGCTCGACGCCTCTGCTGTGTCACCGGGGACGACGCAATTGTGCTGCTAACTGTAGGCGTGAGGCCCGGGCGGCGCTGCCGCATCACAGCTTCAGAAGTCTCCTGTATTTCCGACGTCGCCGCCGCGTTGTCAGTCGTCTACAGGTTATTGGGTTACCAATATGCTGCGAGGATGGAGTAACATGCTACTGTGCTAATGACGTGGATTGATAAACAATCTATTTTAAAAAAAAACTTCGGTGTTTATTTACACTAGTGGCCATTAAAATTGTTGCACCACGAAGATTACGTGCTACAGACGCGAAATTTAACCGACAGCAAGATGATGCTGTGATATGCAAATGATTAGCTTTTCAGAGCATTCACACAAGGTTGGCGCCGGTGGCGACACCTACAACGTGCTGACATGAAGAAAGTTTCCAACCGATTTCTCATACACTGACAGCAGTTGACGGGCGTTGCCGGGTGAAACGTTGTTGTGATGCCTCCCGTAAGGAGGAGAAATGCGTACCATCACGTTTCCGACTTTGATAAAGGTCGGATTGTAGCCTGTAGCGATTGCGGTTTATTGTATCGCGACATTGCTGCGCGCGTTGGTCGAGATCCAATGACTGTTAGCAGAATATGGAATCGGTGGGTTCAGGTGGGTAATGCGGAACGCCGTGCTGGATCCCAACGGCCTCGTATCACTAGCAGTCGAGATGACAAGCATCTTATCCGCATGGCTGTAACGGATCGTGCAGGCACGTCTCGATCCCTGAGTCAACAGATGGGGACATTTGCAAGACAACAACCATCTGCACGAACAGTTCCACGACGTCTGCAGCAGCACGGACTATCAGCTCGGAGACCATGGCTGCGGTTACCCTGGACGTTGCATCACAGACAGGAGCGCCTGCGATGGTGTACTCGACGACGAATATGGGTTCACGAATGGCAAAACTTGATTCTTCGGATGAATCCAGGTTCTGTTTACAGCATCATGATGGTCGCGTCCGTGTTGGCGACATCGCGGTGAACGCACATTGGAAGCGTCTATTCGTCATCGCCATACTGGCGTATCACCCGGCGTGATGGTATGGGGTGCCACTGGTTACACGTCTCGGTCACCTCTTGTTCGCATTGACGGCACTTTGAACAGTGGACGTTACATTTCAGATGTGTTACGACCCGTGGCTCTACCCTTCATTCGATCCTTGCGGAGCCCTATATTTCAGCAAGATAACGCACGACCGCATCTTGCAAGTCCTGTATGGGCCTTTCTGGATACAGGAAACGTTCGACTGCTGCCCTGGCCAGCACATTCTCCAGATCTTTCACCAATTGAGAAAGTTTGGTCAATGGTGTCCGAGCAACTGACTCGTCACAATACGCCAGTCAATACTCTCGATGAACTGTGGTATCGCGTTGAAGCTGTATGTGCAGCTGTACCTGTAGACGCATTCAAGCTCTGTTTGACTCAATGCCCAGGCGTATCAAGGCCGTTATTACGGCCAGAGGTAGTTGTTCTGGGTACTGATTTCTCAGGATCTGTGCACCCAAATTGCGTGAAAATGTAATCACATGTCTGTTCTAGTATAATATATTTGTCCAATGAATACCCGTTTATCATCTGCATTTCTTCTTGGTGTAGCAATTTTAATGGCCAATAGTGTAGTTATACATTGACAGTGATAAATAGTAGAATAGATACTTAGACAGATGAAGAGCAGCAATAGTTGAGGAGAGGAAAGTCTACGATGTGATTTTCGTCGCTGCGGGAAGGGCGCGGCAAAGCATGTCCGTTGCATCAGACACACTTCTCACGAGACGTGTAAGATCCTGTTTCTGTCTGATGACCCTGGAGAAAGAACGTTATGGTGTGAACTCTGCGAGCTACCAATGCATCTGGGAAGCCAGCCTGACCTCACATGAGGCGGAAACTGGTGTAAGCTGGGTTCAAGGTGCCCGTACCCACTGGATGGTGTCTCACGTACCCTTAATAGGATTAGGGTGTTCTAAAGATGAATATATGTTGTATCGCAGGCCAAATTTAGGTCACGTAGGTATACATGAAAACTGTGAACTTCACATCAAGTAAGTTAGGCATACTTTCATCAGCCATTTACGCGGCTACTGCGACGGGTTTTCGTTCTTCAGAATTTAAGTATTGACACTTCCTGGCGGATTAAAAGTGAGTGCCTGACCGAGACTCTAATTTGGTCTCGGTCCGGCACGCAGTTTTAATCTGCCAGGAACTTTCATATCAGCGCACACTCCACTGCAGAGTGAAAATTTGTCTGGAAACATCTCCCAGGCTGTGGCTAAACCATGTCTCCGCAGAATGCTTCCGTCCAGGAGTGCTAGTTCTGCAAGGTTCGCAGGAGAGGTTCGCAGGAGAGTTTCTGTGGAGTTTGGAAGGTAGGAGACGAAGTACTGGCGGAACTGAAGCTGTAAAGACGGGTCGTGAGTCGTGCTTGGATAGCTCAGTTGGTAGGAAACTTGTTCGCAAAAGGTTAAAGTCCCGAGTTCGAGTCTCGGTCCGGCACACAGTTCTAATCCGCCAGGAAGTTTCATCGGTGCACAGTCCGCTGCAGAGTGAAAATTTCATTCTGGATTTAAGTACTGGTTATTACTGTGAGAGTTCAATGTCCTATCACCTGTAAGATCGTATATACAGGAAGACAGGGGAAAGTTATAAGTTTAACGTCCCGTCGACATCAAGGCTTTAAGGGTACAACATTAGGTAACTGGGACCAGAATTCGTGAATAAATTCGACATGTAGTACTTAATGAATTATCTAGTTATGTATTTCAACCACGAAAATACAAATGAGGATGACAGAACTGGCATATGAATCAACGGCGTCCTAAATGAAAAGTTTTAACCACCTATTCCGGAGTTATTAATTTTATTAAGTAAGCCACCTCGCCAGAATATCTTCCATTGATACAAGGAAGTCTTATCGTGTGATGACAATGGTATTTTATGGCATGTGGTGCAATGAGAGCACGAATTTTTCCCTTGCAACTACAAACATTGATGTTAAGTCGCAAGGGGCCATGCATTTTTCATTTAGTTAGTTACTCGAGTTTCTTTTTTATGTAGTCTCAGTGGATTATCGAAACGAGTGACAAATACGCTCATCATTCCCACGTGTGTTGTTTCTACTACTGCAGGTGGAAGGAGATGAGCCTCGTGTTTGGTCCACAGTTTAGGACTGATGGTTCAAATGGCTCTGAGCACTATGGGACTTAACTTCTGAGGTCATCAGTCCCCTGGAACTTAGAGCTACTTAAACCTAACTAACCTAAGGACATCACACACATCCATGCCCGAGGCAGGATTCGAACCTGCGACCGTAGCGGTCGCGCGGTTCCAGACTGTAGCGCCTAGAACCGCTTGGCCACCCCGGCCGGCGTTTAGGACTGAAAGCTAAGAACACTTCTGATAATAGATGTAAGCACACAAAATCGGTCACTTTTTTGATTAGTTATTTATTATTCAATGAACAGATTTTCTAATATTTTCAGCTCCATCTTCAGAAAGTTCGAAAACCGCTACATGGAATAATAAATAATTATTCGAGAAAATTGACTTGTTGCAGTTTTGTGTATTTACATTTATTTAACAGTCACGGGTTCTAAAGAACCCGTAATGGATAAGCTCAATCCACAACTTCTGCTAATAATTTACCTTCTCATTATGGATAGAATATACATGAGACACTAAACACGCAAGATCGTACATAGAGCCTCGACTTCTGAAGCTCTGTATCTCTTGTAAGAATAAATTCATGAAGAGGTAAGTTATTCATGTACTGTAAGTTAGAAAATTTTAAAAGAATCCTCTGCGTACGAGTATTTCTATTAGGTTGTGCATACTGAAATGTGCTTACTGTTAAAAAGTATAGTGTATCACCTAGTTTGGCAGGACAGCAGATAACAAAGTTCAAAGATATATTTTTTGACGTCCAGCTAGTTTAAACAGCTTGTGTTTTATCTACAACGACTTTTGTTAACAACTCTCGCTAATAAGTTTAAGCCCGAAACTTGGTTCCTCCGCTCCATCGCCTTACGTGTCGACGAGATACGCTATCTTTCTCCTCGTGACCCACTTTCCGTTACCGCGAATACCCCTTGTGTAAATGTTAGCCAGGGGGGGCTGAACTTCAACCTCCCAGCATTATCCGCAGCAGGAGCTCTGTGAAATATTTAAAGAGCTGATCTGGTTTCCGAGAGTGCCTCCACACCAGAACGGGGAAAAGCGAGCTACAAAACGCAACTCCTCGTTGAAGAAAAAGGCTTCTTTTTTTAATTCTACATATCATGGCCGTAAACTATACAACCAGGTACTGCGAGTCGCACACAATTTGAGTCTATACCCAGTACGCCCGTCATAGGCGGGCGACCCCAGGTCTGTTAGAAGTTACAGTATTTAGCAACAACGTCAAACGAAGTTAAGCACTAGAAGTCAACTTACGACGTAGTAACTTACAATCATTGACCTGCTCGAAATCGTCAGTGGGTTAAACGTACCGCTCAGTACCATATTCGAAGATAAAGTGGTGTGCATTGTATCTGTCATGTTTACAGTAGGCTTATTGGTCGGGTATTTGATAAGAGTACAATTATGGAAATTATCATATTTAATTGGGAACTTAAGAGTCATATCGATATGTACACACGATGTACTAGTATCATAATAATCTGTAACACCTCATCTAACAAGCGGAAGAATCCGTTCAAATTGAGCTCATTCTGCTCATCTAGCAAATTCGGCGGGTTTCTTTTGTTTATGGAAATACCGACGATTCCCCTAGCACATTAACCAACGATCCTTTACCTGCTGTGTGGATTATGCACATGCTGTTCCGAATATCTCCTTCTGTATGGTTCGTTGCATTTAAATGTTCACTTAATGCCGTATGGCTCCAACTTTGGTTAGGTAATAGAACTGTGTTTCTATCTGTGTTTAATCAGGGGAGGATGTCAATGAATAGTATAAAAACTATGAAATATAGAAGAATTATTGTTTCCCTTACAACAAATTTGAGTCAGGATATTTCATTACATTACAAATTTTTCAAAGAAAAGGAACATCTTTTTTACGGATGGTACAACTTCAGGCTGACATTTTTTCGTACTAATCGTTGCTTTGAGAGGCTACAGCCAAGCACCAAATCTTAACTTATTACTGAAACAAAAATCATTACTCAGATCTGGCAGCAGTCTGTCGTTTTGAAGTCACACGTCGGTTTACATTATTACAACTGCATGACAAATTAAGATAATTTTCAGCTTGTGCGGCAGGGAACAACCCACTCTATTGTCGGCAGTTATCCTCGGGATGCGACAGGCCACATTACTCCAACTGACGAAAGATTAACTGATTTTGCCGAGGCAGTTGAACATCAGCGTTTCTTAGACATCAGTCACTTTGCCAGCACTGATGAACGCGAAGCCATTCACATCTGCTCGGTCACTATGGTGACCAAGGCCTTGCTTTGTTATCCATAGCCTAAAATGCGTCAGGCATTTACTACGCAGTAACACCGTTGTCGTGATTAACACAATGTGTTAGAAACAACTCTGTAGTTTTTGCATATTATGCAATACTGCTGCAGTCATGCCGCGACGAAAACGCTCGTGGGTAGGTTGACGCATGGTCGATTTTATAGATTATCCGGTTTCGTTTCCACGATACGCCACTCTTTGGACTGAAGTAAATGAATAACCTACGCAGTAAGTTAGTAATTGATGCTTCTGTGAACTTATTTTTGGCAATGTCGCGGTCATCACAACCTCGCGCTGCATTTCTGACTTTCACATACCCCGGAAATATTCCGCCGACTGTGTCAGTTTCCATCCTACGATGCGCTATGTAAAATCACAAAATTTTCAATTCTGTACTGTCATACTGTATTATGTTTAATGAAGAAGCAATAGGTACTAGTGTTCTTTTTTGCGTTACGAGATGTTCCTGAGTTGTATGTCGTGTGGTTATGTTCTTGTAATATTTAGACCGTTCTGTCAGCCTATTCAGCTGCCCAGATAGCGTTCCCACACGTATACAACACACCGCAAAAAGAACGTAATTTTTGTCATCGATATCTAAATGTACGAACACTCGAGGCAACACTTAACCTACGACTTATCTTACTACAAAGGTTGAAGAAAATCAAATCTACGCATATAGCATTCGCAGATTTAGAGAAAGGTTTCGACAATGTTGACTAGACTACATTCTTTGAAATACCAAAGATAGCATGGACAAAATACACGAAGCGGAACGTTATACTTCTACAGAAATCAGATTGTGGTCATAGGAGTCGAAGGATATGAAAGGGAAGCAGTAGTTGAGAAGGGAGTGAGACAGGGTTGTGATCTATTCCTGGCGATGTGCAATGTGTACATTGAGCAAGTTGCGAAGGAAACCGAGGAGGTACTTGGAAACGGAATTAAACTTCAGGCAGAAGAAATAAAAGCTTTGAGATTTGCCGGCGATGTAACAGTGTCGGATACGGCAAAGTATTTGGAAGAGCAGTCGAATAAAATGGCTAGGGTGTTCAAAAACGATATAATATCAGTATCGACGGAAGTAGAACAAGGGTAATTAATATAGTCGAATTAAGTGATACTGAGGAAAATAGATTAGGATACTGAATTCCAAAAATCTTAGACGAGTTTTCCTGTTTCAGCAGCAGAATAACTGACTATGGCCGAAGCAGAAATGAAATAAAATGAAGACTGTCAAAGCAAGGAAAGTATTTCTTATTGTTGTAAGGCCAGACAATGAATACCTACAGAACAAAATTGGAGAGAAAAGAAATTTAGGCCGAAACTGAACCAAAGCAAGGGATGCGTTAATGAAAAACATCCTGATGCATCAAGGAATCGTCAATTTCGTAATGGATGGATGTATCGGGAGAAGTGGGCTGGGGGAGGGGAAGAGAGCGGACTCGTAGAGGTAGATCAACGCTCGACTATGCCAAGAAGGTTCAGTAGGCTGCAGTAGTTGAACAAAAATGAAGAGGCTTGCACACGATAAACTAATGTGAAGAGTTAAATCGCCAGTCCAGTCTTCGGAATGAAGACCGCAACAAAGACACGCAGGAAAACGTTTATGAAGAGCTTCTATTTCTGGCAGCTATATTTGCGATACCCGTGGAGGCAACTCGCGCTAGGTGTGACGTGACCTCGCGGCTACACGGGGTGATGCGTGCCATGCCAGTGACATCATCCTGTTTACACCTGGCGTCACGCGAGAGTAAACGTTTCACGAAGCACCAGAGGAAGTTGCTGTAGTAGTTGACACTAGCTGCCATGATGTCAGGTCTGGTCGACCTTAAAACTTCCAGCCGCAATAAAAGAAAGAGACAAATAGTTGGAATAGCTGCGGTTGTTATAAAGAAAGAGTCGCTGAAGTTTTCCATCATTTTTCTCCATCATCACAAAGAAGGCTACGAAGTTAAAACGGGCTGATATGTCCCACCAGAGACTACTTTTAAGTTGCTGAGAAATTAAACAAGAAAAATAGCACACACACACACACACACACACACACACACACATACACACCTGCGCCTTTGTACCAGAGATGGGTAGATAGATAAATAAAGAGGAAGGGAGAGGGGAGGGGGGCGAGAGAGATAGAGAATGTGGAAATACATACTACAACACGTTATTAAATTGCGGAAAACGAAAAAGAAAACAGCAATGGAACGCGTCTCAAGGCAGACAAAAGTAACACCACGAAACAAGCTTCATGAGAGCCCTGTACAGAGAGACTGATGGCAATACAAATGCTAATAGCTGAGCAATTGACTACTTGGTGCGGTTGAAAGAGTGCAGTATTGCGTGTGGTGCGGAGAATGGACTCTCGTGGAGTTTCAGTGCGGCATGAAGAGCTATGAAATTGTTTTGTCGTTGATACATAGCAGCGTGAAATTTTGAAATGCGTGATTAGTCGTAGTGATTATACTGTGTGAAATGAATCTTGAGCACAAGGCGTGTGAGTCGATTTTCTGGCACCTTACTTGATCAAACTGAGAGCGATCCATCTGTTCGAATGGTGATGTTTCTGTAGCGAGCTCTGCTCTACCACCTGCAGTTCATACGAAATAAACTGGAGACAGACGCAGTTTGAGAATAGTTTTTAAAAGGGCGACCCAACATCTGTCACAGGTTTTGTATCCCGCCTGAAAGGCGGCGCGTGGGTCTGCTCCTATAAGCTAAAGGGTAGGCCGAATGTAGGAAGTGAGAAGGAGCAGGAAAAGGTGAAATGCTTGGTACTGCAATTAGGTTAGAACTCTTTTGCTTAACTTTGCGTACAGATGAGCACGTAAGTGCGAAGCCGTTCATCCAACAAATCTAACACCTACAAGTAGTTGGACAAACTATCATTGAGGTAACAGTGTCTGTAATTGCTAGCCCCCTATGAAGTAGAAACAATGTTGCTAGGTCGTCTCCTCGGAATCAAATGGGCCGAATCTGGAGCGGAGCTCGTAAATCTGGGCAGCGCCGGCTAGAGGGCGCTGTCGTCGGTGTCGGTGTCGTAGTGCCAGCCTGAGAACTTGCAACTAAGCCGAGGCATCGTAGCTATCGATACCACAACAATTACAAACAATGTGTTGTAAAGAGAACGAGCTTAATGGAACTTACTATCTGCCACTTTTATTAGTAGCTGTCGTACATTACGGGGCAGAAAACATCACCATATTCGTGTAATTTCATTTTAACTTTACCTGTTAATCTAGTTCGTGCTTTGCTGGTCGCGCAAATCGGTTGTATTCCTACGTCGACCAGGCACGCTGCGTTAGGGAAGCACAATGACAGTCTTGTAAAATTTTTTTACTAAACATTTCTGCCTCGGATCACGCAACTGGTATCGTTGCAGATTTTGACTTATTACCGTGTCATACTCCGATGACGACCTCGTAGGCTAGTAAGTCGTAATCGATAATAACACCACTTGCGTTACCTGGGATTAAAATGAAACCACACCAATAATAATAATAATAAAACAACTGCATTCCATTAAATGCGATGAAAATTGTGGGCAGTGTATACTATTTCACGTGCATGTGAGAAAGAAGAACGAAGGAATACTTGTGTCTAACGCCCCATCAACAACAAGATTATCAAAATGGACACCCTGTCAAAAATGAAAAGAAGACAGCTCGATTCAGATAAAAATTTAGTTTTCTTTGCTCTGTGTTGACTTATCGTTTAATACAGTGGCCTTGTGTACTTGTGCTGATTAGGTGACATTCTGATTCGGTTTCAGTTAATTCGCTTTCCCCGAAGGTGTCTTATTGTTAAATACGAGTGACTCGGTGTTTCTATTTAGCGCTGTAGAGAAAAAAAATGTAATAATTTATTTATGTAGACAAAAACATGTGTAGTGACAAGTAAAATTACAATTCTGTATTCAGCATTCTAATCAGATTTCACAATCATTTTGATATCTTAACAGAGAGAGTAAATGCATTTCGAAGCGTTGGCCACAAGTTTGCTACAAGAAGAAGGCATATAAAAGCAAAAATGGTTCAAATGGCTCTGAGCACTATGGGACATAACTGCTGACGTCATCAGTCCCCTAGAACTTAGAACTTCTTAAACCTAACTAACCTAAGAACATCACACACATCCATGCTCGAGGCAGGGTTCGAACCTGCGACCGTAGCGGTCGCGCGGTTCCAGAATGTAGCGGTTAGAACCACGTCGGCCACTCCGACAGGCTATATAAAAACAGTTGCTAGATTCAGAATAAGACGTGTTATCACTGTTCCGTAAGAAAATGCAAGAATGTTAGGATTTACACTCCTCGTGAATGTGGTTATTAATGGCGAAACATTTGCTTTAGTCGCCAAGAGTGAAATAAGCAAAACGGTGGACGCCTTGCGAACGCTCAATCCACAGTTTCCTTCATATCCCTTGAGCCACCTCCCCTGCCCCTCTCTCTGTCTGACAAACTTCTTTACATCTATTTCAGTCTTCTTTTCTGCTAACTTCCCTTTCTGTCATCTGCTCGTTTCATCAGTCACTCGTTCTGTAATATTCTCTCAGTAGCTCTTTATTACTCCCTCTTTTTCTCAGGCTCCCTGCCATTGTCTCCTTTCTTATGCTCTTCACAATTTTAGCTTTTTCTCAAGCTCTCTACAATTTTCGCTTCCTTTCATGCTCTCTTCAAGTTTCGCTTCCTTTCATGCTCTCTACAATTTTCGCTTCCTCTCATGCTCTCTATAGTTTTCGGTTTTTTTCAAACACTCCACAATTTTCGCTTTTTCTCATGCTCTCTAACATTCTCACTTCTTTCACTCTCTCTACCGCTATCACCTAGTCTCACACTCACCACTTTTCTCACCCTTTCGCACACAGTTCTCTCTCCCTCTCTCACTCAATGTCTCTTCCTCTCTCTGGCGTCTCGTGATCTCACCCTCTCTATCAGTGTGTCTCATTCTCTCGATTAATGTTTCCTAAACTCTATCTCTCAGTTAACGTTTCTTACTCTCACTCGCTCTCCATTCACCCTGTCTATGAATTTCTGGCACACTCATTCTGTTTTCTTTCTCAGTCAGGCAGACGCACACGCACACGCACTCAAGAAGAGAATGAGGGGGGGGGGGGGGGGAGGCGTTATTCTTCACATGCATCGCGTCAGATGGGAGCTGGAGTCCCTTGTACAGCAACAAGTACCGGAGTGCCACCCGGAGACCACAGGTAAGCACGACATTCCTTTCCGCCTGGGCTCCCCGCCGCCGGCCGGGAGTGGAAGCAGGTCCTCACGGTAGCAGCTTCGCGGAAGTACGGCTTCACCGGGACTGCCTGACTGCGTCAGTGCCTCGCGCGAGCCTCCCATGGGCAGCGACGGCAGCAGCAGGTGTTTGGCGCGCGGTACCCGGCCACAGCCGAGCCCTGCATGACGTCAGCCTTTGCGCAACGGCGTCAGCGGCGCGCCACACGGACAGCGTCCGGGGCAAGAGACGTGCGCAGCCGGCAGACACAACGCGGTCGTTGTCTGCGCCTGCGCGGGGCTCTGCTGGGACGCTGCGCCTCTCTCCGCTTCCGCGAAATGCGCTACAGCCTGGCCGGTGGGCGCCGTCTGTTCGTTTTACAGGGGCTGTCATATGCGCTGGTGTTACCATAGAGGTAAAAGTAACAGGAGTTGTCATGACGTCACAAACTTGAAGCTGACCCAAGTGAAGATCCGCCATGTTAGCTAACCCATAACATTCGCTTCTGGTGCTTTGATTCCGTGTAGTCGTGAAGTGTTTTGATAAAAAATGCCGGCTTGCGTCGGTTACGGGTGTACTATTCGTTCTGATTCTAGTCTAAAGTTTAAACAAATCACATTTCATTCGTAAGTGGACTTATTTAAGAGCTATTTTCTTACATACAGGGTGTTACAAAAAGGTACGGCCAAACTTTCAGGAAACATTCCTCACACACAAATAAAGAAATGTTACGTGGACATGTGTCCGGAAACGCTTAATTTCCATGTTAGAGCTCATTTTAGTTTCGTCAGTATGTACTGTACTTCCTCGATTCAACGCCAGTTGGCCCAATTGAAGGAAGGAAATGTTGACTTCGGTGCTTGTGTTGAGATGCGACTCATTGCTCTACAGTACTAGCATCAAGCACATCATTACGTAGCATCAACAGGTTAGTGTTCATCACGAACGTGGTTTTGCAGTCAGTTCAATGTTTACAAATGCGGAGTTCGTAGATGCCCATTTGATGTATAGATTAGCACGGGGCAATAGCCGTGGCGCGGTACGTTTGTATCGAGACAGATTTCCAGAACGAAGGTGTCCCGACAGGAAGACGTTCGAAGCAATTGATCGGCGACTTAGGGAGCACGGAACATTCCAGCCTATGACTCGCGACTGGGGAACACCTACAACGACGAGGACACCTGCAATGGAAGACGCAATTCTTCGTGCAGTTGACGATAACCCTAATGTCAGCGTCAGAGAAGTTGCTGCTGTACAAGGTAACGTTGACCACGTCACTGTATGGAGAGTGCTACGGGAGAACCAGTTGTTTCCGTACCATGTACAGCGTGTGCAGGCACTATCAGCAACTGATTGGCCTCCACGGGTACACTTCTGCGAATGGTTCATCCAACAATGTGTCAATCCTCATTTGAGTGCAAATGTTCTCTTTACGGATGAGGCTTCATTCCAACGTGATCAAATTGTAAATTTTCACAATCGACATGTGTGGGCTCACGAGAATACGCACACAGTTGTGCAATCACGTCATCGACACAGATTTTCTGTGAACGTCTGGGCAGGCATTGTTGGTGATGTCTCGATTGGGCCCCATGTTCTTCCACCTACGTTCAATGGAGCACGTTATCATGATTTCATACGGGATACTCTACCTGTGCTGCTAGAACATGTGCCTTTACAAGTACGACACAGCATGTGGTTCATGCACGATGGAGCTCCTGCACATTTCAGTCGAAGTGTTCGTACGCTTCTCAACAACAGATTCGGTGACCGGTGGATTGGTAGAGGCGGACCAATTCCATGGCCTCCACGCTCTCCTGACCTCAACCCTCTTGACTTTCATTTATGGGGGCATTTGAAAGCTCTTGTCTACGCAACCCCGGTACCAAATGTAGAGACTCTTCGTGCTCGTACTGTGGACGGCTGCGATACAATACGCCATTCTCCAGGGCTGCATCAGCGCATCAGGGATTCCGTGCGACGGAGGGTGGATGCATGTATCCTCGCTAACGGAGGACATTTTGAACATTTCCTCTAACAAAGTGTTTGAAGTCACGCTGGTACGTTCTGTTGCTGTGTGCTTCCATTCCATGATTAATGTGATTTGAAGAGAAGTAATAAAATGAGCTCTAACATGGAAAGTAAGCGTTTCCGGACACATGTCCACATAACATATTTTCTTTCTTTGTGTGTGAGAAATGTTTCCTGAAAGTTTGGCCTACCTTTTTGTAACACCCTGTATACTTGAAATTCTGATGCAGTGTAAAATTTAACAATATGGTTTTATTTTTGTGATTTGACTTTAGATTTCCTATCAATCCAACGCAAAGAGCTCTCTGGAGGTGAGCAATACACTTGGTTTTCATTGTTTGGTTATTCCCAAGTAACTGAAAACCCCTGGCAAGAAATATCCAGGAAATGGGGACTAATGTTTTAAAATGCAATAATTTAATATAAAAGTAATGTAACTACATGTAGTTTATTAAATCTTCAGTAAAATATGTGGAACACCTGTTGCAGTGGTTAACTTATAAGTACTTAAAGGGTTACATATTCGTCAAAGCAAAATTCACTATGTAAGTCCAGGCTATTTATATCATTACATTAATCACTGTTTTGTCGTGTTACCCTGTAAATCGCTGTTATCTGCCACCCTGAATGTCACTTGGTAGGTACAATTTAAAAACAAAGCAGATGTGTAAACTACAATGGACGTGACAATCTTAAATTCAGTTCTTTTCCTTCGTAATTTAACGAATCTTTCACTTTGTTAACATGACAGCTGGCTTGTTTACATCATCCCTGCATACATCTCTGGGGCACCGAAGGAAATAAGGTAAGTTTCTTGCGAACTTGAACATTTAAAATTTGCATTTGACTTGAAAATGCAACGAATACGAATCGTGCCTCTAAACATTCAATCATTGCTTTTGGAGTTCTGGCTTTATCAATTATCAACACAAACATAATGAAAGTGAATAGAAATGGATTACGAAAGCACACTTTTCATAGCACATACTTCTCTTCTCGGTTATTCGAAGTGTATAAACAAAAATGAATTACAGTACTGAGGCCAGAAGCATCATATTTTCGTGTCGTATTACTGTATCGAATAGGCATTTTAAGACCAGAAAAACGTTTGAAGTTGCGTTCCTTATGCTGTGTTGTTCACTGAAACAGTGTAACAAATGGTTCAAATGGCTCTGAGCACTCTGGGACTTAACATCTGTGGTCATCAGTCTCTTAGAACTACTTAAACCTAACTAACCTAAGGACATCACAAACATCCATGCCCGAGGCAGGATTCGAACCTGCGACCGTAGCGGTCGCGCGGTTCCAGACTTCCATTAGCAAACCGTTTGAATCACTGCTACGGGTTAAGTCGTTGTATTTGCAATTGTCTGCACATTTTGTGCACATGTGTATAGTGCATTGCCTGTAGAGTAATTTAATCAAACACGTAGGGTTTTGCTCAAACAACTTACGGGTTTGCTGCCGGATGACGTCGTCGACCACAGCCGATATTTCGACAGGAGCACAGCCTGCAATTCTCAATCCAAGGTAATAAGCTGCGTCCTCCCTACCAAAAAGTCTTCACTCCAGTCACAAATTATGGGACTTTTGACAATAAGCGTAGGTGTCGTACTGAGTCAAATGATTTTTGTGAATCAAGAAGTACTGCATCTACCTGATTGCCTTGATCCAAAGCTTTCAGTATGTATGACATGATAACAGCAGCGGTATGCGAATATATACGGCTTATGATTTGTAAGAAATGTTAGTTTCGTAACCATAAGATACCTATACGGTTACAGAAAATAAGTTTAATTATCACATACGTTCTGTAGCTCGGTTTTCACCAAAGTCAGTGAATGTTCGCCTGTTATTTAGTACTACTGATAGCTTATGGTACTATTTTGCCTATTTCTTATAATTTTTATTTTTACATGAACTACATCTGCATCCATACTCCGCAAGCCACCTGACGGTGGGTGGCGTAGGGTAGCTTGAGTACCTCTATCGGTTCTCCCTTCTCTTCCAGTCTCGCAGTGTTCGTGGAAAGAAACATTGTCGGTATGCCTGTGTGGGCTCTAATCTCTCTGATTTTATCCTCATGGTCTCTTCGCGAGATATACGTAGGAGGGAGCAATATACTGCTTGACTCCTCGGTGAAGGTATGTTCTCGAAACTCCAACAAAATCCCGTACCGAGCTACTGAGCGTCTCTCTTGCAGAGTCTTCCACTGGAGTTCATCTATCATCTCCGTAATACTTTCGCGATTACTAAATGATCCTGTAACGAAGCGCGCTGCTCTCCGTTGGATATTCTCTATCTCTTCTATCAAGCCTATCTGGTGCGGATCCCACACCGGTGAGCAGTATTGAAGCAGTGGGCGAACAAGTGTACTGTAACCTACTTCCCTTGTTTTCGGACTGCATTTCCTTAGGATTATTCCAATGAATCTCAGTCTGGCATCTGCTTTACCGACGATTAATTTTATATGATCATTCCATTTTAAATGACTCCTAATGCCTACTCCCAGATAATTTATGGAATTAACTCCTTCCAGTTTCTGACCTGCTATATTGTAGCTAAATGATAAAGGATCTTTCTTTCTATGTATTCGAAGCACATTACACTTGTTTACATTGAGATTCAATTGCCATTCCCTGCACCATGCGTCGATTCATTGCAGATCCTCCTGCATTTCAGTACAATTTCCATTGTTACAACCTCTCGATATACTACAGCATCATCCACAAAAAGCCTCAGTGAATTTCCGATGTTATCCACAAGGTCATTTATATATATTGTGACACTCCCCTGCGGTACACCTGAAATCACTCTTACTTCGGAAGACTGCTCTCCATTGAGAATGACATGCGGCGTTCTGTTATCTAGGAACTCTTGAGTCCAATCACACAATTGGTCTGATAGTCCATATGCTCTTACTTTGTTCATTAAACAACTCTGGGGAGCTGTATCGATCGCCTTGCAGAAGTCAAGAAACACGGCATCTACCTGGGAACCCGTGTCTATGGCCCTCTGAGTCTCGTGGACGAATAGCGCGAGTTGGGTTTCAGACGATCGTCTTTTTCGAAACCCATGCTGATTCCTACATAGCACATTTCTAGTCTCCAGAAAAGTCATCATACTCGAACATAATACGTGTTCCAAAATTCTACAACTGATCGACGTTAGAGATATAGGTCTATAGTTCTGCACATCTGTTCGACGTCCCTTCTTGAAAACGGGGATGACCTGTGCCCTTTTCCAATCCTTTGGAACGCTACGCTCTTCTAGAGACCTACGGTACACCGATGCAAGAAGGGGGACAAGTTCCTTCGCGCACTCTGTGTAAAATGGGGGATGCGGAATAAGTATCATGAGAAATTGTGTTAGTTAAGGGTACGACAAGCGAAGCTTTATACTAACTGCCGATTTCTAGTCGACTTACGATGTAACAATAAAGACCAAAGGATCCAGTGTAGGGAATAAACATGTACCAAATATGAGGACGAACGCGTTACAAACGCAAGTGTCTTCATACAGTAGCCTGAAGCCAACATCCCCTTCGGTTAAATACCTGACAAGAAAGGGCAGACTTCAACTGCAGAGGAACGTTTGGGCCTTGAGCTGGGTGAGGTCCAGTTCACCTGCTTCTCGAAGAACCGCTTAAATTTGTCACTTGCAGTCGTAAAACCGCGGGTTCTGGGCCGGGCGAGGGTGTTTTACGGCCGGGCCGCACGCTCGCCTGGCTTTCTTTTACGACGGAGTCGGCTTGGGGCGTCGCGGCGTGGCGTCGCCTACTTTGTAATGTCTGCCAGACAGCCAGTCCTGCGCCGTCCCGGATTCTCCTTTTCTTTCGACCTCCTGCCACTCTCGCCTCGAACGCCGAGTCAAGGGCAAGAACTCCACAAGGCCATAGTTGGCGGCTAAATACCGCAGCGTACGCAAAACCACTCCGCCGGGACAGTGACGCTTTATAGCAGGGGTCTCAAAACTTTTTAGTCCGCGGGCCACATTAACTCCCCCACGAAGTCATACGGGCCAAGATCTACCTAGTGGGATTAAAGCACCCTAGCACTCCACGATCACCGTAGTGTAAGGCTAAAGGAAAGATGAAATCGCAAAAATCTAAGGTTGTGGGAATAACTAGCACTGAAACGAAATACGATTTTTATTTAATTACATAATTTTGATTGATGGACGTACCTGACCAATTTTCTGGCGTATTTTATTCTGGCGAATTTCACCGACAAAAAAGTATGTCACTGCACATTCTTCACGAAAGCGTCCTGCAAGGTTAACGAAATCTCAAAATAATTGTTAGCAACACCATTACTGCAAGACGTAACAAGAGGTAGAGTATGTCAACGCATTGTTATTTCAAGCGGCGCAACAATAAGTTTAGTTATGTGGTCTTGCAGCGAGTAGCAGAGCCAGAGCATATATTTGATAGTTCTGTTGCGTGATTGTGTCTATGTTGCGAGTGTCTCACGAGTTTTTTTTAGTGTTTTATTTAGTGTTTTATGCGCTGTACTAGTAGGTGAGACGACGAAGTGTGGGACAATTCAAAGTTTGAATTCGAAGAGACAAGGAAAATCTGAAAATCGAAATACGTATAGCACGACTGAGTATTTTTTCACTGTATTTTTTAGTGGAACTACAGTGTAATTGTGAATATTTAATTTAGTAATTAAAGTACCTTAGCCAGACTACTTCCTAGTTTTATTATTTTTATAGCACAAGTTTATTTTCAGGTTACAATCTTTTGTGAAGTTCTGTACAAATATGGAAAAGAAACGAAAGGTTGACAGTGAATGTAGAATTTTTAAAGAGAGAGACCTCGAAACCCAATTGTTGGCAGTATAGGTACCACCTCAAATATTTGGCGGGCCGGATACCGGGGATGTCCGGCCGGCTAACGCGGGCTGTAGTTTGGAGACCCCTGCTTTATAGTGTACCGATATTCGCCGCTCGCAGCGTGTTCTCCACAAACATTTCGGGGTAGGTGCAAAAAGAGAACAGGACG
Organism: Schistocerca serialis cubense; assembly: GCF_023864345.2. Taxonomy (NCBI): domain Eukaryota; kingdom Metazoa; phylum Arthropoda; class Insecta; order Orthoptera; family Acrididae; genus Schistocerca; species Schistocerca serialis. The sequence goes on from NC_064643.1 coordinate 754,579,683, forward strand.
CTTTCTAAGCAAGCTGTTGTTAGCACTGCCCTAACTACATATACGGACCTGGCAACTGAAACTGCAACACATCGATGGTGGCACGCCACAAACGTCAAAAGTGGTCCAGCATTATGGGATTTAACATCTGAGGTTCAAAATGGTTCAAATGTCTCTGAGCACTATGGGACTTAACATCTGAGGTCATCAGTCCCCTAGACTTAGAACTACTTAAACCTAACTAACCTAAGGACATCACACACATCCATGCCCGAGGCACGATTCGAACTTGCGACCGTAGCAGCAGCGCGGTTCCAGACTGAAGCGCCTAGAACCGCTCGGCCACAGACGTCAATTTGGCATGAACGTTTGCCGAGTCTGGAGTAAGTATGGAATTTCGCATTAACACTATCCACCTTCTGAGCGGCTCACAAGCTGAGAGATTTGCTAAGCAACTTGTGCTGTCTGATTTATTGTATCGTTTCGTGGGTCTTCGATTCGTTTGCTTTGCAGTTGCGAGCAGTTGTAGCGTTCGCCAAGCAGTCTTCCTTGTAAACGAGGTACCTTCTCGCAGTGTAAACGGGTCACTCTTGATTGTACTGAGCTTCTCGACTGCTCTGTCTTTCAGTACTTCAAGTAACTTTGTGATCGGCCTGTTGGAGTAATTTCTCAGTCAGTTTCACGACACTTTATGTTCATTTCATGGGAAACTTATTCTTTGTTATCTGAATGTAGCACATGACCAGATTCTACAGTAAATAAATGACTTCGTACGCTCAATCTTGATCTGAATCTGTGAAACAAACTATTGTCCTACCACTTGTAAGGTGGCAGAATAAATGAAGGTCAGATTCGCACCTTACATGAGAGGTTTATACAGTGCAATGGGAAGGTGAATATGGCACCTAACTTAATTCGGCAATAATAAGCAAGTTTGCCTAGCAGTATGTAATGCAAAAAGAGATGACATTCAATTGACGGTAATTAACACACCATTCCTATAATGCGTGTTTGAGCAGAAGGTGAAACAAGCAGCGAGAGGAGTTTTAGTTTGGAATTCAGAGGGATGACGCAGAGGCAAGGCCGCGCTACAGGGGTACCACGGAATCCACTTAAAAGGGGTCCCAGACGGAAGGTCAATGACCGACCAGGTGACTCAGATGGGGAGAGCGAGTGTAATGGCCCATCTGAGAGAGAACAGGAAAGAAAGCTTCTAGAAAACTGCGTTTCAGAATTCCAAATGGATACAAAACAAGACCAGTGACGCATTATCGATCACATGTCCAGCGAGTGGTACACACGCGAGAGAGTCAATGTACGCATTTAGGAGTCTGGACTCGGCACAAAACGTCTGATTGGCGGAAACGCGCTAGGAAGGGAAAAGGGCCAAACTTTCGACACCGTTTAATGGTAGGAACCTGGCGATTGGTAGAGAGTGTTTCCACAAAATAAGAGGCAGGCTCCTATTAGTCGAAAAAAGCCCTGACGTGAAGAACGAAAGAATCCAGGCTATGAGTAAGAGAAGACGGAAATTTTCGCAGACTCTTCTCTGAACTCGCGACAAGTGCAGAACGGAGCGCATAATGATCTGTACAACGCAGAGGAGCAATCTGTGTGAACATTGCGTTCACAGAGGCTGATATCCAGCTAGAAATTAGCTGTAGCATCGTTTAGTTCCAACTGTGGAGAAACGAACCAGCCAATTACTTAACTGTTCTTGTGAGAACTGAGAGGGCATTATAATACGCACACTGCTCCAACCATGTGGGTGTATATCGCCACATTCTAAAACTAGGAGCCGGCCAGTGTGGCCGAGCGGTCCTAGGCGCTACAGTCTGAAACCGCGCGACCGCTATGGTCGCATGTTCGAATCCTGCCTCGGGCATGGATGTGTGTGATGTCCTTAGGTCAGTTAGGTTTAAGTAGTTCTAAGTTCTAGGGGACTGATGACCTCAGATGTTAAATCCCATAGTGCTCAGAGCCATTTGAACAATTTTGAACTGGTCCACAATTATTGTTCGCGATTGGTTTGAAGAACATTCTGGAAATTTCGAATGAATGATTTGACCATCCAGATCGCCCGACTTGAATCCCACGAACATTTATGGGCGATAATTGGGGTGAACAAAATCCTGAACCGGCAACACTTTCGCAATTGTGGAGCATATATATGCAGCGCGACTCAATATTTTAGTAGGCTAATTCCAACGACTTGTTGAGTCCACGCCAAGTCGAGTTCTGCACTACGCTTGGCAAAAGGAGATCCGACACGATATGAGGAGTAATTCCATGAATTTTGTCACCTCAGTGTTAAGAGGAATGTCTTTTACATCTACGTGATTACAGCCACATCTACGTGATTACTCTGCTATTCACAATAAAGTGCCTGGCAGAGGGTTCATTGAACCACCTTCAAGCTGTCTCTACCGTTCCACTCTCGAACGGAGCGCGGGAAAAACGAGCACTTAAATTTTTCTGTGCGAGTCCTAATTTCTCTTATTTTATCGTGATGATCATTTCTCTCTATGTATGTGGGTGCCAACAGAATGTTTTCGCCATCGGGCGAGAGAATTGGTGATTGAAATTTCATGAGAAGATCCCGTCGCGACGAAAAACGCCTTTGTTTTAATGACTGCCACTCCAATTCACGTATCATGTCTGTGACACTACCTCCCCTATTTCGCGATAATACAAAACGAGCTGCCCTTCTTTGTATTTTTTCGATGTCATTCGTCAGTCCCACCTGATGCGGATCCCACACCACAGAGCAATACTCTAGAATAGGGCGGACAAGCGTGGTGTAAGCAGTCTCTTTAGTAGACCTGTTGCACCTTCTAACTGTTCTGGCAATGAATCGTAGTCTTTGATTTGCTCTACCCATAATATCATCTATGTGATCGTTCCAATTTAGGTTATTTGTTATTGTAATCCCTAAGTATTTAGGCCGGCCGGGGTGGCCGAGCGGTTCTAGGCGCTACAGTCTGGAACCGCGCGACCGCTACGGTCGCAGGTTCGAATCCTGCCTCGGGCATGGATGTTTGTGATGTCCTTAGGTTACTTAGGTTTAAGTAGTTCTAAGTTCTAGGGGACTAATGACCTCAGAAGTTAAGTCCCATAGTGCTCAGAGCCATTTGAACCTAAGTATTTAAATGAATTTACAGCCTTCAGATTTGTGTGACTTATCGCCTGATCAAAATTTAGCTGATTTCTTTTAGTATCTATGTGAATAGCTTCAAAATTTTCTTTATTCAAGGTCAATTGCCACTTTTTGCACCATACAGATATCTTATCTAAATCATTTTGCAAGTCGTTTTGGTGATCTGATGACTTTACAAGACGGTAAATGACAGCATCATCTGCAAACAATATAAGAGGGCTACTCAGATTGCCTCCTATGTCGTTAATATAGGAACAATAGAGGGCCTATAACACTTCTTTGTGGAACGCCGTATACTACTTCTGTTTTACTCGATGACTTTCCGTCTATTACTACGAACTGTGACCTTTCTGACAGGAAATCACGATTCCAGTTTTAGCATCTGATTACGTGTTCTCGCCTTGTCAATGCTGTTGTCAGAGCATGCGTAAATGTGTTTACGTTCTTCGGAAGTCCTGTCCTTTTCTAAACAGATCTCACTAATCCTGGGAAGAGCTGCAAACGGTCTTGACCCGAGGCCGAAGTACATATACTGCGCAGTCAGACGACCACAAAGCAGTGCACGCTGCCTTGCTGGAGCCACTATCAGTGACCCAGTGGCTGCATTCCGCTAATAAGACGCCGGGAGCACGGCCAGGACTTACGCAATGTGCTGCCAATTGGGGGGATGAGTCAAGGAATTGAACTCGGCGCCCCGAGCGCCAACTCTGGCTCGAGTCACGCGCCAGGGTCTCAGGCGCGCCCAGGGAACACTGGAGTGGTTGTACTGAGGTTAGCCCTCCGTGCCCGAGCAACCTCAGTTACGTAAACCGACTCTTCCTCGCTGATCCGGATTCCGTCGGGAGCAAAGGTCACAGCACTTGGCTAATGCCGTTTACTAACGAGATCGCTTTATGTAGCTGAAAAGAGGAGCAGGACGAGACTGAAATGCAAAACGCAAAATAGAAGGAATAACAGAAATAAAACTGATTTGGTGGAGGCCGAGCTACACTGTGCATGTTGTCGGAGATTTCGTCGCATATGATCCCCATTATCATCTACACTGAGAAGCCTTTGTAACCAAGGACTGGACATAAGTTACGCAAACAAGTTTTCGGCAGGGATCTTACTATACTCACCGCTCGTTTGCTCGTTGCTTTTCATTTTCACACCAACAGTTACAAGCTTTTCTTTCTCAACATTACTGCAGTAAATCGAATGTCCCTGGCTCTACCAGATATTCAAAAAGTCACCTGAATTATTAATCTAGGAGGACTATTCTCTACGTTAACCCCTTTATCAGAAACCGATACTAACCTTAGGTACGTCCATCTGGCAAAACTGGCGTTGCATCATCCATAGCAAGTGTATAAAAATTCATTTTATAAATTCAAGTGCCCTTTCTTGCTACAATCTATTTTATTTGTTCTAGACGTCTTTCGCTTGTCACATTAAGGAATCTTCAATGTATTTAATTTGGAAAAATAAAGTTTTGGTTTTATATACGAGACTTATTGATTAGAAAACGGTTCAGGAGATAATTTCTACACAAAATGGTTCAAATGGCTCTGAGCGCTATGGGACTTAACTTCTGAGGTCATCAGTCCCCTAGAACTTAGAACTACTTAAACCTAACTAACCTAAGGACATCACATACATCCATGCCCGAGGCAGGATTCGAACCTGCGACCGTAGCGGTCGCGCGGTTCCAGACTGGAGTGCCTAGAACCGCTCGGTCACTCCGGCCGGCGTTTGTACACAAATAAGTTACTAATTCCGTGATAGAATTAAGGCTTTCACAACCGGATGACACTGTTGCTGATAAACGTTTCAGGGTATAAACTCTTCTATTCCTAACGTTTCGTCAAGAACTGCGCTGGACATCTTCAGAGGTGTTGCTCCTCCGTAGAATCGGTAGGACTCAAGGGAGGAGCAACGCCTTTGAAGGCGTCCAGCGCAGTTCTGGACGAAACGTTAGGAATAGAAGAGTTCCGTGGACAACGACCTTACCCCCAAAAGGTTTGCTGCTTATAGTTATTCGCTTTTCTGGCGAAAATTGCGTTTCCTTCCGTCTAGTCATAGATTAGAGGTCGCACTGCCACTTCACTTACAAAAAATTGACACAGTTCCACGTCACAAACACTTTGTTTCATAGTTCTCATATTTCATAAGCTAACGTTTGTGGGACACCAATACTGGTCTGGCACTAAATTCAGGCATTTCTTGCGAGAACTGGTAGTGATTTCTGTCATAGCTATGTGTTCACTTGGTGTCTCTATCCTTACTTGTTTACCTATGTGTTCCCAGCGCATCAGACTACGAAACGTACGCCTAGTGACTGCTCATTTCTGTTTTCTCTCCCTCTCTCCCGCATTCCACCTCCCCCCCTCCCACTCTCTCTCTCTCTCTCTCTCTCTCTCTCTCTCTCTCTCTCTCTGTGTGTGTGTGTGTGTGTGTGTGTGTGTGTGTGTGTGTGTGTGTGTGTGTGTGTGTGTGTGTTTCTTTATACAGTGTGAACATTGATAAAACTGACAAACTGCAGAGACCTATTCCTGACCGGAAATTGAGGAAAAAAACATCCTATGAACATGTGTCCGGAAATGGTCGGTATGCGTGCAACGACAACAAATCGTCCCAGAACACAGTACAGAGCTGCGTCGCATCCACGTCACAACAGATGTTCAAAGTGGCCTCCAAGGGATTGCAGGTGATCAGGAGAGCAGCGGTTGTCGTGCAGGGTACTGCTAATCATACTTTGGCTTACACCATGTTGATCGACCACTTGCGTGGAGCTTCTACTAGGGTTCGTCTCATCCTGTAGAACCCGCTCCTTCGAATCTGATGTACCTTAAGTCCGCCGCTTCCTTGCAGATGTTCGCCTGTCTGAAAGGACCCATGACCACATCAACTCCCAAAAATGGCTTGAAATATTGTGTGATGTGGTTGGCGTCTGGGAGGGTACTTGTTTTGGCATAGCCGTGCTGCTCCTCGACCGTTTCCATCTGCTTGGCCGTACCCAAACACTATCTCGGCTTGTTCCCGACATGAATATCGGACCTTTCTGCTGCTTACAGAACGCTGCATCAATCACACAGCCTGTAACATACAAGGAACGCATGGCACGTGACCAGGGGAACTTTCATTCGTCACCGCCAGATACCGTGGCAACGACGCATTTCCGGATACATTTTCATACGATATTTCACCTTCCATTTCTAGTCACGAATCTGTCCCTGCAATTTGTTGCTCTTATTAATGTTCACCCTTATTTTTCATGATAATGTATTCTTGAAATGAGCAAGTCTGCAGCCTATAATAACAAACATTATTATCGTTTAAGAATACAACTTGATTATGATATTTCTTCCTGCAAATTTTTGCGTACATCCCCGTCAGAACGCAACTACAGTATGGGCAACAGCTACACAATACAGTCAATAGCGAGAAAGAAAAGATGGGAAGAGAAGAACACGAGATACTCCTTACTAAAGCAGTTACGATCCACTTGTGGCGATGGTAAAATTCTTCTAAGTTGTTGGGCCAGACCAATTGTTCTTTGAAGAACTCCATTACTCTATTTCTCGATACCTCTGCCGCGACATTATTCTGGAGTATTCTGGTGTCTTCGATTCACTGAATATTCAGCCACTCGGAGACACCAAAAGACTCAAATGGTTCAAATGGCTCTGAGCACTATGGGACTCAACTGCTGAGGTCATTAGTCCCCTTCAACTTAGAACTAGTTAAACCTAACTAACCTAAGGACATCACAAACATCCATGCCCGAGGCAGGATTCGAACCTGCGACCGTAGCGGTCTTGCGGTTCCAGACTGCAGCGCCTTTAACCGCACGGCCACTTCGGCCGGCACCAAAAGACTCCTAAAAACGATACCAGCAGAGGAGTCGAAATTTCGAGTGGTTAAAACGTTTCAAGAATATTGTGTGACAGCCTAACAATTCAGATATCACCATGAATTACGCTCTGTGTATCTTGGCCAGTACTACACCAGCATAGCCTTTCCAAGGAACTGCACAACAACACCACCATATATCGAAGCGCTATCACGTTTGACTGTAGGTTACTCCTTATCTGTCTGTCTGGTCTGTTCACGAGACGAAGCACTGTGGTATTAAAAAGCAGCCTTCGAATTGAGAAGAGATACTCCTATGTCAGGCGAGGAATCTCGACGTTGTTAACTCGGTGCTTTGATCGAGTTCCTACCTTATTTCCACGCGGTACGGTTCCGAGCCACTGTATCATTATTTTACATCTCTTTACAGCAGACCAAACGAGTGGCTGTTACGAAAATTCAATAAAGGAAAGTAATATGGGTGCTGAAAATGGACAGGATAAAACGCCGCACCTTCGAAGGAGTTACGTCACACGGAGGCCATATAGTGCATTCGAGCCTCCAATTACTTTTGTAAGCGCCGAATTTTTTATCGATAGAAGCCGGCCGATAATTTTATTCGTGGATTGGGCGGTGGCAGACCGGGGCGCGCGCCAGCGCCCATTAGGAGGAATCTCGGGAATTTGGCGATTTAGGTGAGGAGGCGGCGGGGCGGACGATCACGAGATCGTGAGCCACGCTCTGCGCCACCTTCACGTTCACGTTCAGGTAAATTACCCGCGCCAGACGGAACGGCGGCGTGGCGGGCCAATTAGAGCGGACGGATTCCCTCTGCGCGGTTCGTCGCACGCGTCTCTGAATGTCGGCACAGCTGTTCCCTCCGCCTCTCATCTTTCGAGGCGAGCGTAGTGTTGTACCGATAGCATTCGTTACCTTTCAGTTGTCTCTCAGAAACGGAATCACTTTGAAAGACGGCAGTTGCTAAGATCAGTTTGGCACAACTTTGAAATATAGAAAGGTCTTGATCGCACATGTCTTTGTTAAGTGTTTCAAAACTCAGTTGTTGTTGTTGTTGTTGTTGTTGTCTTCAGTCCTGAGACTGGTCTGATGCAGCTCTCCATGCTACTCTATCCTGTGCAAGATTCTTCATCTCCCAGTACCTACTGCAACCTACATCCTTCTGAATCTGCTTAGTGTATTCATCTCTTGGTCTCTCTCTACGATTTTTACCCTCCACACTGCCCTCCAATACTAAATTGGTGATGCCTTGATGCCTCAGAACATGTTCTACCAACCGATCCCTTCTTCTAGTCAAGTTGTGCCACAAACTCCTCTTCCTCCCAATTATATTCAATACCTCCTTATTAGTTATGTGATCTACCCATCTAATCTTCAGCATTCTTCTGTAGCACCACATTTCGAAAGCTTATATTCTCTTCTTGTCCAAACTATTTATCGTCCACGTTTCACTTCCATACATGGCTACACTCCATACAAATACTTGCAGAAACGACTTCCTGACATCTAAATCAATACTCGATGTTCACAAATTTCTCTTCTTCAGAAACGCTTTCCTTGCCATTGCCAGTCTAATTTTATATCTTCTCTGCTTCGACCATCATCAGTTATTTTGCTCCCCAAATAGCAAAACTCATTTACTACTTTAACTGTCTCATTTCCTAATCTAATTCCCTCAGCATCACTCCCCTCCCAACCACTGCTTCCCTTTCATATCCCTCAACTCTTATATCTGCCATTTGGTTTCTGTACAAATTGTAAATAGCCTTTCGCTCCCTTTATTTGACCCCCTGCCACCTTCAGAATTTGAAAGAGAGTATTCCAGTCAACATTGTCAAAAGCTTTCTCTAAGTCTACAAATACTAGAAACGTAGGTTTGCCTTTCCTTAATCTATTTTCTAAGTTAAGTCGTAGGTTCAGTATTGCCTCACGTGTTCCAATATTTCTACGGAATCCAAACTGATCTTCCCCGAGGTCGGCTTCTACTAGTTTTTCCATTCGTCTGTAAAGAATTCGTGTTAGTATTTTGCAGCCGTGGCTTATTAAACTGATAGTTCGGTAATTTTCACGTTTGTCAACCCCTGCTTTCTTTGGGATTGGAATTATTATATTCTTCTTGAAGTCTGAGGGTATTTCGCCTGTCTCATGCATCTTGCTCACCAGATGGTAGAGTTTTGTCAGGACTGGCTCTCCCAAGGCTGTCAGTAGTTCTATTGGAATGTTGTCTACTCCTGGGACCGTGTTTCGACTTAGATCTTTCAGTGCTCTGTCAATCTCAGTTATCAGACAAACTGTGGAATAACGTGTTTAAGTAAATCAGCATTAACAAATACATACTTAATAACATCAGTATGCATTTTAATAATCCGTGTACAGAATTTTCCATTAATATCGTAGTTACATTTAAACCAAACTTTCGTAAAAGGCTCTACAAAAATAAGCTCTCAGGCTGAATACAATACAGATCTCGTCTCGTGTAGGGATATCTGATAGCGCCATTGTCTACAGGAACGGACCTAGTGCCAAACTGACTGTGGCGATTAAGCTATCTAAGAAGTGAAAGGAGGCCGGTAGATGGCGCTAATACGACAAGAGAAATGAGGTAATAGACTAACTTCACAAAGAGCTACACACTGAGATCAGCTGCATGTCAGACCTCCGTGAACAACTTGACAAAGACACATTTGCACTATCCTTATGGAGGAGACACTCAGAAACTGACAGTAGGTAAAATTTACACAGTGTGAAATGTGCGTCGTTAGGTAGCATCGTGAACAACGTAACAGACGTAATCGTTACTCAAGGATCGAAACGGAAGACACATTTGCATGCCGGTCGAAGTGGCCGTGCGGTTCTGGGCGCTTCAGTCTGGAACCGAGCGACCGCTACGGTCGCAGGTTCGAATCGTGCCTCGGGCATGGATGTGTGCGATGTCCTTAGGTTACTTAGGCTTAATTAGTTCTAAGTTCTAGGCGACTGATGACCTCAGAAGTTAAGTCGCATAGTGCTCAGAGCCATTTGAACCATTTTTGAACACATTTGCAACCATTTATTGACGTAATGAAATGTAAACATAAAACCGATATAGATCAGAAATAAACTATAAGATGTGAAACAATGTGATTACAACCATCACAAAATAAAATCTTGCGTAAGTATCAACGAATGTAGTCATATTACAAAGTTGAAGATGTAATAAATCACATACAGGGTGACAATTATTGAACTATACGAAGAAGAAGTAAAATAGTTGCAAACTACGGCGTGCACACACTTTATTCCACATGTAAACGTCACTACGGATATTCGGGTTTAGGTTATAACGTGTTCGATTTGCTTGCCATCATTGGCGATGATGTGGCGCAGACGAATAGCGAAATTCTGCCTAGCCCGCTGAAGTGCCGGAAAATCGGTGCTGTCGATGACCTTCTGAATGGCTGTTTTCAGCTCAGCAATGATTTTGACGTGTTAACGCTGTACACTTTGTCTTTAATATAGCCCCACAAAAAGGGGTCGGATGTGTTAATGTCTGGGAAATATAGCAGCCATTCGAGGCCCATGCCAGTAGCCTCTGGGTACCCCACAGTCAGAATGCGGTCCCCAAAGTGATCCTCCAGGACATCAAACACCCTCCTGCTTCAATGGGTCGAGCTCCGATTTGCAGGAACCACGTATTGTCGAAATCAGGGTCAGTTTGGAATGCCCAAATGTTCAGATGTGTGTGGACTCCTTAGGGACCAAACTACTGAGGTTCTCGGTCCCTAGACTAACACACAACTTAAACTAACTTATTCTAAAACAAGACAAACACCCATGCACGAGGGAGGACTCGAACCTCCGGTGGGAGGGGCCGCGAAATCCGTGACATGGTGCCTGGAACCACGCGGTCACTGCGTCACTTTGGACAACGAGGACGAAATCATCTTCCAAAACCTTCACATATCATTTGTTAGTCACTGTGCCATCAAGGAATATTGCACCGATTGTTCAGTGATGGACATTGCACCCCATACAGTCACCCGCTGAGGGTGAAGACAATTCCCGATCACGAAATGCGGATTCTCAGTACTCAAAATGCGCCAATTTTGCTTACTGATGAACCCCTCCAAATGAAAGTGGGCTAAACCAAACCATGCGCATACTAATTCCCATCACGCCCCGCGGTCAACTGTGCAGTTTGAACTTCCTGACACAAACCGTTCAGAAGTTACAACGATTTTATTTCCTATAATACAATATTTTCACCCTGTACAACATAATCATTTTGTTGAGCCTAGATTAGCAGCAACAACTTGAAATAAAAAGAAAGCTATTGCCACAGTTAGAAGAAGTTCTTTATTTTTTTTTAAATTTTTGGTATAGTGTTAGCCCGTGATAAGGTCAGCTTATCAGTTTATAACCATCACAAACTAAAATGTTACAAGAGTATGACCAACTGTAGTCACGTTACAATAGTCGAACTTATAATGGATGGCATACACAGAAAAATGCTGAAGATTAGATGGGCAGATCACGTAACTAATGAGGAGGTATTGAATAGAATTGGGGAGAAGAGGAGTTTGTGGCACAAGATAACTAGAAGAAGGGATCGGTTGGTAGGACATGCTCTGAGGCATCAAGGGATCACCAATTTAGCATTGGAGGGCAGCGTGGAGGGTAAAAATCGTAGAGGGAGACCAAGAGATGAATACAGTAGGCAGATTCAGAAGGATGTAGGTAGCAGTAGGTACTGGGAGATGAAGAAGCTTGCACAGGATAGAGTAGCATGGAGAGCTGCATCAAACCAGTCTCAGGATTGAAGACCACAACAACAACAACAACATGGTAAACACACACACACACACACACACACACACACACACACACACACATGCCCGAAGGAGGACTCGAACCTCCGCCTGGTGGAGCCACGCGAGCCGTGACAAGACAACTGAGACCTCGCGGCTGGGATGTGATTGAACGAGGCGTTAGAGCTCATTGCCCCTCCACCCGGAGTTTACGGGAATTAGGTGGGTTGTGTGTGCAGATTTGGTGCCAACCACCTCCAGCGACCTACCAAGGCCTCATTGTTTCCATTCCACGACGTGTCGCCATTGTTATCCGAACCAAAATTGTACATGCCGGCTGTTAGGTAGGTGGTCATAATGCTCTAGCTGATTAGTGTAGAATAGAACTATTTGGATAAGGCTAGATGAGTGGCAACAATTTGAAATAAAATACAAGCGAATATTACAGTTTTCTTTAATTTCAGACAACATAATAGCCTAGAGTTTCAGAAAAAGCAAAACTCCTCATGTATAAGAATTATTACTTCCCTGTTGTCACCTATGGTGGAGAAACTTGGACAATGACATATAGGGCCTGGAAGAGACTGCAAGCAGGGGAAATGAAAAGGTTCTCAGAGCAGTTAAGGGAAAAACAAAAATGGACAGAGTAAAGAATGTAGAGATTAGAAAGGACCTTAAACAAGAAAGTATGAGAGAAGAAATTGAAAAAAAGAGATTAAGATGGTATGGGCATGTTAAGAGGATGCATGGGCAGAGACTCCCCAAAATTATGGATGAAGTAAAGATGGATGGAAAAAGACCTAGAGGGCGCCCAAGAACACGATAGAAAATGGGAGTGAGAATATCTGTGGAAAGGAGACGTGTGACCTGCAGCAAGTGGAGGAAGAAAAGTGGTGGGAGGACCGAGCCAAATGGAGAGGACTCGTCAACACCCACACCCGGCAGTAGCTGGAGCGTGACCCGGATATACATAGATAATAGCCTAGCTTGAAGTAGATGCGTGAGGACATATAAGAAAACATCTTAGCATACTGTGGTTGAGGATGTAGGGTTAGGATCGTAGTTGTCAAAAACTGATGCCTAGAAAATCGTAATACTGGAATAGTGGTCTTACTATTTCGGAATTGTTAGAGCCCGTTTGGACAGATACTGATACGAAATGTATGGGTCATTTTAACGTCGCAGCCGAGTGGTCCAAAGACACGGAATCACGCTCAAGTACAGTGAGTTGGAATACAGATGGTGAAGGTGGGAAATACCTACTGCGTCTCCCTCTCTGCGTCCCTTACGGGCTGAAGACTGACTGGCACTTTGCAGAAAGTCAGCTGCTTGGGACCACTCCGACTACATACATAGCCGCGAGTTATGGCGCCCTGCGGCTGGCAGGAATCGCCCTCCGATAGCCGTCTCTCGACCGCCACTCGTGCATCTGATAGCGCATTTATGTATTCCGCTGGTCAGCTGCTTAACCCTCGCGACCTTATACAAACAAGCGCGGTACGCGCAGACTATTCAAATTGCAGGCGAAGCGGGCCGCGAGATGGCCGGCGATAGCGCCGTGCTCCACTTGCCGAGGCGTCGATGTCCGCGTCAGCAGGGGAAGTGGGAACCCCTCGTCTCGTTTCGGCATTCCCTAGCTCCGCGTGTGGACTGCCCCGCCTGGGGCGGCGGGCGCCGCTGCAGCAGAAAGCCTCGTTAGAGAACTCGCTGGGAGGTCGTTTACCTAAGGCTGTAACCAGACACTCTATTTCCAAGTACTTCCGTGCTCTCATACGGTAAGGTGGTCATGCCATTTCTGTCTTTGTACATCATCGACGTGCACGTCAGAGAGAGAGAGAGAGAGCAAGTTGCGTTACTGTTAAACAATCTTTGGTTTTGTCTTTTGGCGTATTGAATGTACTATCGTGCTTCAAAATCTTAACGTGTTATCAGGTTTAAAAGATGTTTACTTCATCTAGTACTTTTATGCGAAAATTCTGCATGCATTCCGACTATACTCTGCTTAAATATTAATGACGGCGATATATGTCTTGTTAAATGACTTACTGGTGCATATATTATTTTACATAACGGCATGGTATTACTTTCAGGTTTCAACATGGATAGTAACTATCTTAGGGTAAGAGACGGTGGTAGAAACCTGTACCACAATTCATGACAAAACCACGTAACAAACTTTGTGACTTGTGAAGATCTAATGAGCAATGAAAGGTCCTTTAAGTATCCTTGAATTTGGAAAGGTTAAATAACTTACAGAAATGTTAGATCCAGCACTGATTGCAACATATCTTCAATTTTTATTCCCGCTTAATACCGTTAGTTCCCGACATTCCCGCTACGTGGCAAGCTCGAATGTGTTATTTCAACAGTCATCATAGAGTTGCGTGCGTAGCGTACAAAGTGTTTTTTTTTAATTATTATTTCATGAGTCTATATCAGCTACTACAGTTCGGAAACAATTCGGTAATAGATATTGTAAGCTGCCATCTCAAAGACAAACTGACATTAATTTCTCCGAAACTGGGTCTGTATCACATAGGACGCCAGTGCAGTGTCGACCAGCAGAATTTTTTTTTTTTTTTTTTTTTTTTGCCGGACGAATTTTTACACCCATATCGTACCTGAACAAGCCTGAATAGCATCTAATGTATTTACAACAGGATATGAGCACTGAAACCATTTTCCAGGAAAATGGCGCACCAACACATTATCATGCCAATGCTGTCGCGTATCACCGTAGGTATGTGCCAGCTTGGATTGGACACGGTGGATCACCTGAGTTAACCGCAGTGGATTTCCGTGTATCGGTTTGGCCGTTTGTTCCTCCGCTTCCGGGAAACGTCGACGAACTTCGACACTGGATAACACAAGTCATTGCCACCACACATCAACACTTGCTTCATAGGATTTGACACGAAATCGGTTACATATGGGGTATTTGTCGTGTATCCAAAATATAGCCACACCGCAAATTTGTAAATACAACTTGAAGATATACTGCGTTCAGTGCTGTATCAGACATTCTTGTAAGTTATTTACCTCTTTCACAATTAAAGGTACAATTAGTTTATAAACATCCTGTATTTCGTTACTTCTTATTTGGTCCGACTAAACCAAGTGCATTACATTCCCTATTCAATACGCAAGTGGAAGCACAGGTAATATGTGGCTTCAGACGCAATGAAAAAAAAGTTTGTAAAAGCTGATTTCCCCCATTTCTATACACATACCTGCGCTCGGAACGCATTTGATTTTCCAGGGATTCAAGACACGATGTCAGATCTCTTCGCCTCATTACGCATTTGAAAGCCGAACGAAATTGCTTTCTGATGTGACACCATAGAAGGAACCCTTGCAACAGAAATGGATTCACGTGATTGCCACACAAACGGCTCCAGAATGCGGATATACACGTGCAAGCAATTTCCAGCTCCGATTTCCGCGTGTGTGCGCGGAGTAATGGACTGAGATTCCTTCCGCCTCTTCCAGATTAGTCAGTGTTGGGCTACCAGACGCCGAGACTGCTCCTGTCACGAAACTGCCGGAGGCGACAGTAAGATAAATTACACGAGAGGAGTACTAATCTGGAGTTTGCTTTCCGGACCCCCGCCGCAGCCCGCATTCCGTGCGGGCCTTAGGAGCTGCGTTATAAATGGTACTTCGCCAAACGAAGCTCTGAAAAGAAGTCCCGATTCATTACGCCGGCCGCAGAACTTCTCAGGCTGAGAAATCACATGCTGAAGTTGGGCGAAGAATTACATTTTCGAGGGCCGTTAGTCATAGTAGCCTTTATAGGGGCAAGGCCCGCAGTGGAGAGGCACCCGCTGAACGATTTATTGGTGGCGTGGTGCGGGCGATCCAGCCACCAAGTAGGGTAGCGGCCGGAAGGGGGAGCACGGGCGCACGTGTCGACGGAAAGACGGATGGCCGGCGTCTCTCGTTGACAAAAGACCAACGGCGGTTCTCTCTGCACAGTGGCGCGTTTCCCGGATCAGCAGAGACCCTATAAGGAGACCATTAATAGCTGACCTGTATCAATATGTGGTTCCGTTACGGTCTTTGGAAGCCACGTCAAACATTCCATGCGTCCCGAATAACATGGACAAAATGGTTCAAATGGCTCTGAGCACTATGGGACTTAACTTCTCAGGTCATCAGTCCCCTAGAACTTAGAACTACTTAAACCGAACTAACCTAAGGACATCACACACATCCATGCCCGAGGCAGGATTCGAACCTGCGAGCGTAGCGGTCGCGCGGTTCCAGACTGTAGCGCCTAGAACCGCTTGGCCACTCCGGCCGGCTAACGTGGACATCGATACTACTCAGCGACTATCACAGAATTCGTTGCCTATCTAATTGTGTCCAGGGGCAACAAAGAATTGATTTTCAACATTTCGCGTGGTTATTGACCGAATTTAAAAGTTAAAAGTGCTGTCATAATCTACCCGTCAGGAGGTATAAAATGGTGTTAAAAGCTTAACACGATAACACAAGTACTACAGCCAGAAAATTTGTGTTGTTTCTGAGGCAGCGTAACTGACGGCGCGCAAATATCCAGACTTTATTCGTCCATATTTGAGAGTGGGAGCACTTTGCGATTCCTAACAAACTCTACACATAATATCAAACCTTCCTGAAATTGTTTTCTCCCTGATCCGAAACCACAAAATGACGAAAGGAGTGTAGTTTATCGCGTACTACATATTTACCTTGAAACGTCCCGTTAGAAAAATTTATGAATGACTGTGCTGATAAACCTCTTACATTATTTGCTTTTCAAACAGCTGAGCAAAACTGAATGTACTCAGACATTACTCTCTTTACTTATTCTGATTAACACTAAACTGACACACAATATTTTTAGCGCAACGCAATCTGACTTTTAATAATCCCTACAAAAGAATGGCCCTGACTAACAATAATTTCATGAATCACTTACCTCACAAAAATCTTCGTTACTCAAACTACTGCAATACAGCGAGCGCCGATACTTCCAGCTAAATAAAAGATTCAAACTACTGAAGGCACTAACTACTGATAGGCATATTTAGCAAATGAAAGATTTTGATAGAGAACAAACAATGTATTTACCTTAATAGTGTTCAAAAGTCATAATATACATAACAGTTCATGACATCCATTCTTACAAATTTACTGTTTCTGATGGACACACGTCCAGATCATCCGCTCTCAAAACTCCGCCATCTCTCTTCCCCACATCCACCACTGCTGGCGGCTCACCTCCAACTGCGCAACGCTACGTGCTGTTAACAGCCAACTGCCCAACACTACAATAGCAAACACCAATGCAAACCAGCCACAGACTGCACACAGCACAGCCAGTGATTTTCATACAGAGCGCTACGTGGCGTTACCAATATAAAAACCTAAACAACCTACTTACAACCTTTCATGCAGCAAAACTTCAATAACACTTTTGCCATTTTAATTTATCATTTCCAGACAATATCCACATGTACCACTGAATGTACCTGCCCAGTTACATCATTGTAAGACACGTAGTTGACGAGGTATTAAGTCATCAGGCATGACCTTTTAGTTTATTATTTCATTTCTACTAACTTTATTCAGAATACACTTTGCAGACAGTAGGCCTATCTGCATATACCACTGAATGTACCTGCAAAGCTGTACCCTTGTACGACTCATAGTGGAAGAGGTATGACGTCATAAACAGCGAGATGAGTGAAAAACTTGCTTTTGACAGAAATGGAGCGCAAATTACTCAGAATATGTTCATCTAGTGTGAGCACTTAGCTACTTCCAATAAATTTCTAGCATGATGTAAAATCTTTTCTCAATTTTGACTCGCTTACATACTCAACATCAAATACTTAACACAGCAACTAACTTGCAAAGTAATCGAAAGTTTGAAACAGTTTTATACACCGGAATTGGATTCCTTAAACAGTGGGGGTTTAATTGTTTACGATACTTCCCAAACGAGTGTAGTCTTTTTTTCTTGGTGTTACAGTGCTCAGCAGGGCGCGTATGTTCCTCTCTACTTTGTGTTTAACGACTTACTGAGGTACGCAGATTTTTTTCCTTAGAAAAAAAAAGAGCTAATCAACGTTATGCGACCCCCAGCGCTCAAGTTCATTAATCATTTTGCTGGGACGAACTACTGCAATAAGAGCCCTAAAATAAAAATCTCTGGAAAATTTAAGTTACCAGTAAAAATAATAACTGGAGACTTGTAATTCACATCTGAATGTTTTTACCACTTCGGGCGCCACTAACGAATAGCAACCGACATGTCAAAGATCATATAATTGTCTCAGCTTCAAGCACCAATTAAAAAACCTGCAAACTGCACTAAATTGATTGAAAATAAAATAATCTAACTTCACAACAGTTCATTCTGTGAAGGAAACGGCGGACTAGTGAGAACAAAACAGAACATATTTTCTTAATAACTTGAAAGGCACTGCACCTCGTAGTATTAACTTCTTAACAGTCTTTAAAACTCTAACACCCCTGGTCGGGGACGGCCATAAACACCTGAGTCTGGCACGAATCCAACGCAATGATGACAGTTACAATGTTCCTATTCATTGTCTCTGCGAGAAAACGCCGTGTTGTGGAATCCATATCTCTTAGATCAGTGGTCGTCAAACTGCGGCCCAAATCGAGTATTCATGGGGTCTGCACTCCTCACCAGTATTTTATAAAAAGATATTTACAGGGTGTTTCAAAAATGACCGGTATATTTGAAACGGCAATAAAAACTAAACGAGCAGCGATAGAAATACACCGTTTGTTGCAATATGCTTGGGACAACAGTACATTTTCAGGCAGACAAACTTTCGAAATTACAGTAGTTACAATTTTCAACAACAGATGGCGCTGCGGTCTGGGAAACTCTATAGTACGATATTTTCCACATATCCACCATGCGTAGCAATAATATGGCGTAGTCTCTGAATGAAATTACCCGAAACCTTTGACAACGTGTCTGGCGGAATGGCTTCACATGCAGATGAGATGTACTGCTTCAGCTGTTCAATTGTTTCTGGATTCTGGCGGTACACCTGGTCTTTCAAGTGTCGCCACAGAAAGAAGTCACAGGGGTTCATGTCTGGCGAATAGGGAGGCCAGTCCACGCCGCCTCCTGTATGTTTCGGATAGCCCAAAGCAATCACACGATCCTCGAAATATTCATTCAGGAAATTAAAGACGTCGGCCGTGCGATGTGGCCGGGCACCATCTTGCATAAACCACGAGGTGTTCGCAGTGTTGTCTAAGGCAGTTTGTACCGCCACAAATTCACGAAGAATGTCCAGATAGCGTGATGCAGTAATCGTTTCAGATCTGAAAAATGGGCCAATGATTCCTTTGGAAGAAATGGCGGCCCAGACCAGTACTTTTTGAGGATGCAGGGACGATGGGACTGCAACATGGGGCTTTTCGGTTCCCCATATGCGCCAGTTATGTTTATTGACGAAGCCGTCCAGGTAAAAAGAAGCTTCGTCAGTAAACCAAATGCTGCCCACGTGCATATCGCCGTCATCAATCCTGTGCACTATATCGTTAGCGAATGTCTCTCGTGCAGCAATGGTAGCGGCGCTGAGGGGTTGCCGCGTTTGAATTTTGTATGGATAGAGGTGTAAACTCTGCCGAATGAGATGATACGTGGACGTTGGCGTCATTTGGACCGCAGCTGCAACACGGCGAACGGAAACCCGAGGCCGCTGTTGGATCACCTGCTGCACTAGCTGCGCGTTGCTCTCTGTGATTGCCGTACGCGGTCGCCCTACCTTTCCAGCACGTTCATCCGTCACGTTCCCAGTCCGTTGAAAGTTTTCAAACAGATCCTTTATTGTATCGCTTTTCGGTCCTTTGGTTACATTAAACCTCCGTTGAAAACTTCGTCTTGTTGCAACAACACTGTGTTCTAGGCGGTGGAATTCCAACACCAGAAAAATCCTCTGTTCTAAGGAATAAACCATGTTGTCCACAGCACACTTGCACGTTGTGAACAGCACACGCTTACAGCAGAAAGATGACGTACAGAATGGCGCACCCACAGACTGCGTTGTCTTCTACATCTTTCACATCACTTGCAGCGCCATCTGTTGTTGAAAATTGTAACTACCGTAATTTCGAAAGTTTGTCCGCCTGAAAATGTACTGTTGTCCCAAGCATATTGCAACAAACGGTGTATTTCTATCGCTGCTCGTTTAGTTTTTATTGCCGTTTCAAATATACCGGTCATTTTTGAAACACCCTGTATCTAGCAGTTAAGAGCCGAATCCAAAAACGTAAACTATTGTTAAGAGTTTCTTAAGAGACTAGTTTGCCTGCTTAGTAACGAACAAAAATAGAGAGACAGTAATTGACGAGGGCTCGTAGATTCGGCCGTGAGCTAAGCAATGTTGGCCGCTTACCTCAGGGGCAGAGGGGTAAGTAACGCGGCTACTATCGGGGTTAGGGGATGTGAAAGGGGGAATTTTTATCGTTTGTACTGTAGTGCTGATAACTCAAGAACGTGAGCGACTCGTACCCATCAGCGGCTACAAGTATAAATTTTGACATGGATGTAACGTGGATTCGTAAAAATGCATTGTAGAGTGGTTCATCTCCAAATGCGATATATATTTGTAGCCTAGAATGTGAAATGAGTTTAACATTGTAGTAATATAACACGATGAGTAGAAAGAAAATGTCATTCAAAGCATTTATAAATGTTTGTGATCGAGTCTCATATTGGATACAGCTTTAAAATGTAAGTACAATTATTGTTATTGGTCACTGTATCATCCGCTCACACAGACAACAACAACAACAACAACAACAACAACGACGACGTTACGTCTGACAATTACCAGGTCATAGACTGTGTGTGCGGGCGGAGAGAGTTGCAGCTGTGTGGAACCAAGAAGAGTCGACAAGAAGCGTTCCGAATGGCGCCGACTTCTAACATTCAGTACTTCGTGGCCGAAGGACAATTTACCGTGCCCTTACTGAGGACAGTCTGTTTGGGGCTCATAACATATTAATTTATGTCGGTTACCAATTAATAATAGGACTGGCATATATGCGGCCTGACAATCTTCTGCGTACAGCATTACCACTATGTCGGGGGACGGAATGGACGTTCTTAGATGTCATCATTATATACTATTATTTTGCATTTATATTTTACTATTATACTACTATTATTATTAATAACGGTATTTTTTCCACTTGTCGCCCTTCTCCAGCGATACATAGAATATGTTTGCGGGGAATTAAAAAAGTATATAACTGGACCTTACACATTTTTTAAAAAATGCGCTTGCGCTCAGCAAAAAAAGGAGATCAAATCATCGGTATAGTGGAATAAACATGGCGTAATTCCACTGAAACTATGCTTTATGATTCAAGGTATGTCTCACATTTTGGAGATTTCCGAGACACTTTTGCTAAATATTGTACTGTAAGTACAAATGCTGTTATCATTGTTCTCCCATTTCCTAGAGCGATCGAAAGCTTTCAAAACTTTTCACTTGTGAAAACCATAGGTCTACACTCTTCTGTGACTCTTAAGATGTAAAAATTTAATGACTCAGCAAGAAACCCGTCTCTCTCTCTGACTATCATTCACAGAAAACTAATGTATTGTATTTAACTGTTTGCGATATGTTACAGATGTATGCAGGGTAAATCAAAAATTCATCGACAAAATTTGGGCGGTTCTTCAGAGAAAATTTCTGAGGCAGATGAGTTTGCTGCCAAAGTACTCGGAAAATATCCCTAAACAACCACTGAAAATTTGTCGGGGGAGTTCGAGTTCATCCTACAGAAAACCGTATTTCAGTATCTGTAACTCTTTGTGAAGCATTTCAGATATCCAAGTTACTCTGCATATTTTATAGTTTTTTATAATTTGCATATTTTGTGATTTACACATATTTCCTCCTTTAAGATGGATATGTCAGTATTAACTTTATGCCCAATGAAAGGAAAAAAAAGTACGCTTCACCTGTCATGTACTTCAATTTCCTTAGTACGTCTTTTATTTATATTTTACATTTACGATATTAGTTATTAATGTTTAAAAATATGACAATTTCAGTAAGAACGGAACATACACCCACGTCCACAGCCGAGATGTACAACATATGGTCTTTCTTTGGCGTTCGGAGTGGGGGGTAGTAATTTCGAACCCTGGAAGTGGAAGAAATTTTTATAGTCTTAATTTGACCATCACTGGAAGGACAGTATGTGGTCTATAGGTCATGATGACTAGACTATGCTCATACGCTGACAGAATGCAAACGTGTGAGTCCGACCTTTATAGAAGGGAAGTAACTCGACGAACTTATTGGCGATCAACGTATCTCGGTTCCGCGTTTCGCCACATATCATCTTAATTTATAGACGGGACAACATATATAATCTAAATGTACGCATTGCAAAGGAAAGATGTCTATGTAAATGAAGGAAGAACCACTTTTCATTTAGGTGGCTGTGCAACTCCATGTTGGCTACTGGAGACAATTGATTAAGAAACAAACATCTCTAAACATAGCATTACACCAAGATTCATATTTGACTTTAAAATATGGAAGGAAATTCGTCAGTGAGAGTATGCTAGTGGAAAACCTAGTTAGTACAGCTACAGAGCACTTTGAAAATTATGACCTCGTCAGCAAAATTTGGATGCTGTTGCGAGCGGCGAAGCGATACGCGTACAACGAGGAGATGAAACAGGCCGCCTTCTACTTTCGTCACAATCTCTTATCTCTGCCGTGTTTGGCCCTGATAGGTCACAGAGAGGGTATCATTGAGTAAACGGCGTTACTAAGAAGCGGAATTACCAACTCAACACGTCGGGAAAAGTTTGTGTAGTGCACGATGATAGAATTAACTATAACAATATGATCTGTTATATGTATAATGTCCTGTAGGAGCCATCATACGTTTATGCCGGCCTTCTTCCCTTTTTGCTTCAGTATAGAGGTCGACTCTAAGGCCGACAGGAGGCGGTATCCAAAAGTTTCCGAAAATTGAATTTTGCTAACGAATGGTTTCGAGTACATTCAAATACCGCTAGGCGTCTCCCCAAACATCCTTTTTGAATCGGTATCTCAAGTGATTGCGAGATAGGTGGTTTGTGAATTTTTTGTGGAGTACATTTTTATCGTTACCAAACGCTTAAGCAAACTTTTGGAGACAACGTTTTGGATCAGAGACAGATTTAAAATTGGTACAAACGTTCAGAAACAAGCGAATATTGATTGTTAGTAAAGACTGCTCCGGTTTGCCATCAACTGGTATAACAATGGGAAAATTCAGGAAGAGAAGGATCTGAATTAGCAAGATCGTAGACAGACCATCCAAGCAATCTTGGGAGCAAGTATGGTTAATGTAAACGCATTTTGTCAAAAGAACTGAACAGACTAAGGAGAGTGGCGAAACACACACCGCCCCACCACTGCTGCATGACGATCAGAAGCAACATCGCGTGCAAGTCTGCAAGGAACTTAAGCAAGTGCTTCAAGGTGACCCAGACTTTGTTTCAAAGGTTGTCACTGGTGATGACAGCTGTATTTAAGGTGATTACACCGAAAATGAACAGCAATCGTCGCAATAAAAGAGCCCTCCTCCACTTGATAAGTGAAGAGTAATATTCAGTCCTTGTTGATTTGTTAAGCATACTGACCAGATTCTTCAGTCAGTCGGCCAGTACAGAGTTGTACAGCGTTGCTCTAAGAGATCTGAAGGAGGGTATGGGGAGCAGCGGACGAACTACTACATAATCCATAACGACTATGCCCGACCGCATCCAGCTTTAGCCGTTCAAGAATGTATATCTACATATACGATACCAGCTCTACCCCCTTACCCAAGATGAAAATCAAGTTGACGGGTCGAAAATTTGATACAGTGGAGGGGACTCGAGCGGAATCGCAGAAGGAAGTAAACAATCTAAGACAGAAAGACGTTCAGGATGCATTTCAAATGTGGAAGAAACATTGGTATCAGTATATCGGTATATTCGCCATCAAGTGGACTATTTTTCAGGTGATAGTGGAGAATAAGACCTAGGTAAGATGTAATAATTTTCATTACTGTAGCTTTTGTAACCGAAAGAGCAATGGATCGAGACGTTTTAGAGTAGCCAACTATTTTCAGCTTCAAGAGATAGGTAGTTACTAAGGCCTGATATTGTATAAATTACTGGATTGAAGATTTGATCTAACATTTCAGTTGCTCACTGAACTGCTACATTCGACCTATCACAAACTCTTCCGGACCTCTGTGATATTGGTGCTATTCTGTGTGACGTCAACTGAGCAAAGTAGTAAATACAACACACATTCACGTCCAAACAAACCTGCGGCAACATCTGTCACAACTCGGTTGACACAGCGTGCATGCCAGCCTTTATGTTTCTCTCGTTGCTCCAGGGTATCAGTCGTATTCAAACCCGTGGACTCTAGGGGCCCAACCATATGTGTGTTTACTTTTGAATGAATGGAATATTTTGAATAACTCGTTACGACAGCGGGGAAACGACAAAACTGTGGTAGTCCAGTAGCTAGATTTAACCTTCCTGGATGAAAGCACCTGTCACTTTGCAAGCATACAAAGCATTCTGTAAGATCGATGACACGCAGTGTTGACAGCATTATTTCTAATGGGGTGGGACGCAAGCTGTCACTGTTCAGCTGGTGAGCAACATTGGGCCCGATATGAAATCGTATGAAATTCGTGAGAGAAGAATGCCCACACATGCGATGGTGTTGTTCTAGTAGTGAAGTACGGAATTTGGAGACTTGTAGCGCTGGTTCTGTGTTGTCTGAAAGTATAGAGATATTTAGTCGCGCATTTTAAGTAATTTAGTACACTGTGTCGAATTGTACGAGGCGTGTTTGTTAAGTAAGATCCGTTTGAACGTAACTACATAACGAAAGGTTATTTCAAGAAAGTAAATTTATTTTTACTCTATTTTCCGACATAGTTGCCGAGTTTGTTCAAAGACGTATCACACCTCTCAACCAATTATAAAATACCCTTTTCATAAAAACTTGCCGCCTGCTCTGATAACCAAGAGTTCACTACCGTTTCCACGTCGTCGTCAACATTGTAACGGCTACCACTGAGGTGTTGTTTGAGGTGGAGGAACAGATGGTAATCGGACGGCGCAAGATCAGGACTGCAGGGTGGGTGGTCTAAAACTTCCCAGCCAAAACCGTCCAATAAATCTCGAGTCTGACCTGCATTGTCATGGAGGACAATTCCCTTTGTCAGCATACCGCATCTTTTGTTCTGAATCGCTCTGCGTAGCTTTCTCAGGGTTTGGCAGTATGCTTCTGCGTTGATAGTGGTTCCTCGTTGCATGAAGTCGACCAACAAAACACCACGCCTATTCCAAAACACCGACACCATGATTTTGCGCTGGGACAGAGTCTGTTTGGCCTTCACCTTTACAGGCAATTGTGTGTGTCTCCATTCCATGCTCTGTTGCTTCGATTCGTTGCTTTCGTCTCCATTTACGATCTGACTCAAAAAGCCGCCACCTTCTTCGTGTTAACGAGTAAAGAACTTCATCGCACACTTAAATCTTTGCTTTTTGTGGCCCTCTGTGAGGAGATTCGGGATCCAACGGGAGCACAGTTTCCTAAACTTTAGGTGTTCACAAACAATGTTTTAAAGCACTGATCTCAGCAATGTAGTACACATTAGTCAGCGATTTTGATGTAGTGTTTTGAGCGTAGGCAGGACAGTGACTGAACGAGTGAATAATAGTGGAATTGAGGGTGCAGGTTCGGGACTTCCAGCATACATGTATGTTTATGTGGGGAATCACATGCGACAATGCACGTAGAGTTCTGTAATGCAGCAAATGTAATAGCAGTACACTCCCCTCTTAAGCTTCAGACATTTACAACCAAAACCAAAGGACCTATTCCCGCATAGTTAATACATACGCAAATCGGTGCAGAGCTCCGCCTGTCTTCACTACACTAGGTAGGGAGGTGGACATAAACATTGGGATACATTTAAAAACAGTTCCTACGCCCATCTAGGAATCGAGCTATGTTTCTTATGAAAGTAATAAAAGTAAATGTTGAAAAATGGCAGTATTTTTTTGGCTCATAGTTTCTGGATAGGCTTCTTTTCTTTGTGGCGCTTGTCCAAATTACCGTCCACCTCGACAACGATTCCGCACTCCACCTTTGGCTCACGTGTTCAACATAGTAAACACGATTGCAGGATTTTCATTGCATTTTGAAAAAGCAAGATTGTCACATGCCTGGCAGTTTATGAGGACACGAAGAAACACCACCAGCAGAACTCAATTTTACTCTAGCCACAGACTCAACAAGAAATACAAAAGCAAACACAAACACCGCAGTTGCATCTACTAAATATGCAGACTATTTGTTTCACTAGGAAAAATATACATATTTTCACAAACGTGCACGAAGTCGGTCAATTGTAAACTAATAATAACTTTTTAGTTGTTTAGAAGTATTCGCTGTGAGTTTCTTGTATGAAACCCTCAATCTGCATCTCCACTAACTTCAGGAAAATACCTTGCTGGATGTACCATCGTTACTATTCCGTTAAAAAAAAATGTTCAAAAGTGTGTGAAGTCTTATGGGACTTAACTGCTAAGGTCATCAGTCCCTAAGCTTACGGCCGGCCGAGGTGGCCGAGCGGTTCTAATCCTGCCTCGGGCATGGATGTGTGTGACGTCCTTAGGTTAGTTAGGTTTAAGTAGTTCTAAGTTCTAGGGGACTGATGACCTTAGAAGTTAAGTCCCATAGTGCTCAGAGCCATTTGAGCCAACCCTAAGCTTACACACTACTTGACCTAAATTATCCTAAGGACAAACACACACACACACACACACACACACACACACACACACACACACACACACACACCCATGTCCGAGGGAGGACTCGAACCTCCGCCGGGATCAGCCGCACAGTCCATGACTGCAGCGCCTGAAGCCGCTCGGCTAATCCCGCGCGGCTCCTACTCCGTAAGAAGTTTATAAATAAGAATGACTAAGTATTTACGCCGACAGATACTATAGCAATTATCATCCACAGGAAACCTACAAGACAAAGTCGTGCTTTTATATAAATGGTAGTTGGTAGTGGCCATGACTTTGCTGTATCTAACTGTGAACGAGAACAATTAAGAAGCAGTAGCAGAAAATACTTTTCGCGACATGTGTCTGAACCACCTTGCATAATTTGCACCAGTCGTAGATGACACCAATCACGCCTTTCAAATGTGGTTACTGTCGGAGAGCCTTATTCGTATGCAACTAGACATATTCGCGGATGCGTCTGCTGCTTACAGACCTTTTTTTTTCGGCCATAAATTGCAATCCAGTGCGGTCGACTTTTGCAAGCGGCTGTTAATTAACCAACAACGACACCCAGAGCCGGTGTTTCACGCTCGTCGAACAAAGCGGTGTTCGACAGATCGATACGCGCCGTCGCCGTATACGGGCCGGTTGTTTGTTCCGTTCGCGTTGTAATTTCAGAGTGGCGTTCCCCAGGCTGCTAGGCCGTTGGCAGCGCGTAAGCGCAAAATTAGCATACTCCGATTAAAAGTGCGGGCCGGAGGTGCTCGTAAGCTATCGTGTTTTAACGAGATGGCTCGCATGCACCGCCATTGTAAGCGTGCGCGTTATGAAGCGGTTTGCGTGCCGCTCGATGGACCCGATTATTGTCCTCCGTACGGAGTAATGCCGCAATTAGTTTTTATTAACGAACGAAGAAACACGCGAGCGAGCAAATACCAAATAAACTGTTCAGACAGATAACGGCCGGCGCACGTCGTGATCAGCGAGTCTTTATTACTCTCGTTATACGGCTTGCACTGAGGTCACGTCGCCGACGGCGTCAGCCTCTCTGTAGTTCTTGTATATGACGTGCAGTATTTCTCTGCACTCCCAGCAGAACAAATTAAATAGCACAGTTGTGAATATCGTTGTAGTATCAGTTACTATGGGTTTTCCGTCTTAAGCTTCCTGCAGTTTAACTGAAGAGAATTACGCCAGACGCGTTTCGCTTTTATTTATAAAATATCTTCTGTCGTTGTTCTACTAACCGGATAGATACTTTTGTACATTTTTGATTGTTGTAAGTTAAAAACAGCATTTTGTTTATAAAGTTGGTGTGCAAAACACTTACGGTGTTTCTTTGCATATTGTGCTTCTTCCCTCCTTGCTAGCAGTGGCTGACGTCGAACGGAGTCGATTCACACATGCACTTGGCAGTTTTTGCCATTCTGCAGTATTTCTTGCGCTGAATTACATACACTTCACTTCTGTAAACAGAACTGAAGTTATATGTGCTTCTTACTCTGCACAGTAACAGTGTTTATGTCTGTTTGCTTGTTTTCGTTCACGTTATGAGTGCTGCCAACCTTTGAAACTACACTACTGGCCATTCAAATTGCTACACCAAGAAGAAATGCAGATGATAAACGGGTATTCATTGGGCAAATATATTACACTAGAACTGACATGTGATTACATTTTCACGCAATTTGGGTGCATAGATCCTGAGAAATCGGTACCCAGAAAAACCACCTGTGGCCGTAATAACGGCCTTGATACACCTGGGCGTTGACTCAAACAGAGCTTGGATGGCGTGTACAGGTACAGCTGCCCATGCAGCTTGATCACCATACCACAGTTGATCAAGAGTAGTGACTGGCGTATTGTGACGAGCCAGTTTCTCGGCCACCATTGACCAGACGTTTTCAATTGGTGAGAGATCTGGAGAATTTACTGGCCCGGGCGGCAGTCGAACATTTTCTGTATCCAGAAAGGCCCGTAGAGGACCTGCAGCATGCGGTCGTGCATTATCCTGCTGAAATGTAGGGTTTCTCAGGGATCGAATGAAGGGTAGAGCCACGTGTCGTAACACATCTGAAATGTAACGGCCACTGTTCAAAGTGCCGTCAATGTGAACAAGAGGTGACCGAGACGTGTAACCAGTGGCACCCCATTGCCGGCAATGGAGTGTGAAGTTTTGACAATGCCAGCCACTCGTGCTGGCGAAACGTCAGTAAAATCATTAGATGAACGTCGGCCGAAGAACGCGAGACAGGAGCAAATAGGCAGTTTGTCAACAAGTGGCCACGATGCCTTAACAATGTTTTACACCACCATTACTCTACCACACAAGCATACTGGTTACACTCGTCTGGTGTGCGACCTTCTCTGGGTGGTGGGTTCCACCGGGGGCCGAACCGCACAATAACCCTGGGTCCGGTGTGGGGCTGCTGAGCAGTTAAGTGCACTGCGGTAGTCGTCGTGGGGTTGTGGACCACTGCAGCTGCGGCGGGGACGGAGCCTCTCCGTCGTTTCTAGGCCCCCGGTTAACATACAACATACAACAGGCAGTTGCAATTCTGACGACTAATTCCATCTGCGTATCCACTGGGGTCTCATACACAAGAGACTTTAGATATCCCCATAGGAGATAACCAAGGGGATTCAGGTCAGGTGACATCGCAGCCCATGGAATAGGACGTACCCTTCCAATCCGGCGACCAAGAAGTACGGCACTGAGATGGTTGCGGACATCCACACTGAAGGGGGGCAGTCCACCGTCATGTTGTAACCACATCCTCCCACAAAGAACCAAGCGTACGTTCATCAACAACTCAGATGGAACTATTTGCCCGAACGTCTATTACATGTGGCCATTCAGACGGCATCATGACTTCCTAGTAGTGAGGCTCGTCCTCCTTGTTTCCTTGCAGTAAATAAAGAATGTGCATGTAAATAAACAGCGCAGTGGTGTAAACGTGTGCGGATGTTAGTTGTAAATACACTACTCGCCATTAAAATTGTTACACCACGAAGATGACGCGCTACAGACGCGAAATTTAACCGACAGGAAGAAGATGCTGTGATATGCAAATGATTAGCTTCTCAAAGCATTCAAAACAAGGCTGGCGTCCGTGGCGACACCTACAACGTGCTGATATGAGGAAAGTTTCCAACCGATTTCTCATACACAAACAGCAACTGACCGGCGTTGCCTGGTGAAACGTTGTTGTGATGCCTCGTGTAAGGAGGGGAAATGCGTACCAACACGTTTCCGACTTTGATAAAGGTCGGGTTGTAGCGTATCGTGATTGCGGTTTATCGTAGCGCGACATTGCTGCTTGCGTTGGTCGAGATCCAATGACTGTTACCAGAATATGGAATCGGTGGGTTCATGAGGGTTATACGGAACGCCGTGATGGATCCCAACAGCCTCGTATCACTTGCAGTCGAGATGACAGGCATCTAATCCGCATGGCTGTAACGGATCGGGACGTTTGCAAGACACCAACCATCTGCAAGAACACTTCGACGACGTTTCCAGCAGCACTGACTATCAGCTCGGAGACCATGGCTGCGGTTACCCTTGACGCTGCATGGCAGACAGGAGCGCCTTCGATGGAGTACTCAACGACGAACCTGGGTGCACGAATGGCAAAACGTCGCTTTTTCGGATGACACCAGGTTCTGTTTACAGCATCATGATGGTCGCATCCGTGTTTGGCGACATCGCGGTGAACGAACATTGGAAGCGTCTGTTCGTCATCGCCATACTGCCGTATTACCCCGCGTGATGATATAGGGTGCCATTGGTTACACGTCTCGGTCACATCTTGTTCGCATTGACGGCTCTTTGAACAGCGGATGTTACATTTCAGATGCGTTACGACCCGTGGCTCTACCCTTCATTCGATCCCTGCGAAACCCTACATTTCAGGAGGATAATGCACAGCCGCATGTTGCAAGTCCTGTACGGGCCTTTCCGGATACAGAAAATGTTTGACTGCTGCCCTGGCCAGCACATTCTCCAGATCTCTCACCAATTGAAAACGTGCGGTCAATGGTGGCCGAGCAACTGGCTCGTCACAATACGCCAGTCACTACTCTTGATGAACTGTGGTATCGTGTTGAAGGTGCATGGGCAGCTGTACTTGTACACGCCATCCAAGCTCTGTTTGACTCAATGCCCAGGCGTATGAAGGCTATTATTACGGCCAGAGGTGGTTGTTCTGGGCACTGATTTCTCAGGATCTATGCTCCCCAATTGCGTGAAAATGTAATCACATGTCAGTTCTAGTATATTTGTCCAATGAACACCCGTTTATCATCTGCAGTTCTTCTTGGTGTAGCAATTTTAATGGCCAGTAGTGTAACTTGAAAGACAGTATAGCTAGAGAAAGCGGTAGACAAGTTTACTTCCATAGCTCCTTAAGCTGACTTCTCCGAGCCCAGGTCCCCTACTTCAAATTGTTTAGTGGAGCATTCTCTGTGCCCTGTTCGGTTTTTGCACGCTGTTACGGAAACACCCAGCGTACACGATAGAAGTAGAGTGAACCACACACGTAGGTACCTTCGTACTCTTGTCACTTTATACTCGCATCTGTCTGTTACTTTGTTACATTGTCTGTGTGGAACGGAATTCAATCAAACAAATGAATGCGTAACGAGTTTAGAGTGGACGGGAAGATGAAACAGAGCGCCGGCAGTAATATTCGGTGCAGCAGGTGGCGCGCGTCGTGGGCCGGTGCGGCAGCAGGCAGCAGGCAGCTGCGCCCTAACGAGGCCCGGCGTGACGGCCGCCGTCTGCGGCGGTGTGCGCGTGCCCGCTGACATTTAGCCGGCGCGCCGGGGCACGGGGGCAGCAGCGTGGGCGGCGCGCCACGCCGGGTCACCGCCGCCCGGCTAGCAGCTACCTGCTGTCCAGTGGCTGCACCTGCCGGCGCCGCCCCTGGCCGGCAGCCGCTCCGTAGCAGGGGTCGCCGCTCAGCGCGAGCCACCAGCCAGTTCCGGCGTCAGCTGGTCTGCAGCAACGAGGTCGATCTGAGGCGCCGTTCCAGGGGTCTGCTCTGACCTAGAGTGACGTGTGTGGGTGGGTGTGGAGTGTGGGGGGACGGCTGTCGGATGACAAAGTTGCCTATACACTCTCCACAATATTTATGTTTCCAGAATGAGATTTTCACTCCGCAGCGGAGTGTGCGCTGATATGAAACTTCCTGGCAGGTTAAAACTGTGTGCCGGATCGAGACTCGAACTCGGGACCTTTGCCTTTCGCGGGCAAGTGCTCTACCAACTGAGCTACCCAAGCACGACTCACGTCCCGTCCTCACAGCTTTACTTCTGCCAGTATCTCGTCTCCTACCTTCCAAACTTTACAGAAGCTCTCCTGTATGAGAGTAAAAAAAAAAAGAAAAAAAAGATGGTACAGCGCTTGCCCGCGAAAGGCAGAGGTCCCGAGTTCGAGTCTCGGTCCGGCACACAGTTTTAATCCGCCAGGAAGTTTCATATCAGCGCACACTCCTCTGCGGAATGAAAATCTCATTCTGGAAACATCCCCTAGGTTGTGGCTAAGCCATGTCTCCGCAATATCCTTTCTTCCAGGAGTGCTAGTTCTGCAAGGTTGGCAGGAGAGCTTCTGTGAAGCCTGGAAGGTAGGAGACGAGGTAGTGGCAGAAGTAAAGCTGCGAGGACGGGGCGTGAGTCGTGCTTCGGTAGCTCAGATGGTAGAGCACTTGACCGCGAAAGGCAGAGGTCCCGAGTCCGAGTCTCGGTCCGGCACACAGTTGTAATCTGCCAGGAAGTTTCAATATTTATGTTGTTGAGGAGTATACAGGCTCTTGGTTGGTTGGCTGATTTCGGGGAGGGGACCAAACAGCGAGGTCATCGACCCCATCGCATTAGGGAAGGAAGTCGGCAGTGCCATTTCAAAGGACCCGTCCCAGCATTTGGCTAAAGCGATTTAGGAAAATCGAGATGGTCGGACGCGGGTTTGAACTGTCGTCCTGCCGAATGTGAGTCCTGTGTGCTAACCAGTGCGTCACGCCGCTCGGTCTATACAGGCTGTCAGGCTACACCTGACAACATACAGGAACAACGTAAGGAAGGGGAAAAGAAGCGCTCTGCTCAGATTATCTGGGGCCATCGGAACTACGGCAACGGAAGCGTTTTGTGTAGTCCTCGCAATTTTTAGGATTGACCTCACAATCATACTAAGGGCAGCCACGTACTGGTTAAAATGGCTCTGAGCACTATGGGACTTAACTTTTGTGGTCATCAGTCCCCTAGAACTAAGAACTACTTAAACCTAACTAACCTAAGGACATCATACACATCCATGCCCGAGGCAGGGTTCGAACCTGCGACCGTGGCGGTAGCGCGGTTCCAGACTGAAGCGCCTAGAACCGTTCGGCCACTCCGGCCGACGTACTGGGTAAAGGTATGGAGACATGACAAGGTCACATAGATTACAGGACAGAATCTCAATCACAGACGACAACTTATCAAATCGAGGGTGGACAAATGGCAGAGGGAATGTAACATGGCCGACAAGCGCCGAAGGGTCTACCAAGTTTTCGAAAAAATCAGAAACGGTCTGAACATGAACGGTATCAACCACAGTTGGGGCATGGTTCATTTTCTGACGGTCCACGGCCCATATCCCGCGCATTAATATCGCGTAGAACTAAGCCGATGCGACACCTGCACTTATGAAGAAAACGGATACCCCGAACACACAGTATTTCACTGCCCTTTAAACGCTACTGCAATAACACCCCTGCACAGCTTCACACGCTGGCAGACATATGCCTGGGTTCGGTGTGGGGAGGGGCGGCGGTGGGGTGAATTGACTGCTGTAGCCTGTTGTGGGCTTGTGAACCACTGAGGGCTACGACGGGGACGAAGCCTCCCCGTTTCTAGGTCCCCAGATCCATCGAATACAATACAATACAATCGTAAGAGCTCGGTGTGCATCTGCACTTAAGGGGTCATTGGCCGACATCGGACAAGTCTGCATCTGCCAAGTAAGCAGGAGACCCGGGTTCAAATCCCGGTTTGCCACAAATTTTCTACTTGCCTCATTGATATAAATCAATATCAACTGGAAACAAATGTTTTTTAATTCCTCTGTGTCTTGACTCATAGTGTCTGTGGGATCAAACTGGTGTCTGGTCTTTCGGAAACGAAAGACCAGACACCTCATACCCAGGGGGAATCCCCGAAAACTTGCACCACAAATATTGCGCAAGTGGAAAGTGCCTTTGATGTGCGGTTTCCACAGAGTGAATTGGTACTCAGATGCTCGTATTTTTAGCCAATCAACAAACTGTAATAACACTTAGAAAGTATATTTGTTGTGCAAAAATGTACTACTTTAAATGGAACAATGTGGGGTAAATTAGATGCTCAGTGGGGTTTGTTGTAGGAATAGGGTGCGAGCCGTTTACGAGATATCTCATTTTAAATAGTTCCCACACGAAACTTCTAAGGTACCTGGGGTAGCATACGTAACTAATGAACACCAATAGTGCATACACTAGTTATGAAGATTCTGACCAGTAACGAGACAATTCATCATCACAGGTTCTGTTCAAAATGAGCACCGGCAGCGGAAATACACGCTTCCATTCTCGTATGGAACAACAGCTGCCCACGTGATATCATTTCAAAGGAGATGTCCGAGCAGGCTGCTGTAATCGTTTGTTGCATATCGTCAGGTGTAGTTCGTATGTCCTTGTAGACAGCGTCTTTCAGCTTTCCCTATAGAAAAAAACTCTACAGGCGTTAAAAACGGGGAACGTGTCGATCGATGTACAGGTGCTCTGCGTCCAGTCCAACGGTTTGGAAACAATTCGTGAAGACATGCTGACGTACTTCGAGCACTATGGGCTGGACAGTCACCATGTTGGTACCACAGGTTCCTCTTAGTTTGCAGGGGGACGTCTGCTAGAATCTGTGGTAGATGGTCTGTTAGGAGGCTCCGATACTTGTGCGCTTTCAGTGTTCCGACTATGAGAACCAGGCCTACACGCTGAAAGTTCGGTATTCCATACCACACGTTTACATTCCATGGACGTTGACGTTCCATCTGACGAAGCCAACTGAGTTGGTCAGCAGACAAGAAGTGCTTGTTTCCGCGCTGTACCTGGTCACGATTGGTAATTGTGGCTTCATCACTGAACAAGATACATGATACATCTGGAGTATAATCCCTTAATGCCATTGTACGGAAGGTAAGACGATTCTCGTAACCGTTTCCATGCAGTTCTTGATGGGGAGAGATGTATGTGATAGGGATGGAACCTATGTCGGTGGAGAATGCATAGAACACTTGCCTGACTAGCCGGCCGAAGTGGTCGTGGGGTTAAAGGCGCTGCAGTCTGGAACCGCAAGACCGCTACAGTCGCAGGTTCGAATCCTGCCTCGGGCATGGATGTTTGTGATGTCCTTAGGTTAGTTAGGTTTAACTAGTTCTAAGTTCTAGGGGACTAATGACCTCAGCAGTTGTGTCCCATAGTGCTCAGAGCCATTCGAACCATTCTTGCCTGACTCACTCCACTTCCTCGAGCTACTGCCCGGGAGCTGACGTGCGGATCGATTGTTACAGTAGCAAGAACAGTAATTTCCCCCTGTTCTGTCTTGACTTGTTTGTTTGTTTCCGTTACATTGTCTAGGTGTTACACTACCACTTTCACGTAATTGGTTGAAGAGGTTGATAAGTAATTTCCGAGATGCTTGAAGTCTATTGGGATATGACAAACTGCCTACTGGCTTCCGTCTCGGGTTCTTCGGCCGACGTTCATCTAATGATGCACATGCGGAAAAGTTTATGTCGGAATGACTGGACGATCCATTAACACCAGGATCGAAGAGCATAAGCGACATTGCAGGTTGGGGCAAGTTGGAGAAATCGGCCGTGGCAGAGCACGTACTGAATGAGACCGACCACGTAATAAAATTCGCCGACACGGAAGTTCTGGCTGTAGAGAAGCACTATCACACGCGCTTGTTCAGAGAAGCTGTGGAAATTCAAAAACACGCGAATAGTTTGAACAAAAAAGAAGAAAGCCTTAAGGTAAACGGATCCTGGCTTCCCGTACTGCAGCGAACGACCGTCGCAGGTAGCAAGAGGAGAACCGCACCGGAAATGACCGCGGAGAAGCCCTCGGACGTTGGCGCGCGAGGTACATATAGTCTGCGCCCGCGAGCTCGGCTCCAGTTCACCACCGGCAATGGAGGGTGAAGCTTTGACAATGCCAGCCACTCGTGCTGGCGAAACGTCAGAAAAATCATTAGATGAACGTCGGCCGAAGAACGCGAGACAGAAGCCAGTAGGCAGTTTGTCAACAAGTGGCCACGAAAGCCTCAACAATTTTCTATTGGGATATCTTACTCCATACACCGTACAAGAACGAATTGAATTTGTCCTAAACTCTCCACATACCATGAACATGTGGGCTTTTTCTGAATTTGTAAATTACATCATCCACTCACGACCTACTGCTTGGACGGCCACACACCGACTGACTAGCGAGTCGCAATCGACTCATGCACACTGTAAGTAAACGTAACAAAATTGTATCTAGCAACTACGCAGGGTGAATAGCGCAAGTAAGTGTCGGCGGAGAAGTCTTCCAAAATACGATATCTCGTGAACTACTCGCACTAGAATCCTGCAATAAACACCACTGACATTCTAATTTTGTGCACTTTAGTTTGTTACTGTCAAAAGGTACCGTTCACAAAAAATACGCTTTATAAGTATTATTACAATCTGTTGATTGGCTAACGGTACTGTCCCCTGACTACCAATCCATTCTGTGAAAACCGTACATCAATACCACTTCCCACTTCCGCATCATCTGCGGTGCAACTTTTAGCTAATTCACCCTGTATATATAACGCAGGCGCCACATCGCTGCGTGTTACTCTGATTGGACGATTCCGTAATGATGTTACTAACTTCCAGGGGTGATGGAAA
The DNA here is from genome assembly GCF_023864345.2 of Schistocerca serialis cubense. Taxonomy (NCBI): domain Eukaryota; kingdom Metazoa; phylum Arthropoda; class Insecta; order Orthoptera; family Acrididae; genus Schistocerca; species Schistocerca serialis. The sequence goes on from NC_064643.1 coordinate 754,616,252, forward strand.
AAGAGTAAATGTATCAATCTGAAGTAAGGGACCCTGACCGGGAAACGACCGAGACGAAAGTTATAAGCGAACATTTTCCTCATGTCTCTGACGGTGGAATAATGTACCGGCATTGTTGTCGCTAAGACTGTAGGATAAACAACTTTCAAAGGTGGCAGTATGGACCAAAAGAAAGAGAAAATGTTTGGTACACATGAGCTAGAGAACGCATACTTTAAGACCTATGGGGACTCCCTCAGTCCAAGGGACGTGGGATGGCCACGCATCGTGTTCCTGATGACAACAGGCCGTAACTCTCCTTTCGCGCCGGCCGCAATGGCCGAGCTGTTCTAGGCGCTTCAGTCCGGAACCGCGCTGCTGCTACGGTCGCAGGTTCGAATCCTGCCTCCTGCATGGATGTTTGTATTGTCCTTAGGTTAGTTAAGTTAAAGTAGTTCTACGTCTAGGGGATTAATGACCTCAGATGTTAAGTCCCATAGTGTTTAGAGCTATTTGAACCATTTTTTCTCCCTTCGCGTTATGACATACTCATCCGTTCTGTGGCACGTTTTATCATGATAAGACCTCGTTTTTTCTTCGCTATAATTCACTTAATTTTGAAAATGCCGTTTCAATACAAGATTTAATGTTTCGGCAGTAAACAAACATTTTGACGCATTTCCGGAATGAGGTGTTACTTCGCTATCTACCATTTTCTTTGATTCTAGCCACTGGCATTCGTCCCAGGCACACGAAAACATTGTCTGCAAGAGAAGTAGCTATCAAGATCGCCAGAAATTACCCCTAAAGCGGGCTACTGAACAGAAATTTGATCCGGAAAGCAGTCTCCAGCTATTATTAGTGACAGCACAGTCCTCCAGAGAGGCTGAAATTCCTCGCGTTTTCTGGAGGCGGGTCGTCAGGAATAGCGCCGAGGCCGGCAGGCGTCGGCGGCGTGTCATATGCAAACAAACTGGGGGGCGGCAAATCGCCGCTATTTCTGCCCACGCCGCGCCGGGAAGCCACTCCACAGCTCCGCCGCCGCCAGCCTCGCAGCTGCGAAACATTTCCGGACAACGATAAACCACTCACTCGAAATTCCAGTGGAGCCCAGGCCCTCATCCATAAAACAGCAACTTGTAAAAAGGAGCGTTTATCCAGGCGGACTGGAAGAAGTGGGAAGATACCAACAAGAACTCCGTGGTATTAAAAAGCTACGGTAAAGTCTGTAGCGCGAGCCCGTGACCGTTCTACTAGCCTGACTGCAGGTACAGACTGCAGCCTTTCTTCACACCGGCACTAGGAGTGGGTGGACGGTGGGAAATTTTGGAAATTTGTGGTAAGTTACTATGGGAGCAAACTGCTGAGGGCGTCGGTCCCTAGGATTACACACTACTTAATCTAACATGAACTAACTTACGCTAAGGACAACACACACACAAACACACACCCATGCCCGAGGTAGGACTCGAACCTCAGACGGAGGGAGCCGCGCGAACCGTGGCAAGGCGCCCTAAGACCGTTCAACTACCCCGTGCGGCGTGGGTAGTGGGCCCAACGCCCCTGCCGACTTCTACCCGGGGAAAACATCCCAGGTGCTCATTTTATAGCAGCCTAAGTGGGGCTAGTACCGTCCTCTTTGAACCAGAACGAGGTAAAATCCCGGCTCCTATACGGGTTTGAACCCGAGACCTCCAGAGAAAGAGTCTAGTGCTCTACCCACCGGACCACCACGGTAACGTCTACAGTATTTTGGAAGCGAAACTTGTTTTACGTCCCGTCGGCAGAGAGATCAGTGGAGACAGAACATTTGCATTTAGCCACAATGGCAGAGTAGTTATTGATTCTAGCCTTACTGAAGTCATATGTGGTATTTACAGACTTTTCCCCCCTTGCACTTGTAAATGTCTCTACAGCAGAAACTGCGATAGTGAACTAAATAAATAACAAAAACTTATAGACAACTGGCGGCAATGATTTCATTTAAAGGAAGTAACAACTATCTTTTCGAAAATTATGTTTGAAAAGTGCCAGTTTACAGAACAACATGATGTTAGAAACTGATCTATCATTATGATCCTGACATTATGTGCTGAAATTCCTCCTGTAGACGCTCGTCCATGTCCAGTTATCCATAAGGTATACAGTACGACAAAAGAAAAACCAACACATCACGCCGGCCGCGGTGGTCTAGCGGTTCTAGGCGCGCAGTCCGGAACCGCGCGACTGCTACGGTCGCAGGTTCGAATCCTGCCTCGGGCATGGATGTGTGTGATGTCCTTAGGTTAGTTAGGTTTAAGTAGTTCTAAGTTCTAGGGGACTGATGACCGCAGATGTTAAGTCCCATAGTGCTCAGAACCATTTGAACCAACACATCACGAAGGAATTATCCGAATGAGACGGAACTCGGTAGATGTGATATACGAGTACAGACAGATAAATGATTACATCTTCAGTAAAATTGGATGATTAATTCAAGAGAAACAGATTCACAAATTGAGCAAGTCAGCAGCGCGTTGGCCCAACTTTGGCCATCATGCAACCACCTATTCCGGGTTGGGTTGGGTTGTATGGGGAAGGAGACCAGACAGCGAGGTCATCGGTCTCATCGGATTAGGGAAGGATGGGGAAGGAACTCGGCCGTGCCCTTTCAGAGGAACCATCCCGGCATTCGCCTGGAGTGACTGAGGGAAATCACGGAAAACCTTAATCAGGATGGCCGGACGCGGGATTGAACCGTCGTCCTCCCGAATGCAAGTCCAGTGCCACCTATTCCGCTTGACACTGATTGAAGGAGTTGTTGGATGTTTTCTTGAGGTACATCGATCCAAATTCTATCCAGCTGCGGTGATAGGCAAAATCACGAGTTGGTTGGAGGGCTGTGCCCATAATGCTCCAAACGATCTGAATTGGAGAGAAATGAAGCGAACTTTCTGGCCAAGGTACGGTTGGGCAACCACGGAGACAAGCAGTAGAAACGCTCGAAGCGTGTGAGCGGTCATTATCTTGCTGAAATGTAAGCGCAGGCTGGCTTGTCACGAACGACGACAAAGCGGGAAGTAGAATATCGTAGACGTACGCCTGTGCTGTAATCGCGTCGCCAATGACAGCCAAAGGGGTCCAGCTACGAAAACAAATCGCAAGCCAGAACATCATTCCTGCTTGTTAGGCCGTATGAGACGCGACACTCAGGTAGGTATCCAATAGCTGTCCGGGATGTCTCCAACTCGTCTTTGGCCTCAAATGTCACTGACTGGAGTAGAAACGTCTTCACTGATGAGTCCCGCTTCGAACTGACCCCCGGTGATCAGCAAAGATGTGTCCCAGGACGATCCGAACAGCTGTAGCATCCCAACTTCACTGTCAGCCGCCATACGGCCCGACAACAAGGAGACATGGCTGGACCCCTGTGGCTGACATTCGCGGCACCCTTACAGCAGCGCAGCGCGTCGACGAGATTCTATGCCGTGTTTTCTTGTTCTTCATGGCAAGTCATCCTGGGCTTACTTTTCAGCAAGATAATGCCCGCCATCAGATGGCGAGAGCTTTTACTGCTTATCTTTGCGCTCGCGAAATGCCACCTTGGCCAGCGAGGTCGCCAGAGCAGTATGGGCAAGGCATTCGAACCAGCTCTTGATTGTGACAGTCTAACGCACCATTTGGACAAAATCTGGCACGATTTCCGTCAGGAGGACATACACCACTGGCCATTAAAATTGCTACAACACGAAGAAATGGAAATGATAAACGGGTATTCATTGGACGAATATATTATACCAGAACTGACGTGTGATTACATTTTTACGCAATTTGGGTGCATAGATCCTGAGAAATCAGTACCCAGAACAACCACCTCTGGCCGTAATAACGGCCTTGATACGCCTGGGCATTGAGTCATACAGGTTGGATGGTGTGTACAGGTACAGTTGTCCATACAGCTTCAACGCGATACCACAGTTTGTCAAGAGTGGTGACTGGCGTATTGTGACGAGCCAGTTGCTCGGCCACCATTGACCATATGTTTTCAATTGGTGAGAGATCTGCAGAATGTGCTGGCCATGGCAGCAGTCGAACAGTTTCTGTATCCAGAAAGGCCCGTACTGGAACTGCATCATGCGGTCGTGCATTATCCTGCAGAAATGAAGGGTTTCGCAGGGATCGAATGAAGGGTAGAGCCACGGGTTGTAACACATCTGAAATGTAACGTCCACTGTTCAAAGCGTCGTCAATGCGAACAAGAGGTGACCGAGACGGGTAACCAATGCCAGCCCATACCATCACGCCGGGTAATACTCCAGTATGGCGATGACGAATACACGTTTCCAATGTGCGTTCACCGCGATGTCGCCAAACACGGATGCGACCATCATGATGCTGTAAACAGACTAAACAGACCCTGGATTCATCCGAAAAAATGACGTTTTGCCATCGCAGGCTCTCCTGTCTGTGATGCAGCGTCAAGGGTAACCGCAGCCATGGTCTCCGAGCTGATAGTCCGTGCTGCTGCAAACGTCGTCGAACTGTGTGTGCAGAGGTTGTTGTCTTGCAAACGTCCCCATCTGTTGACTGAGGGATCGAGACGTGACTGCACGATCCGTTACAGCCATCTGGATAAGATGCCTGTCATCTCGATTGCTAGTGATACGAGGCCGTTGGGATCCAGCACGGCGTTCCGAATTACTCTCCTGAGCCCACCGATTCCATATTCTGCTAGCAGTCATTGGATCTCGACCAATGCGAGGAGCAATGTCGCGATAGGACCAACAGGAATCGCGATGGGCTACAGTCCGATCTTTATCAAAGCCGGAAACGTGATGGTAGGCATTTCTCCTCCTTACACGAGGCATCACAACAACGTTTCACCAGGCAACGCCGGACAACTGCTGTTTGTGTATGAGAAATGGGTTGGAAACTTTCCTCATGTCAACACGTTGTAGGTGTCACCACCGGCGCGAACCTTGCGCGAAAGCTCTGAAAAGCTAATCATTTGGATATCACAGCATCTTCTTCCTGTCTGTTATATTTCGCGTCTGTAGCACGTCATCTTCATGGTGTAGTAATTTTGATGGTCAATAGTGTATAGAAACACTGTCAATCTATAGCAAGTCGAATAACTACTTGCATAAGAGCCAGTTGTGGAACAACACGTCAATGACTTGCTCAATTTTTGAAGCTCTTTTTCTTGAATAAATCATTCAATTTTCCTAAAATTGGAGTCATTTGTTTGTCTGTCTGTACGTGTGCATCAGATCTACTGATTTCCGTCTCATTCGGATTAGTCCTCCGTGGTACGTCATTCTTCTTGTGCTACAGTGTATCATCCGTTTCGTAATCGTCACGGACGAAATTATTGAAAATGAGACAGGTTTTTACAGTGAGTACAGAAAAATCAGAATCCGAATTCAAAGATATTTGGGAGAAAAAAAAAATCATGATAGGATTTGTTCGAGTTCAGTTTCGCTGAGAGTATTCTGAGAGACTAGGAAGGAAAAAGTGAAGGGAGGTTCGGTGCTGTGCCGTGCCAAGCACGACAGCAGGAGAATATTGTTGTTGTTGTGGTCTTCAGTCCTGAGACTGGTTTGCTGCAGCTCTCCATGCTGCTCTATCCTGTGCAACCTGATTCATCTCCCAGTACGTACTGCAACCTACATCCTTCTGAATCTGCTTAGTGTATTGATCTCTTGGTCTCCGTCTACGATTTTAACCCTCCACGCTGCCCTCCAGTACCAAATTGGTGATCCCTTGATGGCTCAGAACATGTCCTGCCAACCGATCCCATCTTCTAGTCAAGTTGTGCCACAAACTTCTCTTCTCCCCAATTCTATTCAATATCTCCTCATTAGTTATCAGATCTACCCATCTAATCTTCAGCATTCTTCTGTAGCACTACATTTCGAAAGCTTCTATTCTCTTCTTGTCCAAACTATTTACTGTCCACGTTTCAGTTCCACAGATGGCTACACTCCACACAAATACTTTCAGAAACGACTTCCTGACACTTAAATGTGTACTCGATGTTAAGAGATTTCCCTTCTTCAGAAACGCTTTCCTTGCCATTGCCAGTCTACATTTTATATCCTCTGTACTTCCACCATCATCGGTTATTTTGCTCCCCAAATAGCAAAACTCCTTTACTACTTTAAGTGTCTCATTTCCTAATCTAATTCCTTCAGCATCACCCGACTCATTTCGACTACATTCCATTATGGTCGTTTTGCGTTTGTTGATGTTCATCTTATATACTGTGTGGAACGGCCGCGGCAGCGTGCCGCGAATGCGGTGCCGTGCAGACGGCTGCCGGACAAGTCTGAAATGGACGGTAATGGGAGGCGACCGAGGCGTCGACGGCCGGTGTCCGGTGTGGGGTGGAGGCTGGCTCTGCCGGGGGAGACGGGACGGCCCGCTCGGGCTTCACGCTCCACTGGCTGCCCGGCAGCCGGCGCGCCGCCCAGGCATCGCGTGTCCTGCGGCGAGGAGCGGAGCATAAGGGCGAAGGGAGCCGCGCCCGCAGGCTAACCACCTGCCGCCACACGAGGCTGCCGGCAACTCGGGCCGGGCAGCTACTACGCTTGTTGGTGGCCATCATGACAACCTTATTGTTAGGTGGCATTCACAGGCAGGGGCGGATCCAGGATCACGGTCGGGGAGCGAGAGGGGGGTCGGGGGGAGAGGGAGGGGGGAAATTTTTTGGTACCTGCCTTCCAAAAAATTAATTCCATATAAAGCCATTAATACTCTATACGCGCGCGCGCACCCACACACTCATATATACAGGGTGTTACAAAAAGGTACGACCAAACCTTCAGGAAACATTCCTCACACACAAATAAAGAAGAGATGTTATGTGGACATGTGTCCGGAAACCGTCAGTATGTACTGTACTTCCTCGATTCACCGCTAATTGGCCCAATTGAAGGAAGGTAATGTTGACTTCGGTGTTTGTGTTGACATGCGACTCATTGCTCTACAGGTTGGTTGGTTTGGGGAAGGAGACCAGACAGCGTGGTCATCGGTCTCATCGGATTAGGGAAGGATGAGGAAGAAAGTCGGCCGTGCCCTTTCAGAGGAACCATCCCGGCATTTGCCTGGAGTGATTTAGGGAAATCACGGAAAACCTAAATCAGGATGGCCGGACGCGGGATTGAACCGTCGTCCTCCCGAATGCGAGTCCAGTGTCTAACCATTGCGCCACCTCGCTCGGTATTGCTCTACAGTACTAGCATCAAGCACATCAGTACGTAGCATCAACAAGTTAGTGTTCATCACGAACGTGGTTTTGCAGTCAGTGCAATGCTTACAAATGCGGAGTTGTCAGACGCCCATTTGATGTATGGATTAGCACGGGGCAATAGCCGTGGCGCGGTACGTTTGTATCGAGACAGATTTCCAGAACGAAGGTGTCCCGACAACAAGACGTTCGAAGCAATTGATCGGCGTCTTAGGGAGCACGGAACATTCCAGCCTATGACTCGCGACTGGGGAAGACCTAGAACGACGAGGACACCTACAATGGACGAGGCAATTCTTCGTGCAGTTGACGATAACCCTAATGTCAGCGTCACAGAAGTTGCTGCTGTACAAGGTAACGTTAACCACGTCACTGTATGGAGAGTGCTACGGGAGAACCAGTTGTTTCCGTACCATGTACAGCGTGTGCAGGCACTATTAGCAGCTGATTGGCCTCCACGGGTACATTTCTGCGAATGGTTCATCCAACAATGTGTCAGTCCTCATTTCATTGCAAATCTTCTCTTTACGGGTGAGGCTTCATTTCGACGTGATCAAATTGTAAATTTTCACAATCAACTTGTGTGGGCTGACGAGAATCCGGACGCAATTGTGCAATCACGTCATCAACACAGATTTTCTGTGAACGTTTGGGCAGGCATTGTTGGTGATGTCTTGATTGGGCCACATGTTCTTCCACCTACCCTCAATGGAGCACGTTATCATGATTTCATACGGGATACTCTATCTGTGCTGCTAGAACATGTGCCTTTACAAGTACGACACAGCATGTGGTTCGTGCACGATGGAGCTCCTGCACATTTCAGTCGAAGTGTTCGTACGCTTCTCAACAACAGATTCGGTGACCGATGGATTGGTAGAGGCGGACCAATTCCATGGCCTCCATGCTCTCCTGACCTCAACCCTCTTGACTTTCATTTATGGGGGCATTTAAAATCTCTTGTCTACGCAACCCCGGTACCAAATGTAGAGACTCTTCGCGCTCGTATTGTGGACGGCTGTGATACAATACGCCATTCTCCAGGGCTGCATCAGCGCATCAGGGATTCCATGCAACGGAGGGTGAATGCATGTATCCTCGCTAACGGAGGACATTTTGAACATTTCCTGTAACAAAGTGTTTGAAGTCACGCTGGTACGTTCTGTTGCTGCGTGTTTCCATTCCATGATTAATGTGATTTGAAGAGAAGTAATAAAATGAGCTCTAACATGGAAAGTAAGCGTTTCCGGACATATGTCCACATAACATATTTTCTTTCTTTGTGTGTGAGGAATGTCTCCTGAAAGTTTGGCCGTACCTTTTTGTAAGACCCTATATATATATATATATATATATATATATATATATATATATATATATATATATATATTCTGTTTTTAGTTTAATTGTGTGTCGCTATGTCCTAAGTGTGTTAAATGAAATAACTTACTGCATTACCTAAAAGATATTCTTCAAATATGACACGTGCACTTGAAAAACTCTGTGTTTGTCTGCTGATGTAAAATAATTTATAAAATTGCTAATGTTCATTTGTTTCCATTCTTAAATCTTCGAAATTAGTCCACCAATTGCTTTCATTTGACAGAATGTTGCCATCGAATTCGCGCATGTGTTTATGCGCAACAATGACGATACGACTGCGAAAAGTTATAATAGGGTATTTGACTGTGTTCAGGAAATCATCTTATATTCTTAATTACGTCATTTTATGCTCATAATAAGCTGTTTTTCCTCATGAATGTAAATATTAACAATAAGAAATTTCTTTCTTTCTTCTTGTAAAAAAAAAAAAGAAATAAAATAAAAATGCAAAAGTATAAATAAAATGAAATTTTATATTAAATATGTATACTGACAATACTGCTCTTAAATATTAAATTCTAATCTGCTTCTACGCCCAGTTTTTGAAAATCTTGCAATTACTTTTTCTACGTCTACAGGAATCTGGTAACGAATATGCGTAAGTGCAAGACCAACGAGGCGGTTTTCATTCATCGATGTTCTTAAATAAGTTTTCAGGCGCCGCAATGACGAAAACGATCTCACAGCACATGCAGATTGCGGTAGAAGCATATATTTCTCTTCAAAGTGATTTGAGTAGACGTAGCTCGTAGTTGGACACCGTTTGTCGTGTTTATATATATATATATATATATATATATATATATATATATATATATATACAGGGTGTTTCAAAAATGACCGGTATATTTGAAACGGCAATAAAAACTAAACGAGCAGCGATAGAAATATACCGTTTGTTGCAATATGCTTGGGACAACAGTACATTTTCAGGCAGGCAAACTTTCGAAATTACAGTAGTTACAATTTTCAACAACAGATGGCGCTACGGTCTGGGAAACTCTATAGTACGATATTTTCCACATATCCACCATGCGTAGCAATAATATGGCGTAGTCTCTGAATGAAATTACCCGAAACCCTTGACAACGTGTCTGGCGTAATGGCTTCACATGCAGATGAGATGTACTGCTTCAGCTGTGCAATTGTTTCTGGATTCTGGCGGTACACCTGGTCTTTCAAGTGTCCCCACAGAAAGAAGTCACAGGGGTTCATGTCTGGCGAATAGGGAGGCCAATCCACGCCGCCTCCTGTATGTTTCGGATAGCCCAAAGCAATCACACGATCATCGAAATATTCATTCAGGAAATTAAAGACGTCGGCCGTGCGATGTGGCCGGGCACCATCTTGCATAAACCACGAGGTGTTCGCAGTGTCGTCTAAGGCAGTTTGTACCGCCACAAATTCACGAAGAATGTCCAGATAGCGTGATGCAGTAATCGTTTCGGATCTGAAAAATGGGCCAATGATTCCTTTGGAAGAAATGGCGGCCCAGACCAGTACTTTTTGAGGATGCAGGGACGATGGGACTGCAACATGGGGCTTTTCGGTTCCCCATATGCGCCATTTCTGTTTATTGGCGAAGCCGTCCAGGTAAAAATGAGCTTCGTCAGTAAACCAAATGCTGCCCACATGCATATCGCCGTCATCAATCCTGTGTACTATATCGTTAGCGAATGTCTCTCGTGCAGCAATGGTAGCGGCGCTGAGGGGTTGCCGCGTTTGAATTTTGAATGGGTAGAGGTGTAAACTCTGACGCATGAGACGATACGTGGACGTTGGCGTCATTTGGACCGCAGCTGCAACACGGCGAACGGAAACCCGAGGCCGCTGTTGGATCACCTGCTGCACTAGCTGCGCGTTGCCCTCTGTGGTTGCCGTACGCGGTCGCCCTACCTTTCCAGCACGTTCATCCGTCACGTTCCCAGTCCGTTGAAATTTTTCAAACAGATCCTTTATTGTATCGCTTTTCGGTCCTTTGGTTACATTAAACCTCCGTTGAAAACTTCGTCTTGTTGCAACAACACTGTGTTCTAGGCGGTGGAATTCCAACACCAGAAAAATCCTCTGTTCTAAGGAATAAACCATGTCTACAGCACACTTGCACGTTGTGAACAGCACACGCTTACAGCAGAAAGACGACGTACAGAATGGCGCACCCACAGACTGCGTTGTCTTCTATATCTTTCACATCACTTGCAGCGCCATCTGTTGTTGAAAATTGTAACTACTGTAATTTCGAAAGTTTGCCTGCCTGAAAATGTACTGTTGTCCCAAGCATATTGCAACAAACGGTGTATTTCTATCGCTGCTCGTTTAGTTTTTATTGCCGTTTCAAATATACCGGTCATTTTTGAAACACCCTGTATATATATATATATATATATACTGACCAGGTCACATCGATTCGTGCAGTTGAACCATAAACATACTTTAGGCATGTTTAATCTATATTTCGCTAAACAAATTGCAAAGAAAAATTAAACTATTTACCAAATGATGTAGTTAACTTTCATACAGACGAACGGTAGACTGATTCCTCTCAATATTCTGAGCAGCCGAGTTAACGATGGTTGCCACAAGGAGCGCTGTAACTCGTCTGTTAGCCACTCAATGAAATTTAAGCTCGTAACGTAGGTGACTGCCAGGATAGTGGTCAAAACTACTTAGGAGTCGCACCAAAACACTTCAGTTCCACAGAAGGAAATGCTTTATTACTGACTTCAACTGCGCTTCGCAAAGACCGTGTTTTCCGTTCAACACCGCTTCCAACTAGTTAATGACTGCACGATCTAACTAAGGCCACTTAGTGGCAAAGGTGTGCGTACAGTTGCGTACAAACATCCGAACCAAATAAATAACGAATAAAATTTTTCTGTGCGCAACGGACGTGCACGGGAAAAGCAGTTGAAAATTATTGTAATATTTCCGTTGCGAAAGTAAACACTTAGTTCATCACTGTGGATCACTCACTTCCAAACTAAGAAACACTCCAGAACGCACACGACTCCTGCAGCAAGGACTGCCGATCGAATCTTCGATTTGGTTAGCCACACGCTACCCTCGTAGAAGATCGTTAAATATTCAGGCCCTCATCGTTCACTGCTCCCTCTACCAGCATTCCTGTTGAAACTGCTGCATCCTACGAGGGCTTCTCGCAATATCGGTGTTGGTGCTACGAGAATACTTGACGAATTGGGAAAATTTGTAGCCCTTAAGCGTGCTTAGCAGAGTCTAGTCATAGCTCTTAGCATGAACTGTGAATTCGTTCTGTAGCTCACTTTATGCAGACTGGCGAAACCCAACACATCAGTTTCAGGAATCAAAGCGAACACCTCTGTCTGACGGGGCTTTTGTAGACGCTTGTATCGCTAACACCCAAAATGTTTATATGAACTTACAGCTCCAGAAGAAAGTTACATTCCGAAAGACAGCAAGATCGTAGTCGAGATAACGTTTCCCTGGTTCGGTAGTTTATGGCTCCACATGAAATGTTCCCTTAGTCAATGCTCCGAAGCTTCCGTTGCGTTACATGAAATTTCAATTACGGCTGCAGCCTGAAAATACAGGGATATTAAAAAAGGAGGAACAGATTCAGACATTACTTACAAACTACAAAAGACAGAAACACAATCCAACGTTTCTGGAAAGAGAAAAGTTAAAATTTTTATGCATTCAATGTGAGCACCATGTGTTACACGACAAATATCAGAACCGTGGCTCATTTCCTGTCACACACGAAGCATCTGGTCTCTCGTTATCGAATTCACAGCTTCAACAATGCGACGTCACTGACTTTCAAGAGTGTCAGGCATAGGCAGGACGAAAAAGCGATCTTTTACGTAACCCCACAGATAAAAGCCACAATCTGTGAGGTCTGAAGACCTGGCAGGCCACCGCCGATGAAGTTCATCTTCACCACCTCCTCTTTTAATAAAACGTACGAGACCTCACCCCTTGTGACTTTTGTCTGTGGGACTACGTAAAAGACCGCGCTTTTATCCCCGCCTCACCCCCACCTACACCCGACGGAAGAAAGGAGGGGGGGGGGGGTCTTGTCGATCCTCTATTTTCGCTACCTCTGGACCACTTCACGAAATTATGTAACATTCAGGTCTTTCGACCAGTCAATCTCAGTAGCCGCATGTAGCCAATTTCATTGGCCACTCACGGCTCGCGCTAATCTTTCCACATTAAATAGTGACTCTGAAGGACTGAGAAGTTTTATTCTGTCTTGCAGGTCAATGAAACACTGGCGACCCTATTTTGGAGGATCTGATAGTGGAGCAGAGCAGAGCAGAGAATCAATCCCGCCTGACGTCGGGGCTTTTGAAACGTTGATTTTTCCCTCGGATACTTGGTAACATCTGCCATTCTGGGAAAAATCACTCATTCTTGAGCCACCGTCTTCGATGTGCCCCTCAACACATTTAGCGGAATTGGGGAAAAACTAAACAATCAATCGCAGACTGGAGAAACTTCCTTACTCCGGATACCGACTCTGGCGCAGATAATAATCACAGGAAGAGAACACAAACGCGACCAAGGAATGATATGTCACACAGAGTCAAAAAGAAATAAAATCCCTGAACCTCATTATTATCTGAATCGGGTAACTAAATACTGGAAATCTTAAATGTTGTAAGTGCCTAATCTCACACTCGTCAGGAGAATAAAAGAAATAACGTATCTCGTCTGTACGTAACTTCTTCGTATCCAATACACCTCAGAATGTATTCTGATACCACAGAATTATTCTGCTCAACTCATCGCTGCAAAAAATAATGAGACGCATTAGAAAATGAAAAACTGATGAAAAACGTTCTAGGAGCCATGTTGGAGAACTACCTCGTTCTAAGAAGGGAACCTCCCCATCGCACCCCCCTCAGATTTAGTTATAAGTTGGCACAGCGGACAGGCCTTGAAAAACTGAACACAGATCAATCGAGAAAACAGGAAGAAGTTGTGTGGAACTATGAAAAAAATAAGCAAAATATACAAACTGAGTAGTCCATGCGCAATATAGGCAACATCAAGGATAGTCTGAGCTCAGGAGCGTCGTGGTCCCGTGGTTAGCGTGAGCAGCTGCGGAACGAGAGGTCCTTGGTCTTCCCTCGAGTGAAAAGTGTACTTTCTTTATTTTCGCAAAGTTATGATCTCTCCGTTCGTTCATTGACGTCTCTGTTCATTGTAATAAGTTTAGTGTCTGTGTTTTTTTTACGACCGCACCGCAAAACAGTGCGATTAGTAGACGAAAGGACGTGCCTCTCCAATGGGAACCGAAAACATTTGATCGCAAGGTCATAGGTCAACCGATTCCTCCACAGGAAAACACGTCTGATATATTCTATACGACACTGGTGACGGCATGTGCGTCACATGACAGGAATATGTTGTCGACCTACCTAATTTGTACACTTGGCAAATGGGTAAAAAGATTCTTCTACCTTGCCCGATTTAGGTTTTCTTGTGGAAGTGATAATCACTCCCAAAAAAGTGATGAAAACATAACAGTTTGTCGCATAAACTGCAACAAATGCATGCAACAGTTTCACAGTTGCATCGGACGGACGGACAGATAATAATTGAAACTTCCTGGCAGATTAAAACTGTGTGCCCGACCGAGACTCTAACTCGGGACCTTTGCCTTTCGCGGGCAAGTGCTCTACCAACTGAGCTACCGAAGCACGACTCACGCCCGGCACTCACAGCTTCACTTCTGCCAGTACCTCGTCTCCTACCTTCCAAACTTTACAGAAGCTCTCCTGCGAACCTCCGCTGCAGAGTGAAAATCTCATTCTGGAGATAATAATTGTCTGAAAATAAAAAATTGAACTTTTCACTCGAGGGAAGACTTGAACCAAGGACCTCTCGTTCCGCAGCTGCTCACGCTAACCACGGGACCACGGCGCTCCTGAGCTCAGACTATCCTTGATGTTGCCTATGTTGCACATGGACTACTCAGTTTGTATATTTTGCTTATTTTTTTCATAGTTCCACACAACTTCTTCCTGTTTTCTCAATTGATCTGTGTTCACTTTTTCAAGGCCTATCCACTGTGCCAACTTATAACTAAATCTGAGGGGGGCGCGATGGGGAGGTTCCCTTGTAAATGCCAATAACGCTGAGGCAATAGGTTTTACTTGTCACAGTACATGTACAGGAATACGACAGTAAAGTTTTAACTAGTATATCTGTAGGCAACAAATACCATTTCCCATAGCTTTTAAATTCTTTCCATACAATAACAAAATTAAATTGAAGGAAAAAATTATTCATTATTGACTTTTCTATACACGCCATTCTTCGAATCAGATGCTGCACAGCTTGCTAACAGAACTCCCGGTGCTGCTGTTGAGGAAGAAACGGCAACATCGTCAACAGTTTTTCCTGTTTCGTAACCGATAAACGGGGTCGAGGTTTCAGACGTAGCACAGCATGCAGTACGACAGCCACGCTGCTTCCTCTTTTGAATACAATGACGATTTTTCATTCTTCTGTTTCAGAGACAGAATTTTTTTAATAACTATTTGCGATGGGTCAGTATCTCAAACGGGTCGCACTAGTGTCCTATATGCGGTTTCCTTTTACAGATGAACCACACTTTCCTTATTTTTCCCAGTAAACCGATGTCGGACATTCGCCTTCCCCAGCGCAGTCCTGACATGTTCGTACCATTTCAGTCGAAAAATGTTGAGATGTGTGTGAAATCGTATGGGACTTAACTGCTAAGGTCATCAGTCCCTAAGCTTACACACTACTTAACCTAAATTATCCTAAGGACAAACACACACACCCATGCCCGAGGGAGGACTCGAACCTCCGCCGGGACCAGCCTCACAGTCCATGACTGCAGCGCCTGAGACCGCTCGGCTAATCCCGCGCGGCCATTTCAGTCGGTTTGCAAAGCCATCACCAGATATTAAAACGACGTGACTGTCAAGCCGGATCGTCCATTCGAACATTACGTGTTTATTTTTCCTGCTCACCCACACTAGCTTACACGTTTCTACATTTAGAGCTAGTCGTCATTCATCGCACCAGCTAGAAATTTTGTTTAAGTCGTCCTGTACCTTTCAACAGTCACTTAACGACGATAGGTTCTCGTACACCGCAGCGTCATTAGCAAATAGCCACAGACTGCTGTTTACCGTGTCCGCAAGAACATTTATATACATAGAAAATAACAGCGGTCCTATCACACTTCCCTCGGGCATTCCTGATGATACCACTGTCTAGTGAACACTCGCTGTGCCGGCCGCTGTGGCCGAGCGGTTCTAGGCGCTTCAGTTGGGAACCGCGTGACCGCTATGGTCGCAGGTTCGAATCCTGCCTCGGGCATGGATGTGTGTGATGTCCTTAGGTTAGTTAGGTTTAAGTAGTTCTAAGTCTAGGGGATTGAGACCTCCGATGTTAAGTCCCATAGTGCTCAGATCCATTTGAACCATTTGAATGTGAACACTCGCTGTCGAGGACAACATACTGGGTTCTGTAACTTAACAAATCTTCGAGCCACTCGCTCATTTATGGACTTATTCTCTATGGTCGCACTTTCTTTAACAGCCTGCAATGGGGCACCGTGTGAAACGCTTTCCGGAAGTCTAGAAATAAAGAATCTGTCCGTTGCCCTTTATCCATAGTTCGCAGCATATTGTGTGAGAAAAAGGCAAGCTGAGTTTCGCACATGGACAAAAGCTTCTCGGTCTGAAGAAAATTTATCATATTCAAACTTAAAATATGTTCAACGATTGTGCAGCAAAACGTAGCTAGAGATATTGGTCTGTAGCTTTATGGGTCCGTTCTTTTACTTTTCTTATATAAAGAAGTCACCTGCGTCTTTTTCCAGTCGCTTGGGACTTTGCGCTGGGCGAGAAATTCAAATTAATGCCAGCAAGGTAAGGGGCCAATGTTGTGGAATCGTTTATAAAACCGAATCGAGAAGCATCCGAAACTGGTGAGTCGTTCGCTTTCAAATCTTTCAGATGTTTCTACACTAGGGAAGCTTATTACAATGTCGTCTCGAGATTTAATCTTTGGTTTGGGACCTCCGCTGTCTCGACAGCGTATTGTGTGAGCCTTCCAACATGACGAAGTCCCTGTTCTCAGGTCACTATCCTACTGTCTATTGGGCTTAACGTATAGTCGCGTTTAAGTTGTTTTACTTTTTGCCGATGTAACGTTCTGGTCTCTGTTGTTTCTGCGCCCTAAACCGGACTATGTCGTCCATACGGAAATGCCGCGCGGGCTAGCTGCGTGGTCTGGGGCACCTTGTCACGGTCCCCGCGCCTCCTCCCGTCGGAGGTTCGAGCCCTCCCTCGGGAATGGGTATGTGTGTATTATCCTTAGCGTAAGTTAGTTTAAGTTAGATTAAGTAGTGTATAAGCCTAGGAGCCGATGACCTCAGCAAAAAAAATGGCTCTAAGCACTATGGAACTGAGGTCATCAGTCCCATGGACTTAGAACTACTTAAACCTACCTAACCTAAGGACATGACAGACATCCACGCCCAAGGCAGGATTCAAACCCGCGACCGTAGCAGCAGCGCGGTTCCGGACTGAAGCGCCTGGAACAGCTCGGCCACAGCGGTCGCTTGACCTCAGCAGTTTGGTCCCTTAGGAACTTACCACCACCACCACCACCACCACCACCACCACCACAACCACCATACAGGAATTTGTCTGATGGTCAAATGACGGTATGTTTGCACGATTCTCCTGCATGAACGATTTCTCGAACGCTAAATTTAAAACTTCGCCTTTCGTTTTGCTGTTTTCAGCTGCATCGGGCTAATCAACAAGGAAAAGGATGGAAGCCTTAAGCCGTCGGCACACGGACCGTGCATCCGTACGTTGAGCGTGCCGAGTTTCTGACGTCATAGCGTGGAATAGCACGTCCGGGAGTCTTTCCGAACGTGCAGAGCAATATCTGGCATGTCAGATATTCCGAGCGTGCGTCTGAGCGTTGACCAATGAGATGGCACAGCGCCACCTACGTCAAAATCACGCCGTCTCCCTTCAGTACAGAGTTGTGAGGCGCCATATTGGCATTCATTTCAAGCCTATATGTATATATACCGTTTCTGAGCACCAGCAAATTGAGAATCACTGGAAAACCCATTGTTAGTTGTGTGATTCGTTCCAATAAAATAATGAGAAACATCGTATTCGTGGCGAAAGAATTATTGTAACTTGCGTATTATGAGAGTAGGCTTTTTGAAGGCAGCGACACACTGAAGATCCACCCAAAACGAATTGTTCTTGGTGCAATTTGTTATAATTAAATTTCAATTAGTAACATAATTATCTACGATTCACGTTTTTAGCAAGGGGTAACACAATATGATTAAGAAGGAGCAGTGTGTTGTTCGTTCAGCGTAAATGCCGGCACGGTAGCTCAGCGTGTTCGGTCAGAGGGTTAGCTGCCCTCTGTAATAAAAAAACTGAGCGGAAAGACCAACAAAACGAACTTTAACGGATGTCGTGTGACGTCCGCAACGACCAAACACAACGATCAACAACGAACAACATGAAAAAAAAAGAAAAAAGCGTAATGAGTAGCGTCTCCGTCTGGAAATGAGTTTCTTTTCGGGCGGTCGTTCGCGTCTTAACAGTTCAAAATTTTTTTCCTAACATTCGCGTTTTTATTAGGTTCTGATACTTTATTATTAGTTTAATATAAGTATATGCTATAATATTTGATATTATGTAAATATAAGTTTACCTATTTTTGAGGGGTGACTTTGCAGGATTGGCTTAATCTATAGGACAGGTTGCGCTTCTTGTATAAAGATATTTTACTCCTTTTTCTTTTACACTTCGTAATTCACATGTTGTAGAGATTCTGCTACTGGGTAGGAACGGTGGTCAAGTAAGACTGGCTTTAAGGTTTTACTAAAATGTGGGCATGATGAAATAATAAACTTTATTTATTATTCTTATGCGGAGAAGTATTCCAAATTTGTACCGCACTGTTTGTAATGGAACTTTTATAAGCCTGTGTCGTTACTGACTGGACATGGTACTTTCCTTTTCGTGGACGATGGCGGAAATGTGCGTTTTAATAGAGCTAACGTGGGAATGTTACGCGCGCCCGTTTAGTAAACAGTGTGAATTACGAACTAGAAACATCCCTGAACTGCCGCTGGAGTGCGTTGCGATCGCTTACACCACGTTGGGGCCCACGTACCGTGTGCACAAGTCGCATCGTTGCTGGGCGTTCAGGAGCACGTTGAACTTGGCACGCTCGACATTAACGTTCGACAGCATGGTCCGTGTGCCGACGGCTTTAGTTACAGCCGGAACGCAGTGGAAGGTGCAGACGAGGTGGGTAACCGAGCGTTTCCCCTGCGGCAGCCACAGAAGCAGGGCCGCGTCTTTTCCAGGTGCGCGCCGACTGCTGAGTAACGCGGCCTCAATGGCCAGCACAGACGCAGCCACGGCCAACAAAGGGGCGGAGCGCCGCGCCGCTGCATTCCGGCCGCCCCCGCCTCTGCCGCCAGCTCCAGCTCCAGCTCCAGTCCCAATATTGACGGCCGGAGCGGCGCGCGGCTGACAGCGCCGGAAGGTGCTCCCTGCCCCTCTCCTGCCGGACTGGCTTCCTCCGACCTCGACAACTCCCGGTGAGGCCGATCCAAAGCGAGCGAAGCAGCATCGGTTTAGGCCTCCGAAACATGCCGTGTCAGTGGATACACACACTGCGTGGTGCTCCGCATACACCCGACAGGCGTTACTGTCACGTACCGCGTGGCAACACATTGGCCGAAAAACAGAGAGAACAGACGCAGTGAGTGAAATCATAGAGGAGCGAATATAGGCCTGCGAATACTATACCCGATCAAAAGTATCAGGACACCGCAATGTAGTGCGGAATTGACCAATAGACGTCTGTAGATACGGCGCTGCCAGTATACAGGTGGCAGGGACTATTGTGTCATTAGTACACTAGCAGGACCAGCAGGATGGGTCTTTTGGGGGAGTTCAGTGAATTCGAGCGTGGACTGATCATTGGACGTCACCCGAGTAATAGATCCATCAGGGAGATTTCAACCTTTCTAAAGCTAGCCAAGTAGACAGTTAGTCGCGTGATAGTGCGCTGGAAACGCGAAGAAACAATCACCAAGACCACCGAGACCTCATGTAATCGTTCAGCCACAGGACGTCGTGTTACGACTCAAACTGTGCACAATAGGCTGCGTGATGCGCAACTTCACTCCTGACGTCCATTGTGAGGTCCATCTTTGCAACCACGACACCACACAGCGCAGCACAGATCGGCCCAACAACATGCCAAATGGACTGCTCAGGATTGGCATTTCTCCAGCCCGGAGGCGACGGGCCGGTCTTACCGTAATCATTCTAAATGGCAGACAGCCTTGAGACAGCTTCTTCCTGTTATTCAGTATGTTTTTATGTTTCGTTTCGTGACGTCGCATCCCTTAAACTGAAGGGGAGAGGAATGTCTTTAAATACATTTTCGTCAGACGAGAAGAGTCACTTGAGAATGAGTTCATGTTGTGGCAGATGGCGCAGACCTGCGTTACCTTTAATTTTTGTGAATGCCAACCATACATAGATTGGCAACGGTAATAAACATGTCCCATGTCAGTTAGTTGGTTACATGTTCCATAGATAATTTGAAGCATTCTTTCATCTAAATGATGTGGAAAGAGTCAGTTTACAGGACTCGTATACGTGGTTAGTGTTAACAATAATTAACATATTATTTTTAGTCGTTAAGAAGTAGTTGTCTTTTTTCCGGCTACCAGTTTGCAAATATATAAAATTCGTCCATGGAGCAGAACGAGTTCTGCAGCAGAAACGATTTTAGGTTGGATTTAAAACTTACTTTGCTACTTGTCAGATACGTTATGTTATTGGAAAATGATCGAAAATTTTGTTCCTGTAAACTGAGCACCTTTATGAAGCGCTGACAGCTTTGATAATGGATACCAAAGGTCATTTTTTTCCCCTGGCGTTGTACGTATGATCATGATTATTAATTTCAAATTGTGATGGATTATTTATGACGAATTTCATTAGCGCTATATGTGTGGTGATGGATTATTTATGACGAATTTCATTAGCGCTATATGTGTTGTGATGGTGCAATTAAAATGCCTAAGCCGTAACAGCATGACGACCGCGGGTGAACACGTATTATTCTTGCTCGTGCATTTCTGTACAATCAATACTTTCTTTCTAAGTGACGAGTTACCCCAGAATATTATTCCATAAGATATCTTTGATGTTGAAATATGCAAAATTCGTCAGGAGGTTCATTCGTTTTGTTTCAAATGGTTCAAATGGCTCCGAGCACCAAGGGACTTAACGTCTGACGTCATCAGTCCCCTAGTCTTAGAACTACTTAAACCTAACTAACGTAAGGACATCACACACAGCCATGCCCGAGACAGGATTCG
The DNA here is from genome assembly GCF_023864345.2 of Schistocerca serialis cubense. Taxonomy (NCBI): domain Eukaryota; kingdom Metazoa; phylum Arthropoda; class Insecta; order Orthoptera; family Acrididae; genus Schistocerca; species Schistocerca serialis. The sequence continues at coordinate 754,637,260 of NC_064643.1, forward strand.
AATCTCCGACCGTAACAGCAGCGCGGTTCCGGACTGAAGCGCCTAGAACCGGTCGGCCACAACGGCCGGCGTTTTGTTTCAGGACGAGCAATTATACGAAGAGCAAGATGTTGTGTACATAGTTCCGCGCAGTCAGTGCGTACACAACTTTCCCACTAGAGCGCGCCCCGCTAAGCACAACAGCGCAGGCGCAGCGCTCGTCCGTCTCCGCACTACGAGATGGCGCTGTCTCAGAGACGGACCAAATTCTGCTTCCGCCGGTCCGCGTTTTAATATGTAACGCAGCCAATGAGATTGCTCCTAACGTAGAACCTTTTCTCCTCGCAGGTCACACTCGCGCAGTGATACCTGAACGCGCGAGGTATTACAACAAGTGTAAAGACCTCCGATTAGTCAGTCTGCATTTGTCTGCACCAGTCTGCATTAGTCTGTACCAGTCTGTACGAGTTCTACATTTGTCTGTACCAGTCTATAGTCAAGTTTCAGTCTTTGCCTAATAAGATTACCATATTCCTGTACATAGCCATGAAGGTAAATTGGGTCACCGTCAATGTGCTACTCTTAGCGTGCAAGTGGCATTTCTATCGTCTCACCTAACAGCAGAAGATAAACACGCCACGATAAGACCACGAGACACATTGCTGACACTCGCCTACTTCGTTAGATCGACAAGTCAAATAATCTGATGGTGCGTGTACTGAAGGTCTTACAGTACGTACACCACACAAAACCAGCTGAACGTAAGTGTTTGAGAAGTTCAGTAACACTCTTTTTGCACTTCATGTTTTCATCAGCAGTTATATGCAAAATTCTGGAGTAATCTATCCTCCTGCTTACTGTCTCCCATTCAAGTTCTACATAAACTGCTATATATGAGTCCCGGCCCGGCACTAATTTTCAACCGTAATCATTGATTTAGATCAATGTCTACACGGAGGCAGTGTCAGTAATTCCTTTGTGATTCTATTTCATTTACGGAACTGAATATGATGCGTTTTCTCAAAATAGTATGGTACGTTTTCTCAAAATCTCATGAGCGAATTTTGTGAGTTGTTTAGAAAATAAGTATAGAGCTATGGAGACATGTTTTCATTCATCAGTATTTACACTGCACATAGTTACAAAACCTGACACCACAAGTGAACTTCAGGACCAGAGGCCTACAGTCGACTGCAGCCGTCAAATTCATCGCATCTGACTGATTAAATCCCCGAAGTTGGATTTGTGTAAGTACTGGTGCTACAGTGAATGGGGGGTCTCAATACTTTTTTTTTTCTCGTGGAGTTCAAGTGTAGGTGTGGCCACTGCTGGTGCAGCTGCAGCGGAATGAGCCGGCAGCGAGGACGGGGGAGCGGTCCGCTGGCGTTGCAGATTAAGCGCGCCGCCCCGTGTAACAGTGGTGGCGTCACGCACGGGCGCGTGGCCGCCGCCCCAGCTCTCGTGCGGCGGATTAACGCGCGCCGTGTCGTGCGCCGCCCAGGGAGCAACACACGGCCGACGGCGGCAAACAATGCCCACATCGCGAACACATCTCTCGAGGAGGTACGAATCAGCCAAACGGAATGGTCTGCCTGTCTGTGTCAGCATGAGCCCCACTCAGCATGTCTGACACCACCTGAAACTTTGATTCAGTGAAAGGTCTCTGTTGGATTCCTTTCATGTTAATTTCTTAAAACTGTTGTCATTTACGGCATACATTCCACTTCTAAAATTTACTGTGGTGTTTCTGACTATCTGGGAGCAGACTGAGCAGTGGAACGTGTTACTTTTACACATAAACAAGAGCGATCTGTCACACTACTACACTTTAAAACACAGTTTACATGTAATTCATGTCACACAGTCTCATACGGAACCTACATCCGCTTTCTTTTATATACTGTACATGATAAGATACTGTCATCCCCCTTCCCTTCTGTGTGAGAGGATGAATGAGCAAAAGTATTTGTAGTTGCATGCTTGATGGTAGCAGACAAGCCTGTCTGCTAGAGAACAGTAGGACCAACGTCGGAACAGGTAGCTACTCTTTCTAAAACCAGAGAGGTTTCTATTCTTGGTATGGTCCTGTCTGTCCCTTGTCATCTTGGTATAGGAAGCTGCCTCTCTGGTCACTTTCGTTTGTATCTGTTAAGCATGCTCGGTAGGGGCCCCGGCAGTCTGTCTGCAGAGAGTGTCTGAAGTGGTAAGATCTCCGGCTAAGCGCGTCTCTGCTAAGTCCGTAGGACAATGGATTTCTTAAGTTCAGCCTAACTGAAAATTTAATCACCTTTATTTCAGGTATAGATCTAAAATATCTTATGTTATCTTAAATTGCAACGCAGTGTAATTGGAGTGTGAAGTTCAGAATATCTTCCGGTAGTTTCTTTGTCACTACTTTGTGAGTAAAGTGGAAACACGTGTTGAGCATCTGTAACTCAAACTAAGATCATCAATCTTAAATGCGAATGTGCGTGAGATTATAACGTCTCGTCTTGACAATATTTTTCAATATAGCAACTTTTCTTTATGTTCAACCCACGTGGGGTGTACTTTGTGGGACCAGTACCACGTGCTTATACAATTGTTTGACCCATCAGGTTAATAGTAAGACGATAGTAACCAGTTCGAGGTTTTTCTTTTGTAATTTGCTTTTCGATGTAATTTATTTTAATTATCAAAATTATTGTGGAGTTACACTCTTTGTGTAAACCAAGTTGACCACGTGAAGCATGTGGTGTAATCATAAAAGTAGCCCTCAGCTATTCTTTTCGGGAAGATTTCACAGAGAGTTAGAATGAATTTAGTATACCAGTGTGTGGTAATTACATGACGGACAGGATTGCGCTACAAACGTAACTTCTTTGGCTGAAAATTGGATCGGTTGGTTGTGATTAATTTCCTCTTGCATCTGTTTCAACGTTCTTCGTGTGTTATTTTATGAATGCAGTGTTGCATGCAGTCTCCCAATCTTGGCTCCGTATTTGATGTGTTCCGTAAGACTACAAACTCACATTCTCACAATCCTAAATAAGGCACCAGTTTAGTTATGAATCAAGTTTAATATGCTGAAATTTTAACGGAACAAAGAACAATGTTAAAATAAATGTCCAAATATAAACTGATTTATTTCTTTTTATTTAAATTCTATATATATATATATATATATATATATATATATATATATATATATATATATATATATATCACCGGTTGTCGTAAGATGACTATTAAAAGATTATAATTAATGTTAGTCTGGTTGGGAATTCGGTAAGCTAGACTGGATACCTGGTGAAAAAGTCGCTCAGTAATGCAAAGTTAACTTCCCCAGATAGCTCACAGCTTTTAACTCGCTTTTATTGTCTTGAATATCAGCACCGCTTTCAGAACAAATTAATGCAACAACATTACATCAGTTACCGTAATAATCGTCCGTACAAACTGAATCGCCCCAGGAGTACCGCCTTGCAGAAGTGGGACGATTTGAGTGGCCAGTCTCGACGTGTGCCAAGCATGCTGAGGAGCATATTAGCAGGGTGCAGCGCTCACGATGGCGTAACATGGTATTTCGATCTACTGCTGCTGCGTAAGTCACTATCTGCCCAAAGATGATTCTACCATCTTTTACAGGAATTTAAAAGAAAACGGAGTAGAGAATACAGTATAACACTGTAGTATTCGAGAGTTAAATGAGTAAATGCAACATACTGTTATTTTTTAATAAGAATGGACATATTACCAAACGGAAGTATGCAAGTTCTCAAATGTTTATATAATAATTTTTTAAGTGTCCTCAGCACTTGACGGCTTCTTCTTAAGAACGTTTCCTGTTGTTCTGAAAGCTGTAACCCACATTGGGATCGTATTGCGACTTGGAATTGTGCGATTAAGAAGTCGACGGAGTACCTCCCACGCTTCAACGACAGATTCAACATTTTATACAAGGTATCACAAGCGGACACACGTAGCGCTCTAGTTTACTTGCTGCTGAAATGACCTACAATTCAGAAGTGATTGGAGTATTCGCACTCTTCCTCCAGCCACGACCTTAAAAAAAAAAAAAATAAAAATAAAAAAAATTGAAAAGAAAGGTCAAATTGTTTGCGAAACTATTTTTCTAAAAGCAAGGAATAAATTAGTTTAGAGAAAAAATTGACGCACCTTCAAACAAAGCTCGAAATCACGTACAGCAAATGAGGTAGCAACTAAGAATTTAATGTTCAGATGCCACACCAATGCAAAATAAACACACCTTTAAATTTAACGTTCAGATGCCACACCAATACAAAATAGCTACACCTTTAAATTCTCAGTCGGCACCACATTTACTGTAAATCCTTTCCACCATAACTGAAAGTCGCGGAAAATGTTTCTCTACTCTAATTTATTTGTTACATAATCTTTTTCGCAAAACATTCGACCGTTTATTTTTTATCATTTTGTTTTATTTTACTTTTACCTCGCACTGGTCAATTTGAAGCCCTACTTGTCCATTTCCCACTCATTGTTTGGCTACGAAAATTCGGACGAAAATCCAATGTGTGTTTTCGTTCTGCTCAAACAATTGGCCGAATACGTTCGTTTCCTGTAAGTTCGTTACAGAGTGAATTTCTCACTACGCAGCAGAATGTACGCTATTTTGAAACATTCTGACATTGCGGACAGGGACCTGAACCTGGGACCTTGCCTTACGAAAGCACATGCACTTACCAACTGGGTTACCAGGATGTGACGCACTGCTTGTCCTCACTAGGACAGCTGACATTTATAAATGTCGCGGAAAGCCAATAATCGATATTAGAAGACATATCGCCACCAAACCTCGATAAATCGAAAAACATTCATCGGTATATCGATATGTAGCCGGCAAAGACATAGACTTACCAGCCAAAATAAAAATACCGGTCGCACATTGTAAATATACTGCCAGTTTTAGAGCTGCATATTTAAGTATTGATTTATTATTAGATGTTCAGTGTATCAACAAGCTAGCAGCCTGCTTATCCCCCCTTAGAACAAGAACTGAAAGGAAAACGATACAAGTTCATGCTTGGCGACAACCACTTTGCTAACAATGATTGTTGCATAGATGTGGCACAATAAAACGCGCTGGATGGTCCGTCGTTCGGTTTTGTCACATATCGGATGTGTCTGGAACACTTAATGTCGACTTACGTGTTTTTCCATTTCTGCAAACGCCAGCGAACTAGCAGTCGTAGTGTCAAATTTGCGTGGTGGAGTAAACATTGCAGTATCTGTTGGCAGCGCCGAGCGCCTATCATGTCAGCAATTCCTTCTCATGTCTCCGTCCACAGCTAGACCAATCTTGTCGTTTAGATTTTTGTTCGTCAGTTTCAGGAAGTGTTCTTGAAGAACGGAAATTGTGTTTGGTGTGCTATTTCTTCACATCGGATATCTTGTTATGCCATTCACGCCGCCACCCCCAGTGCAATCGGACTACTACCTTGCACCATCTGTACTTAGCTTCACAGATCAAAGAGAAAGACCGGACGTGATGAAAGCTCAAAATTAGTAAGATTGCTTCACACACTGAAAGTAAAATACGCTCTACGACAATTTCAAAAGAGCAGCTTCACATATTTACCGAAAAAATGCCAAAAAATACAAAATAAAAATATCGCCATGTTGATATAGATATACAGGCAGAAGAAATATCGCCGACGTGTATCAATATTTTTCGAAAAATTATCGACATATCGATATTTCATCAACAGGCCTACTCCCCACAGCTTCTCCAATTCTGTCAGCAGGCCTACCTCTTCGCTGCTCTCTAAACGTCACAGACATCTCCCGCAGACTCTGTGGGAGTAGTATTCCCAGAAGCATCGAGGTTGCAGGTAATTGGTTTAACCGTTGTTATCTTCGAAGAGGTTTCGAAACAGCACACACTCTGCGGAACATTCATCATGGAAACATCCTCTAAGCCATGACCAAGCCGATTCTCCCCAGAACCCATCCTTTCAGGACTGCTGGTCTGGGGGAATGTAGGAGAACTCCTCCGAAGTTTGGAGAGCAGAAAACAGGTGGTGCCAGAAGTGAAGCTGTGAGAGGGGCTCGTGAACTGTGCACCAGGGACTACGAGAAAACTTCTGACAATGTGGAAACTTCTGTAACAGTCACTAATCTACCTATAATTATACTGCTGCAAGCTGTGTGTATTAACGGTTAGCGTCATAGGCATGCGTGCTGCGGTTGCCAGTTCAGATCCGACCGCCAGCAGATATTTGTTGATTACTGTTTGTCGTTTCTATAAGGTTCTTGAAATAACTTATGTTCGTATTTGTCACATACTGTGAAACAGTCGATATTTGTATAAACAGCAGCACTCTACCTGCAGGATGTTCCTTTGACGTCCACAATAAATTTGGTTTCGGTTCTAAGCGTTGTACTTTACTGACAACGTTGCTTTCGGATTTGATCTTGGTTGTGGTTACGACGCGACTGTATTATCATATCAACGACGATTTTTTTTTTCAAATAAAAGAATCAAGGTTATTGTACAATGTGCTCAAGCTTTTACGAATATTATCGAACCTTAACGAATGTTTTCCACTCTTCTCCAACGTTCTAGAGTTCAAACTGGAAACAGCAGATAACACAATGTATTCTCCCACAAAATCGTCTTAACCGATGAGCTATGCAACGTGGTAGAGATAAAAGAACAACTCAGTGAAAAAGTGTACCCCGTTTAGAGAGACAAATTACATAAAAAAATAATGATTGTGTGAGCGAACAATTTTATCAACAAAAACGACGGAATTCACAATCAGCAGATACAGAATATGATACTAGGGGAAGAAAAATATTTATATCTGTTACTACAAAGATGAAACAAGAGAAAAGCTTAAACTCTGTAACACAATTCCTACATTCGCTCAATGTTTTCGGTATGGATTCGTGAAAAAGTTTCTAACCAACACGATAAAAGCTGAAATATTAACTGCAAAGAGAAAGAAGCAAGTCATGATTCTTGCCATGAATTACACTCATTTTAATTAACTTCCTATTCAGTTTAAAGGGGCTCCAATTACAAGGTTAGTGTAAAATATTGAGCATCAATGAACCACAATGGCTGACAGTCTCACGTTATGCAGTGAATTTAAAAGAATTGTGCTCATCTTACGGACAGATATATGTATCTTACGGACAGATATATGTAGTGTGTCTGCGCGTTGGACAACGACAAAAATTGTTATTCTTTACGTCCGAAAGCAAAACGCGGAAGATAGTTTATAACAATATTCTTTGAATAAGTTAGATGGTACACAGATGAGATGATTAATTGCAGTTCGTTTTCAGTTCAGAATGAAATAAAGATTAACCAAGGAAATGTGGCCCTTTTCAGTTAGTGATAAGATGGAGCGCCACCCAATACATTTCCTAGTATTCGTCTAGCAGTTATGGATTTTATTCGCCCGTGTAAGAGATGCGATGGTACTACCTAATACAAAAGTAACACAGCAGTTAGATAAGTAAAATTAAGCTGCTGATCAGCTTAATGTGGACATATCTCAGCCACTGAAGTCTGTTAGCAGCTCTGTTTTCGGCTGTGACCATCATTTCTTCAACGTAAGCCTCTCGACTATGTGGGAAGTGGCACGGTTGTTACCCTGTCGGAACTTACGTCGAACTGTTTTATGATGCCACTTTCAGAATATCTTCCCGATTCTTTGAGCAGCTAACCTCAGCCTGTTGACAGACTGTAGCCGCGCGGGATCAGCCGAGCGGCCTCAGGCGCTGCAGTCATGGACTGTGCGGCTGATCCCGGCGGAGGTTCGAGTTCTCCCTCGGGCATGGGTGTGTGTGTTTGTCCTTAGGATAATTTAGGCCAAGTAGTGTGTAAGCTTAGGGACTTATGACCTTAGCAGTTAAGTCCCATAAGATTTCACACACATTTGAACATGTTTTGATAGACTGGAACTAGGACGACTTGGGATTCCGGCCTTCACTGTGGCCATATGCACGTGCGACAGTCGGTCAGCAGAGGACTCCTCGACTGTCGGCCGGCTGGTGAGAGCGGTCTGACTGTGAGGATGTTGCAGCGACGTGCCAATTGTCCTTGGACCGGAGTTGCACAACTGGTTATCGTTGTTTTCGCAGAAGGGGGCGTTGGTTTCTATCTGACGGACTCCAAGCTGTCTGAGCAGATGCGGATAGCAGCTGCGTCCTCCTAAACGCCTTCTTCTTTGACTTGTGCTCCGCCGCTTTTATGGAAGACATTTTGATGTGAAACCTCCACAAGTTGCCAAAATATTACATTACTTTCCAATCACTTTCGACACTGATGTAATCGTCTGGTAAATTTTAAAATCTTTTGTAGTGTGTACCTTATCTCTACAATTTTATACAATATGCATATATTTTTCAACAACAGCGAGGATCCTCCGCGTTTTTTAATAGAACAAAATGCCTACTCAGTTGATTTCGTAGAAACCTGAAAGGAGTATCACAAATAACAAGGATCGAGAAAGAAATCAACTGTAGTGAAAACTTTTGTTTTCCAGCTGTAATAATACACAAACCCGAGCCTCGATGTCTAGACAGTGACTTCTAAAGTCGGCACTTATTTAGTGATGTTTAGTTCGACACACTTATCACCTCAAAGTTGTTAAACAATGTAAATTTCGTTCTTTGCTAATTTTTTAAAATTTAGTTCACGTTAACTGAAATTACATCGGTAAGAAGTATTCTAAACGAATGGGAAACCTGAAAAGGCTCTCTCTCGTAATCACTGCTGTCATTTTAACGTTATACGGCACGTTCTGTCATTCTATTGGATCTAAAATACATTCGTAGGTAAGATCCCGCATCATCGAAATTTACAAACTATAGCATAACGCGTACTCATTGTGAAGGGAACGCATAAAAATTAAACACAGATTTACTCCACGTCTCAAATCTTTCGTCGCTCATTTGCCGATTGTTTCCCTTCGACTTCATATCGTGTCAGTAGTGTAAGATACTCTTTACCAGAATCATATACGTCATATACGGTGTTCAGTGACAGGCGGCAGATCGTAGAAATAATTTTCTTGTAGTGTGAAAGACCCTAATCAACCGGATGTTATACTATGTCAAGGTTTCAGGAAGATGATAATGTGGAGATTCAGTTGAGGCACCAATTCTTTATACGAAAATCAGTACCGAACTCGTACGAATAGCAGTTAAAATTGTTCACCAATATATTTACATGCTGTGTTAATTGTTTCACAGAAATTCCTTCTGTGCATCATTATCATAGAATTAGGACAATAGGGAATATAAGTTTCTGGTATTAACGTCTCTACGAATGTCTCGATCAACTTCGTTTAATAGCTACAAAAAATACGTCTGTTCTAGAGAGAAATCACGAATAAAGAGGTACGAATAACGGATATAAAGAAATGGTTTTAGTAAGTCGCAAGGGTTATGTACTTACGGCGACAGATTTCCACTTTTGCTTCACTAGCGTGATACTCAGATATTTGGTAGCCAGACTAGGCCATAGATATATCTCATATTTTGCTTGTGCTAATAACAAAAAAAAGCAGAAATATTCGAGGAAATATGCTCCATTGTATCAGAAATCTAGTTGGGTTACCAAATCTTGCTATGGAATAAATTAGTAACGAAAATATTGTGTCTCAAACCTTGAACTTCGTGTTTTTCTCGATTTTGTACGTGCTCAACGAAAACACTTGTCACTGGATACTTATTCGAGAAGAGGAATAGAGAACAGAAAAAATTACTCATCACTTGTGTCTTCTTTCAGAGATAATTGACTGTCGGGATTTGCTGATTTTCGACAGCACAAAAAACGAGAAAAAAGGAGGATACTTCATAAAAGACGAAAGAATGCGAGATAATGATTACTAATTTAATAAAAAAAAGGACATGACCTCTGGTGGCAGTTACAAATAATTTCATTAGTAGCTTAACATGCGTTTAGAGGATTTAACTCTCGGCTTTAGATAGTTGCTGTTTGCAGCGGAAACGAGTGCATGTACAGATGTAACTCTATAATAACGTGACTCGTAAGGACTGTAACATAGATACCGCTAACCGTATGTAAATTATACCTAACGGTAGACGAGGGTTAAAAGCGCCAAATGTGTGTTAAACTGTTAATAAAATAATTTGTGACTGCTTCCAGAAGTTTGCTTTGTATTTCATACTATCATTTTCACTTCCACGTTATCTGCTTTCAGAAAGTGTCTATTGTAAGAGACACTATCGCCCAAGCAACGGCGGATAATGGTAACTGGTTTCGGATATTCATATTCATTACTCTCACCGGCTTGAGAAATATGGAGCTCAGAAAATACACGCACAGAAACTAAACCGTTGCTTACACGACAATCGACAGGGTAAATAAATTTCAATACATCGATTGGTACTGGCAAATACGGTCCTCGTTACAACGGTACGAGCAAGAGAGTAATACGGATGAAAGCAAGGCGGGAGGTGTTCTGCGCCTTGAGTGTACGGCTTAATAGTCAGATAAGGTGAAATACTGTCGGCGATAGCATAAAGATAGGGAGGCGGCAAGGGCAAAGATAAGGCGCACTTGCGGCCTACGTACATCTCCCGCGAGGCTCCTCAACGGCACTTTTACAGCGCAAATGTACAACTGAAGACGGCTTTTTACTAACGCACTGAAACGACTCAGCTGACAAGTTGCACGCACTCTGATTATGGCACCATCCATCACAGGATAATGTTTTACAGTATACGGCCCTAGAGTCACGAGAAGCCGACATTTTGGTAACATTACTTTTGATTAACGACACAATAAAATCACGCTGTATTAATGAAAGCAAACAAACACTGTTTCTGCTGGAGTTACCACATTACAACAACAGTGACACTGCATCGTCCACGTGCCTTTGTCTTACGTCTTATAAAGCCGAAGATCACATCGTTCGCGTGTGTTAAAAAGCGACGAACGGTGATGCAGAGAACCTCCAGATCTAAGGTCCAAGAAACACTCAATGGCAGGATGCTTTCAGAACCATTCGGGAGTTTTATTTCAGTCAGTGGAGTGGAGACCTGTACCTGTTTCCCAACATCCAACAAGTACTTAGCGACCCCGCGAGGTTGTAATGTTGTCCACGCCCACGGTCAATGACTATATCACAAATGTTATTGTGAGTCTAGATTTAACGTCTTTCTAATGTTATGAGCGGTTTCAGTTCCATCAATAGGCTTCCAGATCTGTAGAAATACGGAAAAAAGACTACCCATCATACATGAAAAACGTCTTAATTAATCTCCAGCAACTGCTGATAAAATTTCTTTACTGAACAATCAGTTGAGGTCCTCGGACCATCATCAGATTTCTAAAAGCATTTTCATCACACTAAGCGATATAAAAGCAATGACGTCATCTAAGAAAATTCATCAAATTTGTCACTGTTGTCACAAAGTAATATCAGACTGAAAAATGCTCCTATTGTAGCAACAAAAAGGCGGCTACGTCCTGGCTAGAGTTAGGGTTGTAAAAGAAGGGAACTAGCTTTTCGACTTATCTGACAGTTTCAAAGACATTTAAATCAAAGCATCTCGACATACTCACGCTTTTTTACTTTTCAGTGTTAGCCCCGGTATCATGTAATATAATGCATCGTGTCAAGTAAAGTGACATGATACATTATGTCATGTCGTATAACATGGCACATGCCATCATGTCAACCAACACAGCATTTTTCATGTCGTTTAATGCGACACAACCTGTTATTAATAGTTAAGGAAGCATGCGTCTCCACTCTGGGACACTTCCTATTACAGATGCACTCCGACTCTCGAACTCTTCCTTTTCTGGACGCACCCCACTCTCTAGAAGCACATACATTTGTGTCTTATTTATTCTCACACCTCTAACCACACACGTAACAGGTGGCGGGTCTAAGAGAGCTCACTACACTGAGGAAAAGGGTTTAATTCCTAAAAAAAAGAAAAACCGCGAATATTCGAAGATGTTTTGCGTTAATTGTCTTCGAAGCTGCCAGATAAGCCCTTCTTTTACATCCCTAACTCTCCCTAGGACATATTTGAATTTTTTGTGCTCTGATAGGTGCATCTTTTATTCTGGTTGCCAACTTTTACTCAACCATAATTTTGGTCGCCATAGCTTGGCAATCGATGAATATCTTTGTTGACTCGGACGACGACTGACCCGGTAAAGCTTTTTTTTTATTGTCTTCCCAACCATGTTGCCTACATCGCGGCAACGGATAAAGCTTTCATGAAACAACAAGACGACCATTAACTACATGTATTTGTCTACGTTCTCACAGAATTTGAACCGATTCGCACAAGTTTTAAAAAACAGAAGTGACGCGCATAAAACCCTTGGAAAACGTGTATTCTTCCACGTAAAATCAGAATGAAGCTAGATTTTGGAAACTGTGTTTTCAATTTTATCTTTAGATTGCATATTTTATTTACTTGATTCAGTTTAAACCGTTTCTGCGCATTCAGTTAATGTAAGAACGAATTTTACGTGCTAAATTTAGTTCGAATTTAAACCACTGTATCCCGACAACAGATCAAGACTACTGGATAAAAAAGTTTAGTTTTCACTTTGTCCATTTATCTGCCTTCATGCAAACTTTGAACCGAAGCTTACAAGTTGAAAGTATGTGAGTGGGGCGCATCAGAACCTCACAGAAAAACTTTTTTTCTTTTGCGAGTAAGATCCAAAGGAAGGAAGATTTTTTCAAACAGTTAAAACCTATCTCAGAGAAAGATCCGATACACCGGTGGCCCAAATTTGAAGCTCCAGTTTCGCTCCAGCCCGACTATCCGGGCAGGTCGTATCTCAGAATACATGACAGTTATTTTCAGAAAGTGGTGTGCACCACAGCTCGTAAATACTTGAAGAACATCGTGATTTACCGCCTAGAGCTGCTGATAATATTTCGTCATTGAACAACCAGTTTCGGTCCACGGACCATCATCAGGTTCATAAAGGCTTTTATAGCCTATCAGGCGTTATAAAATCAGCCCGGAGTTATTTAAGGGTGACTGACATTGCACGTAAAATCCGAACGAGGCGTTTGCGTTGAGTTGTCAGTGCTAACAGACAAGCAACGCTGACGAAAATAATCGTCGGAATGAGCATGGGACGTACGATGAACGTATGTGTTAGGAGAGGAGGCGAAATTTGGCGTTAATGGACTGTGGAAACACGCGACCGACGCGAGTACCTTTGCTAACAGCACGACATTGATTGCAGCGCCTCTCCCGGGTTCGTGACCCTAGAGGACTGGAGTCCCGATATGAGTTGGTAAGAGCTGATGGTAGGGTTAGAGTGTGGCGCTGACTCCACGAAGCCGTGTACCCAAGTTGCCAAAAAGGCACTGTGCAAGCTGGTTGAGGCTCCACAATGTTGCAGGCTGTGTTTACATGGAATGGACTGGCTCCTCTGATACAACTGAACTTATCACTGAGTGGATAAGGTTACGTTCAGCTGTCTTGAGACCTTTTTCAGGCACTCGTGTATTCCTTGTTCCCAAATAACGTCGGAATTCTTATGGATGACAATGCGCTATGTCGCAGGGTCATGATTGTTCGTCATTGGTTTGAAGAACATTCTGGACAATTCAAACGAATGGTTTGGCAACCCAGAGCGCCCGATGTGAATCCCATCAAACACATGTCGGACATAATCGAGAGGCCGGGTCGTGCACACAGTCTTGGTCTGGCAATACTTTCGCTATTATGGAAAGCTATAAAGGCAGAATGGCTCGGTGTTTCTGCGGGGGCTTGCAACGTCTTGTTGAGTCCATGCCATGCTGAGTTTCTGCACTACCCTGCGCAGGAGGAGGTCCGACACGGTATTAGAAGGTAACCCATTACTTTTGTCACCTCAGTGCAATACAGCCACTCACAAATCTCTTCCATATTAATTACATTAGTTGCAGCGCGCAGCGGGGCATTGAAGCCGTCTTTCCTCCAGCCCTGCTTTCGCAAATACAGGGTTATTACAAATGATTGAAGCGATTTCACAGCTCTACAATAACTTTATTATTTGAGATATTTTCACAATGCTTTGCACACACATACAAAAACTCAAAAAGTTTTTTTACACATTCACAAATGTTCGATATGTGCCCCTTTAGTGATTCGGCAGACATCAAGCCGATAATCAAGTTCCTCCCACACTCGGCGCAGCATGTCCCCATCAATGAGTTCGAAGGCATCGTTTATGCGAGCTCGCAGTTCTGGCACGTTTCTTGGTAGAGGAGGTTTAAACACTGAATCTTTCACATAACCCCACAGAAAGAAATCGCATGGGGTTAAGTCGGGAGAGCGTGGAGGCCATGACATGAATTGCTGATCATGATCTCCACCACGACCGATCCATCGGTTTTCCAATCTCCTGTTTAAGAAATGCCGAACATCATGATGGAAGTGCGGTGGAGCACCATCCTGTTGAAAGATGAAGTCGGCGCTGTCGGTCTCCAGTTGTGGCATGGGCCAATTTTCCAGCATGTCCAGATACACGTGTCCTGTAACGTTTTTTTCGCAGAAGAAAAAGGGGCCGTAAACTTTAAACCGTGAGATTGCACAAAACACGTTAACTTTTGGTGAAATGCGAATTTGCTGCACGAATGCCTGAGGATTCTCTACCGCCCAGATTCGCACATTGTGTCTGTTCACTTCACCATTACGAAAAAATGTTGCTTCATCACTGAAAACAAGTTTCGCACTGAACGCATCCTCTTCCATGAGCTGTTGCAACCGCGCCGAAAATTCAAAGGGATTGACTTTGTCATCGGGTGTCAGGGATTGTAGCAATTGTAAGCGGTAAGGCTTCTGCTTTAGCCTTTTCCGTAAGATTTTCCAAATCGTCGGCTGGGGTACGTTTAGCTCCTTGCTTGCTTTATTCGTCGACTTCCGCGGGCTACGCGTGAAACTTGCCCGCACGCGTTCAACCGTTTCTTCGCTCACTGCAGGCCGACCCGTTGATTTCCCCTTACAGAGGCATCCAGAAGCTTTAAACTGCGCATACCATCGCCGAATGGAGTTATCAGTTGGTGGATCTTTGTTGAACTTCGTCCTGAAGTGTCGTTGCACTGTTATGACTGACTGATGTGAGTGCATTTCAAGCACGACATACGCTTTCTCGGCTCCTGTCGCCATTTCGTCTCACTGCGCTCTCGAGCGCTCTGGCGGCAGAAACCTGAAGTGCGGCTTCAGCCGAACAAAACTTTGAGTTTTCTACGTATCTGTAGTGTGTCGTGACCATATGTCAATGAATGGAGCTACAGTGAATTTATGAAATCGCTTCAATCATTTGTAATAGCCCTGTACACTACTGGCCATTAAAATTGCTACACCAAGAAGAAGTGCAGATGATAAACGGGTATTCATTGGACAAATATATTATACTAGAACTGACATGTGATTACATTATCAAGCAATTTTGGTGCATAGATCCTGAGAAATCAGTAGCCAGATCAACCACCTCTGGCCGTAATAACGGCCTTCATACGCCAGGGCATTGAGTCAAACAGAGATTGGATGGCGTGTACAGCTACAGCTGCCCATGCAGCTTCAACACCATACCGCAGTTCATCAAGGGTTGTGACTGGCGTATTGTGAGGAGCCAGTTGCTGGGCCACCATTGAGTAGACGTTTTCAATTGGTGAGAGACCTGGAGAATGTGCTGGGCAGAGCAGCAGTCGAACATTTTCTGTATCCAGGAAGGCCCGTACAGGACCTGCAACATGCGGTTGTGCATTATCGTGCTGAAATGTAGGGTTTCGCAGGCATCGAATGAAGGGTAGAGCCACGGGTCGTAACACATCTGAAATGTAGCGGCCACCGTTCAGAGTGCCGTCAAAGCGAACAAGAGGTGACCGAGACGTGTTACCAATGGCACCCCATACCATCACGCCGGGTGATATGCCAGTATGGCGATGACGAATACACGCTTTCAATGTGCGCTCACGGCGATGTCGCCAAACACGGATGCGACCATCACGATGCTGTAAACAGAACCTGGATTCATCCGAAAAAATGACGTTTTGCCATTCGTGCACCCAGGTTCGTCGTTGAGTACACCATCGCAGACGCTCCTGTCTGTGATGCAGCGTCAAGAGTAACCGCAGCCACGGTCTCCGAGCTGATAGTCCAGGCTGCTGCAAACGTCGTCGAGTTGTTCGTGCAGATGGTTGTTGTCTTGCAAACGTCCCCATCTGTTGACTCTGGGATCGAGATGAGGCTGCGCGATCCGTTACAGCCGTGCGGATAAGATGCCTGTCATCTCGACTGCTAGTGATACGAGGCCGTTGGGATCCAGCACGGCGTTCCGCATTACGCTCCTGAACCCATGTAATATTTCTGGCTTATTCAGCCATCATATTAGGCTCCAGGAAGCTATTCCCAGGGCAGTGGAGATGCAAGAAGCATAGAGATGACGTAATGTGGGATGAGGTACCGGTGACAGATGTTAGATTCGGTACCATTCCCGTGAGAAAGACCGCCTGCATGATGCTGCTGCTCTGTGATTGGCTGCTGTGTTCGGCGGCAGGGCGCCAAAACGTTAAACTTTAGTTGCTATTATTAATAATTAAACCTGTCATCCAAATTACTTCATGTTTTAAGTAAACATGTCTCAACAGCCAGCTATCAATCAGTCATTTCAAAATTATTAAAATCGAAGTATTACTAAAACAAAAGACTGACGATATTACTGACGATGCACTTCGGTGGCGTTCGGGTCACGCCTTGCTGGCTTGGCGCGAAGTGTCTCGGGCAGTCCTGCTCTCCAGTTCTGACCGTTCCAGTAGACAAACATGTTGTCTGTGGCAGGATGTATTTCATGTTATTTTAGCCAGATATAATGACTGTGGAAAGATATGTTCAATACGTTGTGATCGAGAATAGTTTCTCGTGTCTGTATCAATAAAAACGCGAGTGGCATCCCAAATGAGTTATAGTTTATTCGTAGCAGCAGCTCCTTGCGAAGTTAATTTCAGCCTCAAGAAAAAGAATCCACGACCTGCGTGCTGTTTTCTGCGCTGGGGACATCATCATCATGAAGACAGCAGGTTAGTGAAGTGTATAAGAACTTATGTATTCCACACAGGATAGTGGAAACAACTAGACACCTCACGTGTACTGCATGCACAGTACAAATGTGCTCAGTGACACGTCATCTGCAGTAATGCAGAGGAGGTAAAGAAGGATGAAAGTATTAACACTATCTCACTTTTATTCCTTTTTGTTGCCGTACCATCGATTCCATATTCTGCTAACAATCATTGGATCTCGAGCGACGAGAGCAGCAATGTCGCGATACGATAAACCGCAATCGCGATAGGCTACAATCCGACCTTTAACAAAGTCGGAAACGTGATGGTACGCATTTCTCCTCCTTACATGAGGCATCACAACAACGTTTCACCAGGCAACGCCGGAGATCTGCTGTTTGTGTACGAGAAATCGGTTGGAAACTTTCCTCATGTCAAATGGCTCTGAGCACTATGGGACTGAACATCTGTGGTCATCAGTCCCCTAGAACTTAGAACTACTTAAACCTGACTAACCTAAGGACATCACACACATCCATGCCCGAGGCAGGATTCGAACCTGCGACCGTAGCGGTCACGCGGTTCCAGACTGACGCGCCTAGAACCGCGCGGCCACACCGGCCGGCTTTCCTCATGTCAGCACGTTGTAGGTGTCGCCACCGGCGCCATCCTTGTGTGAATGCTCTGAAAAGCTAATCATTTGCATATCACAGCATCTTCTTGCTGTCGGTTAAATTCCGCGTCTGTAGCGAGTCATCTTCGTGGTGTGGCGGTTTTAATGGCCAGTAGTGTAGAACGAGAGGAAGCCCTACTTCGAGGTCGAGTACCAACTACCCTCTGCGACGCACTCGACGTGGCTACGGGCGCTGCGCCGTGCCGCCACCTGCCTGTGGTGGAGAGGCGCGCGCACAGTGTCCGGAGCGATGAGGTCGGGAGCCGGACCGCTAGCCGGCCAGCCCAGGAATGCAGCCGACAAAACCTCGGCCGGACTCGCCGCGGCGCGCCGCTCACCGCCGGCCTACTGCCGCTCACAGCAGCCACACACTACTCACTACACTCCACACCTCACCTCACCTCGGCTCACTACACTCCACGAGAGGCTGCCCCGCCTACGCCGGCCAGGTAGGTAGGCAGGCGTCGTGGGGGCGCACGGCCACAAAAAGACACGGCAAACAAATACAAAGGAAACTCCGGGAGAGGCGCAGGAGGCGGGAAAACCGCGGCCGATGGTCAGTCTTCTGAAGGCCTACACCCGGCTTTCGCGCCGAGGCAATGAATGGCGTGTACCCTCTCGACAGCGCGAGAACTTCACACGGTTACAGTGTCCCCGGAAGACGTGAATCGTGTATGGCTGTTGCGATTCCTTGCCGCTGTTTTCCCGACGACTATAACTCGCTCCCTGTTCTGAAATCAAAATACCCTACACCTCACAAATACAATACGGAACGTCATTCGGAACAGAGAGAAATCACATTAAAAAAAAATAACTTCTGCCGTACCCCAAGGAAACATTATCCCACCTAGCGAGGCGGCGCAGTGGTTAGCACACTGGACTCGCATTCGGGAGGACGACTGTTCAATCCCGCGTCCAGCCATCCTGATTTAGGTTTTCCGTGATTTCCCTAAATCGATCCAGGCAAATGCCGGGATGGTTCATTTGAAAGAGCACCGCCGACTTCCTTCCCCGTCCTTCCCAAATGCGATGAGACCGATGACCTCGCTGTCTGGTCTCTTCCTCCAAACAACCTCAACCCAAACATTATCCGACTGTTACTGTTGGAAATAAATATTATAAAGGACCTACCAGATAACTCTGGAAGATCCATGAGGATGCTGCTGTTGTGTATCGTGAAGTCGCAAGGCTACAAGATTGTAGCGAGATGCAGGAAGACCTTCAACACAAAGAAACGTAACGTTTCGCCCATACATAGGCGAAAGAGCAGTTATGCTAAGATTGCACGATTGCCGAACAGTAATACCCATTCAGTATCTGGGAATATTCATATGGAGCGATTCAAAGTGGAACAACCACATAAAATTAATCAGAGGGAAAGCAGATGCCATTCTGAGATGTTGTCCGACTATTACTGTTCAAAATATACTACTATAAAGGATCAAGTAGATAACTTCGGAATCTCCATGAGGATGCTGCTGTTGTATATAGAGAAGTCGCAAGGCTGGAAGATTGTAGCGAAATGCAGGAAGACATTCGACATAAACAAATCCAACGTTTCGCGTGTACATAGGCGCGAAACAGCCGTTATAGTAAGAATGTACGCTTAGCGAACAGTCACTGATATCCATTCAGTATCAATGACTACGCATATGGAGCGATTTATAGTGCAACAACCGCATAAAACTAATCCTAGGGAAGGCAGATGCCATTCTGAGATTCATTCGAAAACCCTCAAGAAGTTTAGTCCATTCACAAAGCACGTAGCTCATAATACCTTGTTCGTCGGTCTGGAACCCGTACCAGCTCGCACTGATGGAGGAGATTCAGAGATGCAGAGAACTCCACAAAAATGGCTCTGAGTACTATGGGACTTAACTTCTGAGGTCATCAGTCCCCTAGAGCTTAGAACTACTTAAACCTAACTAACCTAAGGACAACACACACATCCATGCCCGAAGCAGGATTCGAACCTGCGACCGTAGCGGTCGCGCGGTTCCAGACTGTAGCACCTAGAACCGCTCGGCACCGCGGCCGGCGCCGAGAACTCCAGCTCGTTTCGTTACAAGTTCGTTTAGCAATCACAAAAGCGTTGTGGTCTTGGTAGGCGCTGCAAGATAGCCGTGATGTTTCAAGGTATGATTTTCTGTTAAAGTTCCCAGAGCATATGTTCCTAGAAGAGTCAATCAGTATATTTCTTCCTCCTATGAGTATCTCGCCAAAAGACTATCAAGGTAAAATCGAAGAGATTCGATTTCACGCAGAGGGTTACTAAAAGTCGTTCTTCCCGCGCACAATTCTTGACTGGAATAGGAAATGGGGGACGGACTGGAGTACGCAAAGTGCCCTCCACCACACACCATAAACTGGTTTAAAGAGTGTAAATATGAATGAGATCTTGCCGCTTATGTAGCTCTCGTTCCACAAAAGCTTCTCCAAAACACAGCTTGCAACCTCATACTTATTACATATTAACCACACGATTCATTTTAAATACCAAAATGTAAATAAATTCAAAGGAAAGAACGCCACCTGTCAGGTGCAAACGTAGTTTTTAAAACAAGATGGATTTCCGACCGTGAGGTGCATCTTCAGGTGCTTAAAATATTATTTCGTCATTATTTCCGCTGGTCTCCTCCTGTTAACTGTTGCTTACACTTGAAGTCTGTTAACAGAAGCAGACCAGCGGGAATGGGCACACAAAAATAATGACGACATAATTCGTTAACAGCCTGTAGATGGGTCTTCAGAATTCTTAAACGTATCGTGATACACATAAAAAAGTTTACGACTGAAGGCTGATACTCTTACGTTGTTCTGTACGGTTGTTAGTCAGGCCACAAAAAACTGTCGCTATCGGTAAAATTAAGTGAATACATATAAACAAGGCTCCAGTAACGGAAAATAAGTCTTTACCTTCACTGACACCGTCTAACGAGGACCATTTAAAACTGTTACTCAAGATATGTTCTTTCGATTTGTATCCTATGCATTTCCTTGCCTCTACTGTTTGATTCTTCCGACATCATGTTGTCTCCTCTTCTCATAGAAAATTCTCCTCCGTTTATAGTCCTTCTCTCTGAAAATTTTTAGAAGTATTTCATTTTAATTCTAAAATTTTCTCCTTCTTCAGTGTTGTATAGTCTTCTTTTTCACACTTTTCGTACTTTTCTGCACAGAAGAACCTGGCTTGTATTTTCTGCTTTATGTCTCAGACTTCTCTAATATTTCACCGTAGAGCTTTTTGCTACTCCACAGAATTTTCATCTGTTTTAGATACTAGAACTTTTCCAGTATGCTCTTTCCCCTCTTTTCTCCACACTCTCTCTATTTTTCTACTGTGAATGCAGCAATGTATGTGCTTTGAATTTTATTACTCAGTAATAGTGTGTGAGTTTGATATTTTTTGTCGAATGGTTGCATTACGTGCAGAAATACACGATGGTACCGGAGGCCACTGGATACAACAGTTTTAGAGCTGCAGTATCTCTAAACTTATTCTCTCTTCACATATGGTGCATAAGTTAACACGTATTTCGTATTTCTATTTCAGTTTCCTGAACTTTATCCCATAAAAATGCCTATAGATCGGCTGGTGACAGCGGATTCAATATTAATTTTTCCGCACTGCAGTACCATTTGATTTTACGTGAGCGTGTGAGGAATATATTGAGATTATATTGCTAGAAATATGCACCAATCGCTGTGCATGAACTGAAGGCAGTTGATAATGAACAATCATTCTCCGAGAGCGAAAAACGATAAATAAGAACCTTCTACCATCTGGTAGCAGATATTTCTTTCCTTATTACACCATAACTGTCTCTGAGGTTGGTGTTCATTCATTTGAGCAGCGGTAATGTCTTGTAAGCTCCATGGCACCCCGATACTAATAAGTAAAATAGGTAACTTTAGAAATACTAATTTCATCAGCTTGACGTATGGCTAAAAAATGGCATATTTCTCCCTCAATAGTAGACATATATTATGTGTAACAATGTCCCATTCATTTCTGTGTTGCGGTTACCGTAATTGTACTTTAAACAGATTTATCTCAATGTATGGAAATAGCGATAAAAATATCCCGGGAAGAGGAAACGTATGTTCTGGGACCATGATCGTCTCAGGTAAACTGAAATTTCTGGCTTGCTATTAAGTCGTGAAAAAAAGTTTTTCTTAATGTAAAGACTACGTCTTGGACAAATCAAGACGTGAGCTTTGTGACTATTTAACAGCTGTATTTTATGATATTTGACAGTAATATTTTGTCATGCAGTTCAGATACGACAAGAGCTGTTCCCTCCGGTTATGTACAGTACAATAGCTGTATGTATAGATATGCATTGCAATAAAGTGTTCGTATCGTGTTGCTAATTAACTGAGTGAGATATCTGTTTGCAGCTAAGTTAAAGTGAATCGAATTTTTGCGACAGCCCGGGTGGTCATTGAACATTATTGGTAAATAACACTGTAGGCCAGCAACACGACGAGTGTGGTTTCAAACTTCAGTATAATACTGTGTGAGGAAATTAATAACGAGGCGCCTTTCGTCGTGTCGACTCACCTGTGTGTGGTGAGTGTTCATGTCTCGGGGACCGTCTGCCCGGGTCAGACGAGGGCGAGGCCTGCCATCACGCGGTCGGCGCCAAAACACTGGTCCACGCACACGCGCTGCGTATCGCGACGTCACTCACACCCGCACAGCGGCAGCCGGCGGCTCGCTTCGCACCTGCCGCCGCGGCCAGCACACCGAGCAGACTGACGGCTCGCGCGCGCCCGTCACCACTTGGCGCCGCCACCTGCCCGCCATCTAGCGGCCAGATGGGCAACTACCTGCGCAGTCAGCTGATCCCGTGCCCCGATGGCGCGGAGCTGCGCACGCGCAAAAAGCGGCGTCGTCCGCGCCATGTTTATGGCGGGAGGGACTTATCGCGCGGGTAGTAAAGATAAAAGGGGCATGCCGCCTCAGCTCTCGGCGCTAATTAAAAGTCGGGGCGATAGTTTCTGCGCAAATACGCCCCGTGGAAAGGCGCCTTTCTTCCTCCGCATCCTCCCCCTTTTGAGGACGCCCGGCAGGCAGAATCCTTTCCGTTACCTGACCTACACCAAACGTAAAGAAATATCACAGTAAAAAACCCCAACGAAGGCTTTAATGGGAATGGCGCGTCCGTTCTATGGACTACGTGTAACATTTTTTTTGCCGCCTCTTCTACACGAAAGAGACAACACACTGTTACTAGTTGTGCTACATTACGTGGCATTTGAAAAGATGCGAAGGAAATCGAATGTGGCCGTACTGAGATAAGTACAGGATGTTTCAAAAAGATTATTCCGATTTCACATGACTATACCCTCTACTTGAATGAATACGAAATTTGGAGTGAATTTTAACTTACATATGGAAACTAAAAGCTTACCATTGCACTAGCAATAAGTAGAAATGGGAAAAACTGACTGGTTAAAATCGATACCGATACCGGTATTTTGTTTTGAGTAACCGTCATTTTTCGGCGTTTGTTTGTTTGTTTGCGGTTATAACAGTTTTCTTTTTTTTAACTTATTATTAAAATTTTCATTGGTTTGAAATATAGCATTACTGTATAAAATGGGAAATTAATTAGAGCTGTTTTAGTAACAATGATGACAAATGGCTCTGAGCACTATGGGACTTAATATCTGAGGTCATCAGTCCCCTAGATCTTAGAACTACTTAAACCTAGCTAACCTAAAGACATCACACACATCCATGCCCGAGGCAGGATTCGAACCTGCGACCGCAGCGGTCGCGCGGTACCAGACTGTAGCGCCTAGAACCGCTCGGACACCCGGGCCGGCAATGATGACACAAACGAACAACAAACACAAGGCATAAGAATTGTTACAACATGTGTTGTTGTTGTGGTCTTCAGTCCTGAGACTGGCTTGATGTAGCTCTCCATGCTACTCTATCCTGTGCAAGCTTTTTCATCTCCCAGTACCTACTGCAACCTACATCCTTCTGAATCTGCTTAGTGTATTCATCTCTTGGTCTCCCTCTACGATTTTTACCCCCCACGCTGCCCTTCAATACTAAATTGGTAATCCCTTGATGCCTCAGAACATGTCCTACCAACCGATCCCTTCTTCTGGTCAGCCCGCAGCTCGTGGTCGTGCGGTAGCGTTCTCGCTTCCCACGCCCGGGTTCGATTCCCGGCGGGATCAGGGATTTTCTCTGCCTCGTGAAGGCTGGGTGTTGTGTGGTGTCCTTAGGTCAGTTAGGTTTAAGTAGTTCTAAGTTCTAGGGGACTGATGACCATAGATGTTAAGTCCCATAGTACTCAGAGCCATTTGAACCATTTTTTTTTTCTTCTGGTCAAGTTGTGCCACAAACTTCTCTTCTCCCCAATCCTATTCAATACTTCCTCATTAGTTATGTGATCTACCCATCTAATCTTCAGCATTCTTCTGTAGCACCATATTTCGAAAGCTTCTATTCTCTTCTTGTCCAAACTACACTCCTGGAAATTGAAATAAGAACACCGTGAATTCATTGTCCCAGGAAGGGGAAACTTTATTGACACATTCCTGGGGTCAGATACATCACATGATCACACTGACAGAACCACAGTCACATAGACACAGGCAACAGAGCATGCACAATGTCGGCACTAGTACAGCGTATATCCACCTTTCGCAGCAATGCAGGCTGCTATTCTCCCATGGAGACGATCGTAGAGATGCTGGATGTAGTCCTGTGGAACGGCTTGCCATGCCATTTCCACCTGGCGCCTCAGTTGGACCAGCTTTCGTGCTGGACGTGCAGACCGCGTGAGTCGACGCTTCATCCAGTCCCAAACATGCTCAATGGGGGACAGATCCGGAGATCTTGCTGGCCAGGGTAGTTGACTTACACCTTCTAGAGCACGTTGGGTGGCACGGGATACATGCGGACGTGCACTGTCCTGTTGGAACAGCAAGTTCCCTTGCCGGTCTAGGAATGGTAGAACGATGGGTTCGATGACGGTTTGGATGTACCGTGCACTATTCAGTGTCCCCTCGACGATCACCAGTGGTGTACGGCCAGTGTAGGAGATCGCTCCCCACACCATGATGCCGGGTGTTGGCTCTGTGTGCCTCGGTCGTATGCAGTCCTGATTGTGGCGCTCACCTGCACGGCGCCAAACACGCATACGACCATCATTGGCACCAAGGCAGAAGCGACTCTCATCGCTGAAGACGACACGTCTCCATTCGTCCCTCCATTCACGCCTGTCGCGACACCACTGGAGGCGGGCTGCACGATGTTGGGGCGTGAGCGGAAGACGGCCTAACGGTGTGCGGGACCGTAGCCCAGCTTCATGGAGACGGTTGCGAATGGTCCTCGCCGATACCCCAGGAGCAACAGTGTCCCTAATTTGCTGGGAAGTGGCGGTGCGGTCCCCTACGGCACTGCGTAGGATCCTACGGTCTTGGCGTGCATCCGTGCGTCGCTGCGGTCCGGTCCCAGGTCGACGGGCACGTGCACCTTCCGCCGACCACTGGCGACAACATCGATGTACTGTGGAGACCTCACGCCCCACGTGTTGAGCAATTCGGCGGTACGTCCACCCGGCCTCCCGCATGCCCACTATACGCCCTCGCTCAAAGTCCGTCAACTGCACATACGGTTCACGTCCACGCTGTCGCGGCATGCTACCAGTGTTAAAGACTGCGATGGAGCTCCGTATGCCACGGCAAACTGGCTGACACTGACGGCGGCGGTGCACAAATGCTGCGCAGCTAGCGCCATTCGACGGCCAACACCGCGGTTCCTGGTGTGTCCGCTGTGCCGTGCGTGTGATCATTGCTTGTACAGCCCTCTCGCAGTGTCAGGAGCAAGTATGGTGGGTCTGACACACCGGTGTCAATGTGTTCTTTTTTCCATTTCCAGGAGTGTATTTATCGTCCATGTTTCGCTTCCATACATGGCTACACTCCATACGAATGCTTTCAGAAATGACTTCCTGACACTTAAATCAATACTGGATGTTAACAAATTTCTCTTCTTCAGAAACGCTTTCCTTGCCATTGCCAGCCTACATTTTATATCCTCTCTACTTCGACCATCAGCAGTTACTTTGCTCCCCAAATAGCAAAACTCCTTTACTACTTTAAGTGCCTCATTTCCTAATCTAATTCCCTCAGCATCACCCGACTTAATTCGACTACATTTCATTATCCTTGTTTTGCTTTTGTTGATGTTCATCTTATATCCTCCTTTCAAGACACTGTCGATTCCATT
The DNA here is from genome assembly GCF_023864345.2 of Schistocerca serialis cubense. Lineage (NCBI taxonomy): Eukaryota > Metazoa > Arthropoda > Insecta > Orthoptera > Acrididae > Schistocerca > Schistocerca serialis. The sequence continues at coordinate 754,663,211 of NC_064643.1, forward strand.
CAACTGCTCTTCCAAGTCCTTTGCTGTCTCTGACAGAATTACAATGTCATCGGCGAACCTCAAAGTTTTTATTTCTTCTCCATGAATTTTAATACCTACCCCGAATTTTTCTTTTGTTTCCTTTACTGCTTGCTCAATATACAGATTGAACAACATCGGGGAGAGGCTACAACCCTGTCTTACTCCCTTCCCAACCACTGCTTCCCTTTCATGTCCCTCGATTCTTATAACTGCCATCTGGTTTCTGTACAAATTGTAAATAGGCTTTCGCTCCCTGTATTTTACCCCTGCCACCTTCAGAATTTGAAAGAGAGTATTCCAGTCAACATTGTCAAAAGCTTTCTCTAAGTCTACAAATGCTAGAAACGTAGGTTTGCCTTTCCTTAATCTTTCTTCTACAACATTACTGAGGCAATAATGTGCCAGCGTCTGTTGTGTATTTGCAGTGTGGAAGAGTTGCCCCATTTCGTGTATACGGCAGTTTCTCTCTGTCGTCACTGCACATCCGCAGTGCACAGAGCAATCGTTGTTTCATATGCTTTAAAATATTAAAGATTTGTCTGGCATGTCCATGAAATAATGAAAGAGTAAGGAAATTATGGTGACAGAAATAAGAAGTTAACTTAACAACAATTCATTCATGGTATTCAACAAAAATATGAAGTAGCTAGTCTGCTCCCTGTGTCTAAATAATAACCCTTTATCTGCTTGTAGTTCTTGAAAACGAACAAATTAACACGAAAAACAGAATTCTTGAATATCTGTTTTTACCCTTTAGAACTGACTAATCGTAAACCCCAAACAGTGGTAGAATTGTCGATTGCAATTTGAGTTTTGGGCAGAGTTTCAAAAAATTAGAGCCAGTAAGAGGATACTGGTGATTTTTTTTTTTTTTGTAGAATTCAATCACTTTCAAGGAAAGCAGCGAAGATAGACAGCAAATTTTCTTTAATTTGCCGAGGTGATTTAATGTTTTGATTGTGTGTATGTTGAAACTGATTCAGTCAAAATTTTTCAGACTTTGTTCGACTTCTACGTTTATTACAGGAACTAACAGGAATAAAGAAAAGAAATCTGTTATTTCTGAGACTCGTTATTTTGAGCGGCTGATGCAGTGAGATTAAACTGGCGTCGAAAAAAAAAAAAAGATATAACAGAAAGCGGTTATTTCAGTCATAACAGCCATCCCTACCTGTAAGTTGCCGGTTCATGCGGTTGCCCTTACCGGTCTCGACATCTACGGCTATTTACATATTCCGCAAGCCTCCACGCGTGGCGGAGGGTACATTATACCACTCTTAGTCATTTCCCTTCCTCTTCTCTTAGCAAAGACAGCGAGGGGAAAACGACTGTCAATATGTCTCCGTACGAGCCCTAATTTCTCTTACGTTCTTGGTCCTTGGACGAAACGTACGTTGGCGACAGCAGGATCGTTCTGGAGTCAGCTTAAAATTCCGGTTCTCTAAATTTTCTGGCCTTTCCTCCAGGGATTCACATTTCAGTTCACAAAGCATCTTCGTAATACATTTGTGTTGATCGGACCTACCGGTAACAAATTTAGCAGCCCCCCCCCTCTGAATTGCTTCGATGTCTCCCTGTAATCTGACCTGGCGGGCAGCAGTACTCAAAACTGAACCGCCCTTGTGTCCTGCATGCTGTCTCCTTTGCAGATGACCACACTTTCCTAAGACTCTCCCACGTAATCGAAATCGAGCGTTAGCCTTCCCCATTACGATCCTTACGCGCTCGTTACATTTCATGCAGCTTTGCAAGGTTACGAATAGGTGCTTCATGTACCTGACTGTGTCAAGTGACACACTACTAATACTGTATTCGAACATTACTGGAGTGTTTTTTTTTTTCTACTTATCTGCACTCACTCACATCTTTCTGCATTTAGATCCAGCTGCCATTCATCACACGAACGAAAAACCTGTCTCACTTATTCAGCAACAACACCTTCCCGTACACCACAATATCATCAGCAAATAGTCGAAGATTACTGTTCACCTTATCCGTCAGATCACTTTTGTACATCGAGGATAACAGCGGTCCTGTCACACTTCCCTGCGGCGCTCTTGACTATACCCTTGTCTCTCTTGTGTGCCTAACTCGTTAGGCCCGCCGTTGTGGCCGAGCGGTTCTAGGCGCTGCTGTCTGGAACCGCGCGACCACTACGGTCGCAGGTTCGAATCCTGCCTCTGGCATGGATGTGTGTGATATCCTTAGGTTAGTTAGGTTTAAGTAGTTCTAAGTTGTAGGGGACTGATGACCTCAGATGTTAAGTCCAAAAATGGTTCAAATGGCTCTGAGCACTATGGGACTCAACTGCCGTGGTCATAAGTCCCCTAGAACTTAGAACTACTTAAACCTAACTAACCTAAGGACATCACACACATCCATGCCCGAGGCAGGATTCGAACCTGCGACGTAGCGGTCGTGCGGTTCCAGACTGTAGCGCCTTTAACCACTCGGCCACTCCGGCCGGCCTGTTAAGTCCCATAGTGCTCAGAGCCATTTCTTGAGCCTAGCTCGTTAGCGTCGCGCGGGGTAGCCACATGGTCTTAGGCGTCCTGTCACCCGTGTTCAGACACCTTCGTAAAGATACCTTGCTGAAGAAATGTCTTCATGGGAAAACCCAAAATTTAAATGAATGTGTGAATTCTGTCATTTGGAACCGGTTACCGAAAACCGTACTTTTTCAGCTTACAACCCTCAAATTTGGTGTTTATGTTGCTATTTTATGCTTCAATGATGGTGTAATTAGAAAACTGGATGTTATGGAATTATTGGGCATACAATCTAGTGGAAATACTGCAAAATCGTTGGTGCAAATAGATAAAGAGAGAATCCGCAAAGCAGATATTGCTGATTTAAAATGCACAAAAGAAGCCAGAGAGGAAAGAAGAGGGACCAAGAGAAGAAAAGAAGATGAGTATGATTCAGATGATGCTCAGTATGGGGCAGGAAAATATTATTGGCTAGTAATTCCCATCAATAACTATGCTAGAATTGCAATATTAAACTTCTTTTTCTCAAAAAACTTCTTTTTCTCAAAACTACATATTTTTACTTTCAGGTACCATTATTTGACAAACTAAAGGGGTTAGAAACATGAAATCTGGTCAATTTGTACTGCAGATGATAATAAATTATTACAAGTAAATTGAGAACCGCCAAACAATCAAAAACTGTTTTATAATAATTAATGTACAAAAAAGGTAAATTTTACTTGTGAAAGAATAATATTTTTCTTCAAAATTTCTTATGGTTTTGAAGAAAAAAATTATTCTTTCACTAGTAAAATTTAACTTTTTTGTACATTAATCATTATAAGAGATGCAGTAAAAATGTCATTGTTTTATCACTTATAGTTCTTTTGAAAACTGTACCTATTCAAACGGTAAAATAGCATTGGCAGAATAGGGATAAAAATTGCCTTCCGTTTCCCCTTAAGTTAGATTAATTAGTGTGTAAGCTTAGGGACCGATGACCTCAGCACTAATTTCCAAATTTTCTAGCTCTTTAGCTCACTCGTTTCTCGCTTGTATTGGAGACCTAAATTTTATCATAATTTCAAGGACGCGCCAAAATTTTAATTTTTCAAGACAAAGAGCCAATCCAGTGCCACCTGTACATGAGAGCATTTGTCTCGTACTACATTACACCGTTCGCCTCCAAGATCACTTGATCACACTGTAAATGATTTTGTTGTGGGGGAATGTGAAGGATTCCGTCTAGCTGCTTCCTCTTCCGGTGATCTGCGACGTGGTGTAGCGACATCAGCAAATCCAAACATGCTCGCAAGAGTGTAGGACAAGTTTCGATGTCGTATGGATGTTTGTCGTGCGTCTCGTGAAGGACACAGTGAACATCCATGAAAAGTAGATCAAAACTGTGGTCCTAAACGTAACTGTAAAAACTGCCATAACGTTTGTATGCGCATTCGTGTGAAACATATAGAAGAAAGGTAAGGCAGTCAAGAACACCAGGTAGGACTGAACAACAAAGTCTGATGGACGTACTGGAAGTAATACACCACTGCCTTCAGCTGACCTTCGACCTGACTTACGCATCCTCTTATAGGCGGACCTACACAGTTTAACGTGGAGCTGGAACCACGGCGTAACTCGGCATTTTTCGCTTTATCAAACATTGCCACTGGAGAGGGAAGTGGTAAGTGACATATAAACATCCTGACACTGCCCGGGGATGGAACCCGAGGCTTGTGGATCCATAGTCTGACACCACTGAGCTACAGAACCGCATAAAACGAACACTCTCGTAAAATAGTATAGTTCTTTAGAAAATAAAAAAAACTTTATAATCTACTGAGTAACTTAAAATTCACCTCAGATTTTAACCTCCCTTCACGTATAACGCCAACGGCCTTGTCGCAGTGGTAACACCGGTTCCCGTCAGATCATCGAAGTTAAGCGCTGTCGGGCTGGGCTAGCACATGGATGGGTGACCATTCGGTCTGCCGAGCGCTGTTGGCCAGCGGGGTGCACTCAGCCCTTGTGAGGCAAACGGAGGAGCTACTTGACTGAGAAGTAGCGGCTCCGGTCTCGTAAACTGACATACGGCCGGGAGAGCGGTGTGCTGACCACATGCCCCTCCATATCCGCATCCAGTGACGCCTGTGGTCTGAGGATGACACGGCGGCCGGTCGGTACCTTTGGGACTTCATGGCCTGTTCGGGAGCAGACAGTTTCACGTTTAAGACACAGATGAAATTCAAGCATTATGGAATAGATGACCAATATGGAATGCCGTAATTTCTCATCCGTCCACTAATGCTCCCATGCGGGAGACGGTAGAGCCGCTTCAGAATGTTCTCCTGATGTTGTGTAGCGAATCCAGTTCCTCTCCAGACATCGTGTGACCTACAGCGCAGAATTTTTTTTTTTTTGTAGTTTCACAAGATGTTTGCAGGTAAGTTTTGGAAAATGTGCACCAATTATTGGAAATTTACGCTAACGATTAAAACGATGCAATTTATTAAGTAAAAGAGTAGTAGATCGTTATGTATCGCTATATTTTTAGCTACGGATGTGTTCAGGCGTAACCACAAGCGACAGCACGATGATGAAGAACGCAGCCTCAGAGACGGCTGTGAGACGACGCCAGCCGATAGCCCGCTGACCAGGACGTCACCACGACAGAAGCGGCATCTGGCCCAAGTGAATCGTAATCGTCGCCCCTGGCAACGTCGCCAGCACAGCTGTACACCGGCACAGTACTAGATGGACAAAAATGGTTCAAATGGCTCTGAGCACTATGGGAATTAACTGCTGTGGTCATCAGTCCCCTAGAGCTTAGAACTACTTAAACCTAACTAACCTAAGGACATCACACACATCCATGCCAGAGGCAGGATTCGAACCTGCGACCGTAGCAGTCGCGCGGTTCCGGACTGAAGCGCCTAGAACCGCTCGGCCACCACGGCCGGCCTAAACGGACAGTATTAGCACAGTATTAGGGGAGCACTACGACAGCAGTGACGTGTGATCCGTATCAATTGCTTACGTGGACCTTGTATACAGCAAAGGGCTTTGATTGTTTGCATGTCGCCCGTCGCTTGCGACACCGTTGTAAATTCAAAGTTAAGTACTGTCAGTCTTCTTATTTGTAATGAAAACTATTAATGTGATTTGCTTCAGTTGTTGTATAGCATTCCGAGAAGGCAGCATCCTCTAGGCACCCTATACGAGACGAGTGGGCAGAACCCCACAGTATAGAGTTGTCCTGTTGTTATGTTCTCAATTCTAAGACAGCGTGTCGGGTAATGTGGAATACTTGGCTTTCCTTGACTGCACAGGTGCTGAAGACGAAGATTAGATTTGTGAATTATGCAAATACAAGAATGTAAACGAATAACCTCAACTGCATAAACAAATTACTGTTTCGGAACTCTGTTTTGACATCAATAAAATTCACGGATTACTTATCGGATAAAATTATTTTCTTTTGTTACTCATAAGTAATTTTTTTAGCAGTTTAAATTAAAAGCAAATTCATAATTGCGCTTTGTGAACGTTATATATGATTTTTCCCAAACTTACCTCATTATCTGAATTTTTACCACCCTGTTACATATATGCCAACTATTCCGTATTATCCTCCAAGTGCAACTTTTTCTAAAACTCTTTTTCTATGGTAACGCTTTTAAATTTTATTAAGAGAAAAACCTATATTTATTGACACATAGATGGAGTTTATGATCAAGTGTGTTTAGGAACTAAGAACGAGTTCAATGTGGGACCACATCTAAAAAAAATATGGTATTTAATAACACGCAAATTTGTAGCTTCTTTCAAGATATAGTGTCGAGAAACCGGCTGAATATATTTCGTATATCCTGCGTATCAGTATCAGCAATGTAGGAAAACATTAATCTAAAAGGGCAGAACGTCGCGTCCCCAGTATTTCAATCACTATGCTAACTAGCTCCCTTGGTGGCGGTTATCGTGGAAAACATTTCCTTCTTAATTTAATTATTGATTTGTTGCCAGGCTTCACCTCCGATACTTCGTCCCTCTCAAGGCCTCTAGTGCGTTCTGGTTAGGAATAGAGCAACTGGATTGTTCTGAAGAAACGGGAATGTGCACTGACAAACCAAACTTACACGCCGTCCGTAAGGAGTATCTGACGCTAAGTAGACAGAGAACTGTTATGGAGAAGGCAAATTAGAGTACTCCTAGGAAAATGAGTGACCTTGACCGCTCAGGATCGCACGAAAATGTGCTTATAATATAAATCGAAACAAAATATCGATGTAATACGACCAAAAAACACACAAATTTCAAGATCGTGACTTTTTACTGCGCACTGATGAGCGAAAACATTATGTCCACCTGCTTAATATCTTATTTGTCCCTCTTTGGAAAAAAAATATGTGTGAAATCTTATGGGACTTAACTGCTAAGGTCATCAGTCCCTAAGCTTACACACTACTTAACCTAAATTATCCTAAGGGCAAAAACAGACACCCATGCCCGAGGGAGGACTCGAACCTCCGCCGGGACCAGCCTCACAGTCCATGACTGCAGCGCCTTAGACCGCTCTTTGGAAAGAAATTAATCGGTTATTCTGCGAATCAGCAGCCCAACAGGTTGTTGGTAGCTTTGTGGAGGAATGTGGCATTAGATTTTTGCGCACACGTCATGTGATTTGCGCAAATAATGGGCCGCTGATATGCGTACGAGGTGATGGTGCCCGATACCGACCCACATGGGTTCAATACGATTTAAACCAGGCGGTTTTGGTCGCCGAAAAATGAGCGTTAATTCACTATATTGCTCCTTAAACCACAGTAGCACTGTCCTTGCTCTGAGACACGGCCAGTTACTTTGCTGAAAGATGACAATGCCGTCGGGCAGGACATCAAGGCCGCACAGAGTGGCCGAGCGGTTCTAGGCACTTCAGTCTGGAAGCGCGCGACCGCTACGGTCACAGGTTCGAATCCTGCCTCGGGCGTGGATGTGTGTGTTGTCGTCAGGTTAGTGAGGTTAAGTCACATAGTGCTCAGAGCCATCTGAACTATTTTTGAAGACGTCAAGCACGAAGGGATGCAGGCGGTTGGCAGCTGTCAGCGTGCCTTTGATTACTATCACAGGCTCCTTGCCGCCTCAGGAGAACGTCTCCCACAGCATAATACTGCTCCCACCAGCCTGCATCGGCCGCGCGCTGCACGTATCGATCTGCTGTTCACCTCGATGACAGCGTTTCCAGATCGACATTCGAACTCCGATGGTCCCGTTTCCACTGCGATCGTTACTTGACGACGTCGTTGGGTCAATATGCTAACATGTAGGGGTGGTCTGCTGCACATCTCCACGTTCAACATTGTTACGATGAACAGCGTACTCCGAAACATTCGCGCGTGTAGCCGCACCGCTCTCTTTCGGCAGAGGTGCCACAGATCTGTTAACCGAGCGGATGAGCCTCCGAACTCCGCGTTCTGTGAAGACTCTTGGCCATTCCAACCATTTAGCGCCCAGCGGTAGTTTCACTGCGCTTCTACTTATTTCCGAAGATCCTCACGACAATAGCAGGTGGAGATACGATCAGTTTCGCCGTTTTAGAGATACCCGTTCACAGGCTCTGCGTAATTATTATCTGCCCCTTGTCAAAGTCGATTATCTCAATGGATTTCTCCATTTGCAACTCATATCTTCGCTAGGGTCATCCCTGGTCCGTGTCTGCTCCGCTTACATGTTTTTATTACCGCGTCACGTGGCCGCAACGCCATCACGCGGCGTCAATCGACGCTGTGGGCAATGGTCACAATGTTTTGGCTTGTCAGTCTATTTCAATCTGCTTAAAATAATTACTCTATCTGGACAACAAACTGTTCCTGCTGACATGATAGCTCTGCACAGCTGTACAGTCTTCTAAGTGTCTGTGTGGGATTTCGGTGATGTGGTGAAAGCGAAGTGTGTTATACAATTTACGGTTTGCACAAAAGCACAGCCCTCTGTTACATAAAGCTTCACAAGAGGCATGTTGGAGCACTGAAGTACCCGTAGTATAGTTTGAAACTCTCATTAGTGTGGCGTTTTATACTGGACTGCTTGAAGGTGTAAGTGATGATTAATGAGAGAGTATGGCCTCACGCAGAGGGGCATATTATTCTGTTCCACTTTGCTTTGACCACTTCACTGAAATCCTATATACTCACTCTTAAGATTGTGTAGCTGTGCATCACTATGAGACCAATAGAAAAAGTTTATTGCTCCGATAGTGTAATTTTTTTTAAGCAGAGGGAATTGTAGCAGTAATTGACGGCATTGGAATATGCGTGTGTTTGGTCCTATTATATCGACATCATCTTTTTTTATTGCTCAATCATAACTGTTTCCCTCAGCAACGGCAAGCACATCACAGCCCTTTTTATCAGAGGGTTGTAGCGTTACTCCGTGTTTTATGTTGTACGTTTGCGTGATACAATGTTACAGTAATTTCCACTGCTTTGGAAATTTTACGTGTAACACACAGAATAAATTACAATTACCTTATTATTCTGCAACGGGCCTTCGGACACCACGAGCCCTTTCGACCCCGGAAAACCAGCGCCTTGGAACGCGGCATCCCACACAGCAGTTTTCTTATCGAATTGCATACGCCTGCGCGCCTTGCAGGGGTTTTGGTGAATTCTCACAGAGTAGGACCACCAATCGAAGTCTTCGTTGATCCATTATGGACCATGGGACAACGGCTGGCATGTATTTCTTGATGCGATAATTTGCCATCTTCAGGCTCCACACGTCATAGTCGTGAAATCGCTATACACGGAAGGAGCCATATAACTGGATCCGTGAATGAAATCGTTATGCAACAGCTCTTTGTGGCCAGGCGACACAGATATAACGATTTGATTTACGGATCCAGTGATATGGCTCTTTCCGTGTATAGCGATTTTACGACTATGACGTGTGGGGTCTGAAGATGGCATCGATGTAATGCTGAAACTGGTAGAACGTAACAAGTTCTTAAAATAAATTTCTACTATACATACGGCTGTTGGTAAATTATTGCATCAAGAAAAACCAATCAACGTGTTCTTGCTTCATTTCTACGTCGATCCTAACATTTATGAAATATCATACAATGCCTTCTGTATGTGAAAAATTTTAATTTGCCGGAGTAAACATGTTTCGCATGACATTTTACAGCAGACCAGTACTGAACAATACAATGTGGCGTTCAGTTCAGGCTTTTGGCTCAGTTCTGTTTAAATGCTTACCCGTTTTAACGGAAAATTCTCTCTTAACTTTGAGTTTGTTGCAAGTTGTGTAACTTTTTCTAGTCTACAAATGTGGTAACATGGTTTTAATTTAATTTAAAAAGTAACGACAGTAACTAATAAACAGAATAACACAGTACAGAAAATGATGAAAACTTAAATAAAAATCAACGAATAAGGAAAGAAAGTAAGAACTTAAAACGCAAGTGACTTTGAGGAGCTTTTATCATACACCATTATCAGTGTACTTTAGTCAACAATGGTAGTGCTTAGCAATAAGCTAGCCGTCGTTACATAATTAGTAAGAGCTCTGCTGTATCTGCTGTGCTACAAGAAAATGCTCCCAAACTCACTCCTGCGGCTCTGGGGCTATTCTGAAGTAGGCTGCATGAAATTACGTACTACTGAGAAAATAACACAACAGAGAACGGACACGAGCAACTGTGAAACAGAACGGTGTGGGTGGAATGTAAGAAGTTAAACCATCTCAAGGACGTACACGCTGAAAACAGTACAAAGATTATATTTGGCACATCCGTGATGGAGAAATGAATGGTAATGATGACGAAAGTTAATGTTTATTCATAATAATATTCATGACGATAATATTATTACTCACAATATCAGTAGTTATGATAGCTAGGCAGCGACTTGTTTTTTCCTATATGGAGCGCTCAAACTTTGGTTTGTCTGGAATTTCGTTTCTGCGTAGCACTTCAGTTAACACCTGTCAGACTTCAAAGTACTTACTATACATTCAACACTGGTGACTACATCTGAAGTTAGTATGAGTAAAAACCTACTTTTTTGCAGTTTAGCCCGGGGAGATGAAATTTTCAGAGTCATTTTATATCTGGCAAAAGTTACACGCGTCGAACTCTTGCAGGTATAATGACTCACAAATGGTAAGGGACCCATGTGACTGAATTTCCATACAGTGTTGTATGCGTCTGTTTAAGTACACTGTTCAACACCTGTGACCGATGTTGAGATTTATCCAGCTCACTTCTATTACAATGTTTTTATTTCATTTGTCAATGCCTGTACTCTTACTTTGCCGTCATCCGTTCACGTTGTCCTATTCTATAAAAGCAAAATTCATTTTCAGGGTGTGACCAATCATCCGATGCTTACTTCGTAGTTCGAACGCCATTCTGCAACATTTTCAGGGGTTTCTTTCTTTTTCCGTCATGTGTGCTAAAATACGCGCTGACATTGTCGTGACACACACAAATGTGTAACGTGACACACTGTAGATGGAAATTAAATGTGGCGAGTGGTAACCAAATTCTTGTTAATTGTGTTAAGTGTCATCGCGAAGTATGGGTTCCTTGCTCTCCGAATCTCGTAGTTCTAAACTGAACTGCTATAATTTCTGAAAAGACGCAGTACATACCAGAAAAGCTAAGCGCACAGAAACTTAATTATCTGATGATGGGAACGAATGGAAACCAGTTTAATAGGTATACGAAAATACAGCTTATTGCGGAAACTTTTTCAGCCGATAATGACAATCTGAATTACCTTTAGCTGGAAAATATCTATCGTAGGTAAAATTACGTAAAAATGTGCGTATTCCGAAGTAAAGGTTCTCTGTTAACAAAAGGAAGAGAGACTTTTGGTGTATATATTCCGCACCTTCTGATTCTCTAGTAGAGCAGCCGGCCGAGTATAAAACGGAGGTGTGTATAAGATATGAATATCACGGTCTGTGTCATCAGTGCGCCATACGGACGCTCTACCTGTTCCTGATAAGACGCACAGGAGCATTATACTCTTATCTCTCCCAATGTTTGCCTCTGTCGATCACGATAAATTGAATATTATCTGTGTAAACGTCAGTTCGAATGACCTCCGCAAAACATTGTCGGGAACCCCATACCACCTCTTCGTTCTTATCCGTCAGGTACGAAATTATTGGCGTACCAAATCGTTCAGCTTTTACGCTGACAGAGAGCGATTTGATAATATTCAAAATGACGAAATTTGTCGACATCACACGCGATGTTAGAATATGACGCACCTGTCCTTAACGTACAGAGTGGGCAGTCCTAACTAATTCGACAACTCACGTGAACAGGAAAGGTAATGTAACTGTGCATTACAAGTACAATACGTGTGCTGTACTTCGCTAGTTTTGATGGGCAGTGTATCATGTCACATATAACGGTAACATAAATCGATTTAGATGACAATCCGTGGTTATCAACTTGCAAGCTGTGCAAACCGTTACAGTACTGTATAATGGTCTATTACCGTCGATAAGGTGGAACATTATACGCTGCCAACCATTGCTGATTAAAGTGTCTTGCTTCGGTAGAATCGCAGTACCCAAGTCAACCCTCCCTCGTCATAGACCATAGTCGTATTTACGAAAATACTGAGGTCGAGATATTACTGTCTACCAAATTATGACGACATATTCTGTCTTCTTTGAGGCGATTAATTACCAGAAAGGAGGGGACACCATGCCGCATTTCACCGATAGCCACTGTGGGGTTCCGTCCTTTTCACTACGGCTCGGAACGAAGACAGGGAACGCCTGAGCTCACGGCGAGCGGCAACCCAACCAACAGCTGCGTTCTGCACTTCCGCCGCACACGGCGCTCTGTTAGACGGAAGTGGTGATGGCGTCAAATTTTAACCTATTACCCTAATTTATACACCATGGTAATATATAACATGGAGATGACAGACTAAGGACTAAACGAAGACCGTGTGTAGTTCCCAAATACCATCGAACAGTATCTTTTTTCACAACTGTATTTGCCTTGAGGTCGCAGTCTCGTGTAAGCTTTTTGGACTTCATTTTCGGCTTGACTGCTCTAATTATTATAACTTTCATAGTTGAAATATCGACTCTTAATTCATTTTAGATGGTTAAGCTGCAACAAATAATAAACACGTAGACATTCCACCGTAAAGTGGTAACTATTAAAAATTATTTATGTGCTGAAATGACAGCAGTTTCTAATATTATTGAAGTAAGCTGAAAGGACTGATACGTTTTATATTCTCGTTAGCATTCGATACAAACACCACCTATATAAAGGATAAAAATCCACCATCTCGTTACGAGAACATATCGTAAAACTGATTTTACAGGTATGTAAAACATGGAAATAAATCTCGTGAAACTGGATGAGTGGCTTCTAATGTCGATAAGTCACAGCATACCGATCAAAAACAGGGGAGAACCGTGTTCACAGTATTTCGAAGGTCTACATTTAAGGCGCACGTAGGGGTCTGCATACATAAACCTTTGAGAGCATAAATAAATGTACTATTAGGTGTGAAGTATCAAAACGGATGGGAGCGCCTAATATATAGTCCTTGGAAATGGTGTAAATATGATGAAGTTAGTTATCCCCTGTTTTTGACCAGTAAGGAGTACGTTACTGACATGTGAAGAAGCCACTAATCCAGGTTTAAGAGATTTATTTATACACACCAGTAAGGTTAGCTGAAAGTACTTCGTTTATCTGTCACTTTTATGATATACTGTAGTAGCAAGATGTCATGTTTCGATCGTTTAATGCGTATGGTGCACGTAACGAATGCTAGAAATCCGCCACGATATTTATCTCTCCTACCAACTATAACTTTTCGCTACCTATCCTATTCCACTTCCGGGCTTCCATCTCCATATCTCCCTATCTCTTCGCTTCTTGTTAACACGGCCTTGCCTACCCTCCAGACTCCTCACTTTTCAGTGAAGCTGCAGTGCTGCTTTGTAGAAGAACGTCACAATTTCTGCGGTATGTTTTAAATATATGTTTCACTTTTTACCTTTCAGCCCTTAAATTTTAATTTAAACAACAAAGAAAATCAACAGTTTTAGTGTTTTACATAAATGTCTACAAAGTTAATTCTTTTTATAGTTTTAAAACATCTGCAAGCTTCTAATATTTTAATCATATTGGTTTTGTCTTTGTCTTCTTTAAAGCTTTCAGCTGAAGAGTGGTATGCTGTATTCTTTAAAACTTTCAGCTGAAGAGCGGTATGCTGTACCGCTGACAGTCCCCATATCTCGCTTACACGGAGCGCGGGAAATGGGAATAAAAACAGAATGCTAACAAGAGCTATATGAGCTAATATCTTTTTCAATATTTTGTTTTTATTGACAACATTTGTGGTTTCAGCCCTTGAGTTATTTTCGTTAGCAATCTATGCAGATTATTTCGTGAAAGTACTATGTAACACGTATACGTATTGACTATGGAATGTCTCAATTCAGTGTTGGTTACTAGTTGCAGCTTAGGACCCTGAACAAGACTTAAAAGTAAACATTTCAATCGTGGAAATTGTAGTAAGTAGTACAATCCATGGCGAAAATGTTAAAAAATGAAGATCTCTTTTGTATCCGATGGGTTAATGATATGTATCGAACTATTAAGGATTTAATCTGTTTTGTAAAGCAAAAGTGGGCCTACACCGTATTCTCCGTGTTCACATACATACTTTGCAAGCCACTGTACAGCGTATGGTGGTGGGTTCTTTGTACCACTGCTAGTGATTCCCTGGCTCGTTGATACAAATGGGAGACACTCTAAGGACTCTCCCAATAAACCATAGTCGTCAATTCACCGTCACTTCAACCGACCTATGTGCTCGTACCATTTTATATAGTTTCACAACGTCACACACGTATGTTTGATCGACATGACTTGGTTAAGAAGCACACAACTAGTACCGTATTCGAACATTACAGTATGGCTTCTCCTTCGTTTTCACATAAACTCTGTTTAAGGCAAGCTGTTACTAAATTATCCTAAGGACAAACACACACACCCATGCCCGAGGGAGGACTCGAACCTCCGCCGGGACCAGCCGCACAGCTTTTTTTCTCATTTTTTACCGTTTTCTCAGCTCTTCAACACACACATAACATACCTTATGCGGAGACCAAGATGTATCTTTCAAGTTTAGATCCAAAATATGATAGATAAACCTATTTCACAAAGTCTGTAATGTTTATTTGGTGTTTCTTAATCACAAATTCACCACAAATATAACAAAAACTGTCAGCAGAGTTTTTACAACCACGATTAGACACGCACATGTACAGGAAACGGGAAAGTGAGGTTCGGTTGACAGTAAACAAAATACCATCTGTTAACACAAAGATACTCTACTTTTTTTTTGCCAGCAAATATTTTTAGCAGTACTACCAACATCATCTACGTTCATAAAAACATAAGAGTAAGGTATTTTCAGCAAAAAAGTTTTTCCATCTTTGCCCTGTGTTATCAACGGGCACTCTTGACATACTTCAAGAAATTTGTGGGCTCTCTTCCTCATCGATTTGAGATCAGTCTCAACAGTAAAGGCTGTGTTATACGGTTTTGGAGTGATATTTGCTGAGAATGACAGACTTTTCACCCGTTGTTACAATATCAATTATATTCACCTATAGCCTCACATACTACATGACATCACGTTTCAATTAATGCGAGCAGTTGGGTGGCATTTAAGAGGAGAGCTACCTAAAACAGCCAGCGAATGCAATTCCAGCGATTTACTGCAACATCTGCTCATCATTCCGTAGCTCAGTGGTCATCGTGTCTGGGGTAATGCGAAATTCACGGGTTCGATTCCCGGTACTGCCAAGGATTTTTGTTTGGTGTGATGATGAGAACAGACAGTCATGACCAGGAAATATCTTAGTTAAAAGTAAGAAAATAAGTATTTGTACACGATAATACCTTCTGAAGCGCCTGACGCCCAGTTATCAGCTGTCGGCCTGTCAACACACTGGTCAACTCGCCAAATGGCTCGAGACCAGAGGCCAAACTCGTGACACGAGAAAGCCAGCTCTGGATTTTGGTTACTAGACGGTAATTAAGACGATCACTTGTAGATGGAATGTTACAGAAAGATAATGACGAATATTGTGTGCAACCTCATCCGATTGGAAAAAGTCTAATAGGAAACGTCTAAAAGGTCATCCATTGGCAGGGGGTGAAGAGTCAACAGTCAGTGAGCAGTCAGTAGTAATGGAGTAAGCAGACTATGAACGAAGGCGCCAGCAACTTGGGCGACAGCAGCTGCTAATGGGACAGTAACACTTCATCCCTGAGAATACACTACTACTACTACTACTACTACAACTACTACTACAGACGACGCAGCAAGTGCCGGTGGATGAGTTGCAGTTTTACAAGTGTTTTGTATATGTCTCACAGAATAGTGCTGCGCATAGGCAGTCTGTCTTTGTCTCAATTAGTGGCACAGCAGATTTCATTTGCTAGCAGCAGCAAGTAGCTGAACAGTACTTGTCTCCTATGAGTTAGGCCACGGATCCAGTGATTAGTAATTAGGCTAAGTGGGCATTAAGTTAGTAGTTGAGCCAAGTGACCCTTGATTCAGCAGATGACAGAACAAGTTCTGTTTTTCTGAGCTAGGCACCACACCTAGTGAATTTCTTATCGGTTATAACAACGAGTTAGATGGCTCTTGCTCTTGATAGTGGGAAGCTCATGTTTAGTATAACGAAGTCACAGCGAAAACAGTTTCGACAGTAAAAAGTTGGTACCACGTGTATCTCATATATTTATGCCAGTTGGTCAGATACCTCACGTATAAATAAGAATAACGATAAATAATATTTACTGGATGCCAATAAGCTTCCATTCAGAGTATGCTGATGCAACAAATCCATGTTTATCGATCATATATAACCGCTCAGTCGTCGAAAGATCCGTGCATAGTAATGGAAAGTTTCACAAGTTACACCAATACCCAAGAAAGGAAATGGGAGTAATCCGCTGAATTACAGACCAATATTGCTAACTTAGATTTGCAGCAGAATTTTGGAATATATATTGTGTTCGAACATTCTGATTACCTCGACGAAAACAATTTATTGAGAAACAGCCAACACGGATTCAGAAAATATCGTTCTTGTGAAAAGCAATCAGCTCTTTACTCTCGCGAGGGAATGTGTCCCATTGACAGCAGATTTCAAATTGATTGCATATTTCTAAATTTGCAGAAGGCTTTTGACAAGGTTCATCACAAGCGACTTCTAATAAAAAATGCATCAGTTGTGCGACTGAATTCATGGCTTCCTGTCAGAAGGGTCACAGTTCGTTATACCTGACGGAAAGCCATCGAATAAAACAGAAGTAATATCTGGCGTTCCCCAAGGAACTGTAATAGGCCCTGTGATGTTCCTGATCCACCTAAACGATTTAGGTGACAATATGAGTAGCTCTCGCAGAATGTCTGCAGATGATGCTGTCATTTACCGTCTTATAAGGTCATCAGTTGAGCAAAACAAGTTGCGAAACGATTTGGATAGGATATGCATTTGGTGGGAAAAGTGGCTAAAAAAATGGTTCAAATGGCTCTGAGCACTATGCGACTTAACTTCTGAGGTCATCAGTCGCCTAGAACTTCAAACTAATTAAACCTAACTAACCTAAGGACATCACACACATCCATGCCCGAGGCAGGATTCGAACCTGCGACCGAAGCGGTCGCTCGGCTCCAGACTGTAGCGCCTAGAACCGCACGGCCACTTCGCCCGGCGGAAAAGTGGCAATTGACTGTAAAGAATGAAGAATGTGAAGTCGTCTATATGAGTACTAAAAGGAAACCGCTAAATTTAGGTTACACAACAAATCACACAAATCTGAAGGCGGTAAGCCGAACTAAATACTTAGAGCTTACATTAATAACTTAAATCGGAGCAATCACACAGGTTAAGTTAAAGGGTCAAGCAAAGACTGCGATTTATTGGCAGACTTAGAAAACGCAACATGACTACGACAGATAGTGCTTACGCTCCACTTGCCCTCCACCTTCTACAGTATTCCTGTGGAGTGCGAGATCCGCATCAGTTAGGACTGACGTATGACATCGAAAATGTTGAAAGAAGCGTAGCACGTTTTGTATTGTCACGAAATGCTGTAGAGTCTGCCAGGGACATGATACGCGCAGTGAGGTGGCAATAATTAAAACGAAGGCGTGCTCATAAAATTTCAGTCACCAACTTCCTCCTTTTTCGGAGTGTGAAAAAATTTTGTTGGTACACACTTGCATACGGAGAAATGATCATTATGATAAAATAACAGAAATCAGAGCCCGGACGCTGACCAAGAGTGGAACGGTAGAGATGTAGGTTGAAGGTGGTTCGATGGACCCTCTGCAAGGTATATAACCGTGAACTGCAGAGTAATCGCGTAGATGTGGATGTAGCGGGTGATCAAAAAGTCAGTATAAATTTGAAAACTTAATAAAACACGGAATAATGTAGATAGAGGGGTAAAAATTGACACACATGCTTGGAATGATATGGGGTTTTATTAGAACCAAAAAAAAATTGCTAGACGCGTGAAAGATCTCTTGCGCGCGTCGTTTGGTGATGATCGTGTGCTCAGCCACCACTTTCGTCACGCTTGGCCTCCCAGGTCCCCAGACCTCAGTCCGTGCGATTATTGACTTTGGGATTACCTGAAGTCGCAAGTGTATCGTGATCGACCGACATCTCTAGGGATGCTGAAAGACAACATCCGACGCCAATGCCTCACCATAACTCCGGACATGCTTTACAGTGCTGTTCACAACATTATTCCTCGACTAAAGCTATTGTTGAGGAATGATGGTGAGCATATTGAGCATTTCCTGTAAAGAAGATCATCTTTGCTTTGTCTTACTTTGTTACGCTAATTATTGCTATTCTGATTAGATGAAGCGCCATCTGTCGGACATTTTGTGAACTTTTGTATTTTTTTGGGTTCTAATAAAACCCCATGTCATTTATCTACATCTACATCTACATCTACATGATTACTCTGCAATGCACATTTAAGTGCTTGGCAGAGGGTTCATCGAACCACAATCATACTATCTCTCTACCACTCCACTCCCGAACAGCGCGCGGGAAAAACGAACACCTAAACCTTTCTGTTCGAGCTCAGATTTCTCTTTTTTATTTTGATGATCATTCCTACCTATGTAGGTTGGGCTCAGCAAAGTATTTTCGCATTCGGAAGAGAAAGTTGACGACTGAAATTTCGTAAATAGATCTCGCCGCGACGAAAAACGTCTTTGCTTTATTGACTTCCATCCCAACTCGCGTATCATATCTGCCACACTCTCTCCCCTATTACGTGGTTATACAAAACGATCTGCCCTTTTTTGCACCATTTCGATGTCCTCCGTCAATCCCACCTGGTAAGGATCCCACACCGCGCAGCAATACTCTAACAGAGGACGAACGAGTGTAGTGTAAGCTGTCTCTTTAGTGGACTTTTTACATCTTCTAAGTGTCCTGCCAATGAAACGCAACCTTTGGCTCGCCTTCCCCACAGTACTATCTATGTGGTCTCTCCAACTGAAGTTGTTCGTAATTTTAACACCCAGGTAGTTAGTTGAATTGACAGCCTTGAGAATTGTACTATTTATCGAGTAATCGGATTCCAACGGATTTCTTTTGGAACTCATGTGGATCACCTCACACTTTTCGTTATTTAGCGTCAACTGCCACCTGCCACACCATACAGCAATCTTTTCTAAATCGCTTTGCAACTGATAGTGGTCTTCAGATGACGCGAACAACCTAAGAGAACTGCTCAGATTGTCACCCAGGTCATTTATATAGATGAGGAACAGCAGAGGTCCCAGGACGCTTCCCTGGGGAACACCTGATATCACTTCAGTTTTACTCGATGATTTGCCGTCTATTACTACGAACTGCGACCTTCCTGACAGGAAATCACGAATCCAGTCGCACAACTGAGACGATACCCCATAGGCCTGCAGCTTGATTAGAAGTCGCTTGTGAGGAACGGTGTCAAAAGCTTTGCGGAAATCAAGCATGTGTGTCAATTTGTACCTCTCTATCTACATTATTCCGTGATTTATTCAGTTTTCAAATTTATACTGACTTTTTGATCACCCAGTATTTATCGACTGCATATCATATTGATATTTTGGCATACCACCGTCAGTGTCGAAGATCTTTCTCTGTTGCCTAGAACCAACCCTAAAACAACAGAGGAACTTCTACTCCCTCTCCACTCCGTTTCGAATGTTGGCTGCGGGGAAACACAACTAACAATATTGATGTCAAGGTGCTCCTTGCGCAGCGTAGGCCATTGGACCTGTAGCAGGACACGACTGGGGTGCGCTCGGGCTCGTGATGCCAACTGAGGAGCTAAAATGGTTCAAATGGCTCTGAGCACTATGGGACTTAACGTATGAGGTCATCAGTCCCCTAGAACTTAGAACTACTTAAACCTAACTAAGCTAAGGACATCACACACATCCATGCCCGAGGCAGGATTAAAACCTGCGACCGTAGCAGTTGCGTGGTTCCGGACTGAAGGGCCTAGAGCCGCTCGGCCACCGTGGCCGGTGGAGGAGCTACTCGAGTGAGAAGCAAGGCCTAGAAACATGACACTAGCACAGTGAATTGTGTGTCGACCACACGCCCCTTTATACTGCATCCATGTGCGCTATAGACGGAGGATGACACGGCAGTCGGTCGCTCCCTATTGGCCCAACAGGGCTAGAAAGCGGACTCCGGATTTTCTTTTCTTTTTCTACGTCGACCACAGGTAGGAGTGCAGCAGCTACCGACAGAGCCGCTGCTCGTTACGCATGCATAGTGCGAGTTACGGGCTGAGGCCGAGTTCTGGGTGTGAAGGGTCTGGCGGCCGGCCGCGAGCGGTCGAGCGCCGCCAGATAGCGTCTCCAGTGGCCGTGAAATTGGCGTCTCCGCCACCGCCGCCGCCGCAGCAGCAGCCGCAGCCGTCGCCGTAAATCGGAAACCGGCAATGGGGAGCCCTTCCGACCTGAGTTACGCCGCGAATATCAATAGCCCCCGTCCCGGCGCCGATTGCTTATCAGCTCACTGAGTTAGCCGCAGGATTGCGACAGGTGCGAGCGCGCGCAGCGGCTCCGCCGGCGGCGGCGCGCCGAACTGCCTTATCCGGCGCGAAATCTCGCTGCAGAACAAGTGCCAGGGCAGACGCGCCCACGTGTTTCCCGAGTCTCTCTTCTTCCTCTGGAGAAAAAACGCGGTATGTCTGCTACACGCTTTCTCACCCTCCATCTGTACACACACCGCTCTGCAGAACTTACGGCCGAATTAGACAAAGTAACATAAATTACCAGCTACTCGGAACAAACGAGTGAACGCGTGGAGCACGTTGCCAGATGTCTCCCAGTCGTGCACAGGAAGCTCTGCGTCACGTCAGCGTAACTATAGTGCCAAATGGGGTTGTCCCCGCAAGATTTTGATCCTGACTTGCTACACAGGCGCATGTTGATTGTGACAGTCATCTGCGAACATTTTGGGAAGCACATATTACGGTTTTGATGTTTGTTATTAAGGTCAGACGTTTTCATTGCAGCCACAATAGGTCAGGCTTCAGAATGAACCAGTTGTTCGAAACTACGCGCCAAACAGACGTATGGCAACTGTGGCAGACTGTTATCAAACGTTTTATAAAATACTTGCATATTAATCGTCTGTCTGGGATCCGTACCAGAAAGGATTGTTAGCGGAATCAGAGAAGATCCAAAGAAGAGCAGCGCGTCTCGTCACCGATTCACCTGGTACACGCAAAATCGTCACGTAGACGACTTCCCAGCTCCACCGGCAGACGCAGCAAGAGAGAGGTATTGCATCATGGTGTGGTGTTAAAATTGCGAGAGCGTACGTCCCTATAAGAGTGAACTGATACATCGCTGCCTCCTACATATTTCTCGCAAAAGAACTACGAAGCCAAGAGTAGGCAGCTTTGAGCTCGTGCGGATACTCAACAGACATTATTCTTCCCGCGGGCCATTCCGGACTGGAACAGGAAACAGGGGAAACGACAGTGATACCCCAAGAACCCTCCACCGCATGTCACAAAGAAGGATTGAGGAGGGTAGAGGGAGATATAGTCGTGAGGGCAATCTAATTTTTGACATCCAGTAGGTGTGTGTGTGTGTGTCTGTGTGTGCGTGTGTGTGTGCGCGTGTGTGTGCACGTGTGCGTGTGTGCGCGTGTGCGTGAGTGCGTGCGTGCGCGTGTAAATCATGTCTTATGTTTTCTCTTATTGTATCAAGTTAGAACAGTTACCATTCATTTCATTTACAATATTTTGGCATTATTCGTTTCGAAGATCTGTATCTCCCTGTGAGTCTCTGTTACATGCCTTAGTGTCCTTGAACACACATTATTTGAGCGATCTTTTTACCTCGGGGTTTTCACTCAGTTTCCAACAGTGTATCCTGTTCACTCCTTGATCCTGAAGTCACACATGCCGCACCGCATAGGTTGCATACAATACAAAGCACTGGTATGTTTTCTGAGTTTGGTCTGGATAATGGATTTGATCTTCTCTGAATCTAATCTCTCTCTCCCGTTAAACTTCGTAAGAATCCTAACTCGACGAGTAATACTAAAAGACTGGTCGAACGTTAGTCTTAACTACGAGGAAACTTTAAGATAGAAAAGTTTGCATATGAAATTTTAGATTTAAACACATGTAAGCTAGTTGAAAATCACCATTATAAAAAACAACAAGTCTTAGAGTGTAAGTAATCGCCTTCTGGCCAACGACTAGGGAAGTCCGACATTCTATGCCCTAAAACTGTGCAAGCTGTCTCAGATTTCCGACCTAAGATTATTTAGATAATTCTGCTCCATTCGACATACCTTACCCTGCTCTGACCTGTTTATCAGGTTGTTTTCTCCAACATGTGCTCACGTTTTAGAAGACACATGTTCCAAGGTATCAAAAGTGTTTGGAGTATGGTGATGGTGCAAAAAAGGAATGTGGTTTTTAACATTCTAGCTGGGCATTACGGTTTTCATGATGTGTGCACTGACGGCTGCAATCAAGGGGACAACCTCGGCTGTTGGGTAATTTTCCCCCACAGTGTCTTCCAGATTAGCATTCCCCGTCACTGTATGGTATTTTCTGCAGAGCTCCATCGGATACAGGAGGAACTGGAGCAGAATAGGCGTCTTCAGGGTAAACAGTTTCTTATCTGACCCGATCAAATAGCTCTGAGCACTATGGGACTTAACATCTATGGTCATCAGTCCCCTAGAACTTAGAACTACTTAAACCTAACTAACCTAAGGACATCACACAACACACAGTCATCACGAGGCAGAGAAAATCCCTGACAACGCCGGGAATCGAACCCAGGAACCCGGGCGCGGGAAGCGAGAACGCTACCGCACGACCACGAGCTGCGGACATCTGACCCGATCCCCTTAGTGTTCAAAAAATGGTTCAAATGGCTCTGAGCACTATGGGACTCAACTGCTGTAGTCGTAAGTCCCCTAGAACTTAGAACTACTTAAACCTAACTAACCTAAGGACATCACACACATCCATGCCCGAGGCAGGATTCGAACCTGCGACCGTAGCGGTCGTGCCCCTTAGTGTCTTACAATCGTTGCAGCTACATACTCAGCAGTCAAAATCGTCCAGTTAATCCGTGACCAACTGTACATGCTACAGCGGTGGGTGAGGCATGTGTCATTCTGCTGCAAACGAAAGCACACGGCAAATTCGAAAAATGAACAGACTGACAAGGCGCCAAGACAGTCTGCAGGGATTGTGGCGTTACACAGTGTGCCATTTCCTTGCAGGCTGACATTTTACTGGTGAGTCGCAGATGCATGCAGTGGCGTGAGGCGGTGTGGCTGGTAGTGACGGCCAATTACCTGCAGTACATGAAGATGCTTAGGACAATAGTGTCTCTCTCTCCCACCAAGTATGGGTGCCCACTGAGCGGGTTCGCCTGATTTCATGCAACACCGCATAACGTAGCTGTCCTTCTTGACAGTTGTCCCTGCGCACTGGAGGGGTAATGAGGAAGCTCCTACAGCGTTTCCGATGGGAAGTGTTTGATCACCCGCCATACAGCTCGGACTTGGAGCCCTCTGATGTTCATCTCTACTCACATAAACTGCTAGCTATGAAGACAACATTTTGCAGACGATGAACTGCAGTCCAGTGTGAAGTGGCGGAAATCACATGCCGCTGCCTTGCATGATGACGAGGTTTTTGGAAAGTTGGCACAACTCTACGACATATGTCTAAGTCGGAGCGGTGACTATGTAGAGAAGTAGCTGGAAGGTGTAGCAAACTGTCGGAAATAAAACATTTCTGTTTTTCACACTGGTTTCCATTTCGCGCCCAGTTGGAGATTACTTTCCGACTAGCCCTGGCAGAAGAGATAGAAAAGTTCCAGTAAAGACTGGTGTTGGTTCAAATGGCTCTGAGCGCTGTGGGACTTAACTTCTGAGAACATCAGTCCCCTAGGACTTAGAACTACTTAAACCTTACTAACCTAAGGACATCACATACATCCATGCCGGAGGCAGAATTCGAACCTGCAACCGTAGCGGAAAAGAGTGGTGTGTTTCGTCACGGTATCGTTAGTGTTCGCGACTAGAATATATGAAAAATTAAAGCAATACCAACAAAGGAGTTTTGCTATTTGGGGAGCAAAATAACTGATGATGGTCGAAGTAGAGAGGATACTACGCTTGTAGTTTCATACGATAATATAATTGCCTAACTGCGAACAATAGTCTCCAGTAGCTAGATGCGAATCGGCTTCACAGGGACCGTTGGCCACGGCCGACTCTGCGCCCACCCACTGACTTTCATAGCAGCCGAGATTTGGCGCCGACTGCAGCGAGACGTTGGCTCTGCGCGGAACCCGGCACGCCGCCATAATAAAGAAAAACAATAACGATAGACGGCCGGAACGTGCCCGGGAGACTGCCGTTAAGTTGGCGGCCCTGCGGCTGCAAACGAAATGCGGCCCGAGCATCCGCGCCACCGCTCTTAC
This sequence comes from Schistocerca serialis cubense, assembly GCF_023864345.2. Taxonomy (NCBI): domain Eukaryota; kingdom Metazoa; phylum Arthropoda; class Insecta; order Orthoptera; family Acrididae; genus Schistocerca; species Schistocerca serialis. The sequence continues at coordinate 754,687,776 of NC_064643.1, forward strand.
GTCACGCAGCAGAACAAGGTGTTAACTGCCCTGGTGGAGTCGGCTGCGTTACGCTGCACGGCGATTAGTATAAAAAAAAAAAGCGGAATACGCCATTTAGAGCTGCTCCCCTTTCCTCTCTACCTGCTGGAAGAGAGCAGCACTTTTTGGAAACCGGTATCTCTGCCTGGATGAGTACCCGACACGGTGCGACGGCAGCCGTTTAATGCATACTTGAGGCTCCTCTGAATCTTTACGATTTCCGCACTTCAGCTTTCGCACACCGTTTTTCTCAGGTGCGGATGCAGGTTTTGGTTCTGGGAGGGAGGAAGTCGCAGTTTCTTACTGTCTCTGCTTCATCCTCCCTCCCCTGAAATGTACGACGGTGAGTCAAATGAAAACCTTAAATTTGTAATAACAAATCGAAACTTCACGCCGTCATCCTGTAAGGTGGTAAGCGTGCTACAAACAGCGTGCAGAATGGCCTGTAGGTGGCAGCATAGTGCAGATGCACACATACCGTCGCAGTATCAGTATAAAGGTGGCCGCCCCACTTGCGACTTGCACCAGCGAAGAACAGCTGTTATTCGGTTTTTGCGTAGTGAAGGTGTGAAACCTATTGAAATTCATCGACGAATGAAGTTTCAGTACGGCGATGCATGTTTGTCACAGCAGCAAGTCTACGAATGGAGTAGGAAGTTCGCAAATGGTGTGACTTTAGTGGAAGATGCTCCTCGTGCAGGTCAGGCACAACGAGTTGTGACTCCACAGAACATTGCAGCAAATGAAGCCATAGTGAAGGAAAATCACGGAGTGACACTGAATGACATTGCAGCATGTTTACAGATTAGTCACGGGTCAGCACACCACATCGTGCATGATGTGCTCCAGTTTCACAAAGTGTCTGCAAGATGGGTACCGCGGCAGCTGACTCCTGAAATGAGAGAACGACGTGTCGATGCTTGTGAAGAACTTCTTCGGCGCTTTGAACGAGAAGGTGATGGTTTCCTTGCAAGAATCGTTACTGGGGACGAAATCTAAGTTCACTTCCACCAACCTGCATTCTGAGCGTCTTCTTCATCCACCATACTCACCAGACCTTACCCCAAGTGATTTCCATATGTTTGTACCACCCAAAGACGCAATGGGAGGAAAGAAGTTCCGTTCTGATGAAGAGGTACGCCACGCGGTGCATGAGTGTTTGCGCGGACTACCAAAAGAGTTTTTTTCTAAAGAAATTTATGCACTTTGTAAGCGCTGGAGGACTTGCATTGAGCGTGGGGGAGATTATGTTGAAAAGTGATACAGTTTTGTACCATTTCTGCGCAATAAATATTATTTTTAAAAAATATTTAAGGTTTTGATTTGTCTCACCCTCGTAACTAGCCATCACACCCACTTTTAACTGGCTACAAATGACTATGATTTAAATAATAAAAAACTAAACTCCGCTCGAACAGGCCATGAAGGCCCGACGGTACCGACCGGCCGCCGTGTCATCCTCAGCCCACAGGCGTCACTGGTTGAGGGTATGGAGGGGCATGAGGTCAGCACACTGCTCTCCCGGCCGTATCTCAGTTTGCGAGAGCGGAGCCGCTACTTCTCAGTCAAGTAGCTCCTCAGTTTGACTCATGAGAGCTGAGTGCACCCCGCTAACCAGCAGCGCTCGGCGATCCGGATGGTCACCCATCCAAGTGTTAGCCCATCCCGTCAGCACTTATCTTCGGTGATCCGACAGGAACCGGTATTGCCACTGTGGCGAGGCCGTTGCCATTTAAATAATAATAAAAGTTAAATATTTTACCTGTTCTAAAAATTTCAGATGAAAAAACAAAATTCATCACTAACGTAGAAAACGCACCAAAGTACACGGAAACAAACACAGGTAAAACTGAGGGAGTTATTAAATTTAAGTATCATGGAGAAACTGTGCACGATACAGGGAAAGTAAAAAGTGCAGTAGACTTAAAGAGTTAATGAAATGGAAAGAGCATGGGGTTTGACGAAAAATATATGCGACAGGCTACGCTCATCTAAAAAGCAAAAGTAAAAGTAATTTTATGTGCATGTGAATGCTGAACGACGAACTATAAAGTGGACAGAAGAGAGGTACTTGAAAGACGGATTTGTAGAAAAATAATGGCTGCGATAAAGACTACGGATCGTTGGAAGATGAGAAGTTACGAGGAGATCTACGAAAATATCGACAATATTTCAGGAGCAATGGAAAGTGAAGATTAGTTTTCTTTGCGCACCACTAACGAATGAATAAGAACACGATAACGAAAGGAATATTGCAGTATTTTGGAAAAAGAAATGTACATCAATATTTATTAAAGAAAAAAGGAACGGGCTAGAAGGAAACTACATCAAACAATCAGAAAAAACACAAAGAAACCTTTTGAAGAGAAAATACTAAGTTTAGGCTTTCAAGGCCGAAGAAATAAGAAATCGGTAACTACATGCGAGGAAGAAAGGAAAAGACAACTTGGAGAGAAAATGAGGGATTACTGGAAATACAGGAAACAACAGCAACAAATAAAGAAGAACTGAAGTCGTTACGCGTTCCTCGTTGAACAATATAAACACAAAAAAGGCTTCAATATGATAATAATACATAGTTTGTCATAAAATATAAAAGATTTTAATGTAGTAGTAATAATTTCCTTACATCACTGAAGAGGGTACAGCTTTAGCATAAGGCTTAAGAAATTGCAATTCAGAAAAATAAAGCCTTTTAAAATACTATGTCTGAAAATTTGTGAAGTACATGTCAAACAATTAATTTAAGAATCAATACAGCAGCAAACTCTCAAAACATTAACAATTCACGCAGTATAAAATCTAAGCGTGCACTTAGAATTATCAGTACGTTTCCAAGCACTACGATTGTGAACAATGATCTGTAAGCTATTGCTACGTGAGATCTTAAATGCGAGAAATATTGTTTGTTTCAGTTGTTTCCGTCTACATTCGCGAAGTTACTTTCTCTACTTTTTTTTGAGGGTCTTATCCTTTTCGGTCTCACTCTAGTTTACTTTCTGTGGTAGGCCGGTTCCACATGTGGACTCATGAAACGTGTTGTGTTTTTTGTTAGCAGCACGTACGTTTTGCCTGAGAGTGTGTGTCTTTACGTGGCTGGAATGTTTTCTCTGCTGTGGTCAGGCCACAAAGCCATCCACGTGGTAAGCCTTTGCGGAAGCAGCCGAGAAGTAATCCTATCTTAAACATGGATTGTCAAGTTTTAGAACTCATAGGCAATTTCGAGACTCGTAGTTAGCATTCACATGTTTCTCCGAAAGGTGTGTAGAAAATAAATGCTTCCACAAATTTAATTTTTTGGGGTGTCAGGAGTCATGACTTGGATTTACATCTCGTTTATCTATTAGCCATCTACAGGCAAAGTAGAGATCTCGTACAGGACAATTCTCTATTAGCCATCTGGAGACAAATTAAAGATCCTGTGCAGAGCAATACCTGCTGTATACGATATTTTTTTCTTTTACTGTAGGAAAAAAGTGAAGGTAGTAATTAAGACCTTTACAGTGATGGAAGAGATGCTCCTATAATTTGCAAACCCAATAGACTCTGGCAGCTGTGTGTGGCTTTCACCAGCTATTTGGTTAAGCATTTTCTTTTTTTTTAAAAAAATCGGAATATTAATTTATTCACTTACTTAGTACTTGGAGTGAGTATGCTGTTAGATACCTACATGCCTCGTAATTATATCAAAATTCAGTAATAAGCAGAACAAATAGTTGAACACTGGCCACAAACCGCCAGAATCAGGGGTTGAGGACTGATTCTAGCCACAACTGAAATTTTATAGAGAGCTTAAAAAAGTATTCTAGCGCCACTGCATTACCAAAAATAGACAGAGAAATCTTTCAGTACATACACTGGCCCCTACATCTCTAGCATTTGTAGACTTAGAGAAAGCTTTTGACAATGTTGACTGGAATACTCTCTTTCAAATTCTAAAGGTGGCAGGGGTAAAATACAGGGAGCGAAACGCTATTTACAATTTGTACAGAAACCAGATGGCAGTTATAAGAGTCGAGGGGCATGAAAGGGAAGCAGCGGTTGGGAAGGGAGTGAGACAGCGTTGTAGCCTCTCCCCGATGTTATTCAATCTGTATATTGAGCAAGCAGTAAAGGAAACAAAAGGAAAATTCAGAGTAGGAATTAAAATCCATGTAGAAGAAATAAAAACTCTGAGGTTCGCCGATGGCATTACAATTCTGTCAGAGACAGCAAAGGACTTGAAAGAGCAGTTGAACGGAATGGACAGTGTCTTGAAAGGAGGATATGAGATGAACATCAACAAAAGCAAAACGAGGATAACGGAATGTAGTCGAATTAAGTCGGGTGACGCTGAGGGAATTAGATTAGGAAATGAGACACTTAAAGTAGTAAAGGAGTTTTGCTATTTGGGGAGCAAAATAACTGATGATGGTCGAAGTAGAGAGGATATAAAATGTAGACTGGCAATGGCAAGGAAAGCGTTTCTGAAGAAGAGAAATTTGTTAACATCGAGTATAGATTTAAGTGTCAAGAAGTCGTTTCTGAAAGTATTTGTATGGATTGCAGCCATGTATGGAAGAGAAACATGGACGATGAATAGTTTGGACAAGAAGAGAATAGAAGCTGTCGAAATGTGGTGCTACAGAAGAATGCTGAAGATTAGATGGGTAGATCACATAACTAATGAGGAGGTACTGAATAGAATTGGGGAGAAGAGGAGTTTGTGGCACAACTTGACTAGAAGAAGGAATCGGTTGGTAGGACATGTTCTGAGGCATCAAGGGATCACTAATTTAGTATTGGAGGGCAGCGTGGAGGATAAAAATCGTAGATGGGGACCAAGAGATGAATACACTAAGCAGATTCAGAAGGATGTAGGTTGCAGTAGGTACTGGGAGATGAAGAAGCTTGCACAGGATAGAGTAGCATGGAGAGCTGCATCAAACCAGTCTCAGGACTGAAGACAACAACAACAACAACATACACTGTGCACCATCTGCAGTGCTGCTTCTAATAGCAACTTCATCTGTTATCAACTTTTTTCTCTTTCTCCAGAAGTAATGATTCCATTCAATGTATCGTCCCCGACAGAGAAACCTGTTCCTTAATATCGCATATCCACAACTCTTCGCTTCCAGTAGAGCTTACTGCTCCCGTATGACAAAAGATGAGATAGGTCTGCAGAGATTTCAGTTTACGTTATTATGTCGTTTAAAGTACACGCACTCACGGCGTCCTATTGTTAAATGTGGCCGTTACTACGCACAATCTAAGCAAGAAGTTTAGCGCGCCGTTAGCTCGGGCGTTAATCGTCGGTTTATAACCAGCAAACAAGTTGCACGACGCAGGGAGGATTTACAGCCAGCAGTGACCATTAAATGGGGGGCGCCGTAAGCCGATTAAAGTCGTCGAGAAGTTTAATAGCCGCTGAAGCCGCGAGAAGTCAACAGGAAGATTTTATGACAATGGAGACGGCCGAAACTGGACCGAGCAGCGTAAGTTTGCAGTTAAAGACATGTTACCCCCGCACGCTATTTGACCCGAGTTTACATTAAAAGCTGCACAGTTAGCTAAACAAGGTGTATCATGACTAATAACGAAAACTGACACGCGTGAAATTAAAGACAATAGGATCAAACAATAGGAACAACGAAGTCCCAGTAAACGTGTTGTAAGCGAGATAAATGCGAATTTGTGGCTACTAGCCACCATCGACTTCAATATGAATGTTTCCCCAGGTAGTACAAACGTATTTGAAATGTAAACTTTTCGATTAAGGCCCCATCTAATTAGTCTCAAACTTCAAGCATGGTCTCCCTTGACAAGAAACACAGCTTCAGCACGTTACATACGAAGGGACGGAGGCTGATTTTTTTTCCACGGATGTTTATTACTCCATTTCAATGTTTAGATGATCTTATTGAGAGTACTCCCCTCCTACTTGAATGCACTTTTTATAGCGCCTCTACCAATCTTCGAACACATGGTCCACACAATTCTTTATCAGGTCCTTGAGAATCGCCTGACTTTTCTTGAACACTGCTTCAGAGTTCTCAGATCGAAAGCCCTAAAGCTTTGCCTTCATTTGTGGTGAATAAAAAAAAAATCACAGGATGCAACACCAGGGCTAAAAGGATGCGGTACACAGATAAGGTTGAATTGAGCCAGAAACTGTAACGCATTGTCATGGTGAAGTCGTAACACACTCCGAGAAAGTTTGGTCGTTTCCTTGCAATGGGCTTCCTCAGTTTAGCCAATATCGACGTATAGTATGCTGCGGTAACAGTAGTGCGAGGGGGAACTGTATGCAGGTACATCATTGCATGACAGTCAAAAAATGTGACCACCATCATTTTCCATGCAGATGGAACAACTTTCACCTTTTTTGGGTTGGAGAACCTGGCGATTTTCGCACTGTGTTGTCTCGTTTTCCTTCAGCATCATAATGTGTGGTGTCACCGCCAGACACCACACTTGCTAGGTGGTAGCCTTTAAATCGGCCGCGGTCCGTTAGTATATGTCGGACCCACGTGTCGCCACTATCAGTGATTGCAGACCGAGCGCCGCCACACGGCAGGTCTAGTCTAGAGAGACTCCCTAGCACTCGCCCCAGTTGTACAGCCGACTTTGCTAGCGATGGTTCACTGTCTACATACGCTCTCATTTGCAGAGACGACAGTTTAGCACAGCCTTCAGCTATGTCATTTGCTACGACCTAGCAAGGCGCCATTTTCAGTTACTATAATTACTATCTTCAAGAATGTATTCTGAAGAGATAATATTGTGAATCATGTACCGTCAAGAGCGACGTTCATCATTAATGGATTAAAGTTAAGTATCAGACTAATTAGTCCGCTTTCTGAATTCTCATTCCTTGACATGTTCCAGACCTCACGTCAGTATAGTTCTTCCCTCTTCACGCCAGCCTGCGTGAGCTAAAACGCGTGCATTTCGGCCTCTACTCGTAACACGGTGTTGGCTCTTCTGCTAACACAAAATAATGATGCAGCCATCACTCCTCATCTGTAATGATGTAAGGCATCTCCTTCACCAGCAAAGCGACGCAACAATTCGCGGCTTGTCTCCATTCGTACAGGCTTTTGTTCGAGAATAAACAACGGTCTTACGGAGATGATCCAGCATAATCGTAAAGACACGGCTATATGAAATTCTCAACACTTTAATGAGGTTACATTGTATTATCCGTTGATCCCCATGGATAATCACAGCAGCTGTGTTGATGTTGACTTCAGTCACAACAGAAACCGAAACATGGATAATCACAGCAGCTGTGTTGACGTTGACTTCAGTCACAGCAGAAACCGAAACATCAGGCCCAACTTGCCTATCACGGACAAGTCTACTTCGTTTGAAGTCCTTGAACCACTTGAACACTGTTGCATGCAGCAGTGCATCTTCACCGTATACTGGCTGCAGGTTTCGTAGATTTCGGTGTTGTATCGTACTGCACCTCTCGCGCCACCTCTACTGTTTTGTATGCAAAATGCAAAGAGCTCCTACAAAATAGAGCTGTATTACCAACCTACCGAAATGAAAGTGCTGCCACCCATAGAGATTACATATAAAAACACGCTCTTTCCAAATATTCATTCAGCCTTTGTATTAAAATTCAGCGGACACTCGCAGCCGCTAAAGGAAGTATTCAACTTCTGCTCCGTGCAGTTCTTAAAACCCTTCAGCACATATGCTATACACTTTACTTTTGCCAGGAACTCAGGCAGAAAAGTCCAGAAGACTGAGGTCAAGCGATCTTGAATGCCAAGGTACAGGCCCTGTTTGATCTGTCCATCTTGCACCATATTGGAGTAGCAGACACCGTCTTACAACAGCAGCAAAAATTGTCTGTGTCTATCATATATGTATCACATTCCCAAACAATGGGCCATGGCTGTAATTTCAAGCCCTGTATATGGGGACGTAACCGAAAAATTTTACATTTCAGTGGTTCCTCGCAGGCATCAAGGGATCACAAATTCAGCATTGGAGGGCAGCGTGGAGGGTAAAAATCGTAGAGGGAGACCAAGAGATGAATACACTGAACAGATGCAGAAGGATGTAGGTTGCAGTAGGTACTGGGAGATGAAGAAGCTTGCACAGGATAGAGTAGCATGGAGAGCTGTATCAAACCAGTCTCAGGACTGAAGACCACAACAACAACAAACACCTTGCAACCACAAATTCACAATTATCTCGCCGATGGCCTGATTGTAGACCCGTGTTAACTAGAACGATTTTGCTTCTATTATCGTATACTTTCATCACCCGTGTCAATGTTTGCTGTTTGTTATGGTACACCCTGTTTGTATGATAAATGTAAGGAAAATGTGACACATTTTGCAAAACGAAAAAAAAAAAAACTGAAGCTGCGTCCAAAATAAGGTGGATTACTACCGTACTGGATTTCCCCGTGTTCTGACTATCAAGTGACTCATATTAGTGGTTTGATTTTGTGATGTCGACACGTGGCAGTCCATTGCTCGACTGACACGTCTCATGTTCTATTCGTTCTTTGATCTATGATCATTGCCAACTGTACTTTATTGCCATCAACTAAATAGTTAATAACTGTAACTGTAATGATTAACGTCAATGATTGCCAAGAGTAAGCAATGCTTCTATATTAATCCCTTCCTCTTCCTTGTGGCGGTTTTGCTAGTAAGTCAAGTCAGTGACGAGATATTCTGACGAACCTCACCAGGGGGGTGGCGGCGGAGGGGGGGGAGGGGTTGGTATGCGTGCTGCCTTTTCAGAGGACCAGATACCGAATCTGGCTTTTTCAGGGCTGGCGCCAGACGGGGGCCTTCCTGCACTTTTCGCGTAACTGCTATACGCTTTGCGCGATATTGATCCAGGGCTACTGGCGAACACCTGCACTTGTGGGCAGTCTCAGTTTTTACAAGCAGGGGCGTCCTCGCAAAACAAACTTCAAAAGAACTTCGTTTTGTGCCACAGATCGCTTTCCCGGAACTCTAGGCAAGGGGCAGTCAGTGAGATAAACATCTTAGCGTTCCGTGAGAAGTGGACGGGCTGCTTTGTCAACAGGTAGAGACCTGTTTCTCTCTGTAAAGCGCTGGGTCTGCTTTCTGTTGCCGCTTCGTGCGAAGTGAAAAAGTTGTGCGAGACCTCCTCATGGGCTAACCTAAGCAAACAGCGGAGTTAGGAAAGTAAGGACACCAGATTCCGTGAAGTGCGTACGTGGAGGTGATTGTGTTGGGCGAAATATCAAACCGTCTGAAGATGTGGGATAGTAGCTCAGAATTGTTTAATAACTGCAAGTCCTGGTGTGTAAGGATTGGTTAATCTTGAAAAACTTTTGCATGGAGGAAAGAGTGTTGTCGTGCTGTCGTGCTGACAAAAAGATCATTCGTCGGCACTTCGCACACCTCGCAGAGCTATTTTCACTGGTGCACCGGAAGTGCACTGACTTTCACGGTGCAAGTCCACGTAAAACACAAATAATCTTTGATGTATAACTCCTGTAAAGCAGTGCTCGCTCGTTTTTTAATACCTATGACAATACTTGTCACATTTTATAGCGAAGAATGTGAGGTGTGTGGGATACATATCCGGTTAACTGATGCATGAATAGTTCGCCTCCTAGTTATTTCGTACTGCACACATCCCACGTTATTCGTTATAAATCTTACAACTATTATGATAAATATTAAGAAGTAACAAGCAAAAAATTTCCTGGGCTATCTGTGTGGGGTCATGAATCTACACTCCTGGAAATGGAAAAAAGTACACATTGACACCGGTGTGTCAGACCCACCATACTTGCTCCGGACACTGCTAGAGGGCTGTACAAGCAATGATCACACGCACGGCACAGCGGACACACCAGGAACCGCGGTGTTGGCCGTCGAATGGCGCTAGCTGCGCAGCATTTGTGCACCGCCGCCGTCAGTATCAGCCAGTTTGCCGTGGCATACGGAGCTCCATCGTAGTCTTTAACACTGGTAGCATGCCGCGACAGCGTGGACGTGAACCGTATGTGCAGTTGACGGACTTTGAGCGAGGGCGTATAGTGGGCATGCGGGAGGCCGGGTGGACGTACCGCCGAATTGCTCAACACGTGGGGCGTGAGGTCTCCACAGTACATCGATGTTGTCGCCAGTGGTCGGCGGAAGGTGCACGTGCCCGTCGACCTGGGACCGGACCGCAGCGACGCACGGATGCACGCCAAGACCGTAGGATCCTACGCAGTGCCGTAGGGGACCGCACCGCCACTTCCCAGCAAATTAGGGACACTGTTGCTCCTGGGGTATCGGCGAGGACCATTCGCAACCGTCTCCATGAAGCTGGGCTGCGGTCCCGCACACCGTTAGGCCGTCTTCCGCTCACGCCCCAACATCGTGCAGCCCGCCTCCAGTGGTGTCGCGACAGGCGTGAATGGAGGGACGAATGGAGACGTGTCGTCTTCAGCGATGAGAGTCGCTTCTGCCTTGGAGCCAATGATGGTCGTATGCGTGTTTGGCGCCGTGCAGGTGAGCGCCACAATCAGGACTGTATACGATCGAGGCACACAGGGCCAACACCCGGCATCATGGTGTGGGGAGCGATCTCCTACACTGGCCGTACACCACTGGTGATCGTCGAGGGGACACTGAATAGTGCACGGTACATCCAAACCGTCATCGAACCCATCGTTCTACCATCCCTAGACCGGCAAGGGAACTTGCTGTTCCAACAGGTCAATGCACGTCCGCATGTATCCCGTGCCACCCAACGTGCTCTAGAAGGTGTAAGTCAACTACCCTGGCCAGCAAGATCTCCGGATCTGTCCCCCATTGAGCATGTTTGGGACTGGATGAAGCGTCGTCTCACGCGGTCTGCACGTCCAGCACGAACGCTGGTCCAACTGAGGCGCCAGGTGGAAATTGCATGGCAAGCCGTTCCACAGGACTACATCCAGCATCTCTACGATCGTCTCCATGGGAGAATAGCAGCCTGCATTGCTGCGAAAGGTGGATATACACTGTACTAGTGCCGACATTGTGCATGCTCTGTTGCCTGTGTCTATGTGCCTGTGGTTCTGTCAGTGTGATCATGTGATGTATCTGACCCCAGGAATGTGTCAATAAAGTTTCCCCTTCCTGGGACAATGAATTCACGGTGTTCTTATTTCAATTTCCAGGAGTGTATATGGGGCTAAGAAAAATTACTTTATAATATTTGGTCTCATTGAAAAATGTATTATATTAAAATTAATTCTAAACAATGATTTTCTGCTTTTTAGTCTTAGATGTATGAAGTTGCTCAATGGATTTTAAACATTTTGATGAGATTATATTTTTTTATTTGTATTATTTATATATACATATGCTTTGTACCTGCAGCTTCGCCCTGTGCAGGCATGTCACATATATTGCACATATCTCCTCCTTCCTCTGCCCATGTCCATTTACTCCTCCGCCTTTCTCAGCTCAGCCATGCCCATCTACTCACATACCGACTGGAACGCATTCTGATAGTAGCTGCTGGTACTGCAGCGCAGCCGAGATGTCGGGCGTTACCAACCTTTTTCACCAGATTATCTCACGTCGACTTGGTCTTGTCGCTTACGTTCCTACTTAGTGTAACTTAATTTGTCTCAACAAAAAGTGTTCAACGTAACAGCCTTTTTAGATACCCCATGAAACACATTATCCTCCTCAGACGTGATGTCCATTGTAATGGACGTAGTTTTCTCTCTTGCTATCAAAGACTTTGCATTTTACGTCCTAATACCTGCGGTTACTTTGAATGAAGAGTATGGTACAACCATCTGGCGGGAGGAACGTCCATTACGATCGCTTGGCGCCACGTAGCAGCCTTGTTTACGACGTGTTACCATGGCAGGTGAGTACTCCATTTCTGAGGTGTTTTAGAAACTTACTTCATTCAAATATGTACCTGTTGTGGACAACATCTATATGTGTTCTTTATATGGCTTTACTGTGTAATAAGTTTTGTAATAGTGCATGTGTCTTTAATTATAGTTACAAAATAATAACGTCCACTGCATTGAACATTGGGACTTCGTACCCTATTTTCGTGCATTGCTTCCTAGGCATCAGTGGTGATTATCTTCGCTAACTTCCAATACATTTATTGTTGTGAATTTGGCGAAAAGACATTATCTGACACACTGTTATCACTTTTTGTAAACGAAGTAGGTATTATGTTACCACAATAATTTTCTTAAAGGAAAGATATGAAAGCTCAGTTTGGAAGGAATTGTAGATCGTCTTTTGCGAGGAGACGTGTCAGATCTTGAGATCAGTGAAGAGGAGGAGGATGAAACTGATTTGCCAGACGATGCAGTGCAGCAAGCAAGACGATGTTCCTTCTCAAAGTGAACATAGTAGCAGCAGCACTGAGAATTCTGATGGTAATGAGACTTCTTCACAAGATCGCAGGATTCTTTGGGAAGAAAGCGAAAAATAAGCGTGATGCCTTCGTTTAAGTAATTTTCTATTGGCTCTGTGCTTTTACATTGTTTCCCATCATTTGAGTCAAAATTTCAGATTTGAAGGACTCAGGACTACCTCCTCGCCCTAAAAGCTGCAGAAGCAACGATAAGCAGGTCATGGACTATTTTCAACAATACATTGACTTGTCCTTTTTTAAGGACACGGAATTCCTCAGTGTAACATGACAGAAGAATTGTTTCTCTGAGTACCAAAGGATATATAATTGCCATGATTCACGTCTTTTTAAAATTGATATTTAGCGTTGATAGAAGTTCTTTCTGCCCAATAAGACTAAGTTTTGTTAACTAAAGTATCAATGAAGTACTTTTTACGTTTTTCACTTCCTTTCTAACGCTTAGTTACACGTCACGAAGACCAAGAGTCCAGTGTGATGTACACTAAGAAAAATCTTTTTTTTTTTTTTACTTCTTAAACTTATGTGAATTCCTTTTCACTATCTTCTGTTTAACAGGCACATACAATGTTCCAAAAAAATTCGTGACATTTGCCACCAGGTCTCAAGAGGCTATGCACTACAAATCAGAAATATGTAGAATATTTAATCTTGCTCGTAGACAGTTAAAGAAACGTCCATAAGGAAAAGCCAGGTAATAGCTGAAAAGTGGATTGTATCGGATAAGACCTGTTTCTAAGTTCTAGCGTTAGTGACAGCACCTACAGTCTCTGCAGTATGAGCTACAGAGGAAAGAGAAAATCCCTGATATTTTGAATCAAAGTAACAGTGTGTTTCGCAGTGGCAACAAGTTGTCTAATCCCAGAGAGTTTTTCCGTGCACAAACTTAACATTGGAGATTGTGTTTTTTTTTCGTAACTGACAGGTGTATTACATTTTTATTCTAGCTTTAGATACAACTGATATTGTTGTTTACATTGTAAATTGTGAAAATGTCAATCGAAAGTAATAATACCAGAACAGTGCTTTCAGATTTTTTCAGAAAAATGAAATTTCGGATTGTACCGGACAAAACGGATTGAATTTGAAAACTTTAATTTTTATAATTTTTTTTCTTTATGAAGCAAGCCTTCAGAAGTCAGGGTCTATATGGGATCAAAACAAAATGAGGGAAGCCGTAGAAAAAGTCAGTATTCTTAATAGGATAATCAGGGTAGCAGTGAGAAATATTAAATTCTAAGAAGTGAGTAAGTGACAGACTTAATAAATTAAGGTGAAAGAAATAGATACCCATGGAACCTGTTTTAGGAAATAATACAAGTTTTCCCCGCGAACATTGACTGACGAACAGGAAACAGTATTGTACGATCATCTTAGAAATCTGTAGCTTATGCCTTTCCAATGTTCAGATGTGTGTGAATTCCTAAGGGACCAAAGTGCTTAGGTCATCGGTCCCTAGACTTATACACTACTTAAAGTAACTTAGGCTAAGAACAACACACACACCCATGCCTCAGGGAGGACTCGAACCTCCGGCGGGAGGAGCCGCGCAGTCCGTGACATGGCGCCGCTAACCTCGCGGCGCTTATGCCTTTAATTTGTGTGAAGATGAGTTCTCAGATCTTATGTACAAATATTAAGAGGAAATGAAAATGAAGATTCGGTTCAATAAGACGAAAACGAAAACCGGTAAAGACTTTTTCCTATGATTTAATAAAAAGACATGAACGCTTATGGCTGAGGACAGCTTAGTGCGAGAGTTTCCAGCCAGCAGCAGGTTTCAGCAAGTAACAAATCGAAAGACTCTTTTCACAATCTGGAACAAGTGTAAGTTCATAGCCATTTACGATCCAACTGAAACTATTTTTAACAAAAGTGACTTCCAATTCACACATTACAACACAACCCTCCAAAAATTTAAATGGCCAAAGTGCAAAGCGTGGGAAAAATATTTAATAAATCGACAGGCGTATGTTCAAAAATGGTTCAAATGGCTCTGAGCACTATGGGACTTAACATCTGAGGTCATCAATCCCCTAGAACTCAGAACTACTTAAACCTAACTAACCTAAGGGCACCACACAGATCTATGCCCGAGGCAGGATTCGAACCTGCGACCGTAATGGTCGCTCGTTTCCAGACTGCAGCGCCTAGAACCGCTCGGTCACCACGACCGGCGACAGACGTAAGTATTTATGAAACAAAGTTCAGCAACTTTGTTAAGTAACTTATCATGATATTGGCTAGTGCGAAAAATGTTCCAACACAGCCTTCAGAAAATACACGGCCCAATCACATTAATATGAACACCACCTATGTTGGATGTAAGCGTGCAATAGCCACTTACAGACTGCAGGTGGCAGCACTGGCAGGGGGAGTATACAGGGTGATTCAAAAAGAATACCACAACTTTAAAAATGTGTATTTAATGAAAGAAACATAATATAACCTTCTGTTATACATCATTACAAAGAGTATTTAAAAAGGTTTTTTTTCACTCAAAAACAAGTTCAGAGATGTTCAATATGGCCCCCTCCAGACACACGAGCAATATCAACCCGATACTCCAACTCGTTCCACACTCTCTGTAGCATATCAGGCGTAACAGTTTGGATAGCTGCTGTTATTTCTCGTTTCAAATCATCAATGGTGGCTGGGAGAGGTGGCCGAAACACCATATCCTTAACATACCTCCATAAGAAAAAAATCGCAGGGGTAAGATCAGGGCTTCTTGGAGGCCAGTGATGAAGTGCTCTGTCACGGGCTGCGAACAAATGCTTGCTGGATGCGTGCATTTCGAACGAAGTATGGTGTTAAACCTCCTGATAGGTGGTGTATTAAACGTTGGTATTAACACGCTGAACAACTGTCGTCGATTCACTTCTGCCGTACTCAATAACACAAAAAGCTTTCTGTTGAGCGGTCGCCATCTTAGCATCAACTGACGCTGACGCCTAGTCAACAGCGCCTCAAGCGAACAAATGTACAACTAAATGAAACTTTATAGCTCCCTTAATTCGCCGACAGATAGTGCTTAGCTCTGCCTTTTGTCGTTGCAGAGTTTTAAATTCCTAAAGTTGTGGTATTCTTTTCGAATCACCCTGTATAAAACGTGTCAGGAGGGCTCTCGGAATACAATGTAGTTGTTGTCGTACGGCGGAAACGGAGCGCTTTACCTGACGTTCAAAAGCGCGTGAGCATTAGCTTTCGGACCAACGCTGGAAGCATTTCCAAAACGGCTAAGTTTGTAAACCGCCGTGATTAGAATATACCGTGCTTGGCAAAATGGCACTACCTAAAACCGGCGCCGAGGGAACTGTGGTGCACCACGGATCGTAGATGACAATGGTCAACAACGACTGCGGAGGTGGGTACGGGCGAACAGAAGTATCATTGTTGAGCAACCGACCGCTCACATGTACCAAGGGTCTACCAAGAGAGTCTCCTCAACGGCTATAGTTGAATTCTTTTACCTTGGCGGCTCGCGCATGCCCGCCCAGACGCGGGAGATTGCAGCGTTGCCAGTTGCACACGCCAAGAGAAGCAGCGCCATAGTATAGTTCGCAAACTTACGTTTGGGGGCAGGGCGCAGTTTATGAAGTAAAGCCATCTCTGCCGCATTAACCCTTTCGCTACTTCAGAGACGTGCTCCCTGCATTCCGCGCCGTGCGCGATTTTGTCGTCACTGCACTGCTCGCCTGTGCAGAGACATGGTATTCCGACTACTTGACACACTTATCATTCGATTTCACAAAAACTATTTGGCCCAAAAATTTGATTTTTACACATCTTCTTGACTGATACCTTCCCCCCATAAATGACTTAATTTTGTTTCGATGTTCAATGCAGTTATTGTGCAGCATTAAATGTAGTAAACCGTTGCACGAAATTTTGCAGAGGTTGCAGAGGTAAAAGTCCACATCGTATACATTCAGTATGGTCGACTTTAGTTGCCACTAGAAATTTCTGAAAATTACATTCAAACGAATAAAATTCATCAAGTAAGACACTACAATATTGTTTTTAAATAAAAAAGCAGCAAACAACATTTGAACTCAGAACCTTTAGGATAGCAGTCCCACAGCTTAACCATTACGCTAATGCAGCTCATTGTTCAACAGCATTCCTGGAGTACTTTAAAGAATCACGCAAAATACCGACAAACACTGTTGGTATGACTATGAATTACTCACGTTTCGTCGAAGTACAATAGGAAATAAATAATTACCACTGTTCTTTATTGCGAAAAAGCGGTTGGGGCGAATGAATTTCCTTGCTACCGCCTGAATTAGGAGGCTTATTGCTTGTTTGGTTTAATTAATTAATAGAATATGAAGCAGCTGGTATAAAGAACGCTTTTTCCAAACTTTCTTTTATAGAAAGTCTGCTATCAAGACATTGCTTTTGTTCAGTTACTTTATTTATGACTGAACGTTTCTAAAACTGAAGACACTCGTCCGTGCTCTGCACTGAAGTCGAGCTCTGGCAACGTCGTTCTCTGTTCATTGGCCGACTGTGTTTTGTGACGTCAGATGCGCAGAACGAACCTAAACTCGGCCGCCGTCGTAAATGACGCGCACTATAGTCACCGAACGTTGCTGTGTACGGTCCTCCCTGGTTCACGCAACCGTCCTGACTGCCGTCCATCGTCGACGAGGGCTGGAATTTGCACGCAAATACCGAACTGGACGTCCACTGATTGGCAACAAGCTGCCGCTTCAGATGAATCGCGTTTTATACTCCTTCGGACTGAAAGCAAACACCCCGCAACAATCGTCAGAAGGTTCCAGGCTGGAGGCGGAAGCATTATGATCTTTGAAATGTTTTCGTGGCATTCCCTGAGTGATCTCGTCATTCTGGGAGGCACAGTACATCAACCTTGAGGATCGTGTCCACACCTATATGAGGTTTTAATTTCCTCGGCACGAGGGCATCTACCAGCAGGACAATGCAACATATCATACAGCTCACAGTGTACGTGCGTGGATCTAAGAGCACCACAATGAGTTTAGCGCACCCCCCTGGCCATCAAACTACCCCAATTTAAACCCAACTGTCTGTCGGATCACCGCGCCATGGATCCTTAACCGAGAAATAAAGCGCAGCTGTCCACGGCCTTGGAGTCGGCGTAGCTCATTCCTTCCAGAACCTTGCTAACACACTTCCTGAACGTCTCGCAGCAGTTCGCCCTACAAAAGGAGGTTATTCTGACTTTTGACAGGTGGCCACATTAATGTGTCTGCACATTGCATTATAATTTCGAAAAACTTTCGTGTCCGACTCTACCCGACCTTCCTCTGCTCGCTTCGAAACAACCAGTTTTTGAAGTTTCAATTTACCGTTTAGAGTACGCTGTAACAAATGAGATGGTGAAATACTCCTCTTCAACTGGTTCACCATAGCAAGCACTCAAGTAATGCGCAAAATCTTTATTCCTCTTTGAATGATTTCGCATTTCTTTAGTGTAGTGTTGTGTCATACAGCCTATGGGTGTTTAAAGAAACATTAAGCACTTAGCTGTCTATCTGTGTCTTCGTTAGGTATCACGGAAACTGTCTTCAAGATTCTACTTATTAGACCAAGCTGATTGTCGAAGACACGAACATCGTAAAATACACTACTGGACATTAAAATTGCTACACCAAGAAGAATTGCAGATGATAAACGGTTATTCATTGGACAAATACATTATACTAGAACTGACATGTGATTATAGTTTCACCCGATTTCGGTGCATAGATCCTGAGAAATCATTACCCAGAACAATCACCTCTGGCCGTAATAACGGCCTTGATACGCCTGGGCATCGAGTATAGCGATGACGAATACACTCTTCCAATGTGCGTTCACCGCGATGTCGCCAAACACGGATGCGACCATCATGATGCTCTAAACAGAACCTGGATTCATCCGAAAAAAATGACGTTTTGCCATTTGTGCACCCAATTTCGTCGTTGAGTACACCATCGCAGGCGCTCCTGTCTGTGATGCAGCGTCAAGGGTAACTGCAGCCGTGGTCTCCGAGCTGATAGTCCACGGTGCTGCAAACGTCGTCGAACTGTTCGTGCAGATAGTTGTTGTCTTGCAAAACTCCCCATCTGCTGACTCAGAGATCGAGACGTGGCTGCACGATCCGTTACAGCCATGCGGATAAGATGCCTCTCATCTCGACTGCTAGTGATACGAGGCCGTTGGGATCCAGCACGGCGTTCCGTATTACCCTCTTGAACCCAGCGATTCCATATTCTGCTAACAGTCATTCGATCTCGACCAACGTGAGCAGCAATGTCGCGATACGATAAACCGCAATCGCGATAGGCTACAATCCGACCTTTATCAAAGTCGGAAACGTAATGGCGCGCATTTCTCCTACTTACACGAGGCATAACAACAACGTTTCACCAGGCAACGCCGGTCAACTACTGTTTGTGTATGAGAAATCGGTTGGAAACTTTCCTCATGTCAGCAAGTTGTGGGTGTCGCCACCGGCGCCAACCTTGTGTGGATGCTCTGAAAAGCTAATCATTTGCATATCACAACATCTTCTTCCTGTCAGTTAAACTTCGTGTCTGTAGCACGTCATCTTTGTGGTGTAGCAATTTTAATGGCCAGTAGTGTATTTTTACACAACACTTTGCTACATCCTCGGCCATCCAGTCGATTCCAAGCTCTTAATCACCCCTCGAAAATCTAAATTACAGAGTTATTACCCAGTGAGTTATGGTTTTCTCCGTCATGAGACTGTCGGTCCACAGAGCTCTTGCATTAATGATCTTTGTCCAGTGTCTGCCGTGTTGACGGTCCGTGGAGCAGCGTTCAGCGATGAGAGTGGCGTAGTGGGTGTGCTTTGCGCGTTCAGCCGCGAGATTGACACGACAGCGTTGCTTCGCGTCCCGTGTGTGTGTGTGTGTGTGTGTGTGTGTGTGTGTGTGCGCGTGTGTGTGCGTGTGGACTGCAGCCGCTATTGCGGCCCAGCTGTTAGGAATTCATGAGGACGCCCCTGTTGCGGCGATTACACGCTCAGTAAACAGCGGGACAGATGCGTATGCGTTTGGTGACAGCGGCCGTCGCTCGCTTTCCCAGGCTGTGTGAACACGCGCAAGTGCTCGCCCACTGCATTAAAACGGACGCTCCATCGCCAACCCGCAGGGACTGTTTCCAGATACTCTGGCAGCCCAACTTTATACGACGTGTTTACTTATTGGCTTTCAACACGACTTTGCTTTCACGCGCCGTTCTACTACTGATCCGTTCACTGTTTAATAGATTTAGGAACGTGTCCTGTGTCCAAACATTATCAAACAAGAAACCTCCTGGCAGATTAAAACTGTGTGCCGGACTGAGACTCGAACTCGGGACCTTTGCCTTTCGCGGGCAAGTGCTCTACCAACTGAGCTACCCAAGCACGACTCACGCCCCGTCCTCACAGCTTTACTTCTGCCAGTATCTCGTCTCCTACCTCATTCTATTATCAAACAACTCGGTGAAACCGATCTGTTGACACAAAACCGGCACGGATTGAAGACAAATCGTTTTCATCAAACATAACTGACTCTTTATTTACATAAAGTAAAGACTACTACCGTCCAGGAATCTCAAGTTGATTTTGTATTTCTAGATATCCAGAAGTATTTTGACATCGTTCCTCACAGGTAGCTTCTAATCAAACTGCGTCCATATCGAATATCGACTCAGTTGTGCGACTGGATTCGCGATTTACTGTCATTAAGGTCTCAGTTCGTAGTAAATGATGGGAAGTGTAACACCTACAGCGCCTCTCGGTGTTGAAAAAACAAAAATAGCTCCCAAATTAGCTCCCATGTCCTTAAAATATCAATTCACAAAATGACCAAAGTCCCCCCACAAGTAGTAATTACGAAAAATAAATAAAAAACAAATAGAGGGAAATATCTAGTATAGAAAGCAAAAGACTAGAAAAGTAAAATTTAACTACAAAATTTTAGAAACATGGGAAGGGGGAAAAACAGTAGAAAAAAATTTTTTTTTCCTACTGTTTTACCCCCTTCCCATGTTTCTAAAATTTATAGTTAAATTTAAAATATTAGTTATTCCAATACGTAAGAAAATCAATATTATAGTCATAGAACGTAGGTATGGGACACCAAAGATAGTGTTTATTGAAGTATAAATAGCCATACGTTGTAATTACGATACTCCAGTCTCTAGTCTGCTCTAGTTCGGAAGTTATTTAGAACGTACAGTTTTAGAGAACAACAATTGGGACTTTATTAAACGGGGATCAAGAATAGATCGTGACGAGATTGTTTTTGAGGATTGTCAATTCAAGACTTTAATTTGGACACTTACGTCCGCAGCTCGTGGTCGTGCGGTAGCGTTCTCGCTTCCCGCGCTCGGGTTCCCGGGTTCGATTCCCGGCGGGGTCAAGGATTTTCCCTGCCTCGTGATGACTGGGTGTTGTGTGATGTCCTTAGGTTAGTTAGGTTTAAGTCGTTCTAAGTTCTAGGGGACTGATGACCATAGATGTTAATTCCCATAGTGCTCAGAGCCATTTTTGGACATTTATCAGATTAGATAAACGTGAAGGTGAATAGCAATCTCTTTGGCTTTAATGTCAATTCGTGTGAATATTTAAATGCTTTACTGAATTAAGAATTTTAACCAGATTCGGACTTTGAATTGTGATAGTGGGGAAACTTTAACTTCACGCGACTAGTGATCATAGTTAATGACAGTTTGCGGATATTAAGTAGAAATATCTTATTTACCGAAAGGGACAGGATATTATCTAACATCTCTGATGCTAGTGGGAATCCTACTTAGACATCTAATGAAAGAACTTCTTTGAATGAGATCGTATGAGTGAACCTATTTATTAATAACTCTTGTCAATAAACCGACGTTGTTAATTTGAAACATAATACAAGTCTTGAACATTAGTTTAACTTAGATTGATAAACGTTAAGGTTACGTGATCTATGCCAAGAACCAACTAGCGATTCGTAACTAAAACAATTGAACGAAAGGTTAAAGTATCGTCGTCTGTAAACATTGGTAGTAAAGCTACTAAAGATTTTTTCTCTCAGAGTTGGGAAGACTATACGTGTAGTGACCGACGTTTAACATTCGGTTTTAAAAGTAATCCAATTGATATTTAGCCGGGACAATATTAAATAAAAGTAAAACCCTTCAATGACAGTCAATGTGTAAAAAATAAAATCAAACTTTCACCTATTAGACGAAAAGCGAAAACAGAAAAAGGGCTGCTACAGAAGTCATCAAGTGAAACAGAAGTGAAATACCGGGATCCACAACGAAGTGTTTTAGACATGCTGCTGTTGTTAATCTATACTCTAAGGGGAAAAAAGGAAAGAAACGGCGCACTACAAAAGAATTATCCGAATGTGATGGAAATCCGTAGATATGGTGTACATGTACAGACAAACAAATGGCTACAGTTTCAGAAAAACTGGATGATTTATTCAAGAGAAAGAGCTTCACAAATTGAGCAAGTCAGTAACCCGTTGGTCCTCCTCTGGCCCTCATGCAAACAGTCTGCTTTGCATTGGTTGAAAGAGTTGGCGGACGTCCTTCTGAGGAACATGGTGCCAAATTCTGTCCAACTGGCGCTTTAGATCGTCAAATTCCAGAGCTGGTTAGAGGGTGTTGCCCATAATGCTCCAAACGTTCACAATTGGGAACAGATCTGGCGACTGTGCTCGCCAAGGTAGCGTTCAGCATTCACGAAGATAAGCAGTAGAAACTCTCGGCGTGTGCGTGCCGGCATTATTTTACGGAAATGTAACCTTAGGATGGCTTGCCATGAAGGGCAACAAAACAGGACGTAGAATATCGTCGATGTAACGCTGAGTTGTAAGGACGCCGCAGATTCCAACCAAACGGGTCCTGCAGTGAAATGAACTGGCACTGCAAAGCGTTAGTGCTGACTGTCTGGCTGTATGGCGAGCGACAGAGAGGACAGCACCCCACCGCTGTCTGGTACGTCTCCAGACACGTCTTCGGTCGGGAATCTCATTGACTGGAGCAGAATTGACTTCAGTGGTGAGTCCCGTTTCGAATTGAGTCTCGATGACCAGCGATTGGCCATGGTCCTCCGAACAGTTCGGAAATTTGATGATCTAAAGCGCTAACTGGACAGAATTTGGCGCTAAATACCTCATGAGAACATCTAAAAACTCTGTCAGTCAATGCCAAGAAGGGTAACTGCTTGCGTAAGGGCCAGAGGGGGATCAACGCGTTACAGGTTTGCTCAATTTGTGAAGCTCTCTCTCTTGAATAAACCATCCATTTTTCTTAAATTGTAATCATGTGTTTGTGTGTAGATGTACCAGTACATCAGGCCAACCGATTTCCTTCCCATTCGGGTAATTTATTCTTGTTGTGTCCCTTTTTTATCTTAGAGTGTACATAAACGATAAGGAAGACAATCTGGGCAGCCTCTTAGATTGATTGCAGATGATGCTGTCGTTTATAAAAAAAATAAAATAAAAAAAATGGTTCAAATGGCTCTGAGCACTATGGGACTTAACATGTATGGTCATCAGTCCCCTAGAACTTAGAACTACGTAAACCTAACTAACCTAAGGACATCACACAACACCCAGTCATGTCGTTTACCATCTAGGAAACTCAGCAGAACACAGAAACTTATTTTAAACTTATTTACACGAGATTTCTACATGTTGCTAAGAGAGGCAATTAACCCTAATGAATAAAAGGTTTGAGCTTCTTCAAATGAATAGCCGGCCGCTGTGACCGAGCGCTTCTACGCGCTTCAGTCCGGAACCGCGCTGCTGCTACGGTCGCAGGTTCGAATCCTGCCTCGGACATGGATGTGTGTGATGTACTTAGGTTGGTTAGGTTTAAGTGGTTCTAAGTTCTAGGGGACTGATGACCTCAGATGTTAAGTCCCATAGTGCTCAGAGCCATTTGAACCATTTTTCAAATGAATACTAAAAAGACTCCCTTAAATCTAGGTAACACGATAAATAACACGAATTTAAATGGTGTAGATCACTAAATACCTAGATATAACAGTTACAAACGACTGAACTGAAGCCATCAAATAAACAACTTTATGGGGAATATGAATCAAAGGTTGCGTTTTGTTGGCAGAATCCAGTAAAGAGGATGCTTACAACAGGCTTGTGCGTCAGCTTCTGCAGCACACCTGCGAGGTACAGTATCCCTACCGGATTTACGGAGTACATCGAAGAAATTTAGAGATGGGTTCTGCGTAAGTACAGTAGTTAATTTTGTATTACCGAGAAACAGGGGAAAGAGTGTCAAGAAGATGATATGCGAAGTGGGGTAGCAATCATTAAAGCAAAGGCGATTTTCGTTGGAGAAATATCTGTTCAATAAATTTCGATCAGCAACTTTCTCCTCCCAATGCCAAAATCTTTTGCAAATATTGACATAATGTCCCTGTAAAACAAATCCATAATCTCTGATTTTAAAACAAATTTATTTCTTGTCTTGATTGCGTTAAATTTTTTAAATCACCGTTTTCGGTGCAACATGAACCAGCCCCAAATCGCAATGTATCGGTTAAAAGAGTAACCTCTCCAAGTATCAGCAAATTTACATGTTATTCGTGAAACAATAAAAATTTAAAAAATTAATGGAATCAAGACGCGTAATAAATCTGTTCCAGAATATTTTGTTGACTCCCACATAGGCTACATAGCGAAACATTGCTATTACAAGAAAATTGCAGAATTTAGAATTCGCTAGGAAACACTTAGGTGTTCACTTTTCCCAAGTGCTATTCGAGAGTGTAACGGTCGAGAAGGAGTCTCGCATAGGATTTATAGAACCACTTTCAAACACGCAGGTGTGACTAACATAGTACTATTGTAGATGTTATAAATTTTGGATACCAAAGCCAATCCCAATAGTGTAATACACAACATTGCAGCTTTTGGTTTACATAAACTTGTAAAACGCGGATTGAATGTTATCGCATGAACGCAGCTTCTGGGTCGAATAACACTGACAACATTAAGAGGAAAAATTAAATACGATTTGAGATTCCAACCGGCCGTTATTTGAAATGTTTTGTGCGATATGAATTACCATTTTAACTGCATCACAGCGCCGTAATCCGGAGGAGGCAGAGCAACATAGCTGTCAAGATTGCACTTTCGCTTTTCACCCAAAGTTTGCGAAGACCGCGAATGACACACCAATGTTTCCTTCCCGCCAGAGGGCAGAAATATCTTGGTGGCAGAATTTCATCTCTTACCTGGATGTAAATGTGAACCTTCACTGATTTACTTACAGATATACTTGGTTGTACGAAAAGAACAACCAATCACAGCCCGGAATAGTTACGGATGAAATAAAACGGGTCATAAATCTCAGTTATTAAATAAATGAGTAAATAACGTCTCTCCCATCAAAACATGCACAGCATCAACACACTTCGAAAGGAGACGGAAAACTTGTTCGGAATGCTAAACTCGAATATATGCACATGTTAAATGACGGCTGACATCGACCAGCTCTCCTATGAAAAACCTGTTTTTTGCACGAACAGACGGGCATCTGTAAATAACATATCACGCGTGCGAAACTTACCGCCTTCATTAATCCCAGTGTCATCTCATGTTTAGCTAGTTAAAAAGAAAATTTAAGTTGTAATTTCTATGTAAGACATTTTGCATTAATGTACTTATAAATTGTAGTTCTTTTACAACTTTCACCGTTTTTAGTATAGCCCACAGCTTCCACAGACGTACAGTTTTGCACAATCGGAAATTATTCTGTTTGGTTTATTGCATACGCATATGGTGGGGGAAATGTTGTACATTAGCCACAGTAACCCTGTCACAACCTAGTGACCGTTCCGAAACCGCAGTAAGCATTCATCTCGTCAAAAAATTTCCTGCAACAAAACATGATAAAGTTCGTTTTCAAAAGTTTGTCGCCTGATGGAAAGTTGAAGAAAATGCATGTACTGCCGCATTTATATCTGAAGACATTATCAATAGAATTGCCCAGAGAAATAACTACTAGCAAGGAAACAGAACTGAATAATCATATGACGAAACGACGTGGAGAAAGGTGAGACGTAACGGAGGAAAGTTCTGTGGGAAGAAGGAAAAAAAGCACGCTACAGCCTTCAGTACTCAAAACTGATGAATTTCAGACAGTCTGACAACGACACGAACGAACAGAAAAGCGTCTGAGAAGCTGTTCACATCACAAACTGCTCACACTGTGGACCGGGAGAAAGAAAATGAGGTACCGGGTCCCGCAACATTTGACGTCTTTATATCGACGTTCAGTTGGTTGGAAGCTTAACAAAAATTCTGTACTATTTTCTTGACGACTTTGGAATAAAAATGTTGCAAATGTTCAGATAGCAAAATAAATTGTCCTCAAGCTGAATGTATGTTCTGACATCACGGTGCTTCATTAGGGATTGTCCTGCTGGAGATGGTGTGCCGTGCCCTTCTTCCTATGTCTGAAATGATCTGTCCCGCACCATAGACGAGACCCCGTACTTTGACGTGGAATTCGAAACACGTTAAAAATTGGCGTTTTTCACTTACGCAAATCATTACTAGAGACCTTAGTGAAATAAGTGACAGAAACGAGGTAAAGATCGATGGAAGAACGGACACCTAGACATCGAAAGAAAAAGACCAATTGGTAACATAAGCTTCTGCGTAATTTTTTACCTAATAACTCTTGGCGATTAGAGATTGTAGTTTGTTAAAGACATGAAAGACTACAAGATTGAAGGAAAATGGGCTACGAAACAGCCGCTAAATGCATTACATATCATCTTCAGTAAACTTCGAAGCTCAGGGGGTAAGTAAAACGCGCGAACGACTTTTCAAGAAAGAATACAAGTAGAAATGAATTGCTGCCGTGAATTTCAAGTTCATGCGCGCTAGCGTGTCCCGTTGACTGTTGTACTCGAAGTGGCCATTGTCAATAAAATTATGCGCCCTATGCAATTGGAAGGCGCAGCGCGACTGCTCACTATACAAGTTGTCATTGGATTCAGTTTTCCGCCTCTGTGGTGGAGCGGAAATGGCGTCCAGTCCAAATCGCGAGTACAACTGAGCAGCTACTTCAAAGGAAAGCAGCGGTTACCTTCCCATAGGCTGACATTAACGGCCGGGTGACCAGCGTGTGTCCATTATCGTCTTAGCAAGGTTGCGAAACTGCGATCACTTGGAAGTAACGGCCCAGTTCGACTACAGCGCCACTGAATTTAGTTAATTTTGGCTACCAAACAGAGGATGAACTGCTGCACTATACTAAGAGTTCAGTGGAAGGGTGTAAACAAAGCTGACTCCTTTAAGAGAAAGCAGTATGGCAGCTGGTAATAGAACTCGTAACCTTGTAATAGGACATCCTTTCGTTGAGTACACACATGCGTCTGCTGTGAAATAAAAGTAGTCACGTGACGTAAAAATAAGCAACCAACAGCCATCTAGCCCACATCCTATTTTTGCCAATTCGAAGTCTCCTGGCCTCGGATTTCCGGTAGATTTTGTTGTTCCGCTCCTGAGTACAAAATTCTTGCTGTCTTGCTTTTCTGTAACGTACCTTGTGACGTACCAAATGTTCCTGGTTGCTGGGTATTTCTTGGTATTTTCCCTCCTACGTCGACGTAACTACACATATTCAGTACCAAATTTTCTGACACATTTCGCCTTACCGATCAGTCTAAAATATTTTATTCCGCTGTTTTCAAAAAGATGAGAGTATAAAGCCCAATCAACATGATAATGACAACGGGAAATCTCGGAGGCTGACGCATCATGCAACAGCTGAAGAAAAACTGAGCTGCACCTGAAACAACAAACGCTTTACAATATGCTACCACTCAGTTGGACGATGACGTATCTAATCTGCAGAGTGATACCTAACAACAGCTTTGGATATCCCAGCTACTGGAAGCTCTCCCGGGAGTGTTGGCAATCGTACTGTTCGGGAGTTTAGTCCATTCTCCTGGCATTGAGCCGTTCGCATTTCTCTCTCGACTTACCTGGTTTCCAGCTCGGCACTAGTCTGGCAGGAGTGCATGGTACTCACCTTGAATGACCGCGACTGTGCTGGAAGGATCGACCCAACTGGCTGTCACAGCACTTACCTTGTTCTCGCATGCCTTGTGGCAGACGAACTTGCACACTGAAACAAACAGGATGTTAGCCATCATTTACCGAAAAATCATTCTGTCAAGAAATCCTTAACATGTCATTTACATACAAGGTGAATCAGCTGTCCCTGCCTATAGTTTTCGTGCAACCCACAGTGCCTTCAAAAACCACAAGCGAGGTTTTTTTTACTCACTCGCTCGCTTCACAAAAACTATTAGCCTTACAGAAATAGTGAACACGACTTTTTTGCAGGAATTTTAATGTAGTTAATTTTTGTAGTGGGGTACGTTTCCGATAGGGGCTGTAGTTTTCGAATTATTCATGAGAATGTACAAATGTGACCTTCAAACGCGTTCCAATACAAAATTTAACTACATTAATTTTCATACAAATAAATTGTGTTTTTAAAAATCTCTCACGTGATTCTTGAAAGCGTTGATGGTTGTAAAAAACCTAAATCAGGGGCAGCTGAATCACCCTGTATATTCGTATTTACCGACAATCTCAGCATTACATTAAAAACGACTAACGTATATTTTTCTTTCTTTGATAATGAGCTAGAGACTCCTAACTGTAAGAGACACTGTTATGATCAGGCAGTGTCGTTATTTAAAGCAGCCATACACATAAATGAGTGTTTTACAAGCATGCCTGGGTATGCTTGCTTCAGCAAGCATGCACAAATTCCTGACGCCTACACGAGGTTCAAGCATGCTTGTACAAGCATTAGTTTGTTTACCAGATAATGTCAAGAGCAGACGACGATGTGCTGGCTGTGGTAGCCTTTCCGCCTGTGTTAAAAGAAAGACTGATATATAGAGTAAAGAATGGTTAAAGAAACGAAAATACTGTTCGCGTATTAACTGTTTGAAGTAGACGCGGTATGGAAACAGTCTTACAGTACTGTCTATTTTCTTCTCTATTTCTACATGTAGTATTGTATTCTTTGACCTGACCCTCAGTACAGTATAACCTTTGTACAGAATGTAATTTAACAGGCCCAGATAAAAATAAAATCAAACCAGATAATTGGCAAATGCTTGCACAAGCCTCCCTATTCGTGGTATGAATGCTCAAACATACACGCACTTGAACGCTTGCACAAGCACGCATTATCGAAATTCAATCAAGCATCAAGCTGCTTGTAGAGTACTGATGCTTGTGCAAATTTATTCTAAACACTCTCAAGCATGCTTGGCCAAGCACGCTCGTCACGTATGCTTGTCAAGCATGCAGTCACGTGTGGGGCCGTTTCTAGGGACCTCAGAAAGTAAATTACACATGTCCTCCCACGCCAAGACCACTGGGCCACCCGAGTGGCGCATTGTTAGAAGAGAGTACACGTTCTTAATTCCCTTAAGACTCAGTTCTGCTGCAGTACGGATAACAGCTGCGTCACAGTGTGAAACTGCACGGCGACTGCGCACGTGTTCCAGAGCTGATGTACATGGGACAGTATGGTTTTTGTGGCAGAACGTAAAGAACACGACGCGTGGAAAATTAAGCAAAGGCATTGTCTTCCAGCACAACGATGTAATTCCAAACGGCGCTCGTAACATAAGCTTCGATCCGACGTTTTCGATGGCAGGTTTGGAAGTACCCACCACAGAGTCCAGATCTCACACTACGTGATTTCCATCTTTTTGGCGAGGTGAAAGAACTTCTCCGTGGGGAAAGAGATTTTCTAACGACGCGGATATTCACACAGTGGTTCTCGAATGGATCCGTGACCAAGCACTGGCTTTCTATTGACGAAGAACTGAACGATTGTTGGAAGGTTGCGACTGTTGTTTCCTTACACTAGATGGTTATGTTGAAAAATCGTGTCATGCACCTGTGTCACTTTGAAGCGTAGTGTAGCATTCATAAAAAGTTACTTGGTCTGCCACAATAATGTACAACTTACTTTTGGTCTCCTCGTACTATCACTTCTGACTGCCATCGGCCACTTTCATTTCTATGAATTTACTACACACAATCATCTTATATTACTTCCTTTGCCGCCAGTTATTGAGTTTTCTACGCCATGATTCAGCAGTTCCTTGGCGGACAAACATGTTTTCAGAAATTATTATAGTTTTCTCCCCCCATTTTCGTTTTACATACTGTGTTTGTTTACGTTTCATGAAAGTGATATAAACCTGTGAGAACCTGGAAGTCAGTATGCTAAAACGAACAAAAGTACTTGACATTTATTTATTCTTTCTCTACTCCATTCCCGCGCAACAGACGAATTCTGTTCACTGCCAGACGTGAATTTTTGAATTTGTGTCTGATGTTGCTCAAATACATTTTCCTTGAACATAGAAACAGCCAGAAGTAAAATGGCTGGCGCTTTGTCAACATTTTAAACATCCTTGATGAAGTACTCTTTAACTCACGAAAAAAATGATTGTCGAAAGAGGACACACATATGTTTTTACGGAAATTTATGTATGTACGGATGAACTGGAATCAACTCAAAAATGCAAAAGATGATAATAATAATAATAATAATAATGGTTGATAGATCCTCCATCGGGCGCCTCCCCAGGTGGCGGATTGGGGAAAGCCTCCCAGATATGGGTGGCACCGAGGAAATCAAATACTCGGGGCGGACCAAAACTATCACATCCTCGAGGATAAGTACCCGGAGTAAAAACCGGCGAAACGAAGAAAACTAACACAAAAGCCCAGACACGTCTGTGTGGTAACCACCGGTACTCTGGCCAGCGTCTGTCACCAATGGTGCGGCTGATACGAGCTCCAGGAACTGAAAATCCCTGGTTCTACCAAACTGGCGCAAGCCAGACGAATTACAAGCATAATGGCAAGTACACCTAAAAACAACATTACCCCAGGTGGACGATCCACCCGTCGCAAGACGGCAACCAGGCACTCGGATTCTGGGGGACCTGGAGATGCACTAAAGGGCGAGTCGGAGCGCTCTGGCAAACTACCCAAGAAAACACACACATACTTTGGCACCTTCAACATACAGACACTAATACAAACGGGAAAATTACACAATCTAACAACGGAACTCACCAGTCAAAAGATCTCGATCCTAGCGCTACAAGAAACAAGATGCACGGATTCAGACACAATAGACTACGGAAACTACAGATTCTTCAAGAGTGGAACCAACAGGAAAATCGGCAAAGGAGGAGCACTCCTCGGCATGGCCTTCGCAGTAAACAAAAACATCCTAGACTCAGTAAAAGAAGTCAACGCGATCAACAACAGGCTCATGACCATGCGAATCAAACACGCCAACAAGAACTACACCCTCATCAACGTACATGCCCCCACGAACGCAGACAACAAGGACAAACCGGAAGAAACAGACAAATTCTGGGACAAACTCGAAATCACCCCGGCAAAAATACCCCAAGACAACGCGAAAATTCTACTAGGCGATTTCAACGCGCAAATCGGCAGAGGAAAACGCTACAGAAAAACAGTAGGAAATTTCCCTGCACACAAATTCACCAACAAAAACGGCACCAGACTGATCGAACTCTGCCAGCAAAACAACCTCAAAATCATGTCAACCTCCCTGATGAAAAAGCCCAAGAAACAAAAGACGTGGCGATCACCAGTCCACTCACTAGGCGAATTCCAGATAGATCACGTGGCAATCTCCTATGAATACCAGAAAGAAATCCACGACGTCCAAGTGAGAAAAGGCGCCAACATAGATTCGGACCACTACCTAACAAGAATCAAAATCAAAATCAAACTCACACCAAGAAGACAACACAAAAAGAAATTGACCTCACCGAAATTTGATACAAGAAAGATCAGAGAATCGAACATCACAGAACACTGGGAAAAACAAGAGGCGAAAGATTGGACCAGCTTTAAACAAAAAATTGTGAACACAGCCAAAGAACTGATCCCGCTGACTAGAAAACCCAGGCACCCTTGGTGGAACACTACCTGCGAAATCGCCCTACAAAATCGAAGAACAGCTTTCACAAACTACAACAGCAACAAAACACGAAAAACACAGGACAACTTCTATGAAATTCGAAGACAAACATCGAAAACAATAAGACAAGAGAAACGCAAATACATAAACGATCAGCTAAACTCCATCGAAGAAGACTTCAGAAATTTCAACACTCGGGATTTCTACAGGACGTTCGCCAACCAAGTCAAAGGATACTCACCACAGAACCTCTGCTTCAGAAAAGAAGACGGAAAACTGGCACTTACCAACAAAGAAAACTGTGAAGAGCTCGCGAAGTACTTTTCAAAATTACTAAATTGCCCGGAACCTAACTCAACCTTCGAACCCCGAGAACCGGCCAACGCACCTGAAGACTCACCATCACCAACAAAAGAAGAAATCCTCCACTGCATAAAGAAACTGAAAAACAACACGGCAGCCGGTGAAGACGGAATAACGGCAGAACTGCTGAAGAACCTAGGACCAAACTCGCTAAACGAAATCACACAAATCATACAGAACACCTGGACAACCGAAATCATACCTGACGACTGGAAGACCGCACTCATTCACCCGCTACACAAGAAAGGTGACAGGACAGACACAAACAATTATAGAGGAATTTCCCTGCTACCGGTCATCTACAAAATTCTATCAACCTGCCTTCTCACCAGAACGCAAGGACAACTGGAACCCGCCATCTCGGAATACCAAGCGGGTTTCAGACCCAACAGAGCCTGCCCCGAACAAATCTTCAACCTGAAATCAATCATAAAATCCCACATGACAAGCCCCAAAAAAATCATCTGCACTTTCGTCGACTTCAAAAAGGCTTACGACTCGATCGACAGAAAGTCCCTCATCCAAATCCTCAGAGAAAAAGGCCTAGACCAAAAGACCCGAAGACTAATCGAACAGACACTAACCAATACAAAATCCAAAGTCAAATTCATGGGCGAAATCTCGGACCCCTTTGAAATCCACACTGGCCTAAGACAAGGAGATGGACTATCCCCGCTATTGTTCAACATCGTCCTGGACAAAGTAATTAGCGAATGGGAAGCTGAAGTCAGGAGACAAAACACCTGGAGACCAGTCACATTAGGAAGGAAAAGACTGGAAGTCCCTTACCTAGCATTCGCAGACGACCTAGCGATACTGACCTATGACCCAACATCAGCAAAAACACAGATCGAAATCCTGAAAGAATGCGCCGAGAAAGTCGGCCTACAAATCTCTTTTGAAAAAACGCAAGAGAAGGCGACGACATCACAACCAAGTACGGCAAAATTAAAGGGGTCACACACTTCAGATACCTAGGCGAAATCATCGAACCGACCGGAACAGAGAAACTGGCTTACGAAGACAGACAACAGAAGACACGGAAATCACTAGGCATGGTACGAAACGTCTACAACAAACAATGCATTTCCAGAAACACCAAGATCAGACACTATAACACAGTGATCAAACCCACCGTACTGTATGCCAGCGAAACACTAGCACTCAACAGGAAAATCAAAATTGAAGAAATCAAAAAAGAAGAACGCAAAATCATGAGGAAAATTTTAGGAGGAAGACCCACACCAGGTGGCTACAGACTACAGAAGAACTCAACAGTAGAAGCATATTCGAACATCGAGAACGATATGAGAAAAAGGCGCCTTAAATTCTACGGACATTTAGATAGACTCCCTGAAACAAGACTCACCAAGAAAATTCTAGAACACATCAAGACACTTAAAGTCTCGACACCCTGGATGGAAGGAGTCCGAAAAGACCTACAAGCAATTGGCACCACAAACACCACAGACAGAAGCACCTTCCGAAAACACATAGACAATTGGGAAGTAAAGTCAGAAGCGCTAAAACAGCGGACCAAACAAGAATGGTCTGAGGAGAGAAAAGAGGCCCTCTCCAAGAGAATGAAGGAGTACTGGAAGGACAAGAAGAACAAGCCTTCAAAGTCATAAGCTTAACGATTTCCTTTTAGGGAAAATTCGCCAACAATATTAAAAAAATAATAATATTAATAACCAGACATAGCGTCTGAGAAAAGAAAGAAATAATAATAGTAATAATAAGGCGCATGACTTGGAATAGTAATAATTCTTAAGCAATGAAAGACAACACATTCACTGTTCCTTTATAAAAGACGCTTTAGACGTGTTCAGATACACGTCCGACTTCATTCATACTTTCTTTTCGCTTCTACTTATTCTTTACTGCCAGAATTGAGCATAATATGAATCACGTATTTAACTACACGTTTGTCTGCACAGATTTCATTTCTTGTAGTTATTCACTAACTAAAGTAAAAAACTTTGTTCCATAATAATGTAATGCATTACCTTTTCACTTAATGCAATAAATTCTTTCATAGCCTACAAAAAGCTTTACAGAAAGTAAAGTTAAACGGAATTAGGATTCTTCTTGGAGACTACAACACTTTTTGTCCACAGAAATGCTTGACGGAGTAATTATTACGTTCATACTAATATCAATGAAAAAATTTCCTTTTTAAAACCATCATACCTCTCAAGAAAAGATATACAGTATCATTTGAAGATTTACTAAGCATATTCTTGATCAGCTGCATAAATATAATTGACAGTCCACGATAGGTTGTTTTCATTGTTATTTTTTTGGGTTTAGTTTCGAGCTTACGCTACTCCCCGAATATGAGTTTCTCCAATATTCGCTTTAGTTGCTATATATCATTTTTGGGCCGGTCGATGTTAAGTGAAGCCTGCGACTGGCATTTCGTAGAGTCTGGCAACAACTCGCCTGAAACTTTTCTCATTTACAAGTGGAACTACAGAGTTCGAGTATCCGTTAGGTTATGCAGGTGTCCATAGCAGGAGCTCAAGCTTATGTTAGACAAGTTAAATTTAAGAAGTGTTTCTCCTTCCCGAATATCTCAGCCATTAACTAATTCTTCGGTTATTCAGGTATTATTTATGTCTGTTAGATGCGCAGAACAACAATGTCAAACACATCTGGAAGATTTATTATAAGCTCAAGATCAAAAAGATACATCATTTTATTCTGATATTATAAGAAACTTTCTTGGGAACTTCAGAACAGAAAACTACGAGTTCCTAGCTGAAAGAGTGGCCGTGCGGTTCTAGGCGCTACAGTCTGGAACCGAGCGACCATTACGGTCCCAGGTTCGAATCCTGCCCCGGGCATAGATGTGTTTGATGTCCTTAGGTTAGTTAGGTTTAATTAGTTCTAAGTTCTAGGCGACTGATGACCTCAGAAGTTAAGTCGCATAGTGCTCAGAGCCATTTGAACCATTTTTTTCTAGCTGAAATTCTATTAAATGCGTGATAATTATGACTTTAAAGTAGAATAAAATAACTATACCGTTGAGAAGCGTTCAGATATTAAAACTACATTATTAATAGAATATTTTTGAAGGATAATAGAACGGTTTGAGAGAATAGATAGTGCATGCGTCGCAGGATTACTGTCAAAAATTGTAGTTACCGGCGCATGTACCTCGGGAGTAAGTTCGTCCACTACAACTGGGTACTAGTAATATATGATGCCTAAATTTCAAAACCAGAGTTAACCAACCATATTCACTAGCAGACACAATAAAATAGTAGGAGTGGCTTACAACATAGACGAAACACCTTTTTTTTCAGCGTTTACGTAACGAATCTTTTAAATGTTAACAACGCAAATGCTGAAACTGCACTCAACGATTCCCAACTTTAACCACTCTCAGTCCTGTTTGGATATGACTGAACCGAGATTTCTGCAACCATACTCTCTGTTTACTTATTAGGTCGGAAATAATACACATATAAGATGACATGTGCAGTATTTTAACAATCGACTCCAAGTTTTGTGATCGGGTCCCACAGGTAGGTTCTCCTCTTGGCTTTTTATTAGCTTCTCAAGTACCCTATTAGAATTTCTTCCGCTACATGTATCTTGGCGTCGTTTTAAATTGAACGCACTGTACCAATAACACTAACAATTACTCTCTATCTTTCGCTCTTTCTCTTCGTAATTGTTTCTTTGTGTGTGTGTGTGTGTGTGTGTGTGTGTGTGTGTGTGTGTAATTTAAGTGGTTCTTCAGATAAAAACCGAGGAGCAATCAGCAAGTATCCAGTCTGATTACATGCAACGTTTCTGTACGGCGAGCTTCCCCACTGCTGGCGATAAACGCGACATGAAACAATAACGGAACTAAAGGCCACAAAGCAGCTCATACAAACAGCGTCAATTACCAAGTACAGGGGTCGGTCGCCAGTGGTAAGTGCCAGGCCATCAGCTAACAGCCGGCTCGTAAAGCGAAGCGCGATTTTGCCTGTGCTGTACCAGCATTGCCTGACGCTGCCTCTGAGGCTCCCATTTGCCCGTGCCGTTACTACACGCTCCCGCACACTTTGTTGTGTTACTCGTGTCGAGATAATGGCCGTAATACGAGTGCTTCGGTATACTCCCCATGAAGCCTATTGCACTTTGAGATACTGTTATGACGCCGACAACCTACTGATCGGCTAAGCGTATTCAGCAGCAACCGGGATTTCTGTTTTATTTCTGACGAACAGACGATAATTGCCACCAGCGTAGATAATTAACGACTTCGTTATGAAATTAGCTCGATTACTGAGCAGAAAAAGTGTCTTTGGAGCTGTACGTAGTTGAAATATATCGGATATTTCGTTTGTCGAATTTTGTTCAGCGCTGGAAACTGTTGGTTTCACAACTTCTTTTTAATCTTTTCTATAAAAAGCTGTAGTTGAATTAGTACAGGAAACAATAACAAGAACGGCAAATTTCATCGCTGTTATCGGTACGTTAATTCCAAATTGTTTCTCTATACTACCCGTATTATATCCATTCTCTTTGTCAGGATTAAAAATAGATGTTTTATACGTGATGGAAAAAAAAGGATCAAAACGTCGTTTGAAGCCACTCTGAATAGTAACGAAACTGTGACAGCGCAAATGGACAGTGATCTCATCGTTGATGCTACGCATTTCAATCTGACTTTTCATAAGCACATTGCTGACGGATCCCGCGTTTAGTCGTGCTTCGTGCGCCAAGCTTTACGGACGGATCTCGACATAACTTATGTTCTCTACACGCAGTCTGTGGATGCCCTCTGCTGTTATATATTTGAACTACTTCGTCTATTTAGCTCCTTACACTTGTAGTCAAAGTGTCAGACTTAATTGGTTCCATATACTTTTTGTTTATTTAGCATTTTTAAGGTATTTTGGTATTTAAAATAGTTACTATTATCGTTTTGAAGATCCTTCTAGTGTTAGAGATAGCCCTATTCACAAAAATGATGTGACGTAGCATGTGAAAGTTGCTGAATTGGACGGGTTACTCCTGTAACTTAAATATCAGATCTGAAGATGGTTCTGAATGAACCGAAACCGGTCATATGAATAATAAAAAAAATTTGCAATCAAGACGGATTTAAAGTAACATTATAAAATTCACTGATTGCTGTTATCCCATAAGACATTATGTCTGTTTTTGCAAAATATTCACAAAAAGTTCGCCTCCTTAGCTGAGTGGCCCGCGCGGTTGACTGTCATGCAAAGGACTCGGGTTCGATTCCTGGCACAGCCATGGATTTTACATTGGTGGGTTACAATAATTTAACATTATTCCAATTGTTTTAACATTATGAATGCGTTCTGTCCACTTTCCGAGATTAGGGCAGTGCTCGGTTCTGTGAAAGGTGATTCGGGCTTATGAAGCCTGGCATATATGAAATTTCATGTCAGTGTGGGAAGGCTTACATCGGCCGTTCGATTCGCATAGTTCAGGATGGGTGCGTGGAATATCGCCGTCATACGAGGCAACCACAGCTGGAAAAATCGGCGGCAGCAGAACACTGCTTAAACGAGAGACATGGAACGAAATTTGACGCTTCCGTCTGGAACATTGTTTACGAACAGGAAACTGAAATTCGGTTGGCGGACAAGTTGATTAATAGAGACAATGGTTTTTCTCTTAGTTGACATGGATACCTGTTCCATCCCGCTTCAAAACAGAACGAATTCAGTGCGGCCAACACGAATGTTTGAAAACAGTCTTTGAGTGCGATATATCGTTGCCACCGGTATTCTCCTAATGGTGGCACCATCTGTCCAGTCTTGGATGTCAGAAACAGTGATGGGAGGCGCATGCGCTGCGTGCGGTACGAAGGCCTATATAGGACGACGATCTGAAGCCTTGGTAACAGTTTTCAGCGGGATTCAGCAGGAGCAGCTGCGTTCTTCTGAAGATGGTCGACACTTGGATCGCCGAAATATTGAATCACATTGATTTTAGGATTCGGCAGCAAACCCGAGGATACTTTCAAGACTTATTACTATGGGAAAGCCTACAAAGTCACAAGAGGTAACTATATTTGTAGGCCTAGCAGAGAACGTCATCTCCTACTCGTCTTCCTCAATCTTCCTAGCGATTGCTGTGTGGTTACAGGGCTCACCTACAGTGGTATCCGCCATTACGTGATTTTGATCTTCATTTTATTGTAGCTTTATGATCGTTGCCCTCTTTGCCACCTCCGTTATCTGTTAACCTGAGGGAGAAACGTACTGTCCGCTACCTGTCAGTGTATTGGGTGAACTTGGTGCTGCGTGTTATCGCATTTGAACTCTCTACATACCACGATTTCTGTGCTGCAGATTGGGAACCAGCCGAGCATTTGCCTATATGAGTGTGGGGAACCACCTGAAAACCACTCTCGCACGAGATATTAACAGCCGTTAATCGGGTATCCGGATTCCATGCAGACTTGGCTCATACGCCTGCCTGCGTTGCGCGCTGGTGCAGCAACCAGCGATTTACATATTTCGCTTTTAGCCTGCCCATGCTTGTCTGTTAGCCAGGCAGGCAAACTGACTGGAAGGGCAGGCTGCTTTGTTCCCATTCAAGCCAAGCTAAGCTCAACCCAAGCACGTAAATGTAATCCTGCTTGCATGCCCATCTTCCCAATGGCTACTCTACGCAGCAGGTATTTCTGTACGCTTTCACTGTAGTGTTTGAGCGGGGTTCGGAAGTTGATGGAATGTCTTCTTTTTATCCGTGTGTCACATACCGAGGCTCAATGATACATACATTCACTTTGGGTCATTGTAGACCAGAAAACAGTGGATTTTATATGTCCTTTTTTTCCTTTTCGAGGTATTTCGGAATTATTTATTTATTTCGATACGAACTGTTTTTTGTGCAACTTCATCATCTTTCGACTAGTTCTGGTCACTCTCAGTTCGAATTATCATCACGTAAAATCTAACATATGTTTTGATTAGCAAGTACAGCCGCCTCTGAAAGTCGAGATCCTTTGCACTTAAGAGTCTGAAGATGTCTATTATACTGCAACGCCTACTAAAGTAACGTTTTGAAAGTGTAGTTTGTTCCCTTAGTGTGTTTTAACCAGCTATGACTCCAGTTATACCAAATTTTATTACTTTCTCCAGTATGAGTATTGCAGGTTCGCTGAGTTCTTTCTAGGTGGCTAAAATAGTCCATTCTGCATTCCTCAAATCTATTTTAACGAACACGAAGTTTATTTTTCGTATTAACTAATCTAAAAAGTACATATGAAAAAGAAGAAGATTCTCTTTCGCACTAAGCTTTCTTCGCACTGTGTTGCACATCAGCAGAATGTAGTTTTTAATATCAATTGAATCAGGTATTTTTCTTATTTCAGTTAATGTTGGCACTATATTTAGAAAGCTTATGTACTGCTAAAAGTCCTCAAGTCTTCAGCGTACATTTCCACACACTTTGCCCTCTTTCAAAATGTACATTGAGTGAGGAAAGTGATGGTCAAATTTTCATACAAGTCCTAAAATACGCGGGGTTCTCGAACGAGCATTTAGTAGATTTTTACACAATTTACATTGCGAGGCACTTTCCAATTTACTGGAAGCTGCCTCATAAACACACGAAATTTTTCCCCTGCAGAGCTTGGGCTCTGCTTCGTGACTGGTATTTATTCGCTAATTCTTATTGTCTCGTCAATCTCCTTTAAGTTCGCTGCTCCCACTGTTATGATAAATGAGCTGCAGTGAAGCAACCCATGCAAACATATACGTGGCTTAAGTTTCCTTTAACTTACTTCTATGGTCACAAACTTTTTGTTAACAGATTACCGGTTTCGGTCTTTTAATGACCACCATCAGATCTGTTTCATAAAAACGAAGTCCTAATGTACTGCAGCTATAGTAGCATGGTCAAATGTTAAATGCGGAATCAGCAGAAGCATCGTCAAATCCATATAAATAACATCACATGCAAGAGCCATGTTGTCAGCTGATTCCGCATTTGACGATGCCATTATGGCTGCAGTACATTAGGACTTTGTTTTAATGAAACAGATCTGATGATGGTCATTAAAGACCGAAACCGGTAATCTGTTAACAAAAAGTTTGTGACCATAGACCATAGAACTTCAAGTACCTGGGAAGCATGATTGAAAGTAAGGGGGGAAACGCAATGGAAATAAATGAAAGGTGCAGAAAAGCAGGGCAGTTCTACAAATGCATTAGGGGGCTTATTTGGAGCAAGGAGGTGCCACAGAAATCCAAGGGAATTATATACCGAACCTACTTTGTCCCCATATTGACATACGGAAGTGAGACATGGGTAATGCACAAAAGCGACAAAAGTAGAATACAGGCTAGTGAAATGAAGTTCCAGAGGAGCAGGTTGAGTGTAACAAGACGAGACAGATTGCGAAATGTGTATGTGAGGGAAAGACTAAAGGAGGAACCAGTACAGGACAGGACAGAAAAATCAAGACTGGAGTGGTATGGACACATGAAGAGAATGGATGAGGGAAGAATTCCAAAGAGGATGTTTGATCTGCAACTGGAGGGGAAGAGGCCCAGGGGAAGACCAAGAGATAGATGGGTGAAGGGAGTGAAGGAATGTGTGACGAGAAGAGGAGAGAACTGGACGAAGGTGGAAGAGGGGGAATGGTGGAAAGACAGAACACGATGGAGAGGCTTGTGTTCCCGACAGACCCAGCCAGTGGCTGGAAACTGTCCAAGATGATGATGATGATGATGATGATCTGATGGTCATTAAAGACCGAAACCGGTAATCTGTTAACAAAAAGTTTGTGACCATAGACGTAAATTAAAGGAATCTTATTACATATACGGATCACTGTTTTCCCGTGACAATGTCGCAGCTTGGGGATATACGTTGCTGTTCTGTAGTCACGTGGGATTGATAGCGGAACCTGTTGTCAAGAGCAGCAGGCTGGACGGATTCCATGGAGCTGGCGAAGCTTGCGGAAACCTAAGTTGGCCAGCTTTGATCACTGTGCTTCAGTCCGGTGAAATTTTTTGTATTCGTTGTGGCAGGTTGAGCTGCTTTAATGGTTGCGGCGGGGAGAAGCACTGGCAGGCTGGGAAGAGGAATTGTACACCGCTGGCAGCAACGAGCAGGTCTACATCTACATCTACATCTACATCTACGTGGTTACTCTGCAATTCAAACTTATGTGCCTGGCAGAGGGTTCATCGAACCATTTTCATACTACTTCTCTACCATTCCACTCTCGAATGGCGCGTCGGAGAATGGAACACCTAAAATCTTTCCGTTCGAGCTCTGATTTCTCTTATTTTATTATGATGACCGTTCCTCCCTACGAAGGGTGGTGTCAAGAAAATATTTTTGCATTCGGAAGAGAAGATTGGTGATTGAAATTTCGTAAATAGATCTCGCCGCAAAGAAAACCGCCGTTGTTTCAGTGACTGCCACCCCAACTCGCGTATATCAGTGACACTCTCACCCCTATTGCGTAATAACACGAAACGAGCTGCCCTTCTGTGCACTTTTTCGATGTCAGTTGTGAACTAACAATATACATAAATGACCTTGTGGACGACATCGGAAGTTCACAGAGGCTTTTTGCGGATGATGCTGTGGTATATCGAGAGGTTGTAACATTGGAAAATTGTACTGAAATGCAGGAGGATCTACAGCGAATTGACGCATGGTGCAGGGAATGGCAATCGAATCTCAATGTAGACAAGTGTAATGTGCTGCGAATACATAGAAAGATAGATCCCTTATCATTTAGCTACTATACAGCAGGTCAGCAACTGGAAGCAGTTAATTCCATAAATTATCTGGCACTGCGCATTAGGAGTGATTTAAAATGGAATGATCATATAAAGTTGATCGTTGGTGAAGCAGATGCCAGATTGAGATTCATTGGAAGAATCCTAAGGAAATGCAATCCGAAAACAACGGAAGTAGGTTACAGTACGCTTGTTCGCCCACTGCTTGAATACTGCTCAGCAGTGTGGGATTCGTACCAGATAGGGTTGATAGAAGAGATAGAGAAGATCCGACGGAGAGCAGCGCGCTTCGTTGCAGGATCATTTAGTAATCGCGAAAGAGTTACGGAGATGATAGATAAACTCCAGTGGAAGACTCTGCAGGAGAGACGCTTAGTAGCTCACTACGGGCTTTTGTTGAATTTTCGAGAACATACCTTTACCGAAGAGTCAAGCAGTATATTGCTCCCTCCTACGTATATTTCGCGAAGAGACCATGAGGATAAAATCAGAGAGATTAGAGCCCACGCATACCGACAATCTTTCTTTCCACGAACAATACGAGACTGCAATAGAAGGGAGAACTGATAGAGGTACTCAAGGTACCCTCCGCCACGCACCGTCAGGTGGCTTGCGGAGTATGGATGTAGATGTAGACGTAGATGTAGAACATGCCCTCATAATAAAGATAAAAACTGTTTTGTTTTTACGGTTATCACGAAGTTACAGGCTGTGGTGTAAAGTGAATGGCACTTTCCTCTCTCCGCCTCTCCCCCCCCCCCCCCTCACTCTCTCTCTCTCTCTCTCTTTGCCCTCACCCCCTCCTTCTCTCCCCGAGCTGCGGCAAAGGCTTAAATAGCCGTAAAGCGCACTCTATGGATGAACAAATTGTCTGCATAATCGCCACGGCACGCATGACAGCCGTGAAAATCGCTCTTACGATCCGCTGGGCACTGTGGCAGTGCTACAGCTGTGGCAGTATGGGAGCGTTTTAAGCTGTGTGCGTGGGCGGCAGGGGTGGTTGGAGGGGGAGGGGGGCAGACACGGCTTTCCCTGTGCGCTCAGACGGCAGCTAACGAGGCCCAATCTGCCTGCGCTGCCCCGCTAAGCGGATTTCACTCGCGACCAGCTTTCCGCAACGACGCTCTCCCAGCGACAATATTATGTCCCCAGTGCCGCACGGTATAAAAGAGGCGAAGGCCGACAACTGTCCGGGGGTGCAATTCCAAACCACCCAGTACACTGAACAACACCATCTCGAAAGGGTGTCTAAGGAAAAAGCGACCAATCATTAACGATAAAAAGAATAAGTGTTGTACAATAACCGAATGAGGGGACATAGTAGTTAGGAAACTAGATAGGAAAGCATAGTTCGCATCTATGTCCCACCAACATCATTCTAAAACATCACGTCGTTCTTGGAGGAAAGAAAAAGCTTCACTCAAGGAATCAGGGAATTATCAGATTACAGAGAAAGCACTTGTGTGAAGCACGACAATTTACAAATAATAGATACATCTGAACAGCTAGCCTGCGTCTCCCTCCGTTTCTGAAAGGCGTTAGATACTGTACTGCAGGGATGGCCAATAATCTTGCTCACGCGCACAGCTCTGTCGTCTGTTGCACACGACCCCCAATCGCCACGGCACAGTGTCTGAGAGTAAGGAAAGCACTGAAGGGGAAACTGCGAACGTGTCACATTTACAGGGTGGCGCACGAAATGTGTAACCAATCGTTTCTTTCACAATTTACGACGTACATTAGATATCCCTCTGGGATCTCTACAGCAGAACCAGCAGAGCTTGTAAAAAAAAGACTTACGAAATGACGTGTAATTCACGATACTGCCGCTAGGAGACTAGTAAGCAGCAATGGCTGACAATGGAAGAGTGACGAAACAGCAACGATCGGCAGTTGTGTTACTTTTTCATGAAACTAAAAGCCTTGTTGTGACTCAGAGGCGTTTTCGACAACAGTTTAACACACGATGGGTCCCGTGCAAGAAGACCATCCACAGGTTGTACGATAAATTTGTACAGGAAGGAACAGTATTGGAAGCGAAGCGACCTCGGCCTAAGCCTGTTTGTTCGCCGGAGAATATTGAAGCGGTACTAGTTGCTGTATAGAGAAGTCCCGAGAAATCGTGTAGTAAGGCAGCAGTGCAACTGGGAATATCCAGACGCTCCGTTCAACGCATTCTTAAAAGTGACCTACATATGTACCCATACAATATGACCTGTGTACAAAAGCTCACTGAAGAACACAAGCAGCAGAGACTACTGTTTGCTCAGTCGGTGGAGGATAGGAAAGAAACTCTCAACAACGTTTGGTTTTCATACGAGGCGCATTTTCATTTAGACGGTGTGGTTAACAAACAAAATGTACGCTTTTGGGCCACTGAAAACCCACAAGTGCTTCATGAACGACAACATTATGCTCCGAGGATTGCAGCGTCGGCAGCAATTTCCAGTCACGGACTTATTGGACCCTTTGAAGAAGCTGTGAAGAGCGAGCGTTATTTGAGCAAGCTTCGCAATAGCTACATTCCACAGCTTCTTGCTACTGCCTTGCCCTTCAACACGCAGTGGTTCATGCAAGATGGAGCAAGGCCACATACTGCAAACACTGTGTTGGAGTTTTTACACGAGCATTTCGACGTGCGGATCATTTCACTCAGGTTTCCAGGTCGCTTCAATGACGGACAAATTGGCCCCCCAATAGTCCAGACTTCAATCCATGTGACTTTTTTCTTTGGGGGTACCTAAAGGAGAAAATTTTCCCGAAACTTCCACGTGATTTAATGGAGCTCAGAAGACTTATTCCTTAAGCTTGCAGTGAAATTACGGAAGACGTGTGCCATAGGGTAATCACTAACTTCAATGTTCGTTTGAAGGAAGTTAGGAAACGAAATGGTGGACATATTGAGCATGTGCTGAGTAAGAACAAATCTCCATGGACGGCTCTTCATTGTAGTATATGTTCCTTTCATATTGTATTGACAATAAAGTTTATA
Source organism: Schistocerca serialis cubense (assembly GCF_023864345.2). Classification (NCBI taxonomy): domain Eukaryota; kingdom Metazoa; phylum Arthropoda; class Insecta; order Orthoptera; family Acrididae; genus Schistocerca; species Schistocerca serialis. The sequence continues at coordinate 754,732,302 of NC_064643.1, forward strand.
TTCAAAAACAAAATGGTAACAAAATTCCTGCGCCACCCTGTAGATGGCAATTCCGTCAAATTGCGGCAAACTGATTCGTATTTCGTATTTCTCAACAAAATGGTTTACATTTAAAAGAAATCATTAGTAATATGTAATTACTTTTGGCGCACCGGAGACCTAATACAAGGCTTGTCCAGAAAGTAAGTACCGATCTGTCGCGAAATGGAAACTACATTGAAAATCAGAGCTGTTTTATTTGCGACATGTGGCTCCATCTTCCAGCTACTTCTCTACATAGTCGCCGCTCCAGCTAGGACATCTGTCGCACTGTTGTAACAAATTTCTAACATCTTCCTCACAGAAGGCAGCCGCCTGTGCTTTCCGCCAATTCTCTACGCTCATCTATAGCTCGTTGTCTGTGCGAAAGCGTTGTCTTCATAGCCAGTAGTTAATGTGAACAGAGATGAAACACAGAGGGAGCCAATTACGGCGGTAGTGGAGGTGATCAAACACTTCCCATCGAAAACGCTGCAGGAGCATTTTAATTGCCCCTGCAGATTGCGGCCGAGAATTGTCACGAAGTAGGAACCGCATGACAGTTCTGTAATATGGCCCGCATAACATCAGGCGAAGTATCTCACCAGGACCTCATACTTGGTGCGAGACATTATTTTCTAAGCACCTTTATGTGCTCACCATGCACTCAGAACTGAAAAGAGCGAAGGGATGAGACCGACAGGGATACTAGAGACACTGTCGAACACATATGTGTCAAGCTTTATTAGATTTTCACGGTGGTTTCCATTTCTTGACCGATCGGAACTTACTTTCCGAATATCCCTCGTATTACCTTTATCCGGCAAAAACTGTCGGCATATGAAGGACACAGACAATTACACAGATTGTTGCACTCAGGTTGCCGAGTAATTGTGACTGATTCAGTTTTGCAATAGAAAAAAAGCCGTCCACACTGAGGTGGCAAAGTAGTGTGATAGCGATATGCACAGATACAGATGGCGGTAGTATCGTGTACACGAGATATAAAAGGCATCACCTGCAGACAGTATCCTGGGTTCCTGACCATATCGGTTGGCCCTTAGGCGACAGGGAAACCGTGGCCTGGTCAAATGAGCCCCGATTTCACTTGGTAAGAGCTGGTGGTAGGGTTCAAGTGTGGCGCAGACCTACGAAGCAACAGTCCCAAGTTGTTAACAAGGCACTGTGAAAGCTAGTGGTGGTTCCGTAATGATTTTGGCTGTGTTTACATGGGATGGAATGGGTCCTCTGGCCGAACTTAACCGATCACTGATTGGAAATGGTTGTGCTCCGCTATTTGGAGACCATTTGCAGCCATTCATGGACTTTATGTTTCCAAACAACGATGGTATATATTTGGGCGACAACGTACCATGTCACCGCGCCAAAGATTGGTTTGAAGAACATTCTGGACAATTCTATAGAATGGTTTGACCTCCCGGAAAGCATGACAAAATCCCATTGAACATTTATGGGACGTAATTGGGAGGCTAGTTCGTGCACAGATTCCAGCTCCGGCAATACTTTCGCAATTGTGAACAGCTATAGAGGCAGCGTGGCTGAATATTTCTGCAGGGGACTTCCAACGACTTACTGAGTCCACGCCACGTCGAGTTACTGCGATACGCAGGGAAAAAGGAGGTCCGACAAGAAATTACGAGGTGTCGTACGACTTTTTGTCACCTAAGTGTATGTTCATGGAAATATCCTATCACGTTTACAACCTAATTACGAAAATGTGGGAACTCATTCTCAGGAAAACACTGTAGACCTCCTGTACAGTTTTAGCTCAAAAAGTTCTCTTTTAAATACACTCCTGGAAATGGAAAAAAGAACACATTGACACCGGTGTGTCAGACCCACCATACTTGCTCCGGACACTGCGAGAGGGCTGTACAAGCAATGATCACACGCACGGCACAGCGGACACACCAGGAACCGCGGTGTTGGCCGTCGAATGGCGCTAGCTGCGCAGCATTTGTGCACCGCCGCCGTCAGTGTCAGCCAGTTCGCCGTGGCATACGGAGCTCCATCGCAGTCTTTAACACTGGTAGCATGCCGCGACAGCGTGGACGTGAACCGTATGTGCAGTTGACGGACTTTGAGCGAGGGCGTATAGTGGGCATGCGGGAGGCCGGGTGGACGTACCGCCGAATTGCTCAACACGTGGGGCGTGAGGTCCCCACAGTACATCGATGTTGTCGCCAGTGGTCGGCGGAAGGTGCACGTGCCCGTGGACCTGGGACCGGACCGCAGCGACGCACGGATGCACGCCAAGACCGTAGGATCCTACGCAGTGCCGTAGGGGACCGCACCGCCACTTCCCAGCAAATTAGGGACACTGTTGCTCCTGGGGTATCGGCGAGGACCATTCGCAACCGTCTCCATGAAGCTGGGCTACGGTCCCGCACACCGTTAGGCCGTCTTCCGCTCACACCCCAACATCGTGCAGCCCGCCTCCAGTGGTGTCGCGACAGGCGTGAATGGAGGGACGAATGGAGACGTGTCGTCTTCAGCGATGAGAGTCGCTTCTGCCTTGGTGCCAATGATGGTCGTATGCGTGTTTGGCGCCGTGCAGGTGAGCGCCACAATCAGGACTGCATACGACCGAGGCACACAGGGCCATCACCCGGCATCATGGTGTGGGGAGCGATCTCCTACACTGGCCGTACACCACTGGTGATCGTCGAGGGGACACTGAATAGTGCACGGTACATCCAAACCGTCATCGAACCCATCGTTCTACCATTCCTAGACCGGCAAGGGAACTTGCTGTTCCAACAGGACAATGCACGTCCCCATGTATCCCGTGCCACCCAACGTGCTCTAGAAGGTGTAAGTCAACTACCCTGGCCAGCAAGATCTCCGGATCTGTCCCCCATTGAGCATGTTTGGGACTGGATGAAGCGTCGTCTCACGCGGTCTGCACGTCCAGCACGAACGCTGGTCCAACTGAGGCGCCAGGTGGAAATGGCATGGCAAGCCGTTCCACAGGACTACATCCAGCATCTCTACGATCGTCTCCATGGGAGAATAGCAGCCTGCATTGCTGCGAAAGGTGGATATACACTGTACTAGTGCCGACATTGTGCATGCTCTGTTGCCTGTGTCTATGTGCCTGTGGTTCTGTCAGTGTGATCATGTGATGTATCTGACCCCAAGAATGTGTCAATAAAGTTTCCCCTTCCTGGGACAATGAATTCACGGTGTTCTTATTTCAATTTCCAGGAGTGTATATCATGATTTTAGGACAAACCGGTGAGGATTTAGTATAAGACTATTCTCAGAGTGAGTTGCTCATTTTATTCGTTAACACGCTGTAGCTTTAGCATTACTTTTTTTGTTTTGTTTATTTGCAGACAACGAGGAGACGTCCTAAGAACGAAACCGGTCGTAGCACAGTAAATCTGAACAACTAATAAAACTGTAAAAATATCGTGTCTATGTGTTTTTCCGTTTGAGCACGCTTCTCCAAAATTACCGCCCGAATTTTCAGAGGTTTACGGTGGTAACTTAAGCATAGTTTGGGGCACTGTATAGTCTTTAATTCATCAACATCGAATCACGCAAAAAAATTTATCATGATTTTAATTTTATTAAAACCATGTTGTCTGGTTGTTTGAGCACGCTAATCTCCAAAATTACTAGACGAATTTTTGCAGGGTTTTCGCAGGTAAGTTGAGCTTATCTTGGGGCGCGGTATAGGCTTTATGTAATCGAGATCGGATCACGGGAGAAAAAGACATCGCAACTGAAAGTTATATCTATACTAGCACTATGAAAGCGAAAGTAGATCAATCTGTTACGTTTTGACGACTAATCCGCTAAATTGATTTCGATGAAGTTTGGTACGGATACAGCTTGAACTCAGAGGAAGGACATAGGCTACTTTAGGAAGTATGTAGTACAAGATATTTATTGATTTGAAGAATAGTAAGCGAACTAGAGAAAATATGTACTATTTGGCTTTTTGTCGTTATTATATTTGTGAAAACGCCTTTATTGGTTAATGTTTGCTACGTAATACAATTCAAAGTAATGAACACAACGGTTATACAATAATTATGATCTGTCTTCCCACACTCTTTGTTACATAGTACACACATTGCACATTGTATAGTTACTTCGATAAGACAATGCATAGGTGTGCACTCCTACCCAGGCCCGTCTGTACGCACTTGCTGGCAGCGACGCTGTGCATACCGATGCATCGTGCATCGGGACAAGTTGGGAGGGACCAGAGTGGGGAGCTCATCACCAGTTGTCCTTACACGAGCAGGCAGACACGCGAGGGCAGCTCATGATGTTGCATGTACAGTAGCTCAACATGATCTAGATTAAGTTACACATGTAATCCCACACTTGGACCATTGCGCAACGAGAGTGCCTCGTTGTCAGTAGAGAGTACATGCCCTGGGCTCCCTGCACAGACAAATGGACGTATAGAATACTCGGTAGTTGAAGCGGGTGCGAAAGTACGAATCTAGTGGGCGAAACTTCTAAATTGCACACAGATTCAACGTGAAATTCTGGAAGTATATGGAACAACTGCAAAATCCCATTCAGCCATAGTGAAATGATGCCAACAATTCGACTAAGAGCGCACAGACAAGGGTAGCGTTGAATGGGAAGGAAGAGCATCGACATCGAGCACAAACGACAATATCCGGGCAATCGAGGAACCGATTCGCAGCAATCAGAGATTTTACGGTGATGAGGATGGTCACGCGGAGATTCTGGAATGGCTCCGTGATCAAGGACTGGATTCTAGTTTTTGAGGAACTGAATGATTGGTAGAACGCTCCGACCGTTGTTTACAGACACTCGGTGACGATGTTGAAAAATAGCGTCGTGTACATGTGTCACTTTAAACTACAGTGCAGCATTCAATAAAAGTATCTTGGCCTACCATAACAATGTGAAAGTAATTCTTTGAAGTCCCCCAGTATAAAAAAGTGATAGTTTTAGAGCTTTGCTCTCACCCCCGGATAAATTCCTGCAGACGTCCGTTATTACGGGTAATACTAAGAAATGATATGAGATAAGACGATCAGTTAAAATCAGTATTAGGGAAGGTTACTGGAAGACTTATATTTGTTGATAGGGTTCTGTGAAAATGCATTGCATCTGTAAGCGAAATGGCATGGAAGACGCTAGGGTAATGATGTAGCTCTCACAAAACGCTACTGCGTAAAGTTTAGCGAACTTGAATTCGAAGAAGAGTGTGCAACCATTGTAATGCCACCATAGCATATCTCGCGAAGGGGTCATGAAAATAAGGTTAGAGATACTAGGGCACGTACAGAGACACGCAGATCGTCATTTTTCCCTGCCTCAATATGCGAATATAATAGGAAATAAAATCGTTAGTATTGGTATGATGTACACTCCATCATGCACTGTACTAAATGGCTCTGAGCACTATGGGACTTAACATCTATAGTCATCAGTCCCCTAGAACTTAGAACTACTTAAACCTAACTAACCTAAGGACATCACACACATCCATGCCCGAGGCAGGATTCGAACCTGCGACCGCAGCGGTCTTGCGGTTCCAGACTGCAGCGCCTTTAACCGCACGGCCACTTCGGCCGGCAATGTAACTACAACTCCATATCATGCTTAGTTACTGTCTTTACATCTGCATCTAGAAACTACGCACCAGCCGCCGATTCACACTGTACACTAACTGATCAAAAGTATCTGGACACCTATTAGTAGACGTTATATTGTCCACCCTTCGCATTTATGACGGCTTGGTATCTGCTTGGGACACCTCCAATGAGGAGTGTGGATGTCTGTCGAGGAATGGCAGCCCATTCTTCCTAAAGAGCCGAAACCATGCAAGATAGACAGTTTGAAGCTGCGGTCTGAAGCGAATTCGACGTTCTAACTCATCCCAAAGGTGTTCCATTGTTTTCAGGTGGGGATCCTGGGCAGACCAGTCCATTTTAAGAGTGTTGTTGTCCAAAAACCATTGCCTCACAGATGCCACGTGCAATGTCATGCTGATCACAATCATCGTCCTCGTACTGTACGTGGTACACAATGCTTTGAAGATTGTTCATATCCTTCCGCATTTAACGTTTTCTTAAGCGGACTAACGGCACCATGTCCTAACCACGAAAAACACTCGAATACTGTACCACCACCTCCTCTGCACCTCACTGTTGGCACTATACATGAAGGCACGTACCGTTCTCCAGGAATTCGCCGAACCCAAACCCTTCCACCAGACTGCAACAGGGTATAGCGTGATTTTTATCACTCTAAATCACTCGTTTCTAATCATCCATTGTCCAGCGGTGTCGCTATTTACAGCACCTAAAACATCGCTTAGCACTCACTATCGAAATGTACGGCTTATGAGGAGCTGCTAGACAATTTTACCCCGGAATGAGATTTTCACTCTGCAGCGGAGTGTGCGCTGATATGAAAAATAGGAGACGAGGTACTGGCAGAAGTTAAGCTGTGTGAGGATGGGGCGTGAGTCGTGCTTGGGTAGCTGAGCTGGTAGAGTACTTTCCCGCAAAAGACAAAGGTCCCGAGTTCGAGTCTCGGTCCGGCACACAGTTTTAATCTCGCAGGAAGTTTCAATTTTACCTCATTCTTTTTAATTTTGTACACAAGATCGTTGTTCTGGCTTACTGCTGGTGGCACTTCGAAACTCACGAGCGATTCCTTACGCTGGTGTCATGTGATACTGTACAACCACCCTTGGCAATGCCCTACGGTCCCTGTCGGCCAGTACATGATGCCTACGTAGTGTTGGTTTAGCTGTGACTGGTCCTTCGCCTTTTCGCGTCACAGCCACGTCACCAACAGTCGACTTGGGCAGCTTTCGGAGGCTTCAAATATCCCTGATGGAAATGTTACTCATCTGACATCAAAATAGTCCACGTTCGAAGCCTTCTGATCAAGACATTTTGTTGGTACTGTTTCTATACATACAACACAATCTCCTGTCTACTTTTATACTGACACGCCGGCCGCGGTGGCCGTGCGGTCCGGAACCGCGAGGCTGCTACGGTCGCAGGTTCGAATCCTGCCTCGGGCATGGGTGTGTGTGATGTCCTTAGGTTAGTTAGGTTTAAGTAGTTCTAAGTTCTAGGGGACTTATGACCTAAGATGTTGAGTCCCATAGTGCTCAGAGCCATTTTTTTTATACTGACAGATTCTCGTCTCGTGACATCTAGTGGCCAGTTACGCACTTTAAGTGGGTTTCTGGGTAATTTTGATCATGCATAGTGCCTCACTTCACGTCATTAAGTCCCAAGATTCCCTTGAAACTGCGAAATTCACGAAGCCTCGACGAAACGTCTCGTGACGTGAATGATTATCAGACAGTAATTTTCGGCGTTGGTGGGACTTTGGAGTCACGTGACAGATCTAGTACAGCCCCCCAGCCTGCTAATATCTGAAGCTCATTTTTTTCACGTCCTCGCTTCCTCATATTAACGTATTCATTGCTTTCGTGGCATAAAACGCTTTATTCTATTGCTTTAAATTTTTGTGTCATATTTTGAAGTTTCACTGTGGACTTTAGATTTTTCTATGACTGAGTTCTTCCACCAAGGAGACCCAGTATCTTAAAGTGATACATTACTTAGTTTTTACAATACGCGAACAAGAAAAATTCATTTTCTGTACGAGCATAAACAGGCTTCTTGAAGGGCATTTTTTTTTCGAAAGATTGGTTCAGAATTCACAAAGTTAATTCCAGTGAGGGAAAAATACTGTCTTTTAGACATTGTTTGGCCTTTAGAAAGAAAACAAGACGCTATGAGCAAAGAGAAATTGGAGATTTTTACTGTATTCTTAATATTGATTTGTTCTTTCTCATAACCCATACCTCCCCCTCCCCCCTTTCCCCCTTCTCTCTATTTCTCCTATTCCTCCACAGACATTCTGACACTTCACTGAAACCTGTCTCTAGCGAAGTACAAGGTGTCATAAAGGCGAAGCGTACACATAACTCATTAATATCCACCAATAGGTGTGCGGATATTTTTGATCGGATAGTGTAGAGTAAAAGGATTTTTCGAGAAAACATTATTCGGATTTCTGTGCATCTTAAACAGTAGCGGTGCTGTTATACTTCTATTAGGCGCTCTGAAAGGTATTTCTGCTTCTAACGAAGCGAACAAGCGACCTGATAAATACCGTTTTTAGCTTTACGTGTTGATTGAAAAAGAGACGCTTTCCATATCAGTTCGACGGAAATCGAATAAATCTATGGGTTTTAAGATGACCAGCGCAACAGCTGGAAGTTATATTATTCGTTTACTAAGCCATCTGTGAGTAGCCACCTGAATTAGTGAGAAATGGCAAAGTGTGTAGCAGTATCTACGAGAAGTAATTTAAGGTGGAATACCAACATAGAACTATCTGGTTTAGGGCGGAATGCCCACACAGGATTATCTATCTGGAGCGACGTAAGGCGAAATGGCCACATATATCTAACAGTAGGGAGGTGGGAAGCCACACTGAGATTTATCAGAAGAATCCTAAGGAAATGTAATTCACTCATGAATGATATTGCTCGTAAAACCCACATTCAAACGTTTCTTCGGGGTTGGCGTCTGTATGTGGGAGAGGAGGGGTAGGAAATGGGAGGGAGGGAGGGAGGGAGGGGGAAGTTGGAGGGGGAGTGCGAGAGAGAGAGAGAGAGAGAGAGAGAGAGAGAGAGAGAGAGAGAGAGAGAGAGACCCTTCGTTATAGACTTGTTTAGTCAGCGCGAAAACGTTGCGGAAATGCTCAACAAATTACGGTTCCAGACCTCATACAAAAAGCGACGTACAGTATGAGACAAGGAACATACTGCGTCATCTAACTGATCTTTCGTGTATTGATGAAGAGTGAGAAATTGAAAATTAATGCAGATGAATGGTGATACCAACAATCTTTACTCCGTGCACCATCCGCAAACGGAACAGGAAAGAGATGGCGAGTGAGTGGAGCGGTGAGGCGGCCAATTCTGGTACCCCATGTATCCTTCGCCACACACAGTTTACTTACTTGCTGAGAACAGGTGTTGATGTAGAAAAGATCGTAGTCAGAATAGTTGTTTTAACGAGGAAGTACGGTAGAGTTAGATACGGCAACAATCGGGCCCAACCAAATAGCAGCCTGCCTAGGCTTCCAAGGGGAACAATAACTTGACTGTCAGTATTTTGTATAGTTACTGACAGACATTAAAATGCTTTCATAAGCTACTCATTAAGAGGAATAATCTCACATTTAAACGTTTGACATAATAAGTCAACTACTACAGTTAGAAACCGTGTAAATGTCTGACGGTAGCGTAACTTATGGCTCACATATTACCCAGGCTATATTCATGCAGTATTTGATCATGGAGCACTTAGAGATTTCCAAAGAACTTAAAACGTAATTTCAAGCATTTTAGAAACTTTGTCTCACTGACCCCACCCCACTACCCCTACAAAATTATGAAAAAAAAAGTTTATAGTACACTGGATTTTCGACGTTCCTGCAGCATAACTTCAGCATCATGGATGAGATTCTAATTTATTATTTCTTTACTAGTATATGCGCAGCACATTCCTCATACAGTATCGATATATACCACTCAATGTGCCTGCAATATTATATCGTTGTGCTACAAATAGTTCAGGGTATATAACGTCTTAAACATTGAGATGTGTGCAAAAGTAACTTTTCTTAAAACGGAGTGCAAATTACCTGGGCTATACTCACGCAGTGTACAATAATGACAGAGCACTTAGCGACTTTCAATAAATTTTAAACATGGTATTTTATACATAGGAATGCGATTCTTTAAAGAGGGGAGTGGCGGAGGGGGGTATCGTGGTTACTGTTCACCGCTGAACGTGGCAACAGAGATGTAAGGTGCTAAAGCAGAAAAGAACAAAAAAAAGCAGAGGTAACAATATTAACGAGTAGCACAGTGCAGAAAAGTAACTTGCTAAACATCAAAGTTGGGAAAAGCGGCATAGGAACAATGAAACATTTCTACTATCATGTTAGAAAAGTTAAATAAGATAACCAAAGGGAGGGAGGCTTCCTTAACAGATTAACGCAAATGAATGAAGTCAGTTTCAGCACACCTGTACAACTGTTGATACATATTATTAAAGAACTGAGTTTAAAAATTAAGCGGTCAAATTAAGGTACTAAACCAAAGTGCAGTAAAAGTGAGGGAGGACAGAGGCTTACAGAAAATGCTTAACATGGAAAGGGGTCGGGAATCGTGACAGCAGATACGTACAAATTTAAGGATTAGTGCAGTAAAGGAAGATATGAAAGAAAGCATTAAGCCATTCGAAAGACTGAAAATTTGAGAATACGGATAAAGCAGTAAAACGCATCTACGAGGTGACCCACACACACACCGACCTCCGTTGATGTTAATTAATTTTGGATACCACAGACGCTGAAAGGTTTGCTTAAGCAGAACAGTACAGAGGACTCAACACCAACAGAGAGGACACTTGGCTAAACGTAAGAACAACACTTGAAAACAAAACACTTTACGGCTATAACTGGTTCTATAGCTCGTCACTAGAAAACTTGCTTGCTGTGGAAGGGGTGCCGGGTTCGATTCCTGGGTTCAAGAAAGCTATAACTGGTTCTATACCTCGTCACTAGAAAACTTGCTTGCTCTGGGAGGAGTGCCGGGTTCGATTCCTGGGTTCAAGAAAGGCGTCTGTATAGAAGAAAGACTGTTCCAATAAAGAAAAATACGCACAAAGGAAAAAGCATATTAATTATCTGCTTGAAGGCATCTCAGCATATGACAGCTAATTAATTAATAACACATAGTGCACCAATTCGTGCTTCCCAATTAGCAGTATTAGATAAATGCTATCATATCTTTGATTGCAATAAAGAATAATGAATATGATTATCATAGGTGATGTTCCTTTAAACCTATGTTATAGGTTAAAATGTCTTTATAACCGCATTATTCGCAATACAAATGTTCAAATGCATGTTGGCCTTGTTGGATGCATTGATGTGAGCGGCTCTCGATATTAGTATGGACACCTCTTAACATTTCCGCGGATACTGAAGCGCAAGCATGACGTATTTGTTCTTGTAACACATCTGGATTTTCCGGTTCCGTTTCGAAACCCTGGCTTTGATACAGGCCCAGAAGAAAAAATCCAAGGGCGTTAAATCAGGTGATCTCGCTTGCCACCGCACGCAACCGCCACGACCTATCCACCGTTCGGAGTGCACATTGTTGGAATATTCCTTAACCCCTCTATAATAATGGGGTGGTGCATCGTCGTGCTGAAACCAGTGTCTCACAGGTAACTGAAGTGAGATGTCCTCAGGGAGATGCCCAAGATTCAGCTCATTTTGTATTAATTGTAAATACAGTCGACCAGTTAGTCCGGGAGTCAAATAAACTGGTCCAACGACGTGGTCTCCTAGAATGCCGCAACATACGCTAACACCGCACAGCGGTTGCATGTGATGTGCTCGTAACCAGTGAGGATCTTCACGATCCCAGTAATGTACATTGTGTCTACTGACGGTGGCTTCTTTGGCGAAACAGTATTCATCTCTCCATGAAATCTTCCTGACGGAATCGTGATTTACGGTTGCATTATTTACGATACGTCTGCAGAACGATACCCGATTTTGGAAATCGCTTTCGTATAGCTGTTGGTGTAGGTGCAGCTTAAATGTATTCAATTTTCGTTCCTTCAGAATCATGTGTACGGAAAACCTCGATATCCCTAGGCCGCTGCAGCTCATCCCAATTACGATGAGAAATAGGTGTTACTGGACGAGATGTAATGACTTTTATAATATATAATAATAATAATAATAATAATAATTATTATTATTATTTCCTTCACTTTCTCAGACGTTAAGTCCGGTTAAAATGGAGTGACGCGGACCTTGATCAAGCGTCACTTCCTTTTAACTGTACGGTATGTGTTATATTGCATTTAGGAACTTTCGGGTAATTGAACATGTATCAATAATTACGGATTTCTGTATTTGTATATATATGTTTGGATGTAGCTGTATTGCATTGATGTACTGGTGGATATTGTGTGGTATGACTCCTGTAGTTGATAGTATAATTGGTATGATGTCAACTTTATCCTGATGCCATATGTCTTTGACTTCCTCAGCCAGTTGGATGTATTTTTCAATTTTTTCTCCTGTTTTCTTTTGTATATTTGTTGTATTGGGTATGGATATTTCGATTAGTTGTGTTAATTTCTTCTTTTTATTGGTGAGTATGATGTCAGGTTTGTTATGTGGCGTTGTTTTATCTGTTATAATGGTTCTGTTCCAGTATAATTTGTATTCATCATTCTCCAGTACATTTTGTGGTGTATACTTGTATGTAGGAACGTGTTGTTTTAAAAGTTTATGTTGTAAGGCAAGCTGTTGATGTATTATTTTTGCGACATTGTCATGTCTTCTGGGGTATTCTGTATTTGCTAGTATTGTACATCCGCTTGTGATGTGATCTACTGTTTCTATTTGTTGTTTACAAAGTCTGCATTTATCCGTTGTGGTATTGGGATCTTTAATAATATGCTTGCTGTAATACCTGGTGTTTATTGTTTGATCCTGTATTGCAATCATTAATCTTTCTGTCTCACTGTATAAATTGCCTTTTCTTAGCCATGTGTTGGATGCGTCTTGATCGATGTGTGGCTGTGTTAGATGATACGGGTGCTTGCCATGAAGTGTTTTCTTTTTCCAATTTACTTTCTTCGTATCTGTTGATGTTATGTGATCTAAAGGGTTGTAGAAGTGGTTATGAAATTGCAGTGGTGTAGCCGATGTATTTATATGAGTGATTGCCTTGTGTATTTTGCTAGTTTCTGCTCGTTCTAGAAAGAATTTTCTTAAATTGTCTACCTGTCCATAATGTAGGTTTTTTATGTCGATAAATCCCCTTCCTCCTTCCTTTCTGCTTAATGTGAATCTTTCTGTTGCTGAATGTATGTGATGTATTCTATATTTGTGGCATTGTGATCGTGTAAGTGTATTGAGTGCTTATTATTATTATTATTATTATTATTATTATTGCTATTATTATTATAGGTACAAATAATACTGCAATCTACATGCAATAGCATAACTACACTTTTGTTTATGTTACGTTGCACGTACGCGTTATTTTTATTTAAGCTATGCATACCGTGCGTGAGATGTGCTCCAAGCCGGCCGGAGTGGCCGTGCGGTTCTGGGCGCTACAGTCTGGAGCCGAGCGACCGCTACGGTCGCAGGTTCGAATCCTGCCTCGGGCATGGATATGTGTGATGTCCTTAGGTTAGTTAGGTTTAATTAGTTCTAAGTTCTAGGCGACTGATGACCTCAGAAGTTAAGTCGCATAGTGCTCAGAGCCATTTGAACCATTTGATGTGCTCCAAAATACTCATTAACGTTCCGGGCAACGTCTGGAGCGTCGCAGATTGGCCTTTCCACGGCAAGTTGTACCTGGAAAGTTCCCTCGGTTCTTAAACACATCTCTCTACGTCCAAAAACATACGCAGGAGGTAGAGGTCGAGTTGGAAAGCGTCGTGAATACAGCCTTCGGACCTCTACTGCACTGAGGCTCGTCTCCCCATATATCAGTGTCACAACCCGACGTTTTAATTTCACAGAATGGGCATATGATTAGTGAAACTGAACACTTCAAATTTCTAGGTGTTCTGATAGATATTAAACTGTTGTGGAAAGCCCACGTTCAGGATCTTGTTCAAAGACTTAACGCTGCCATTTTTACTATTTGAGCGGTATCAGAAGTAAGTAATCGTTCGACACGAAAATTAGTCTACGTTGCTTATTTTAATTCGCTTATGTCGTATGGTATTATATTTTGGGGTAACTCTTCCCATTCTAAAAGGGTATTTTTGGCTCAGAAACGGGGGGTTCGGGCAATAACTGGTGTAAGTTAGCAAACCTCTTGTCGACCCCTGTTCACTAGTCTGGGTATTTAGACATTGGCCTGTATATATATATATATATATATATATATATATAATCTTTGCTGTCGTTTCTTGTTAATGACTTAATCCCAAGAATTAGCAGCTTTCACTCATTTAATACTAGGCAGAAATCCATCTGCATTTGGATCTCACTTCCTTGACTCTTGTGCAGAAAGGTGTGCAGTATACCACTGCATCTGTTTTTAGTAAGCTACGACAAGAATTCAAAAATCTTAGCAGTAATCCACGCTCTTTCCTCATGTGTCACTCCTTCTATTATGTTAAAGATTTCCTTGAAAAATTAAGCTGATTCTTATATTATATTGTTGATTGCGTTTACTTTAACTTATGGCTTGACTTTTTATGCGTTCATAAATATTTTATTTTTATCTGTTATTACTTTTACTTTGTAATATCATGTATTGACACGTTCCATGACCTTGGAGACTTGCTCCTCAATTTGGTCCTACGGAACATGACGTGTAAATAAAAATGAATAAAAATGGTGTAATCTTCGCTGGGAGTAGACTGCAGTTGTAACCAGTTCGAATGTAAGATCTGACACGAACTACAAATAGACGGCCACGCGACCTTATCAGAGCGGAACCAGGAGAAAAGCGCACGCAGATGGCGGCAGAGCTCGGTGGAGGTTCGCTTGTGCGTGCGCTTCCCCTTTGGACAACAATGGCAATCCATCTTGCACAAATGTACGAGGGAAACACAAAACTACAGAGAGCGGCTTGTGTGGGCCACCTGGTGTTCGAGGGAATTTAACCTTGTTCCAATGCTGGTCATCACAGATTTGGAATGGGTGGAGGAGTATCAATGACGATTTAAAATTCAGTGCGTACAAGTTAAAACTGGTCCGAAAGTACATTTCATGCACCTTTAGAAAAGCAGCCCAACTTTCATCATCGGCTCCAGTTGCGGATGGTGTAAGTTTGGTTGCCTACTTTAAGTACGTGAAATGCTTACCGAGCCAGCTTTATTTTGCCCACATTTTATATTCGGCGCATCATATTGTAAGTAGGCTGTTTAGGTTTTTATATTGGTAACGCCACGCAGCGCTCTGTATGAAAATCACTGGCTGTGCTGTGTGCAGTCTGTGGCTGGTTTGCATTGTTGGAATTTGCTATTGTAGTGTTGGGCAGTTGGCTGTTAACAGCGCGTAGCGTTGCGCAGTTGGAGGTGAGCCGCCAGCAGTGGTGGATGTGGGGAGAGAGATGGCGGAGTTTTTAGAGCGGAAGATCTGGACGTGTGTCCATCAGAGACAGTAAATTTGTAAGACTGGATGTCATGAACTGATATACAGGGTGCTACAAAAAGGTACGGCCAAACTTTCAGGAAACATTCCTCACACACAAATAAAGAAAAGATGTTATGTGGACACGTGTCCGGAAACGCTTAATTTCCATGTTAGAGCTCACTTTAGTTTCTTCCACCTACGCTCAATGGAGCACGTTATCATGATTTCATACGGGATACTCTACCTGTGCTCCTAGAACATGTGCCTTTACAAGTACGACAGAACATGTGGTTCATGCAAAAAAATGGTTCAAATGGCTCTGAGCACTATGGGACTCAACTGCTGAGGTCATTAGTCCCCTAGAACTTAGAACTAGTTAAACCTAACTAACCTAAGGACATCACAAACATCCATGCCCGAGGCAGGATTCGAACCTGCGACCGTAGCGGTCTTGCGGTTCCAGACTGCAGCGCCTTTAACCGCACGGCCACTTCGGCCGGCTGTGGTTCATGCACTATGGAGCTCCTGCACATTTCAGTCGAAGTGTTCCTACGCTTCTCAACAACAGATTCGGTGACCGATGGATTGGTAGAGGCGAACCAATTCCATGGCCTGCACGCTCTCCAGACCTCAACCCTCTTGACTTTCATTTATGGGGGCATTAGAAAGCTCTTGTCTACGCAACCCCGGTACCAAATGTAGAGACTCTTCGTGCCCGTATTGTGGACGGCTGTGATACAATACACCATTCTCCAGGGCTGCATCAGCGCATCAGGGATTCCATGCGACGGAGGGTGGATGCATGTATCCTCGCTAACGGAGGACATTTTGAACATTTCCTGTAACAAAGTGTTCGAAGTCACGCTGGTACGTTCTGTTGCTGTGTGTTTCCATTCCATGATTAATGTGAATTGAAGAGAAGTAATAAAATGAGCTCTAACATGGGAAAGTAAGCGTTTCCGGACACATGTCCACATAACATCTTTTCTTTATTTGTGTGTGAGGAATGTTTCCTGAAAGTTTGGCCGCACCTTTTTGTAACACCCTGTATATATTATGACTTTTGAACACTATTAAGGTAAATACATTGTTTGTTCTCTATCAAAATCTTTCATTTGCTAACTATGCCTATCAGTAGTTAGAATCTATTATTCAACTGGCAGCATTGGCGCACGCTGTATTGCAGTAGTTTGAGTAACGAAGATTTTTGTGAGGTAAGTCATTCATGAAAGGTATTGGTTATTGTTAGTCAGGGCCATTCTTTTGTAGGGATTTTTGAAAGTCAGATTGCGTTGCGATAAAAATATTGTGTGTCAGTTTAAGCACAGTCATTTATAATTTTTCTAAGGGGACGTTTCAATATCTTTAGTACGACACAATATACTGATTCTTCACGTAGAGTCTGATAAAATACGTTCCACCGGGTAAACGGGATTTTCATCACATGCCGAGAGCATTATAAAGAGCTAGACTTGAGAAAATTGTGCGCAGGTTTCTCTCCGCCTGCCAGATTGTATAACCACGACCGCCTCGGCTGCTCCGGCCGGGCGTACGGCAATCTGGTTAGCGAGTACCGGGCCTCGCCTCTCAGCCCAACCGTGGCTGGCTGGCTGGCTGGCTGCTGCTGCTGCTGCTCGCTCGCTGGCTAAACCCAGCCGTGTCTGTCCCCTAAGGGCGCAGCTGCCTCCCCGTCCGCAGAGGTTTCAATCCACAGGGTCTGGCGCGGCGTGCAACGGAGGCAGCACTTCGCAATTCGTAGAGAAGCCGACGGGACCAATAAAATGCAAATGCCGCTCCTCCGGGCCGAATGTCGACGTTGCAAATGCTTTAGCACTACTTATTTCCTACTATCTGCATTCGACGCCTGCAAATGCGCGCTACTGTTGCGGCAGTAAGTGGTCCTGCCAGAATGCTTTATATCGAATCTTTAGCCAAACGAATTTAGTTGTGCATGCGGAGCATAAAAGTGAGCGAAGCAGCTCAGTGGTTTGAGGAAGTGGAGATATTTTCGGCGGAATGAAGATCTACTACCTGTTTGATTTTCCTGATTTAGGTTTTTGGAAGTCGTCCTTAATCATTTTAGGCGAATATTACCAGCGACGTAGTTTCTTTGACACTGACTGTCACCCCCTTTCACCTCCCCTGTCGCTTTGGTTTCATTTATTAGTGGCCTTGAGACGTTGATTGTACAAATAACAATTAAATCACAACGCGCTCAGCAGCCATATATACACTCATGGTTATAAATCAAGGATAATTGCAGAATGTGGTGCCACACAACGTGGCACTACACAAAACTAGCGCTAATACCGTAGGCACATAGGGAACACACACGGCACAGATTTGTAAGTCCACGGTACTGATAGTAAGTTGAGAAAACAGTCCCGAAACACATGTGCTACAAAACGCCACTGTTTCCTGAGCATGAACCCCGACATCAGTAAGGGATATGATCATCATGCACTCGTACGAAGGCCGCACAACGGGTTGGCATACTCTGGATCAGGTGGTCGAGCAGCTGCTGGGGTATAGCCTTCCATTCTTGCACCAGTGCCTGTCGGAGCTCCTGAAGTATCCTAGGGGTTAGAAGTCGTGCAGCGATACGTCGACCGAGAGCATCCCTGACGTTCTCGATGGGGTTTAGGTCTGGAGAACAGGCAGGCCACTCCATTCGCCTGATATCTTCTGTTTCGAGGTACGCCTCCACGATAGCAGCTCCGTAGGGCTGTGCGTTATCATGCATCAGGAGGAAGGTAGGAGCCACTGCACCCCTGAAAATGCGGACATACTGGTGCAAAATGACGTCCCGACCTGTTACAGTCCATCTGTCAAAGACATGCAAGCGTGTCCGTGCACCAATCATAATCCCATTCCACACCATCAAACCACCTCCATACAGGTCCGTTTGAAGGACATTAAGGGGTTGGTACCTGTTCCCTGGTTCACGCGAAATGAAAACACGGCGAGAATCACTGCTCACACTATACCTGGACTCGTCCGTGGACATAACCTGGGACCACTGTTCCAATGACCATGTACTGTGTTCTTGACACCAGGCTTTACGGGTTCTCCCGTGACCAGAGGTCAGTGGACTGCACCTTGCAGATCTCCAGGCGAATAAACAATGTCTGTCCAGCCGTCTGTAGACTGTATATATGGGGACAACTGTTCCAGTGGCTCCAGTAAGGTCCCAAGCAAGACTACCAGCAGTACTCCGTGGCAGTCTGCGGACACTGATGGCGAGATACCGGTCGTCTTGTGGTGTTGTACGCTGTGGACGTCCCGTACTGTAGCGCCTGGACACGATTCCTGTCTGCTGGAATCGTTGTCACAATCTTGAGATCACACTTTGAGGCACACGCAGGGCCTGTGCTACGACCTGCTGTGTTTGACCAGCCTCCAGTCGCCCTAGTATTCTACCCATAATAACGTCATCAATATGTGTTCATTGACCCATTTTCAACACACAGTCACCATTAGCACGTCTGAAAACGTCTACACACACACTCGCTGCACCGTACTCTGACATACACCAACACACACGCCTCTGCGTATGTGGACTGCTGCCAGCGCCACCGTGCGACGACCGCAGGTCAAATGCACCGCATGGTCATACCCCGAGGTGATTTAAACCCGAAACCACCTACCAGAGGGTTGTTTCACCATGTATCAGCATTATCCTTTATTTATGAACATGAGTGTATACATCTCGGAGGACTCTCCTATGGATCGTCAGGCACATTTTCTCTTGTGTTTGAATCAATACTTGCAACTTAATTCCTGCATTGTGTAGCTGGAGTCAGCAAAACAAAATACTGCTCTTTACGTCTCTTGTATGATGCTCAGTTTCGACGAAAAGTGTCGGTTTGTTTCCCGTTACAAACAAAATGATTTTGTAATCAGAATTTTAAGTGTGCATTCGACAGAGCGGTCCAAATTAGTTTAGCACGATATTAGTTTTATCGATATGCAGTAACAGGGACAATAAAACTTGAAAAATAACTGAGAACTCCAGCAGCGACAGAGCAGCGCTGCTGCATGGCGGTAGCAGTCAGCGCGGATCAGGGCGATAGGTGCTGCCGCTTCTGCAATGCTGGTTACTTCACCGTACCATGCGCTGTGAGTAGTGCCTTCACTCCGGCAGGAAGACGTCGCCCGCGAAGCACCAAGCACTCCAGAAACTCTGCCGCCGCATGGCATCGCAGTGGGCAGGCGAAAATGGTGTGGTAAATGTGCTATTGCACGCCACGAACACATTGCGGTGACTGGAGCACGTACGGGTGGGTGAGTCATTTGTAGCCGATAGAGATTTAGTCAGTACCGACCGTGATTAACACTTTCACTCCCAAGCCCGAGCGCAGCTCGTGTGATAGGCACGCTGTGTAGGTCCCATGCTCAAGCTCCGCTCGTCTTCCTCCGTTCGCTTTGTTTTCGTTGCGCTCGTGTCTAGTATTCGGGCTTGCCGTGCTGTCATCTGCCCACTGCGTGGTGCTGCCATCGTCTGGATATTTCTCAAACATTCCGGCATTGTCAAAGACAATCCTCAAAAGGGAACCTCCCCATCGCACCCCCCTCAGATTTAGTTATAAGTTGGCACAGTGGATAGGCTTTGAAAAACTGAACACAGATCAATCGAGAAAACAGGAAGAAGTTGTGTGGAAGTATGAAAAAAATAAGCAAAATATGCAAACTGAGTAGTCCATACGCAAGATAGGCAACATCAAGGATAGTGTGAGCTCCGGAGCGCCATGGTCCCGTGGTTAGCGTTGGCAGCTGCGGAACGAGAGGTCCTTGGTGCAAGTCTTCCCTCGAGTGAAAAGTTTACGTTCTTTATTTTCGCAAAGTTATGATCTGTCCGTTCGTTCATTGAGTTCTCTGTTCACTGTAATAAGTTTTGTGTTTGTGTTTTGCGACCGCACCGCAAAACCGTGCGATTAGTAGACGAAAGGACGTGCCTCTCCAATGGGAACCGAAAACATTTGATCGCAAGGTCATAGGTCAACCGATTCCTCCACAGGAAAACACGTCTGGTATATTCTATACGACACTGGTGATGGCATGTGCGTCACATGACAGGAATATATTGTCGACCCACCTAACTTGTACACTTGGTGAATGGGTGAAAAGATTCTTCTACTTTGCCCGATTTAGGTTTTCTTGTGGATACATACTACGGCGCAGTTACGTATCATCGGACGGACAGACGGACAGATAATAATTGTCTGAAAATAAAAAAATTAAACTTTTCACTCGAGGGAAGACTTGAACCAAGGACCTCTCGTTCCGCAGCTGCCTACGCTAACCACGTGACCACGGCGCTCCTGAGCTCACGCTATTCTTGATGTTGCCCATCTCGCGAATGGACAATTCAGTTTGTATATTTTGCTTATTTTTTTCATAGTTCCACACAACTTCTTCCTGTTTTCTCGATTGATCTGTGTTCAGTTTTTCAAGGCCTATCCGCTGTGCCAACTTATAACTAAATCTGAGAGGGGTGCGATGGGGAGGTTCCCTTGTTAGTTGTTCAAAACCACTGTACGGTCGCGTGGCGCCGTAGTTCTCGTGTATTTCTTGTTGCACTTGCAGTGCGTTTTGCAATAAATTTGTCGAAGTTTTTGACTAATACTGACATTGAGAAGCTTTTGAACGAGACATTTTAAGATTCCGGTTCCGAAGGGGACGTTTCTCAAAGTGAATACAATGATTTTGCTTCTGGAGCAGACTCTGGTACAAAAACAACATTATTTTTCCTTTCCATTGTTATAGGTTGTTTTGTGTAATAGGTCTGCTATTTAGGTTACGTGACCATTCCGTTTTCAGATGAAATTTCACCTCCGTCGATATATAATGTACTGCCTAATACTGAAGGCAGTACTTCAGATGTAGTGCCATCTACAGAGTCACCACGCAAGAGAAGGCGTTCTAGTGTTCCAAAATCTTCAGATGCGGAATTAGGGTGGACTACATTAGACGTGTTACCTTCATTGTCTGAATTCAAAGAGGAAAGTGGATGTGTGGCAGAAGTGGATGACAGCAGTAGTCCTGTCGATATTTTTTCATTTTTTATCCCTGAATCAATGGCAAAACACATCAAGTCAGAAACTAACAGGTATGCGAAATCTATTGCAGATAAAATGAGAAGATCAGGCAAAATGAAACCCATTAGCATGTGGAGCTTCATGAAATGTATTTGTTCTTTGCTGTCATAATCCACATGTGCCTGGTGATGGCTGCGTGATTACTGGTCTACAAACAGCTTTGTTTCCACGCCTTTGCCAGGTTCCTCTCTAGATCCAACAGCTTCATCACAGAGTGGCACTTGCGTTTGACATCCTCAGTTATTTGTTGGTTACAGTGCAGTCTCCTTCTTCCGTTATAGTTTTTACCGCCTGGAGCTCCTTCGGGTATCGCGGTCCTAGATGTATTGACATAGGACTATCATCTTATTCCATATTCTCGTCGATGTTTTCAGCATGTTCTTCTTCTCAACGATTCTGCAGAGGACCTCCTCATTTCTTATTTGTCATAGTATTCTGTCCCCAGTGATCTTAATGTTGACATGGTACACCGAACACTGCCATCGTACTTGCTAATAAGAGAGTGTATCTTCTGCTCAACTATAAAAATATTTTCTGTTCTTCTACTTTGACATAATAATGTAATGTTAAAAGTCTAAAATACGTTTTGAGTAGTACACCACACTATTAGTTACACTGTGAATATAATTTCTACTTTGATCAGGTATGCCTGGGAGCATTTTTTATTTTAGTTAAGCCTGTGACTGGGAACAAGATGAGTACGGTCTTCAGAGGGATATAGGTCTTGCAGCTGATGAAATCAAATGAAACTATTAAAATACAGTAAACGCAGTTCAGAATGATGACAGATGATGAGAAATAAGAATGGAATATTTTTCGAGTGGTGGAACTGTTTCACTTTGATCGTTATTTTACGCCTCTTTCTGTTAGAATTTGTAATCTCTTGTTAATTCTGAACTAACTTTAACAATAGAAAACCAGTAAATTTACGAAAAACTCTAAGATCATATCTTCTGATTACTGGATTTTACTCGTGTTTCTGGCGCAATCATTCCTGGTATACGTTACACATTCCACTGCCGACAGGCAAATGTAAACCTCATTTCAAGCCTACGTTGTACATTCCACTGCCGACAGGCAAATGTAAAATTCATTTTAAACCTATCAGCAGTGCGGTTATTCACGTCAGAACGTTTTATCAGCAGTGCGGTTATTCACGTCAGAACGTTTATACATCACCCACGCTGTAGGTGCGATTATTGACGTCACGTTTAACAAATGAGGGTGCTCTATTGCTTGTAGGTAAATGTATTTCATTGCAACTGTCCCAGCTTCTCGCTTAATGAACGGATCAGTGCAAACTTGTCGCTGTTATTCATGAGCGCATTACCCGAACTTACTGCGGCATTAGCGTTCAGTAACAAATGTTAAGTCCTACCGGCCTTTGGAATAAAACGTTGGTACTTAATATCCGATGAAACAGACCTAATGGCGCCGAGAAATATGAAAAAACGAGCTATTCGTACATTAGCGGCTCGTTGTCTTTACTTACAGGGCAGTTGGCCAGTCCGTACTTTCACCAGTGTTCTGGCTGTGGTTCAATCTCATACTTTGTGAAAGACTTTAATAGGAAGTGTTTGTGGCACATCTGTAGTCTAGTGCTGTGGTGTTCCACGGCATAATGGAGGAGAATAATGATTTAAAAGTATATATCAAAAATTGCACAGTACACCATATTTACGTGTTATATAGTTATGCCTTAGACAGAAGACTTGGGGTGCCCAGCAGAAACTCAATGAAGCACAAAAAAGGTATTTTCCTTCCTTTCTCTGCAGTGATTCAGTGTTCGAACATGGGAGATATCCAAGTTCCCATAGGACACAATTGTCTTTAATAGAGATTTGTTTTCTATACGTGTTAAACAAAACTGAGAATTTGTTATTATGTTACAGAAATAGTCAAAGTCATAACGACAGGTGTGCTGAAAATGCAAAGCGTCACGTTGTTTTCTTCAAATCAATTCGTTTTCAAACGATAACTGCCTATGTTATTGAACAACAACAGCGAAGTTCTGGGTGACTGACTTCCTCAGGCAACAAAAAGTTACAGTAAGTCGAGACAATAGCTACGAGCGTCAAATTTAATGTACGTAGTTTTTTCACATCTGTCATTACATTCATATAAGCTCTGACATGTATGAAATATTACAGCATTGCAAATACAAATGTTTTTCATGTAGCCACTTACTTACACCTCCCATTAATGTTTAGCCTAATTATAATGGAGTAGCTGATTACTGCAGATTCCAGTCCACAATAAACTCCCACTCGCACCCCCCCCCCCCCCCCAAAACACACACGCCAGCTATCTTGCCTTGGAAAATCTCAAAGGTCATATTATCCATTTTGTGACAAGTTTAATATTACTCCCACTAAGTACAAAAACCAGAATTATTTCAATTCTGGAACGAAAAATCGTAGTGGTAGATTTATTTTTTAAATGAAGGGTAACTGAAAATATTTCAGCTGAGCTATGTTAAAACAGAACTGGAGAGAACAGTCGCCCTCTCCAGTTTAATTGCCTTTTAATTTAAAACAGTTGCCGTATTTTGATTTCCCCATTTTTTTCCCAACAACCCGGTATTTTATTGCAAATCTGGATTTTTCGCTGTTTTTGCATAGCGAAGCACGCTGTTTCCTGCATATTATTTCCCACCATTTGCACACTGAATAGTGAGTTTAAAACAAGTAAAGGGTGGGGGAATCGTGTACTTTGGGTTTTTTCAGGGATCCCGGAAAGGCAACTATAAAGAGACATTATTAGTGAAACGTGAAAGGGGATAAATTGTTGCGTGCTGGAACCTACACTGCAGGATTTCCCAATTGACATTACAAGCAGAAAACCTGGAACTGTGAACGTGAATGAAATCGCTCGGAAGAAATTCCGTACATCTCGTGTTTTGGAAAAGTGTGATTCTTCTTCTAGGTTAGTTGTCGTTGTGCTGTTCCATAACTGAGGTCGCATATTGAAACACATTATATGGCTATCGTGACACACATCATTGCTTTTAGCCATTTTAAAAGTTCCGTAGTATAGTGCATGTTAGAGACGGTAGTGTAGATGATAGCCATTTAGTGCCTTATACCTAAAAGAATTCTTGGCGACAGATTGTTAAGTACGGTTCAGAGAGGACTAAGCATTTAGGTGGTATAACGTGTTATGGAAAATTTCAGGCTGTGACGTCATTCTTAAATTATTATGTTTACTGACCAATTTGCATATTTCTGCTCCGATAAGTGGAATATGAGTGGATTTCTATAAAGCACTGCAGTATATAGCTGTGATCGCGTATTCTGTATCTTACCATGTGATGAATTATTATCACGTGAATTAATGTGTTTCCCAAGTATCAATGGCTGATTAAATGTATTATCACTGAGAGGTGGCATTTTTTATTAGCCAGTGCGGAATTCGGAGTGCGTCTGAATTAGAAAAAGCAAACCAGTATTTCACAGAACAAAAAAATAAGTGACAGGGAACAAAACAGCTACGAGTGACCATTTTTACAATCCGATACATAGAGTGACGTATGTCTTCGTCAGTGGTACCAGTTGATCCTCCTCAGATTCTGGTGAAATTCCTAGAAATGGGTTACCCGAGCACACATCTGATCTTTTAACGCAGATGGCACAGTGGCAGTCTCAAAATATGGGTAGTGAGTAACTGTCCAGATTATGGTCGTTAGTAACGGAATGGACAGCGTCTTGAAAGGAGGGTATAAGATCAACATCAAAAAAAGCAAAACGAGGATAAAGGAATGTAGTCGAATTAAGTAGGGTGATGCTGAGGGAATTAGATTAGGAAATGAGACGCTTAAAGTAGTAAAGGAGTTATGCTATTTGGGGAGCAAAATAACTGATGATGGTCGAAGTAGAGAGGATATAAAATGTAGACTGGCAATGGCAAGGAAAGCGTTTCTGAAGAAGAGAAATTTGTTAACATCGAGTATTGATTTAAGTGTTAGGAAGTCGTTTCAGAAAGTATTTGTATGGAGTGTAGCCATGTATGAAAGTCAAACATGGACGATAAATAGTTTGGACAAGAAGAGAATAGAAGCTTTCGAAATGTGGTGCTACAGAAGAATGCTGAAGATTAGATGGGTAGATCACATAACTAATGAGGAGTTATTGAATAGAACTGGGGAGAAGAGGAGTTTGTGGCACAACTTGACTAGAAGAAGGGATCAGTTGGTAGGACATGTTTTGAGGCATCAAGAGATCACCAATTTGGTACTGGAGGGGAGCGTGGAGGGTAAAAATCGTAGAGGGAGACCAAGAGATGAATACACTAAGCAGATTCAGAAGGATGTAGGTAGCAGTAGGTACTGGGAGATGAAGAAGCTTGCACAGGATAGAGTAGCATGGAGAGCTTCATCAAACCAGTCTCAGGACTGAAGACCACCACAACAACAACAACAACAACAACAGTATGGTACGACAGACTTTTAGGATAAAACTCTCAGGAGATTTCGCAACGCCCGTTTAGATAGTATCCTAGCGTTGGTTCACCATTTCAACCTCAGCGTCAAACCAGACTGGCGGACATTGCACTGAAGGGAGAGAACACCACACGCGGTACAAGGTGTACGCGGATTCCCCACCGTCTGTGGCACAGGTTGAGCAAACTCTCCCGCACAATGTGGGCATCGGGGCGCAGAAATGAGTGCCACGAGCAGACAGCACAGTGGGAGGCAATAACGCGGGAGAGGATCATGGCGGAAACTCCGCGCCAGTTTCGGCACGTTCCCTGGCTGTGTGCTGCGGAAGCCATTCTGCCCCGGCCCCGCCTCCCGCAGCTGGCAGACTCATCTGCCGCCTCTTTGAAGCAGGCGGCGCTTTTTGCCGCGCTAGCGGCGCCTGCGGCGACAGCTACGGGGTGACGTCACAGCACAGCACAGTAACACGCCTGTCAGACCGACGACGGAGTTGCTGGCTTGGGTGTCAACTTGCCTCCGCTGTACATCGTACATCATACGCCTACGTGTCGAGTTCCTGTCTTACTGTTGCATTCAACAACAACAACAATATGTGGTTGACGCAGCATTCAAAGCAATTGATTTATTCGGCGTAGGTATCGGGAACATGCCAGATGAAACTTTGCCTTCACATTTTTTTTTTTTCATCAATCTTATGACTTGTTTTATGCGGCCCGCCACGAATTCGCCTCCTGCGCCAGCCTCGTCATCTCAGAGTAGCACTTGCAACCTACGTCCTCAAGTATTTGCTGGATGTTGTAAGTAGGCTGCTTAGGTTTCTATGTTGGTAACGCCACGTACCGCTCTATACGAAAATCACTGACTGTGCTGTGTGAAGGCTGTGGTTGGTTTGCATTGTTGGAGTATATGCTATTGTAGTGTTGGGCAGTTGGCTGTTAACAGCGCATAGCGTTGCGCAGTTGGAGGTGAGCCGCCAGCAGTGGTGGATGTGGGGAGAGAAATTGCGGTGTTTTGAGAGCGGATGATCTGGACGTGTGTCCATCAGAGACAGTAAATTTGTAAGATGGTTCAAATGGCTCTGAGCACTAAGGGACTTAACATCTGAGGTCATCAGTCCCCTAGAACTTAGAACTACTTAAACCTAACTAGCCTAAGGACATCACACACATCCATGCCCGAGGCAGGATTCGAACCTGCGACCGTAGCAGTCGCGCGGTTCCAGACTGTAGCGCCTAGAACCGCTAGGCCACCGCGGCCGGCAAATTTGTAAGACTGGATGTCATGAACTGCTGTATATATTATGACTTTTGAACACTATTAAGGTAAATACATTGATTGTTCTCTATAAAAATCTTTCATTTGCTAACTATGCCTATCAGTAGTTAGTGCCTTCACTAGTTTGAATCTTAATTTAGCTGGCAGTAGTGGCGCTCGCTGTATTGTAGTAGTTCGAGTAACGAATATTTTTGTGAGGTAAGTGATTTGTGAAAGGTGTAGGTTAATGTTAGTAAGGGCCATTCTTTTATAGGGATTATTGAAAGTCAGATTGCGTTGCGCTAAAAATATTGTGTGTCAGTTTAGTGTTGATCGGAATAGGTAAAGAGCGAAACGTCTGAATACGTTCAGTTCTGTGCAGCTGTTTGAAAATCAAATAATGTAAGAGGTTTATCAGCACAGTAATTCATTAATTTTTCTAAGGGGACGTTTCAATGTATCCAATCTCTGTCTTCCTCTACAGTTTTTGCCCTCTACAGCTCCCTCTAGTACCATGGAAGTCATTCCCTGATGCCTTAACAAATGTCCCATCATCCTGATCATGTCTGGTTTGTAGGGCGCTCAACCGCGTGGTTATCAGCGCCCGTACAAATTCCCAACCTTTGCTCAGCCCAGTCTCGCCACTTTCGTGAATGATGATGAAATGATGAGGACAACACCAACACCCAGTCATCTCGAGGTCCTATCATCCTGTCCCTTCTCCTTATCACTATTTTCCACACATCCCTTTCCTCTCCCACTACTTACCTCATCAATTAACTTAATTTTCAACATTCATCTGTAGCACCACATCACAAATGGTTCGATTCTCTTCTGTTCGGATTTTCTCACAGACCGTGTTTGTGTGTGTGAATTCCTAAGGGACCAAACTGCTGACGTCATCGGCCCCAAGACTTAAACACTACTTAAACTAACTTACGCTAAGAAAAACAGACACACCC
This sequence comes from Schistocerca serialis cubense, assembly GCF_023864345.2. Classification (NCBI taxonomy): domain Eukaryota; kingdom Metazoa; phylum Arthropoda; class Insecta; order Orthoptera; family Acrididae; genus Schistocerca; species Schistocerca serialis. The sequence goes on from NC_064643.1 coordinate 754,760,267, forward strand.
ATGCTCGAGACTCGAACCTCCGGCGGAAGAGGCCGCGCAGTCCGCGACATGGCGTCTCTAATCGCGCGGCCATTCCGCGCGGCTGGTCCATGTTTCACTGCCATACAATGCTGTACTCCAGACGTACATTCTCAGAAATTTCTTCCTCAAACGAAGGCCTATGTTTGATAATAGTAGACTTCTCTTGGCCATGAATGCCCTTGCTGCCATTTCTAGTCTGCTATTGATGTCCCCCTTACTCCATCCGTCATAGGTTATTTTATTGCCTAGGTAGCAGAATTTCTTAACTTCATCTACTTCCTGACCATCAGTCCTGATGTTACGTTTCTCGCTGTTCTCATTTCTGCTACTTCTCATAACATTCGTCTTTATTCGGTTTACTCTCAGTCCATATTCTGTACTCATTAGAGTGTCCATTTCATTCACCAGATCATATAATTCTTCGTCACTTTCACTCAGGATAAAAATGTCATCAGTGAATCGAATCATTGATATTCTGATGTCTATCTTCAGGTGTTGCTTGCCGGGTGCCTAGACAATAATAGTGGCGTGGAAGAACCTTGTGAAATTAAAAGCAGTTATAGTTCAAGTATCGAGCAAGAGTTAGATAATGTGCCAGAGATAGAATATAGATATATTAATGGTACCGGTAATGGCAGTGAGGATGAAAATATTGTGACTGTAAGTAGGAGTGATGGTTCTTACAAATATTTTTTACGGAAAAAGTGAGTGTTTCAAGCGGAGGTAGGAACAACCTTGAGAGATTGACATATTTTCATGATGCTCACATGATCGAGCTAAATACATTGATCGGACCTCTTGTGTATACAGCAATTTGCAACCCAGGAATCGAATCCATAAACTGTCTCTTTGTAACTGATAGCACAGGACGTGACAAAAAATAGGATGTTGTTCCTCTTGGCTGCTCTTAGGTTTGATAAGCAGCATGATAGGGAAGAAAGAAAGAAAGAAAGAAAGAAGATCCTGCCCCAGCAATTTCAAAGTTTTTTAGCCTGTTTATTGAAAATAGTCAACAAGATATTATCCTGGGAGCTACAGTGGCTGCAGAGGAGATCCTGGTATCGTTTAGAGGGCGAAACAGCTTCGCTGTGTACATGCCAAAGAAACCGGCGAAATATGGCATAAAAGTAATGTGTCTGGCTGGTGCAAAAGCTCATTATCTTTATCGCGCATACATCTACTGTGGAAGAGGGAGTGACCGTCTGACTTTATCAAATGAAGATAGTAGGCTAAAAATACCAACTCAAGCTGTAGTGAGACTGGTGAAACCAATAGAAGAAACTTATGTAAATGCGATGGCAGATAACTGGATTGGATCCATAGAACTGGTTCATCAACTTCTTCAGAAGAGACTGACATTTATGGGCACAATAAAGAAGAATAAACCAGGTATCTCTCATAGCTTTCTTCCTCGAACAGGAAGACGGGAGGAGACTACTGTTTACGGCTTCACGGAGGACGTGTCACTGCTCTCTTATGTTTCGAAGAAGAGGAAAGCTGTAATCCTGGTATACACTATGTATCATTCTGAGAGTTTCGATTCTCGACCCAGAGAGCGATAAACCAGAGATTGTCTCTTTCTATAACGCAAAAAAAGGAATTACGGATTTCCTAGATCAAAAATGTGCAACTTACACCGAAAGCCGAAGGAAAAGAAGATGGCCTTTACCGATTTTTGCTCACTGGTAAATATTACCTGCGGAGTAAACGGTTACCGCCTGTATACCAGTATTTCAGGACGACTACGGACATAACACGTCTTGACTTCATGAAATCATTTGCAAAGGTACTGACATATGCCATTTGACACGCCGACTGCAGATAAAAAGTCTTTCAATGGAATTTACTGTTCCAACCAGACGCATACTGCAGATGCCACAAGAAGAACATCCACAACTTCAAGCTCTTTAGAAGACTTTTTGAGAAAGAAAATCCTGTGACTTTTGCCCTCCGAAACTGAAGAGGAGGCTTGTCATTAGCGTGGACGAGCAATATGTTTTGAACGTGCACGAAAAATGTGTAATATATGCTTTGAATCGAAGAAATAAGAGAGGTTTTCTTCAGACAGTCACAGACAGCAATCTAAAGTTTAAAGTGCCCGTTTCTTCTTAATACGTATTACTACTACTTTTGGCATTAAAATAGTTTTCAGCAAAGACGGCTTACATTCTTTTCCAATAATCCCGAAGTCTGGCTGATCGCAGCATGTTAGTTAACTGAGAAATATTAGATATGTTATCTGAAGGGTATATTCCGCGAAAGAGAGGGGCCAATAGCGGTGCAATACAACTGTGCATTATTTATGCCTGGAGTCGATTCAGTTAGAGCTTTAATGTTTTCATAGCGATCATATCGGCGCTCGACGACATGAAACTCGTACATTTTGGGACTGAGTTGACTGCCTTGTGAAAGACAAGGAGAAATTATGCAGGACGAGCAAAAATGGTCCCAGAAGCATTCCTATATTTCAAATGACCACGGGCTCTTTCATCGCAGGACAGATTCGTAAATCACACTAACAATTAATTACAGATTAACAAGTGCACTGTATAATATCTTGAGTAGTATATGAGCTGTTTCCTACGCGTTTATTGGTTATAACTACTGTTGCAAACGAAATAAAGCAATAATGCTGACGGAAAACTTATATGTGTGTGTACTGCTGCAAGAAAATTAAACACGTATCCTCGCTGGAAAGGAGACCTGATCTTACATGTTTTGAGAACTGCTGCAAGTGAAACAAACATTTATGTTTACTATCATAACACCATGAAATTGAGCTTCCTCTGCTATTGTGCACAACGTGGAATACGGTGTTTCCTGTTCAATCAGGAACTTAATTTCTGCAAGTACCAAATGGTGCTTTCATATTTATATTGCAGCCGACTTCCTGATCAATTGTCATTTACTTTTTGCAGTTCGTTGAGGAAATTTCGTCGGAGTGAATTGAGTTTCTCTTTGTCTCGGGAAGTGCTGACATGTATTAAGCGATATCACCTTTACGCGATACCATAACTTTCACGTATACTGGATAAGCGTCAATACATTTAAAGCTCTGTGGTCTTCTTCAAAATAGTATGCAAACCGTAAATACCGAACTCAGAGGGTCAATATTATTGCACAATTCTCAGTACAGTTCAATAAATATTGTACAACTGTACAATATTAACTCCGCAATAAGGCCCAGAAAATCATCCGATGCCGACCAGCATTCGTGCCATCCTCTGCCATATGGCGTCATCTGGATGTGACATGTGTCATCTGCGTACACTAATGTATTAGCTGAAGTAAAGATGAAATACTGAGAGAAAATGGCTATCTATAGCTTGTAAACAAACAAGAAATCAGTTGTGAGAATGGAAGAATAACAAAGAAAAGCAGTGGTTGAGAAAGGAGTAACAAAGTGATGTAGTCTCTCCTCGTGTGATTCAATCTGTACACTGAGCAAGCTGTGAAGGAAACCAAGGACAAATTTAGAAAGGAATGAAAGTTCAACGAGAAGAAATAAAAACTTGGAGGTTTGCAGAAGACATTGTTGTTATCTCAGAACAGCGACGGCCGTGGAAGAACAGGTGAATGGAAGTTACTAGTCTCTTGAAAAGCCATCAAGAACAGTAAAACATGGCAATACAGAGTTTTCGAAGCAAATCAGGTGATGCTGAGGGTGCCAGTGTAGGAAGTGAGACGCTGAAAGTAGAAGATAACTTTTGCTGTATTGGCAGAAGAGAAGAGGGTATAAAATATAAATTGTCAGAAGTAGGGAATCTTTTATGGAAAAGAGATATATGTTAATTCGAATAAAAGCTTAAGAGTTAGGAATTCGTTTCTACATCTACATCTATACTCCGCGAGCCACCTTACGGTGTGTGGCGGAGGGTACTTATTGTACCACTATCTGATCCCCCCTTCCCTGTTCCATTCACGAATTGTGCGTGGGAAGAACGACTGCTTGTAAGTCTCCGTATTTGCTCTAATTTCTCGGATCTTTTCGTTGTGATCATTACGCGAGATATATGTGGGCGGTAGTAATATGTTGCCCATCTCTTCCCGGAATGTGCTCTCTCGTAATTTCGGTAATAAACCTCTCCGTATTGCGTAACGCCTTTCTTGAAGTGTCCGCCACTGGAGCTTGTTCAGCATCTCCGTAACGCTCTCGCGCTGACTAAATGTCCCCATGACGAATCGCGCTGCTTTTCGCTGGATCATGTCTATCTCTTCTATTAATCCAACCTGGTAAGGGTCCCATACTGATGAGCAATACTCAAGAATCGGACGAACAAGCGTTTTGTAAGCTACTTCTTTCGTCGATGAGTCACATTTTCTTAGAATTCTTCCTATGAATCTCAACCTGGCGCCTGCTTTTCCCACTATTTGTTTTATGTGATCATTCCACTTCAGATCGCTCCGGATAGTAACTCCTAAGTATTTTACGGTCGTTACCGCTTCCAATGATTTACCACCTATGGCATAATCGTACTGGAATGGATTTCTGCCCCTATGTATGCGCATTATATTACATTTATCTACGTTTAGGGAAAGCTGCCAGCTGTCGCACCATGCATTAATCCTCTGCAGGTCCTCCTGGAGTACGTACGAGTCTTCTGATGTTGCTACTTTCTTGTAGACAACCGTGTCATCTGCAAATAGCCTCACGGAGCTACCGATGTTGTCAACTAAGTCATTTATGTATATTGTAAACAATAAAGGTCCTATCACGCTTCCCTGCGGTACTCCCGAAATTACCTCTACATCTGCAGATTTTGAACCGTTAAGAATGACATGTTGTGTTCTTTCTTCTAGGAAATCCTGAATCCAATCACAAACCTGGTCCGATATTCCGTAAGCTCGTATTTTTTTCACTAAACGTAAGTGCGGAACCGTATCAAATGCCTCCTGAAGTCCAGGAATACGGCATCAATCTGCTCGCCAGTGTCTACGGCACTGTGAATTTCTTGGGCAAATAGGGCGAGCTGAGTTTCACATGATCTCTGTTTGCGGAATCCATGTTGGTTATGATGAAGGAGATTTGTATTATCTAAGAACGTCATAATACGAGAACACAAAACATGTTCCATTATTCTACAACAGATTGACGTAAGCGAAATAGGCCTATAATTATTCGCATCTGATTTATGACCCTTCTTGAAAATGGGAACGACCTGCGCTTTCTTCCAGTCGCTAGGTACTTTACGTTCTTCCAGCGATCTACGATAAATTGCTGATAGAAAGGGGGCAAGTTCTTTAGCATAATCACTGTAGAATCTTAAGGGTATCTCGTCTGGTCCGGATGCTTTTCCGCTACTAAGTGATAGCAGTTGTTTTTCAATTCCGATATCGTTTATTTCAATATTTTCCATTTTGGTGTCCGTGCGACGGCTGAAGTCAGGGACCGTGTTACGATTTTCCGCAGTGAAACAGTTTCGGAACACTGAATTCAGTATTTCTGCCTTTCTTCGGTCGTCCTCTGTTTCGGTGCCATCGTGGTCAACGAGTGACTGAATAGGGGATTTAGATCCGCTTACCGATTTTACATATGACCAAAACTTTTTAGGGTTCTTGTTTAGATTGTTTGCCAACGTTTTATGTTCGAATTCGTTGAATGCTTCTCTCATTGCTCTCTTTACGCTCTTTTGCGCTTCGTTCAGCTTTTCCTTATCAGCTATGATTCGACTACTCTTAAACCTATGATGAAGCTTTCTTTGTTTCCGTAGTACCTTTCGTACATGATTGTTATACCACGGTGGATCTTTCCCCTCGCTTTGGACCTTAGTCGGTACGAACTTATCTAAGGCGTACTGGACGATGTTTCTGAATTTTTTTCCATTTTTGTTCCACATCCTCTTCCTCAGAAATGAACGTTTGATGGTGGTCACTCAGATATTCTGCGATTTGTGCCCTATCACTCTTGTTAAGCAAATATATTTTCCTTCCTTTCTTGGCATTTCTTATTACACTTGTAGTCATTGATGCAACCACTGACTTATGATCACTGATACCCTCTTCTACATTCACGGAGTCGAAAAGTTCCGGTCTATTTGTTGCTATGAGGTCTAAAACGTTAGCTTCACGAGTTGGTTCTCTAACTATCTGCTCGAAGTAATTCTCGGACAAGGCAGTCAGGATAATGTCACAAGAGTCTCTGTCCCTGGCTCCAGTTCTGATTGTGTGACTATCCCATTCTATACCTGGTAGATTGAAGTCTCCCCCTATTACAATAGTATGATCACGAAACTTCTTCACGACGTTCTGCAGGTTCTCTCTGAGGCGCTCAACTACTACGGTTGCTGATGCAGGTGGTCTATAGAAGCATCCGACTATCATATCTGACCCACCTTTGATACTTAACCCAGATTATTTCACATTCGCATTCGCTAATAACTTCACTGGATATTATTGAGCTCTTTACTGCTATAAATACTCCTCCACCATTGGCGTTTATCCTATCCCTGCGGTATATATTCCATTCTGTGTCTAGGATTTCGTTACTGTTCACTTCCGGTTTTAACCAACTTTCCGTTCCTAATACTATATGCGCACTATTTCCTTCAATAAGAGATACTAATTCAGGAACCTTGCCCTGGATACTCCTGCAGTTTACCAATATTACGTTGACTTTTCCTGTTTTTGGTCTCTGAGGACGGACGTTCTTTATCAACGATGATAATGTCCTCTCTGGTAAGCCGTCAGGTATTTTATCGTTTCGCCCAAGGGGGGGGTCCCTCTAACCTAAAAAACCCCCGTGTGCACGCCACACGTACTCTGCTACCCTAGTAGCTGCTTCCGGTGTGTAGTGCACGCCTGACCTGTCTAGGGGGGCCCTACAGTTCTCCACCCAATAACGGAGGTCGATGAATTTGCAACCATTATAGTCGCAGAGTCGTCTGAGCCTCTGGTTTAGACCCTCCACACGGCTCCAAACCAGAGGACCGCGATCGACTCTGGGCACTATGCTGCAGATATTAAGCTCAGCTTGCACTCCGCGTGCGATGCTGGTTGTCTTCACCAAATCAGCCAGCCGCCGGAAGGAACCAAGGATGGCCTCAGAACCCAAGCGGCAGGCGTCATTCGTTCCGACATGTGCTACTATCTGCAGCCGGTCACACCCAGTGCGTTCAATAGCTGCCGGAAGGGCCTCCTCCACATTACGGACGAGACCCCCCGGCAAGCACACCGAGTGCACACTGGCATTCTTCCCCGACCTACCCGCTATTTTCCTGAGGGGCTCCATAACCCGCCTAACGTTGGAGCTCCCTATAACTAATAGGCCCGCCCTCTGTGACTGTCGGGACCTTGCCGGAGAATCGGCCACTGGCCCAACAGGCGAGGCATCCTGTGGTGGCTCGGGAACGATGTCATCACCACTAGGAAGCACCCCGTACCTGTTGGAAAGGGGTAAGGCAGCTGCCACGCGGCCAGATCCCACCTTCGCCTTTCGGCCAGGCACGCGCGAGCCCATCACTGTCCGCCATTCACCCTGGAGTGATGGCTGACCGGTAAGATGCTCACTGCCGGAAGACGCAGCGACATCAGGGGTTCCATGCGATTCCAAGGCCACCGAAGTAGGCATAGGTCTCACCACAGTTGCCCCAACGCCACTACGAGCCGACGCCTGCGCCTCGAGCTCGATGAGCCTAACAGACAAAGCCTCCACCTGCCCCCGAAGAGTGGCCAATTCTCCTTGCGTCCGCCCACAACAACCACAGTCCCTACACATGACTATGTTTACCCTACAAGCGAACGGTGTACTCGCCTTATTAGCAACAGGAAATCGAAGTGCTCTCTCACTGACGGTCTAACCGACACTGAGCTGTTCTAACCAAACAAACAAAAGCCTGTACGATACGAGGGTCGATAGCAACGGCGATACTGTACACTACACTGTTATTAAAATAAACAGTTGTGTCTAGTAGGCACTCAAACACGCAAGAAATTACAAAAATAAAATAGTAACTACCCAGATAACTGAAAATAAGTTGTACCTGTTTGAAGCTCGCAAAAATGTGTAACAAGCGAACGGTGTACTCGCCTTATTAGCAGCAGGAAATCGAAGTGCTCTCTCACTGACGGTCTAACCGACGTATTGTGCGCAGTGTAGTGTTTTATGGAAATGAAACGTGGAAATAAGCAGTACAGACAGAAAGAGAATCAGGGCTTTTGAAAATGTAGTGATGCAAAAGTACGCTGAATTTCAGATGGGAAGATCAGATGACAAATGAATATCGAAATGGGGAGAAAAAGAATTTCTAGAGACGTACTGACGGGAAACAACCTGAGGTATCCCAGAATAGAGAATTGCGTAATGGATGAAAGTGTGGGGAGTGGCAGGGCGGGTGAAAATCTTAGGTGACCACGGACTGCCTACAGAAAGCAGGCTCAAAAGAGTGTATGTTGCAGTAGTTTCGCATAGATGGAGATACTTGCACATTATGGACTAGGGTGGGATGTTGTACCATACTGGACACAGAACTGAAGACCACGACAACGAAGAAACTGAAATCGGAGAGAATGTAAGGGTCTGTGGTATGCTGTCAATGAAAGATTATGACGATTAAGCAGACTGAAGAGCTACGAATGAGGGGGCCTCTACGCAGAAGCTGCGAGGATCGAATACCTTAAGAACACGAACCAATAGCACGGGCATAACGATAGTAAATGTTTTAAGGCTTCAGAGAACAACTTCAGTGTTACTAAAGGAAGCCGTAGGGAAAGACAGACATTGAAACGGATACGACAAGTAATTGATCAGAATGTGTGCAGGTACTTCTTTGTGATTGAGACAACAACAGAGGAGAGGAAAACCATGACAGGCAGTATAAAAGCAGTCTGAAGACTAAGGCTTGATTCCCCTAAATAACCTTCGTGTTCGAAAGCGAAGAGATACTCCAGCTGTGCGACAAACATCGTGTCCTGACAGTTAAATGGAATCGTAACTGCGGCGGGACAACACAAACGCATGGGCTGCATAGAACGTGTAGTGTGTTTGCAACAGCCTGTGTGTGGTTAGAGTAGCTGCAACATACGAGTCTACATGACTAGTGCGATCAGCTAGCTAATCAGATGTTAATTTGGTTGATGTACCATGGGATGCTCTGGGACACGGCCGATAGACTACATCGCATACAACAAAGCGGTGTGGAGCAGTAATGAGCGCACTGGACTCGCATTCGGGAGGACGACGTTTCAAGGTACGCGTCCGGGCACCCACATTTAGAATTTCCTTGATTTTCCTAAATTACTTCAGCCACATACTATGCGGCGACGACCAACTACCTGTCCCGTCATTGTCAAACTGGACTTCTAGGCATGTAGATACTTGTACACTGAAGAGCCAAAGAAACTGGTACACCTGCCTAATACCGTGTAGGACCCTGCGAGCACGCAGAAGTGCCGCAATACGACGTGGCATGGACTCGACTAATGTCTGGAGTAGTGCTGGAGGGAACTGACACCATGAATCCTGTAGGGCTGTCGATAAATCCGTAAGAGTACGACAGGGTGGAGATCTCTTCTGAACAGCACGTTGCAAGGCGTCCCAGGCATGCTCAATATTATTCATGTTTGGGCAGTTTGGTGACCAGCGGAAGTGTTTAAACTCAGAAGAGTGTTCCTGGAGCCACTCTGCAGCAATTCTGGACGGTTGGGATGTCGCATTGTTCTCCTGGAATTGCCCAAATCGGTCGGAATACACAATGGACATGAATGGATACCGGTGATCAGACAGGATTCTTACGTAATTGTCACCTGTCAGAGTCGTATCTGAAAGTATCAGAGGCCCATATCACTCCACCTGCACACGCCCCACGCCATTACAGAGCCTCCATCAACTTGAACAGCCCCCTGCTGACATGCAGGGTCCATGAGGTTGTCTCCACACCCGTTCACATCCATCCGCTCGATACAATTCGAAACGAGACTCGTCCGATTAGGCAACATGTTTCCAGTCATCAACAGTCCATTGTCGGTGTTGACGAGCCCAGGCGAGGCGTAAAACTTTGTGTTGTACAGTCATCAAGAGTACACGAGTGGGCCTTCGGCTCCGAAAGCCCACAACGATGATGTTTCGTTGAATGGCTCGCACGCTGACATTTTTTGATGGCCCAGCATTCAAATCTGCACCAGTTTGCGGAAAGGTTGCACTTCTGTCACGTTGAACGACTCTCTTCAGTCGTCGTTGGTGTCGTTCTTGCAAGATCTTCTTCTGGCCGCAGTGATGTCGGAGATTTCATGATTGACCAGATTCCTGATATCCACGGTACACGCGTCAAACGGTCGTACGGGAAAATCCCCACTTCATCGCTACCTCGGGGATCTCATGCTCCGGCTATATCACCACGTTCAGACTCACTTAAATCGTGATAACCTGTCAGTGTAGCAGCAGTAACTGATCTGGTAACTGCGCCAGACTCTTGTCTTACATACGAAAATTGGAAATTTTCGGTAAGGACTATGGGACCAAACTGCTGAGGTCATCGGTCCCTAGGCTGACACACAAATTAAACTAACTTACGCTAAGGACAACACACACACCCATGCCCGAGGGAGGACTCGAACATCCGAAGGGGGGAGCCGCACGAACCGTGACAAGACGCCCCAGACTGCACGGCTACCCCGCGCGGCTGTCTTGCACACGCGTTGCCGACCGCAGCGCCGTATTCCGCCTGTTTACAAATCTCTGTATTTGAATACGCCTGCCTGTACCAGTTTGTTTCGCGCTTCAGCGTATTAGTATGTAACAGAAAGGAGGGTGAGAGAGCGGGGGTGGAGAAAAAGGGTGCAAAACGACAGCGTTGTGAACTGACCGTCTAACGAAGAGATTTACGACTGTGTTCAGACTTCGTGCGTTAGACAAGGCAGAGTGTAACAAACGCGGTTGTCTGCGCTGGGAGCCCGCCTTCCTCATCAGCCGTACTGCCCAGTTAATTGTTCGTCGAGAGCGCGGATATAGCCTCCTGTCTTCGGAACACGAGTCTCGCCTAAAAGATACGGAGCCACTGCACAGCAAGTTATGTTCACGTCCGTAGAGACGTACGTGCGCACGATATACACACAGAAGTCACGCCACACGCCGGTAGCGACCATAGATACCGTAATCTGTTTTCCAACGTGTCTTACAGCTAACTAATTTCATCGGTAGGTTGTAGGGCTATCTGCCGTACAGTGGGATGGCGTTCCCGGCCGAGACGCCCCAAGTAATGAATGCTCTGCTTTATGGATTATGCTGGTCATCTGGTTTCGTATGTCCACGTATGCAAATAAGATCCTGAAATGGCATTGTTAATTAATGTTTCTATACAACCTCAGTGAGTAAGACCAAAAATGGTACGAAGATCTACATCTATACAAGTCGCCTGACTACCTTTTTCTCCTTCCTGTTCCTTTCGCTAATGGTGCGTTAGCTATAATGACTGACTGTAAACCTCCAGTTTTCTGTATATACAAGGTGTGCATCTTTGCTTCCGCCGTCTGCAGATACGTGGCGGCAACGGTAAGTAGTGGTCGAAAGAAACAGATCGCAGACGTCAGGCAGTTAGCTTGTACCTCAGTCACCACAACCACATTCAAACATTAGTTGATTTGTGTCTGCATCATAAAGTTGTTCTTGATTGAAAATGTCAGTTTACGAGTCTAATTCTCGTTATTTGCGGGAGGTGTTACTGTTTTGTTTCAATACGAAGAAAACAGCGGCTGAGTCTCATCGAATGCTCTCAAGTACGTATGGTAAGGACGCTATTAGTGAAAGTACGTGTCGTGAGTGGTTTCAAAGCTTCAAGGACGGTGATTTTAACGTCATAGACCAGCATAGTGGTGGAAGAGGGAATGTTTTCGAAGATGAAGAATTGGAGACACTGCTCAGTGAAGACCCGCGTCAAACTCAAGAAGAATTGGCACGATTAGTGGGAGTGACACAGCAAGCCATTTCAAAACGTCTCAAGGCTATGGGCAATGATTCAGAAAGTAGGAACTTGGGTCCCGTGTCAGCTGAAACCAGGAGACGCTGAAAGTCGTTTGTGGGTTTTTTGAACAGTTGCTTCACAGGCAAAAACGGAAGGGATTTCTGCATCGCATTGTGACCGGAGAGGAATAATGGGTTCATTACGATAACTCTAAACGCAAAAAATCATGAGGATATCCCGGCCATGCTTCCAAGTCGACGGCCAAACCGATATCATGCTCTGCATTTGGTGGGACCAGCTCGGCGTCGTGTACTATAAGGTGTTAAAACCAAGTGAAACAATCACAGGTGCGTTTGAGCAGAGCATTAAAAGACAAACAGCCGCCATACAGCGAGAGGCACGATAAAGTGATTTTGCAGCACGACAACACTCGACCCCAGTTTGCAAAAAGAGGTCAAAACGTACTTAGAAACGTTAAAATGGGCAGTCCTACCCCACCCGCCGTATTCTCCAGACATTGCTCCCTCTGACTATCACCTGTTTAGATCAATGGCGCATGGCCTGGCTGACCAGCACTTCCGATCTCATGAAAAAGTCACAAATTGGATCGATTCGTGGATCGCTTCAAAATATGAACAATTTTTTCGAGGCGGGATTCGTGCACTGCCCGAAAGATGGGAGAAAGTAGTGGCCAGCGATGGAAAATACTTTGAATGATACATGATTAACCAATTTGTTTCATTAAAGCCTCAAATGTTGGGGAAATAACGGCTCGTCACAATACGTCACTCACTACTCTTGATGAACTGTAGTTTCGTGTTGAAGCTGCATGGGCAGCTGTACCTGTACACGCCATGCAAGCTCTGCTTGACTCAATGCCCAGGCGTATCAACGCCGTTATTACGGCCAGAGGTGGTTGTTTTGGGTACTGATTTCTCAGGATCTATGCACCCAGATTGCGTGAAAATGTAATCACATGTCAGTTCTAGTATGATATATATGTCCAATGAATACCCGTTTATGATCTGCATTTCTTCTTGGTGTAGCAATTTTAATGGCCAGTGGTGTAACTATGTGACAACTGATTGTGATATCACGCTGCCGAAACGCGTCGTGCCGATAATTTTCGGAAAATAAACGCGATAGAAATTATAAATTTCGTACACAGTCGCAGATCCCAACCAGTTCCATGTAACACGGGCAATTTTAGGTTTATGGAATGTACGGTCCCTCATAGTATGTAGACGGCAGAACACAAATATTTTGCGGGAAATAATTAAAACAAAGTAATAAAATATGGTGGCAGATCGATCCGCAACGCAACCCGATATCCAGGATGGCCCGGAAGACGACGGTTCAGCTGAGAAGCACCAGTATCTGTTGTTTTCGACTAGAAAGAAGTTGAAGCTGGAGAAGGCGTACTGACATGCGTCCCTACATTCTGACCGTCATACAAGAACAAGCTGTACTAGTGAAGGAGGCTGAACTGGTCAAAACGTTTATAAACTACGTGAAGATCAATGATGGAAAATACTTGTAACTGCTGGTTGGCTGCACTCACTACATTTTTCTCCTTTGAAATGTCACACTTCCTGTTGGTAACCAAAGATAGATAGACAGCTTGAGTGTGAAGGAATGAACTGGCCTTGCATACTTGAAGTATCTTTTCTGGCGGCCACACAGCGAAATAAAATCTTCCGTCCCTTTTAAAAATTTCTTTATGACAAATGTTCGCTGAGGCTAAGTTGGAATCTTCTTCAAGAGGTGTCTGGCACTACACGAGAGCTGAAGATAACAAGAACTGACAAGCGCCTAAGTAGTCTGCCCCAGCTTTAAATCCCCCTTTGTCCAATACGCTACGGTATGTGTCCTATCTTTAAAATTGTGTTTGAAATAAAAACCAAAAATCTTCAAACTGTTGTTCAATAACTTTGCGTTTTATATATATAAAAAAAAAAAAAAAAGAAGGAAGATTAGGGTATAAAGTTTCGTCGACGTCGAGGTCATTAGAGACGGAGCACTAGCGCGCATTGTTTCAAGGATGAGGAAGAAAATCGGCAGTGCCCTTTCAAAGGAACCATCCCGGCATTTGCCTGGAACGATTTAGGGAAATCACGGAAAATCCCGATCAGGGTGGCCAGACGCGGGTTTGACCCGTTGTCCTCCCGAATGTGTTGTAGCACAGTAGATTGGTCTTTTAACGATTTGAGTTCTCAATTAACTAGCACTGGCTGGTCCGTCATTATGGAAGTGGCGATACTTTTCTGCATAAAGTGCAGGATACAGCTAGAAATGTTGAAGTTCAACAATCTCCAGCTAATAAGTAATATTAGACTATATGCCTGCACGAGAACAAGAAGAGTAGAAGACCAAGAATGATGTACCTAGGTTAAAAGGGTTGTGAGAAAGGGTTGTAGTCTTTCGTGGCTACTGTTCCATCTCTTCATCGAACAATCAGTGACGGAAATAAAACAAAGGCTCAAGAGTGTGGTTGAAACTCAGTGCGAAGGATGTCAGATGTAATATTCGCTGATCACATTGCCGCCTCGCTGAAAGTGAAGGAGAATCACAGCACTGCTGAATAGAATAAACGATCTGAAGAGTACAGGATATGGATTGAAAATAAACCGAAGAAAGCCGAAAGTCACGACGAGTAGCGTAAATAAGATTGGTGAGAAGCTTATCATCAAAATTAGGGACCACGAAATAGACGAATTGAAGAAATTCTGCTTCGTCTGAAGCAAAATAACGTAATAATATATTAGATTTAAAAACAGCCGACCCGTTGCAAAGGATAAAGTAATCTTTACCTAGGTTTCGATAAGTTTAAACCTATCTTCTTCAGAAGTCGGCCTGAGGAAATGAACATCGTGATTTATATGAAAGGTATACACATAAGTCAAGATTAGAGTTTAACATATATTAAGAGAAACTTGTGTTACAGAATATGAGAAGAATTTCTTGTACTTACACTATTATATTAACATGGAGTAATACGTCGTTGCCATTTTTACAAACGTCTCCGTAGCTCCATTAGTCAAAATCAGATATTGCCCTAAGAGTAGGGTTTGTCAGATAAATAAAATTAAGTACATGGAAGCTGGAGAGCGCATAAGCAGCTGAGTAAAATCGGCCTGCGTGGTAGCACTGCGACCAGGGCAGGTGGCGCTCAGGTCGCGTACTAAGTGCCGATTGGGGTACTGAAGCTACATGTAAAATATAAATGTTAATAGCGTCCTTAGATAGAGTGACAGTAAATAAGAGGAAAGCATTTAACATTACCATTATGACAATGTGGGAGCCTTAGAAACAATAACGTAGGAACATATTTCAAAAAAGTAGGTGGCGCATACGCCATGAGTTACATGCAGTGGCATATACAGCCAAAATAAAATTATATTACCATATTAGTGAAGCACATAAAACGTATATAAGTCAAAACTTTAAAATAAACAGTAATGGCGTCTTAAGACATAAATTATGAAAGCTGGTCCACAATCTAGTTAATATATATTCACTGGGATCCGACGTTTTAGGATAAGCGAGAATTACATGAGGGCCAGTGTAGTGGCAGCCATACATCATAAGTAAATTACATTGCATAAAAGGTAGTGAGCTTAGAGATACAAAAATGCATTATAGTTTCCTGAGGAAATAGACAACTGAGGTTATCAACATTAATGTTATGAAGTAAATAGTACGAGTTTAAAGCCTTCAAAAAATTGTCTACAGGCAAGGTTCAACTGATCATTGAGTATATTACCGTCTTTGAGCGCTAGATGTTTAAAAATAAATAACTCTTCCCACAGATCTAGTCTCCGTCCTTTAACTTGTCTGTGTAGGATAACCGTGTCTTCTAACTGTTTAGGCGTATGGCCGGCTATCAAGAGGTGTTCAGCAAAAGTAGAGTTGTGAACATTAGCTCCTTTTTTACCTAGTAGATGTTCTTTATATCGTGTTTTAACAGCCCTGCCTGTTTGACCAATATAATATGAGGGGCAGTTATTACAGGTTAGTTTGTATACACCAATCGTTAGCAATTTCTACTGAATGTATAAGATTTCTTTTTAAGCTGTTGTCTGTAGAAAAGGAGACGTTACAGTTATATTTTTTATTTAGAAGACGTTTAATCCTATGCGAAATGTTACCCAAGAAAGGGATGGAAATAAATTTTTTAGTTTCTGTGGTATCTGTGTGGAGGTTATTACTCAAAGTCGAACAATTTTGGGAAATTTTCTTATTAAGCAATTGATCGATCATATTCTGGTTATATCCATTATTAACAGCAATCGTTTTGATGACATTCAATTCCTTTTGCTGATCCGCAGGTGATAAAGGCGTGGTTACCATTCGGTGAATGGCGGAATGAAAAAACGCCAGTTTGTGCGCTTTAGGATGAGTTGAGTCAGCAGGAATGACATTATCTGAATATGTTTCCTTGCGGAAGATATTGAAATGAAAGGTATTATCTTGTATAGAAATTGTTAAAAATCTAGAAAATTAAGCTCACGTTTATCATTTTGAAGTTCTTTTGTGAAGGAAATTTTTTCATGTAAACTATTGAAAGTGCCGGCCGATGCAGGGGGGGCGTAGTATCAGACTAGCACAAGCAAAAGGGGGGGGGATTTCTGGTCAAGAGGAGTCTGCTAGTATCAATACTGACCTTAATTTGAGCAATTAATTCCTGAGAATGTTCGTCTGGAGCACAGGATGGTTGTTTGAGATGTGGTGCTATAGAAAGATGTTGAAAATATGGTGGACTGATACGGTAAGAAATGAGGTGATTGTCCGTAGAATCAGCGAGGAAAGACATGTGTGGGAAACAGTGACATGAAGAACTGTCAACATTATAGGACATGAATGAGAATTTCACTCTGCAGCAGAGTGTGCGCTGATATGAAACTTCCTGGCATATTAAAACTGTGTGCCGAACCGAGACTCGAACTCGGGGCATTTGCCTTTCGCGGGCAAGTGCTCTACCAACTGAGCTACCCAAGCACGACTCACGCCCCGTCCTCACAGCTTCACTTCTGCCTGTACCTCGTCTCCTACCTTCCAAACTTAACAGAAGCTCTCCTGCGAACCTTGCAGAACTAGCACTCCTGAAAGAAAGGATATTGCGGAGACATGGCTTAGCCACAGCCTGGGGGATGTTTTCAGAATGAGACTTTCACTCTGCAGCGGAGTGTGCGCTGATATGAAACTTCCTGGCATATTAAAACTGTTTGCCGAACTGAGACTCGAACTCGGGGCCTTTGCCTTTCGCGGGCAAGTGCTCTACCAACTGAGCTACCCAAGTACGACTCACGACCCGTCCTCAAAGCTTTAATTCCGCCAGTACCTCGTCTCCTACTTTGTATCTAGTCAACTTCCAAGTCCCAAATATGATAGACATATTTTAAACACGAAGTGAATTCCGTTTAACAAGTTGACTAGACACAAGGTAGGAGACGAGGTACTGGCGGAAGTAAAGCTGTGAGGACGGGGCGTGAGTCGTGCTTGGGTAGCTCAGTTGGTAGAGTACTTGCCCGCGAAAGGCAAAGGTCCCGACTTCGAGTCTCGGTCCGGCACACACTTTTAATCTGCCAGGAAGTTTCATTATAGGATACGTGTTAAGATATCAGAGATTAACCTCCATGGTACTAGAAGGAGGCGTAGAGGGCAAAAACTATCGTGGACGACTGAGACTGGACCAAATCCAACAAAAAACTGAGGACGTCCAGTATAAGCGCTACTCCACAATAAAGAGATTGGCACATGAGAAGCCGAGGCAGGCCGCATCAAACGGGCCACAGGATGGATTTTTTTTTTTTTAAGTGCACTTCGTGAAGATATTGCGGAGAGAGCGTTGATGGACTACCATTCAGTCTATCTGACAAAATTTTTGGTCCACAAAGTTGTATTTTCAGGTTCCCTGTGCCCTCTGTTTGCAAAGCGTTCGGCACGAACGCCTACCTTGCTCGCTGCAAGAGTTTGCTAAATTGCATCTTGTTGTGAAAAGAGGCTCCTCCAGCAGGCGTTCTTCGCGAGTACCTTAATTAAGACCGCCACCGGGGAGCAAGCAGACGCCAAGTAAATGGCGTTCACTTTACTCTCAACGGCACTTAAGGGGTAAGTGGGTGCCCGAGAGAAACTGCAATGTGAGAAATAATGTTATTTGCCTCCTGTCGCCTTGACGCACTTTAACAAGGCACTGGAAGACGTCTGGGGACTAAATGGGAGAGAGCCTTCCTTTCCACCGTATTCGTGGTTAGGCCTATGCCACTTTACTATTGGAGAGCCTGTGTCGAAAATTGATTAACTCAGTTTTAGTTTTATTGTAGCAAAGGGAAATTTTTGTCACTGAAACAAGAAAAACTTATAAATAAGTGTACTGAGAACAATGAAGTTATAATGAATCTAGACCATTCGCTGCTTACAGACGCTGATAAATATCAAGGGGGACAGTTGAAAAATTTGTGCCCCGACTGGGGCTCGAACACGGGACCTCCTGCTTACATGGTAGACATGTTCGAAAGAACAGATACCATCTGCGTATAGATAAGGCTTACCGGCCAATCGTTTTCTTCAGTGCGGATGTACTCAAATTGCCCAAACTCTTGCGGAAATCGGAGCCGGCAAGGTAGCTCAGCGTGTTCAGTCAGAGGATCGATTGTCCTCTGCAATAAAAAAAAACTGATAAAAGGAATCAACGATCAACTTGAACGGATGCCATGTGACGTCGGCCCAGACCACACACAACGAACTATACTGAATAAAATTTTATATATATAGCATCTGCCATGTAAGCAGGAGGTCTCGGGTTCGAGTCCCCGTGGGGGCACCCATTTTTCAACTGTCCCCGTTGATATTTATCAACCCCTGTAAGCAGCGAAAGGTCTAGATTTCATTGTAACTTCATTCTTCGAGAGCTGGAAGATCACCAATGATATCTGCACAGATACCAGCTTCATGTACTGAGAAGAGTTGCAGTATTTTTCTATGGCTCAATATGTTCCTTCATTGTGCTTGCACACCTTCTAATTTTATGCTAAACGACTAAGTGAAAAATTAAAACACTAGTAGCCAAAAAAAAAAAAAAATAATGCATGTGAAACAAAATAGGTTTTTTAAAGGACAGGGGATTGCTGCGGCTGTGTAACGATTATAGGTATTATATAGGTTGTAAATGAATGGTATAACTGTAAAGAAAGTTTACAGTTTGGCAACTTATAAACGAACTAGTGGACGAAATCGCCATTCACTACATTATTTGATCTCTGGAGATGTTTCTATCGAGTCTGGTGCTAGACAAAAAGATTTACTTGAAGCACACTGAATATTTCAATAATAATATTACGAAACTATCAGCGTGATCCACACTGAATATTTCAATAATAATATTACGAAACTATCAGGACAGAATTTAATGAGGTTTTTTCTCGTCCTAATATCCACAACTAGGAAATATACTGGCGTATTGTTGAATCGAGCAGCTCATTACAGATTCACTGAATCCAACTGAATTGGGCAAAAAGAGTGAAGTAGCAATATAAATGGGAGACTTTGCTGATTTCATTGATCGCTTAACCGCGTCCGTAGCCGAGTTCGTTGCGCACACATGAGCTCTGGCAAACTACTCCAAGGTAGCCGATTCCGATCCTGGTGATGGAAGAAATTTTCGCCACCATTACTTCGCTGAAAGGGGAATAGAATTAGTGGCTTACTGTTTATCACCATCAGTCTTTGTACCACTGTCGGATATCTGCGCAGTGTCTCTTGAAGCGAGTGCCTGTAGCATTTGCTGGTGATACGTTCATAGGGCGTGAATGAAAGGAATAGGTTATGTGCCGACAACTTTTTCATTCTCTCTCTTTTTCATCATTATCATCGTCGTCATACTATCATGATCATTATCAGCACCGTCATCATTATCATCCTGTCCACAATTCGTAGTCTACTGGTTAGCGTCACAGCCTCTACATCGCGTGGTCCCCGGTTCGATTCCCGTGTGGGTAAGAGGTTTCCTTGACTCGGGGACTGATGTTTGAGTTGTTCTTACCATTTCAAAATGGTTCAAATGGCTCTGAGCACTATGGGACCTAAGATCTATGGTCATCAGTCCCCTAGGACTTAGAACTACTTAAACCTAACTAACCTAAGGACGTCACACAACACCCAGTCATCACGAGGCAGAGAAAATCCCTGACCCCGCCGGGAATCGAACCCGGGAACCCGAGCGTGGGAAGCGAGAACGCTACCGCACGACCTATATATTGGGAACGATCTATTTGAATATATCAGCAACGAAACCAGCAAGTACTACAGCCAAATTGCAACAGATGGAAACTGGATTACACATGCAAAATTTGTCGACGTTACGGGACCCGAACTTAGAAAATGGTTTGGGCTTGTTATCCTTATGGGAATTGTAAAAAAAAGCAAGGATCGATGATTATTGGTCAACGAATCCGTTGACAGACACACCGATATTTCGCAAAACCATGTCCCGCTACCGATTCAGACGAATATTATCATTTTTACATTTTTACGACAGCAACAATAAACCGGATAATGCCGACCGGCTTGTCAAAGTGCAATTCGTAATTGATCATTTTTCCTAAAGAAACGTTTAAAGTAAGTCAAAACATCTCAATTGATGAAAGAATGATACCGTGGCGTGGACGGTTAAATTTTAAAGTTTACAATCCGCCGAAAATTACGAAATACGGCATACTCATTCGAATGCTGTGTGATTCGAGTACGGGATACATTTCCTCATTCAAGATATATTCCGGCGCTGGACAGCCTTTAGCAAAAACAGTGATGGAACTATTTACACCTTCTGATGGAAAGTGCCATCACCTCTGCATGAGTAATTATTGTAACAGTGTAGAACTTACAGAGAAGTTACTTGAAAAGAAAATTCGAGTTTGTGGAACGATACGGCAAAATACAGGATTTCCGGAAAATTAAAGCGTGCAAAAGTCAATGTGTTTGAAGCTTGTCATCAACGGAGAGGTGACAAGCGGCCGGCAACAAGCCAAGTAATCAGAATTAGCGCTGCCGGCGCCAAGCGAATAAATTTGTACGAGACGTGCGGACGGCAAAGTGTTAAAAGAGGGTGTGTGATTGTGACGTGGGCGTAAGAAGAGAAAAAGCTGGGCATCCACGCCTCCCTTTAGAACTAAGACACTGTCCGCTTTGCAAAGCAGAAGAAGAACGAAGACAGATTAGCGTTTAAGGTTTCGTGGACGCCGAAGTCAATGAAACCGGAGCTCAAAGTCAGACTCGATGAGGATGGGGAAGCGAAAGAGTCGTGTTCTTATCAAAGGAACTCTCTCATCATCAATTTTAATCGTTTTGAGCAAACCATTGGACAGCTGGAGGGCTATCTGCATCCCGCTCCTCTCGAATACGAGGCCACTGCCTTACCCATTGAGCTATCCTGCCCAGATTGTAAATCAAACTCGTGAAGACTGGGTGTTGTGTGATGTCCTTAGGTTAGTTAGGTTTAAGTAGTTCTAAGTTCTAGGGGACTGATGACCATAGATGTTAAGTCTCATAGTGCTCAGAGCCATTTGAACCATTTTTGTAAATCAAACTAGACGCAAATAATATCTGGGAACAGTTTGAGATAAGGCTGCTGTTTCTGGGCGCATAATTTGCCTCAAATTGCTGCTGCTGGGGTTCCATAGCAGAAATCCGTGCAAGAGATGCCGTAGAACCAATGACACCGATAATTATAGTTTATGAAGTTCCGAGAACATCGTGATTCGATAGTAGTATTTATTAACATACAGCACAAAGTAAAGGAACACTAACATATGTCATCTGGCTGCCCATGCCTGACTAATGAATGGAACAGGAAAACTAGGAGTCATACGATGAAGTTATTTGTACAAAAAGTCCTCGTCTTGTGTTTGAAGTGTCCGATTCATGTCCTTTTTCCGCCGCAACATATCGCTGCTCGTTCATTAAGTGCCTCCTTGTTCTCTGCGGTGTCTCCGATCAAGTCCTCTTATTGACACACGTAGTACAGATTGGGACAAATAAGAGTGGACCACCAACATTTTGAAACCATTTGTGACAGCATTAAGGGCGAGAGAAAAGATGGACTTCCAACAGGATGGAGCAACTGCCCATGAAGCCGGCCAAGCCTTGGAGCACATTTACACAATCTTCACGCGTTACAGATTTGTTAGCAGAAGGCAGTCTGGTCGCGGCCCTAGCTGGCCACACAGCTCATTGGATCTGTCAGTGCGCGATTAGTTTTTCTGGGGTGCCCTCACGTCTACGGTGTATCGCAAAAACTCTCATCGTCTTCAACAACTGTTGCAGAATATTCGGATGAGATTTCAGCAGTACCAGCAGTCCAGCTTCAGTCTGCCTTCAGCAACTTGCTGACTAGGGCCCAAAAGTACCAAGAGAAGAATACTGGTCGTCGGTGTTATCGTCTTGTGACAGTCCGCGTGATGTATAAGCTACAGGGGCAGTTTACCCTGGGTACGGGAAAAAAGGTTTTCCCGTACCCAGGGTAAACTCTGCCAATATCGCGCAGGAATATCGGCAGAGTGTCGCATGCGTCGACTTTCCCCTGCAAAGGCAAGTTGTGCAAGTATAGGTACTGGAACAAGTACAGTTCGTCCCCCTGTCCTGGAAGCCCTTCTCTTCTTATGGTAGACCTGACACACTTCCACAGCCGTTCTATGTTCTGGGTGTGGACACTTTCGTCATCTGAAGAGACGAACTCCACAGAGTGGTTCACGAATTCGTGGTCGAACCCTTCAGCTTTCAGAATCTGGTACGATTGAAACCCGTCTGTGTTTACTTTTGTTCCAGGCCGTATGAAATGTTTTATGAGACGCACTAAAGTCTCCGGACAACACCCTCACAACGAAACACTTACGGGACACTCTTTCTATCCCACCGAAAACCCAAATATGATCTACTTCACTTTTAGAAGGTCGTCCTGTCTGATTCTTTCGTCTAGCAATGTGAGATTCGTCTACTTCTACTGTTTTATTCGGTCCACCAATAGGCACACTGTCATTTGTCACTACCGATAACTCGGTTTGTGATGCTGTCGCTTGCAACGTGTAATCTCGAATCCAGCACGACACAAGAATTACGCTCGTCTGAACTGACAGTTTGGAGGACTCGAACCACGTATTTTTCCTGATGCTGGTTCGCTTTCCACAAAGTCCGCAATGAAATTGCAACGGAATCTCAGTGTCCACACTCCTCTTACGAAGTTTTACAGGTTTCGCAGCACCGCAGTCATCACAGTCCCTCCTTTCCTCGTCCGGCAGAAGTCCATATTTCCGGCAAAAAGTCAAACATTTGTCTTTGCTGGATATGCATGGAATTAGAGTTTCCCGTGTCAGGCAATTCGCAGAAGAAACGTAAAAAGCAGCAGACATTACACTCGCTATCAAGAGAAAACCACGTCGATATCCCAATGGAATCACAAATTATTACGGCGGGAATGTAATGTACATGAACTGAAGAAACAACGGAAAACTGATCAAAATGACGATCACAAATAATTGATCATAACGCGCACCACGAGACTGCCATAATCGATTTACTATAGTACGTTCGATACGTATCGTTTGGAGCCCTCCAACTTCGATAGGCAGTCATTCTTGGAAATTACCGAAAGTACATATCATTTACACATAGCCCAAGTTTAATCGAACTAAATAACTTGACAGAGACAGATCATGCGAAAGTTACTTGCTTCCTTCACTTATTCACACCAGTGTCTAATCGGGAAAACGTGCTTCACTTACAGAAATTTAAGATATGTTATTAGGTCCCGACCTAGTCACAACCTAGGAAATCATGAGGTATTTGTAAAAGAAAAAAAAAATTAAAAAAAGTGACACACTCAAGTAGTTTTATTGGGTACCGTATTTCGTCTCCAGATCGGCTACGACCAACGATAAGGAATCGTTAACAGCTGCGTGCAGCGGAAGAGCTGTGGTCGTCGCCCTGGTCTTTTCTGATCTCCTCCACTAACATAATATAAATTCATACGATGTTTCTTAACATCAAGCAAATACTGTAAGAACGTAACCTTCAGAATATATGAAACTCTCTTAAGGGTGGGCGAGCGCAAGGCAGGTGAACGCAGTCCGTGAGCTTACCTCTGCAGCAGCTGCCCTGCTGGTGGATGGGCTGGTGGCAGAGGTTGCACGGTCGCGGCCGCTTGAACACTTTGCAGCGGAACGTGTGGCTCTGCGAGTCCGCATCCGGCTGCAACAACACAAACGGGAACGTCTCTTAGCAACGGGCGCTCAGGCGCTGGATTGTTGCAGTCGTACTAAAGCCCTGTAAAAACATCGGACCACTTTCCTGTCACATCACTTGAGCAAACTTCTTATCCAGTGAATAAACTAGTCAAGAGGTTGACAGGCCAAATTTCTTGTAATTGCTCTTTCATACCAAGTACATGTTGAGAGAAACATGCTACAAAACTGCTGACGCGTCTAAACAAATCCTTATTAATTGTAAACTAAAAACACTAAATTATGGATGTTCTACAGTGTTAATTTACTGCGGTAACCAGATTTCGGCTTCCAATATTGCAAAAGATATTTCAGACGGACAATGTAATGAAAATGCATAGTAAATTTCATCTTTGACAATGCTTTGTAACGTTATTGAAAACGCTAATGTTGAAAAGTAAATAAATGGAAAGCGAACACGCCAGTAAAACATTAAGACTAAACATCGAAGAACCTGTCTATGTGTCTCTCTCTCTCTCTCTCTCTCTCTCTCTCTCTCTCTCTCTCTCTCTCTCTCTGTGTGTGTGTGTTGGGTGCGAAGATGAGGTGGAAAATTAGAAGACTTACAAAGAATAAAGAATTACTTTCAACAAAAGAAAAACTATGTATGTGGTAAAACAACATTTTGAATTAAATTGACCAAGACAATGAAATAAATTAATACAAGGTATGAGTAGTGGGGAATGAACAGGTATTAAATATAGAAAGTGATGCAGTAACAGTGTAAAGGAAAGAACCCAAAATTGTAACAGCAAACATTTAAGCTAAATCATATACATCAGGGGTATGGACAATTCTCTCTTATTGCAAAAAGATGTACATAAAATAAAAGAACAGAATATATGAAGTACATTGACAGTCGTAATAAAATAAATACTTTGTAAAATGGCGGCCGTTGTGGCCGAGCGGTTCTAGGCGCTTCACTCCGGAACCGCGCTGCTGCTACGGTCGCAGATTCGAATCCTACCTTGGGCTTGGATGTGTGTGATGTGCTTAGGTTAGTTATGTTTAAGTAGTTCTAAGTCTAGGGGACTGGTGACCTCCAATGTTAAGTCCCATAGTGCTCAGAGCCATCTGAACTACACTCCTGGAAATGGAAAAAAGAACACATTGACACCGGTGTGTCAGACCCACCATACTTGCTCCGGACACTGCGAGAGGGCTGTACAAGCAATGATCACACGCACGGCACAGCGGACACACCAGGAACCGCGGTGTTGGCCGTCGAATGGCGCTAGCTGCGCAGCATTTGTGCACCGCCGCCGTCAGTGTCAGCCAGTTTGCCGTGGCTTACGGAGCTCCATCGCAGTCTTTAACACTGGTAGCATGCCGCGACAGCGTGGACGTGAACCGTATGTGCAGTTGACGGACTTTGAGCGAGGGCGTATAGTGGGCATGCGGGAGGCCGGGTGGACGTACCGCCGAATTGCTCAACACGTGGGGCGTGAGGTCTCCACAGTACATCGATGTTGTCGCCAGTGGTCGGCGGAAGGTGCACGTGCCCGTCGACCTGGGACCGGACCGCAGCGACGCACGGATGCACGCCAAGACCGTAGGATCGTACGCAGTGCCGTAGGGGACCGCACCGCCACTTCCCAGCAAATTAGGGACACTGTTACTCCTGGGGTATCGGCGAGGACCATTCGCAACCGTCTCCATGAAGCTGGGCTACGGTCCCGCACACCGTTAGGCCGTCTTCCGCTCACGCCCCAACATCGTGCAGCCCGCCTCCAGTGGTGTCGCGACAGGCGTGAATGGAGGGACGAATGGAGACGTGTCGTCTTCAGCGATGAGAGTCGCTTCTGCCTTGGTGCCAATGATGGTCGTATGCGCGTTTGGCGCCGTGCAGGTGAGCGCCACAATCAGGACTGCATACGACCGAGGCACACAGGGCCAACACCCGGCATCATGGTGTGGGGAGCGATCTCCTACACTGGCCGTACACCACTGGTGATGGTCGAGGGGACACTGAATAGTGCACGGTACATCCAAACCGTCATCGAACCCGTCGTTCTACCATTCCTAGACCGGCAAGGGAACCTGCTGTTCCAACAGGACAATGCACGTCCGTATGTATCCCGTGCCACCCAACGTGCTCTAGAAGGTGTAAGTCAACTACCCTGGCCAGCAAGATCTCCGGATCTGTCCCCCATTGAGCATGTTTGGGACTGGATGAAGCGTCGTCTCACGCGGTCTGCACGTCCAGCACGAACGCTGGTCCAACTGAGGCGCCAGGTGGAAATGGCATGGCAAGCCGTTCCACAGGACTACATCCAGCATCTCTACGATCGTCTCCATGGGAGAATAGCAGCCTGCATTGCTGCGAAAGGTGGATATACACTGTACTAGTGCCGACATTGTGCATGCTCTGTTGCCTGTGTCTATGTGCCTGTGGTTCTGTCAGTGTGATCATGTGATGTATCTGACCCCAAGAATGTGCCAATAAAGTTTCCCCTTCCTGGGACAATGAATTCACGGTGTTCTTATTTCAATTTCCAGGAGTGTATTTTGGTAAAATGGGGAATAGAATGAGAGAGAGAGAGAGTGCGCGTGAAGGATTGGAGAAATGTGGGGCTTACATAAAGTTTAGAAGAGGCGACACACTAAGCTGTGTTAGGTCATTTTAAAATTAAATGTGCACTATGCACAATATTTTTATTGGTTTAAAGAGTAAGTTTCTGTCCGCTATTTGCTAGGTGGAGGACATGGTAATGTGACCAGTAGCTGTGGCCCTCAGTACGTGATCAGCTAATGTGGAGTTAGAATCCTGTAATCTCCACTGCTGCATGCGTGATACTTTTTGCGACGTTATGCATTAGTATTGTATCCTATTTCAATACGGTACACTGTTAAGTTGTGGTTATGGCCTTGTAAGCCGAAGACAGGTTACTGAAGTAAATTAATACCATAGAAACAGCACAGCTGAGAGCTTTTCATTTGTAATTATGAAGTTGTTCTACCATGAAGCGACGAAACAATCAGATAACAGGAATCCTTATTTGCAATGCTCACACTGCACAGATGATGCAAAACACTTCATCATAAAGTTACACGGTATCATTTTCTGGGTTAACTCATTAAGCTAACATGTGGTTTTCCTTGTCCAAACCGTGTGATAGAAATTACTTTTTTGCCAGAAATCAAGAACGTCATTCACAGGCGTTTTGAAGGAATTGGGGGTACTAACAGCTGATTCCCAAAATATTTATTCCTTAACGAAAATTCTCATAAATAACACATCTGTTTTTCAAACAAACAGCTTAGTTCATAAAATCAAACAACAAGAATAATCTTCACAAAGAATTTAAATCATTTACTTGGGTCCAAAAAGGTGTCCTTATTCAGGAACAGACGTTTTCAAAAACTGTCATAAAAGGTTTCACTAATAATAAAGTTCAGTTTAAGATGAGACTAAAGGCTATAGTGCCAACTTTTTCTATCCCATTCACAAATTTCTTAGAGGGTTCGATTTATGTTTATATATTGTTAATAATATCAAATAACGTGAGTGTTACGAAAAATCTGATTCCTGCACTTCAGTGTCGTAATGTGATCAAATGGCTTCAAATGGTTCTAATCACTATGGGTCTTAACATCTGAGCTCATCAGTCCCCTAGACGTGGAACTACTTAAACCTAAATAACCTATGGACATCACACACATCCATGCCCGAGGCAGGATTCGAACCTGCGACCGGAGTAGCCGCGTGGTTCCGGACTGTAGCGCCTAGAACGACTCGGCACAACGGCCGGCTAAAGTGATCAATGTGGACTGTTATCGTAAACTGATTTTCTGTTTAATGATGCATGGCTGCAACAGCCTAAAAATGTAGCTCAGGACGTTGTACATTTGCGTGTTTTGTGACAAGCTTGTTATTACCTCCTAAATGAAAATATGTTTCATATCTCATATCTCTCTGCTTTTGTAAAATATTTTATCTATTCTTGCTTTATGTGGGTCTGCCCACTGTGTATCAGTTTAACAAAACGTGTATCTAATCTAATCTCATTTCATCTCGTATTTCGGATGCTGCTGTGCTTGATATCAGCTACACCTCAAATCATATCACTTAAAGTCGTTAACACACATTCGAGCAAACACAACAAGTAAACACGATCACCCGACAGGAAAAGTGTAGTGTCAACGGTGACACCCATAACTGTAATGCGAATCAGAATTTGGCTTATGCTAAGTCTGAACAAAGGAAGGGCTCTTTATGACTTGTGCAGTTGATGCTGTTACGTTGTCCATGCATATGTTTTGCAATGTATCAGTTAATACGAAAGAGCATTAGTAAAGAAATAAGAAATACAGAGAAAAATGACGTAAGACAGCTCACTCGGACCACTAATGGTGTCGTATTGAGAGTGCTGAGCATTCAATGTGCCCATACCGTGAATAATGCCAGGGTCCCTATGTATTTAATTCATTTATTTAGTCATCAAGTCCCGTGGCACTAATCGAGCCAAGGCAAGTTGGTTATTGAGCGACTCAGACTGCTGCTTAGAAACAAAGAAAGTAAAGAAAAAAAAACCGAAAGAATTTGATTGAGTTTACGAATAAATAACATACTCCTTAAAAACTTTCTCAACCACTGAAAACTCCAGTACAGAATACAAGAAATGTGCCACAAGAAAATATTTTAATTTAAGTTTGAAGACTTTGAGTGTATGACTCGATGTTTTTCGTCTAATCCTGGTGAATAACGCATTAACTATGGTATAATGCCTAAGGAAGTGCTTTCCAAGTGCAAATCATTTTTACCGTTTAGCGTTTAATGAATGAATGTTGCAGTTTCTTCTGAATGAGTCTTCGGTATATATGCCCACAAATATTTGCAAAGTAAACTTCGGTCAGCTAAGTAATCATTCAACTTGTGACAGTTCTTAAGTTATGATGACAGTTGCAGACAGGGTGTAAGGTTCGCATTTACTGTGTGTGAGAAGTACCTGTCAAGGCAGCAGACAGGAAAGCAGGAAGACAGGAAGACAAGCAAATGTGAGGATTTTCTAACCATATCCTTTCATGTTTGTGGGGTATTCTCAAATGAAACTTGTACAGTGCTCCTAATGAAAAATTTCACAGTGCAGGATACAGAAACAGGCACAACGCGTTTGGATATCCGTGCTGGTACGCTACAGAAGAGTGAAAAGAGACTTGATGGTGTAAGAAGTAAGCTCTCCCTCGGCGAGACTGCTTGCGTATCCGAATGGCTCCCAGAAGTGGCGCCAAGAAGAAAGTTAACGTTTCTCGGGCGTTACTTCAGCAACGTTCCCCCCCCCCCCCCTCCCCAGCCCTCTCCGAGAACTTGCAGAAACTACCTGCCGAGGAGAGAAATCTCCTCCCACTGAAAGCAAAAGAAACGAAATATAGAAAAACCGGAAGACATTTCCACCAGTAAAACTCGAAGAGGTGGTTAAGGAAGTTCAGAGCTGAATCTATAACGTTATCTACAGCTACATTTATACTCCGCAAGCCACCCAACGGTGTGTGGCAGAGGGCACTTCACGTGCCACTGTCATTACCTCCCTTTCCTGTTCCAGTCGCGTATGGTTCGCGGGAAGAACGACTGCCGGAAAGCCTCCATGCGCGCTCGAATCTCTCTAATTTTACATTCGTGATCTCCTCGGGAGGTATAAGTCGGGGGAAGCAATATATTCGATACCTCATCCAGAAACGCACCCTCTCGAAACCTGGCGAGCAAACTACACAGCGATGCAGAGCGCCTCTCTTGCAGTGTCTGCCACTTAAGTTTGCTAAACATCTCCGTAACGCTATCACGGTTACCAAATAGCCCTGTGACGAAACGCGCCGCTCTTCTTTGGATCTTCTCTATCTCCTCCGTCAACCCGATCTGGTACGGATCCCACACTGATGAGCAATACTCAAGTATAGGTCGAACGAGTGTTTTGTAAGCCACCTCGTTTGTTGATGGACTACATTTTCTAAGGACCCTCCCAATGAATCTCAACCCGGTACCCGCCTTACCAACAATTAATTTTATATGATCATTCCACTTCAAATCATTCCGCACACATAATCCCAGATATATTACAGAAGTAACTGCTACCAGTGTTTGTTCCGCTATCATATAATCATACAATAAAGGATCCTTCTTTCTATGTATTCGCAATCAGATTGTTAGTGGAGAAGTGAAATTTTCCACAATGTATCAGCACTAGAACTAGTAGTAGTAGTAGTGGTAATTCTTTTCATCCATGGATGACTTTTACGAGGATATTGCGCATTTCATAGTAATTCGATTTAAGAACAACAAAAATAACATAAACCATATGTACAGATATTTACATATTTACAGTTCTAGTGTGACAGGGAAGGGACCGGCAGTTGTCTGTAACCTAGTAGTAGAACCCACGCTGGCATTTGCGAGAAATAGTTTCTGGAAATCATGGGAAACCACAATCGGAGTGGCCAGATGAAGATTGGAACTTCAACCCTCACTAATACAACGCCAATCCGCTTTGAACAGTGTTACTTCATTCGGTTTATCACTGCTGTAGAATACTGTTTGCCAAGGTGTTCACTTAATAATGGTAAAGGCCAGTGCGAAACTGTACATTAATTCCTCACTGCCAGTCACTGCATGCAGTATGCGCACTTAATACTAACATTATTTCACAATGTATCGCTACTAACACAATCAGTCAGCTGACATCAGGAGCGTAATGGCGACGATTGGTTTCCATTCTAAAGCCTACTCTGAGTTGTGAGACCTGAGTTTCTCCCGGCGTATAGAACGTTCCGACAACTTACGGGAATGGAGCCGGGTGACGACGTCGACAGCCGCCGATATTTCAACAGGACCACACTCTGCCAGTTTCAAAGCAAAACTGCAGCAAGTAAACACTGTGCAAGGTAATTTAAAACCTCGGTTTTCAGAGAAATTCGGGAAAGATAAAACACACACACAGACAGACACACACACACACACACACACACACACACACACACACACACACACATTCACACTGTAAAAACTACCGCTGTCACAAATTAAAGGCCGACATCATCAGTGTCTAGAATGAAATTAATGGTCAGCGAGTGAGGTAGCATAAACTCTCTCCTCCTGTTTTTTGACAAGAGAGCGAGCAGGATGCCACGCTGAATTTAAGCAAAACCCAGCATCTCTGTTTATAAGGTTACTTGTTAATTTAATTTCAACAGCTTCGTTAATAACCAGTAGCTGCAGGTGCATGTCAGAATCACCGGGTTGTTATATTCCAACTTTCGCCGGAGTTGTGCGTCATACCAACTATCTTACTGCCAGTCGCATCAAGACACGCACTGGCTTATCTCTTGTCCATGAAAGGAGCCATTAAACTCGTCGACAGTTGGATTTTGATTCCAAGGAATTGTTTCTGGTTGATTTAATGATCGCTTCAAAAATTTCGGCTTTTACTTGGGATTGGCTGGACGGTGCTATATGGTCGCAGTCTCCTAGGATGCTTAGTGCAGATGATTTGGGAATAGAGAGAAGAAGTTCTTGATCTCGTAGGAAGAGTGAATAACGGCGCAAGCATTAAGGATTCAATTTCAGAACATCATATTTCAAAATGATTCAACCTTATTTGGAGAGGTGTTTTACTGTGGTTTTATATCTTTGCACATCAACCATTACACGCTACCACTCTATGTTTATTAGTCCTTTCCAGCATCTCCCAGCTCCTGTGTTCTACGTTTCGCTATCAGAGATGAGCACTCGTAAAAACTCGTTCTGACAATAGCCAAACAAACATTTTAACTATAATGAGTGATATGTGCGGGACAGCGCTTGTTTCATTTTATATTTTGACGCACACACAAGAATCAACTATTGCTCGTTGCTACTACTAGATATAAACTACACAAAGCCGTTTCTTTACTAACAGGCAAAAACACAAGATAACAAATGTTTCTGGATACTTATAGGAAACTCATTTGCGCTACATAGAATGCGTGTAGGCTTCTCGGAATTCATCAGCATCACAGATTCTCTCTATAGTGGCTACTCCTGCTACTCGGTCGTTGTACTGCTCCAAGCTGCTTCCTGGTAATCACTGTCTTGGCCCCTGCACTGGCCGTTCATACACTACTGGCCATTAAAATTGCTACACCAAGAAGAAATGCAGATGATAAACGGGTATTCATTGGACACATATATTATACTAGAACTGACATGTGATTACATTTTTACGCAGTTTGGGTGCATAGACCCTGAGAAATCAGTACCCAGAACAACCACCTCTGGCCGTAATAACGCCCTTGATATGCCTGGGCATTGAGTCGAACAGAGCTCAAATGGCGTGTACAGGTACAGCTGCCCATGCAGCTTCAACACGATACCACAGTTCATCAAGAGTAGTGACTGGCGTATTGTGACGAGCCAGTTGCTCGGCCACCATTGACCAGACGTTTTGAATTAGTGAGAAATCTTGAGAATGTGCTGGCCAGGCAGCAGTCGAACATTTTCTGTATCCAGAAAGGCCCGTACAGGACCTGCAACATGCGGTCGTGCATTATCCTGCTGAAATGTAAGGTTTCGCAGGGATCGACGAAGGATAGAGCCACGGGTCGCAACACATCTGAAATCTAACGTCCACTGTTGAAAGTGTCGTCAATGCGGACAAGAGGTGACCGAGACGTGTAACCAGTGGCACCCCATACCATCACGCCGGGTGATACGCCAGTATGGCGATGACGAATACACGCTTCGAATGTGCGTTCACCGCGATGTCGCCAAGCACGGACGCAACCATCATGATGCTGTAAACAGAACCTGGATTCATCCGAAAAAATGACGTTTTACCATTCGTGCACCCAGGTTCGTCGTTGATTACACCATCTCAGGCGCTCCTGTCTGTGATGCAGCGTCAAGGGTAACCGCAGCCATGGTCTCCGAACTGATAGTCCATGCTGCTGCAAACGTCGTCGAACTGTTGGTGCAGATGGTTGTTGTCTTGCAAACGTCCCCATCTGTTGACTCAGGGATGGAGACGTGGCTGCACGAGCCGCTACAGCCATGCAGATAAGATGCCTTTCATCTCGTCTGCTAGTGGTACGAGGCCGTTGGGATCCAGCACGGCGATCCGTATTACCCTCCTGAACCCACCGATTCCATATTCTGCTAACAGTCACTGGATCTCGACCAACGCGAGCAGCAATGTCCCGATACGATAAACCGCAATCGCGATAAGCTACAATCCGACCTTTATCAAAGTCGGAAACGTGACGGTACGCATTTCTCCTCCTTACACCAGGCATCACAACAACGTTTCACCAGGGAACGCCGATCAACTGCTGTTTTTTTTTATGAGAAATCGGATGTAAACTTTCCTCATGTGGGTACGTTGTAGGTGTGGCCACCGGCGCTAACCTTGTGTGAATGCTCTGAAAAGCTAACCATTTGCATATCACAGCATCTTCTTCTTGTCGGTTAAATTTCGCGTCTGTAGCACGTCATCTTCGTGGTGTAGCAATTTTAATGGCCAGTAGTGTATATTGGTTTTTCAGGGGCCCTTGTGTGCACTTCTCCCATAGAGACGTTTTCCCTGACTCTTCCCAAGGTCTCCCTAAAGATTCTTCCAGAAACTTACAGAAGATTCTCGAACATGCTGGCTGTGTGCCAGCTTCTGGTATCCGAGGGTGTTGTCGTTGCCTAGTCATCGAACCACCGACACATCCTTAGCACGTTGTCAACGAGTTTGACTTCATACGTAGCGCTGGCCAATCTTCGCATGTACCCCCAATACCACGCTCCTGCGTAGTCTTACATATTACTCTTAATAAAGTTTCTCTTCTTTTCTCTCAGCCATGACAGTTCTTACACCAATAAAATTCGATAGCGATGACAACATAACTGGTTGGGAAATGTCATCAAATAGTGTAGTAAAAACAACCAGTGCTTTGAACAGGTCTTTACAATGAGTTCGACTACTATCTTAGGTTACCATTCTTATGGTTCTTTCCTGTAGTTTGAAAACTGTGTTCAGGGACAGCAAGGTACGAGTATCTTAGCTGCTGTTTAACAGAAACACTCTCGGAACTAAAGAAAAAATATATATTTATTTATATTTTGAAACAAATTAGTCTTACATATTCCTATCCATAGAAGAAACTTTCGTGAAAGAAGGGACAACATAGACTTAGCTCTAAAGAATCTGACAAGCCAAATCTGGCAACAAAGTGATATAAAAAATTTTGTGTATTGCTGGCGGGAACATACAGTCCATTCGCCATAAAATAGCAAATGATTTAAGTATGGCCGCGCGGGATTAGCCGAGCGGTCAGGGGCGCTGCAGTCATGGACTGTGCGGCTGGTCCCGGCGGAAGTTCGAGTCCTCCCTCGGCCATGGGTGTGTGTATTTGTCCTCAGGATAGTGTAGGTTAAGTAGTGTGTAAGCTTAGGGACTGATGAGCTTAGCAGTTAAGTCCCATACGATTTGACACACGTTTGAACATTTAAGTATGGCTCAAGGTTTCTTATGAAGGGATGTGTGCCCATTTTAATATGATGGAAAATGTTTTGTGAAATTAGATGTACACAAATACCACCAAAAGACAACTGTTTTTAATCTTGCAATTGGTGGGTTTATAATGTAAGACTAACAGTTCATTACGGATTAAGCAACAGGCGTAAATGTGTACACTGTGCAAGTTTCTGAACACTTTTCTAACAGCACCTACTTCTAAGAAGACTGATTTCCTACATATATATGATTTTGGGGACAAGGAGCAGAATGAAAGGTTGTAAAAATTTATGCAGGTTAAGTATTATGGTCTAGATTGCCAGTCAAAGAGTGTAAGAATACTCGCTGAAAAATGCAGCGAGAATATACACGAGTTAGTCCTTCGGAGTTCCCTTGTTCAACGCACTCTATGGATTTGTCACCGTCGCCTGTGAAGTCTACCCGGCAGATAAAGAGCCTTATAAGATACGTGACGTGGGTGCGGGATATTTTGCGTCGTGAGCGGAAGAAGAACTGTCATTTTGCAGGCGACGTGACTTCCTGCCTGCTGTTTCGCAGAGGTAAAAGAAATGTGTCACCTCACACTGACCGATGACACGGACCAGGGACTACTGACACTCCGCGACGATCGTTAGTCGACGTTTGTAACCTCTTGTCAAAAATTAAAATTTATTTCGGCTTCACAGATCATTTTCGTGTGATATAGGAAGCTGCCATTTGGCAGCCGATGTACTCGTAAATGAGCGAGTTTTTGAATATCAAAATATATGACATAAAGGGCTGTATCTCTTGAAGTCATTGACTCAGAAGCTTAAATTTTTTATACTACCAAGGAACCATAGACCTAAGTATTTGACATCAGTTTCGACTCTGAGAAAAAAGGAGTTTTAACATACGAACAGGCTGACAGACATACAATAAATGGCAATAAATCTTTTGTTGTGTGATATAATTACACTTGCTGGAAAACACCCAAGGGGATCTCCAAGGAAACGATGGAAACATCGAACACTAACAGTCATTAAGCAATTGGACCACACAGCGTTCGAAATTGAATCGAGAGGCGGCCACCGATAGAGTATCATCTGCAGTAGGTATCTCCTCCGTTGTGTCTGTCTGACTTCCTTTCTTACTGTGCTGTTCGCATTGTGGTTCTTCAATCATTTCTTTGATGAATTTTGCACAGCATACAAACCATACCTACGGGTGTATGAAAAGTCTAGAATTTATTTAATTTATGAAAAAATGAATGAGCTGTTACATTTTGAACCTCATGTTTAGAAAAAATACTCAAATTTTATAGGTAATTATCTCTGTCTTTGCCACAGATTTTAATAGATTTGGAAAATTCTAGAATTTCACACACCTGTAAGTGTGGTTTGTATGCTGTGCAAAATTCATCGAAGAACCTCTCTTACTTACGAAGAATAGTGTACCTATAGCAACAAATGATGAGATTTCACATGCAATTATTCGTTCTGTTTTTGAACTTCCACTGCTATGAGTGTGAATACTGAATCCTTCCTGGTCATACTGACAAAATTTTATGAATTTATTTGAAAAGTATAGACACTGCAAATTAAAATGTCCTGTGGCGCCTCTGCCACTCCAAGTCGGCCCGTTTGACGTCCTACCCACCTTAAGATAGTTCGGCCACTTTCATATAAATATGCCATAATAGGGCTGAAAAATCATCTGTGATGGCTGTCAAGGCCTTAAAATTAAACCTTTACGGGATAGATTCACAAAACATTTCATTGCAAAAATTAACAGTGGATTTAAAGTTGTACACATCATTACTGTAGCTATTGCATGTCGTTAGGAACTGCTATAAAAGACGCAACTGCTTCAAAACCGAAACAAAATGCTCGTTCCTATGCGCATTTCCAAGAGGAACGTAGAATAAGATGGTAATGGGTACGATATTCAGTCCTCAGAAAACTAATAACAGTGTTCATATATGTGTATGTATACATGGAGAACATGAAAAAAAGGGTGTCTAAAAAATGGTTCAAATGGCTCTGAGCACTATGCGACTTAACTTCTGAGGTCATCAGTCGCCTAGAACTTAGAACTAATTAAACCTAACTAACCTAAGGACATACCACACATCCATACCCGAGGCAGGATTCGAACCTGCGACCGTAGCAGTCGCTCGGTTCCAGTCTGTAGCACCTACAACGGCACGGCCACTCCGGCCGGCTAAAGGGTGTCTAAAATGGCAAAGGAATTCTTGAAAACTACAGAATATCTTTTAATGCAGCATACGTTTCAGCTATTTGCCTGATGGTTTTCCCGAAAAATCCGCTTACTGGGTGACTGTACTTGCTAACAACAAATCTGACGTGATTCGTAAGCCCACAGATGAAACCAGCAAACCACAATAAGCTGAGTAAGAGAATACATTGAAAGAAATATCCTCCACTATGGAGAAAAAACGTACACACTGACTTTCGAGACATAGACTAAAAGAAACAACGTTTCCTCGTTTACACGCTGACAAAGTTGTAGTCTGTGCACTTGTCTTCACATTCGTATAGTGAGGTGAGAAACTGATTATAGTGAGTGCATACTTCTGTTTTCCATCGTGTAAATTAAGACGTTCTAAAACGTGTGAGACTTTTCTATTACTGTTCTAAACAAGTTGCATGACACATCTAAATCTCAAGTTTTCGGACGAATACTTTTAAGTGACGTATTTAACTATGCTGTAATTTCATGGAAGTGAGAATAATGTGTTGTTCTAACCACTGAGGTAACAAATAATAATAATAATAATAATAATAATAATAATAATAACAATAATAAGAATTATTATTATTATTATTACTAAGAAAACATTTCATATATTTTATTGTCATTGTCGTTATTTTTAAAATTCTGGGCTTCTGTGGGACCTTAAAAGCAGAGGTAACAAACAACAATGTCTGAGGAGTGGGAGGGAAGACACTAACAAATTGCGAAATATGTGATGTAATTAAGAGTAATACGTATTATGAAATCTACGACAGAAGCGAGTATCGTTTTCTTCACATATATTTAAACTGAAACTTTATATTAAAAAACGGTCTTCATAGGTTGTTAATGACCATTTCACTGACTCCGTATTTAGCACTTGTGTGGTTAGAATTAACTGTGAAGTAACATCGTAATTTTGTAAAGTCATTTGCATGAATAATTTACGCAAACTTTTATAATATTTAAATGTCAGTTTATGAAAAAACATATTTAAACATTCCTATTGAATATCTGTCACAATCACTAAATTCATTGAGTTACACGCCCAACAGACTCTGTGTCCTGCTTACTCACACTTGAGTTGGTGTATGATAGGGTGTTGGAAAGACAGCTGTAAATAGTAGCCTTGCTTAGCTGTTGGAAGAACAGTCCTGTCGAATCTTTTGTGAGATATGTTTTGTGAGCCAAACACCCACGAATTTATGAATACAGAAGATTCAATTAAGAAACTATTTTATTTAATATTTCGCAATCCATCGTCTCAACAAATCTGGAGACAATATACACTCCTGGAAATTGAAATAAGAACACCGTGAATTACTGTCCCAGGAAGGGGAAACTTTATTGACACATTTCTGGGGTCAGATACATCACATGATCACACTGACAGAACCACAGGCACATAGACACAGGCAACAGAGCATGCACAATGTCGGCACTAGTACAGTGTATATCCACCTTTCGCAGCAATGCAGGCTGCTATTCTCCCATGGAGACGATCGTAGAGATGCTGGATGTAGTCCTGTGGAACGGCTTGCCATGCCATTTCCACCTGGCGCCTCAGTTGGACCAGCGTTCGTGCTGGACGGGCAGACCGCGTGAGACGACGCTTCATCCAGTCCCAAACATGCTCAATGGGGGACAGATCCGGAGATCTTGCTGGCCAGGGTAGTTGACTTACACCTTCTAGAGCACGTTGGGTGGCACGGGATACATGCGGACGTGCATTGTCCTGTTGGAACAGCAAGTTCCCTTGCCGGTCTAGGAATGGTAGAACGACGGGTTCGATGACGGTTTGGATGTACCGTGCACTATTCAGTGTCCCCTCGACGATCACCAGTGGTGTACGGCCAGTGTAGGAGATCGCTCCCCACACCATGATGCCGAGTGTTGGCCCTGTGTGCCTCAGTCGTATGCAGTCCTGATTGTGGCGCTCACCTGCACGGCGCCAAACACGCATACGACCATCATTGGCACCAAGGCAGAAGCGACTCTCATCGCTGAAGACGACACGTCTCCATTCGTCCCTCCATTCACGCCTGTCGCGACACCACTGGAGGCGGGCTGCACGATGTTGGGGCGTGAGCGGAAGACGGCCTAACGGTGTGCGGGACCGTAGCCCAGCTTCATGGAGACGGTTGCGAATGGTCCTCGCCGATACCCCAGGAGCAACGGTGTCCCTAATTTGCTGGGAAGTGGCGGTGCGGTCCCCTACGGCACTGCGTACGATCCTACGGTCTTGGCGTGCATCCGTGCGTCGCTGCGGTCCGGTCCCAGGTCGACGGGCACGTGCACCTTCCGCCGACCGCTGGCGACAACATCGATGTACTGTGGAGACCTCACGCCCCACGTGTTGAGCAATTCGGCGGTACGTCCACCCGGCCTCCCGCATGCCCACTATACGCCCTCGCTCAAAGTCCGTCAACTGCACATACGGTTCACGTCCACGCTGTCGCGGCATGCTACCAGTGTTAAAGACTGCGATGGAGCTCCGTATGCCACGGCAAACTGGCTGACACTGACGGCGGCGGTGCACAAATGCTGCGCAGCTAGCGCCATTCGACGGCCAACACCGCGGTTCCTGGTGTGTCCGCTGTGCCGTGCGTGTGATCATTGCTTGTACAGCCCTCTCGCAGTGTCCGGAGCAAGTATGGTGGGCCTGACACACCGGTGTCCATGTGTTCTGTTTTCCATTTCCAGGAGTGTATTTATTTGTATAGAAAGTGTCCGAGATGATCATATCCCTGAAATGAAGACATCCAACTAAGTAAAAGAATTATGTTTGAGTGAAGTAAACATGCAACACAGTTA
Organism: Schistocerca serialis cubense; assembly: GCF_023864345.2. Taxonomy (NCBI): domain Eukaryota; kingdom Metazoa; phylum Arthropoda; class Insecta; order Orthoptera; family Acrididae; genus Schistocerca; species Schistocerca serialis. Next base: position 754,799,969 of record NC_064643.1, read on the forward strand.
CACTTCTGTCAGAAAATGACGAAAATTCGTTTAGCGAGTACGTCACTGTATAGACTTTATTGAAGAGGTGTGTTACAACATCGCTCTGCAGAACCTTGGATCTGTAATTGCCTATTGGTAGCTTGTTTCCGTATCGTGAGCCGCTTATGGAAGATGGCTTGTGTCTACGTTACTGTGACACTTTGTACATTGCGCAAAAATTCGTAACACATACTGAAAAAAATGCTACTAACATGTGTACGTTTCACTTCTTTTAAAAATACTGTAAATAGTGATTTTTCCTTTGTGTCCCTAACGCAGAGCCATCTGAAAGGGCGCGAGAAAAAAGTAGAGAGAGAGAGAGAGTAAATAATTAAAATATGTTTCTTTGCTTTTCGGTTTAAGAGAGGCACGTGCAGCTATCTTTAGATCATTAAGTGAATACGACTCGTTCCAGACCCAATGCCGTACACATCATGAAAGATAATAATGCTACCAACTACTGACACTCACTAAAAATACGTGCGCTGTAAGATCGCACAGTAGTAGTTAGAAATAGATGACCTTGTGTGGTAACGAAGTAAGAGTACAATTTCCATCTGTTCTTAGCTTATGACTGCGAAACTACACACAAATCAGATTTCAATGTCCTAATGACATTGATAACACTTCAAATTCTCTTTACACACCAATACTCTCGACGGAGCTGAGAACGCGACTGGGTGGGACAAAATAATATGAACACCCATGGATAGTGACAATACCGTTATTATTACTGGTCCTGCTTCTGCATGAATTACAGCTTGTATTTGACACTGGATGGGCAAATATATCTTGTGGACAGCTATGAGATACAACCAGAAAAAAGTCTGCTAATTCAGGAAATATCCTTGTAGGTGCTAACTGGCTGCGTGTCTTATAACTAAAAATACTCCACCGAAGTTCAGTTATACTTACAAGGGGAGGCCGCCAGTTGTGAAATTCAGATTCGATTCGTACTGCGCATAATAAAAGCTCATGGCCAGAGGTGTTATGTGACAAAGCACCAAGATGAACTTCTCAGCCGTTGTCGAGAAAATCGACAGTTAAAAGAAACCGTTGCGGTGAAATACTCTCTACGATTAATAATTTTCTACAGCGTCGTAGCGCAGCGGTAAGCGCTCGGGTTCGTAATCCGAAGGTCACCGGATCGAATCTCGCCCCATGCAACCTTTCTTTTTTAAGTATTTGTTTTTTGTTATTCAAATGTGTGTATATATACACACACACACACAGATATATATATAACTCCCGGCAATCTGTTGCAACAATTATGTATATAATAAGTTGTTGAAAGTCGTTTGTCGTGGAAAAACTGGCGACTTCGAACATCATTATGTTTTCCGTAAGCAAAGTTGTATTTCATAAATGTTATTAATTGTCCTCATAATGTTAACCACGTATAGTTAACGGAAGACGTAAAAACGATATTCCGAAACGAATACGTATAGCGTAAGTCAAACGTTCGAATTAGAATAGAGACGCCACGAACACAAATTTGCTGTGGCAGGTATGAAATATAAACTCCGTTACTCGCTCGTTACACTTGAAGGACAGATGTTGAATTGGCCGAAACGAGCCGCCGCATAACAGCGTAGTTGCCTGCTAACTTAGAAAGAAGGTAGATGCGGTCCATAGCGCAACTTACAACATCGTCGAAAATCGATGCGAACGTGAGAGCTTTGGTACACAAACGGAAAAATGGAGGCGGTACAATTGGAGAGCGATCCGCCTTCACCAACATGCATAAGCAATTCATTAATAGTTATATATATATATTTGAATTACAAAAAAGTAATAATAAAAAAACTGCATGGCGCGAGATTCGATCCGGCGACCTTCGGATTACGAACCCACCGCTGCGCCATGACGCTGTAGAAAATTATTAATCGTAGAGAGTATTTCACCGCAGCGGTTTCTTTTAACTGTCGATTTTCTCGACAGCGGCTGAGAAGTGCATCTTGGTGCTTTGCCACATTACACTTCTGGCCATGAGCTTTTATTGGCTCAAATGGCTCTGAGCACTATGGGACTCAACTGCTGAGGTCATTAGTCCCCTAGAACTTAGAACTAGTTAAACCTAACTAACCTAAGGACATCACAAACATCCATGCCCGAGGCAGGATTCGAACCCGCGACCGTAGCGATCTTGCGGTTCCAGACTGCAGCGCCTTTAACCGCACGGCTGAGCTTTTATTATGCGCAGTACGAATCGAATCTGAATTTCACAATTGGCGGCCTCCCCTTGTTAGATCAGAAGAAAGAAGGCACCGAAAGAAGTATTGCATTTAATCATCCTGTTAATTAAACCATTTTCGAACAGTTACTGAAATGTGAATAAGAGCATTATCATTTTGGTACACAGGTCGCAATCAGAAAATATTGTTCGAAACATCGGGTGAAGATAACAGCCCAGAATATCAACATAACACCAACTTGCAAGCGACGCATGTACTTGGCGAGTAGGCCTAGACCACGATGAGGTATTACGTCCCCAGAGGATCACTGCACCTCCGTCATGCTTCCAAACAGGTCGGAGACAGTTCTTCGGGCGTGCTGCAAACTCAAATACGTCTACTGGTCGGAAATTCTATGAACGATAATACGTCTGACTAGATTTCGCACGGACCAACAACCGAGTGCAAGTATTTCAGTTTGACGCCACTTCGGCGACTTGTATGTGTCCAAGACACCCCATTTATCGAGCCGGAGAAAGGGACCTACGCCGTTAAATCTGTGGCATGCAGCCGCGTTAATTCTCTTCCCTCTTCTAATATTCCGGCCGTATACTGCTCGGCTGTCTTCAGAGTGAGCCTAAAGACCGACGCTACAGAATTCGCTCTGTCCTTTCAAACTCTCGAACCACAGTTACACAAACGCCAGGGACGTTGATCGGCTGCAGAGAAGTACACATACGCGTAAATTAGATTTGTGGCTATGCGCTCGATCCCCGCCGAAAACTCGATGTATCACTATGAGCTGCACTATCCGCCGTTGAAAGTTTATTAAAGGAAGTGCCTGATTTCATGTAATACCTTACCTGAAACCTCTATTAATTAAATTCGTCACCAAACGAATTTTAACCGGTTTTTTCTCTATTGAGTTCCAGAAAGATGAAATGGACGCTGGAATTTCGACGCGTTTGTACAGAATGACATGCTCGATTTATTAAACTGTATGAGTCGAGACTACTTACTGCATTCCGTGCATATTTCAAGGACTGTACGAGTCGTCTGTCTATCCTATGAAATGCTACACTCAGAAGGTATCTTATAAACTCCAGCCTTTTGGAGCATCGCCGGCCGGTGTGGCCGTGCGGTCCTAGGAGCTTCACTCTGGAACGGCGTGACCGCTACGGTCGCAGGTTCGAATCCTGCCTCGGGCATGGATGTGTGCGATAGGTTAGTTAAAGTAGTTCTAAGTTCTAGGGGACTGGTGACCACAGATGTTAAGTCCCTTAGTGCTCAGAGTCTTTTGGAGCATCAACTGACCTTTAACGGCACCCAAGAGCACTGCTGTCTACGGTGGAGGGCGAAAAATCGCTTTTACTTTTTGCTTGCGAGGACCCGTCCTACGAGTATGGATGAATTCAGATGGTTTAAAAATTACTGTAACGTATGTTTACCACAGGACCACACTACAATAGTGTCGTCAACATGTCTTCTCCTTCATTCCTTATACCCATCTTCGATTTCTTTCATAGCGACCGAGCGAGGTGGCGCAGTGGTTAGCACACTGGACTCGCATTCGGGAGGGCGACGGTTCAATCCCGTCTCCGGCCATCCTGATTTAGGTTTTTCGTGATTTCCCTGAATCGCTTCAGGCAAATGCCGGGATAGTTCCTTTGAAAGGGCACGGCCGACTTCCTTCCCCACCCTTCCCTCACCCGAGCTTGCGCTCCGTCTCTAATGACCTCGTTGTCGACGGGATGTTAAACACTAATCTCCTCCTCCTCTTTCATAGCACCTTACATGTCTGCTGTGGAGAATACCCCTTGGCATAAAAACTGATTTCAAGTGTAGAAGCTCATCCAGCCGACTGTTCTCGTTAGCAATGACCTTTGCTCTTCGAACTAAATTTCTAAGAAAACTCATAGTCGGCGAAGTATGGTGCAGCTATTTACACGTAAATATAAATCGATATTCGTCGGTTTCCGATATACTGCCCCGAAGTGCCATCATCTTTGCGCCAAACTAAAACACCCAAAAATGGAAGTCGGCGCTTCTTTTCAATTTCTACTGTAAACTAGTTTCGTCCACGGATGGAATTCAGATGGTTTAAAAATTCTTGTAATGTATCTTGTTGTAGCCTGTCCCCAATGTTATTCAATCTGTATACTGAGCAAGCAGTGAAGGAAAGAAAAGAAAAATTCGAAGTAGGAATTAAAATCCAGGGACAAGACATAAAAACTTTGAGGTTTGCCGATGACATTGTCATTCTGTCAGAGACAGCGAAGGACTTGGAAGAGCAGTTGAACGGAATGGACAGTGTTTTAGAAGGAGGATATAAGATGAACATCAACAAAAGCAAAACGAGGATAATGGAATGTAGTCGAATTTAATCGGGTGATGCTGAGGCTATTAGATTACGGAACGAGACACTTATAGTAGTAGATGAGTTTTGCTATTTAGAGGGCAAAATAACTGATGACGGTCGAAGTACAGAGGATATAAAATGTAGACTGGCAATGGCAAGGAAAGCGTTTCTGAAGAAAAGAAATTTGTTAACATCGAGTATAGATTTAAGTGTCAAGAAATCGTTTCTGAAAGTATTTGTATGGAGTGTAGCCACGTATGGAAGTGAAACATGGACGATAAATAGTTTGGACAAGAAGAGAATAGAAGCTTTCGAAAAGTGGTGCTACAGATGAATGCTGAAGATTAGATGGGTAGATCACATAACTAATGAGGAAGTATTGAATAGGATTGGGGAGAAGAGAAGTTTGTGGCACAACTTGACCAGAAGAAGGGATCGGTTGGTGGGACATGTTCTGAGGCATCAAGGGATCACCAATTTAGTATTGGAGGGCAGCGTGGAGGGTAAAAATCGTAGAGGGAGACCAAGAGATGAATACACTAAGCAGATTCAGAAGGATGTAGGTTGCAGTAGGTACTGGGAGATGAAAAAGCTTGCACAAGATAGAGTAGCATGGAGAGCTGCATCAAACCACTCTCTGGACTGAAGACCACAACAACAACAACAACAACAACATCTTTACCACAGGACCACACTACAACAGTGTCGTCAACATATGTCGAAAACACTGTGTTGTTCCAGCTAGCAGATTCCACCGCCTTTACCTCAGGGTACTCGATAAACAAATTACCTAAAAAGGATGAGAAGTGACTGCCCATTGTAACAACGTCAATCTGTTCAAAGAATTCATTGTTAAATAAAAAGTGTGTCGAGGTTATAACATGTTTGAACAAAACTGGAAAGTTGTTGTAAACTTTTTATCAGTAAGAGATAAAGATTCTGAAACGGAAACCTTTGTGATTACGGACACCACATCGAAGCTAACTAATACAGTTTGCCAAAAAAGCCTGGAGAACTACGAATGTGATGAGCACATTTTTCCACAAGAGGTCTTAACAACGACGCTAAGTCTCTGAGAGACAATGTTACTCACTATTGGATGCATGGCAACATCTGTTTTATGCATCTTTGCTGAGACTGAAACCAATAAGCGCAGTTCTCTCAAAGATTTGTGTACTTCCAAAGATCCATAAGGAACATTGTCTTATGTGTCCAGTAGGAAGCAAGATTCTCTATCAAAATTATGGCTGTGCCAAACATTTAGCAATATTATTAAGATGTCTTGTTGGAAAATATGGCCCTCACATATGCAATTCAGCATACTTCATTGGCAAACTAAAATAAGTGATAATAATCGGTTCTCATCTGTTAGTCAGCTTGGGAGTGGTGTCCTTATTCACATAGGTTCCACTTTCGGAATCATTGTCTCTTACCGGGAAAAAGGTTTGATAAAGAGGTTTCATGTGTTACGTCCTTGTTATACTTTTTTATTGAATAAAGAATTTTTTCAACAGACTGATGGTACTGCCAATGGCAGCTCCTTGTCACGTTTGGCTGCCAGTTTGTTTACGGAGGGCTTCGAGGAAAAGACGGTGGAATTTGTTAGCTTGAAACTCGCAAATTTTGAAGATATGTTGGCTACACGTTTGTAGTGTGGCCCGTGGCGGAAGTACACCATAAGAATTTTTAAAACAGCCAAAATATCAGAAGAAGGATTATAACTTACGTGGATGCACGCCAGAAATTTAGTGGAGCAGTCATTGCGCCGCGAAAACGTGATGATGCACAGGGGCTTGTGGTTTAACGTAGGTTAAAAGTGAGCCTTGTCTCGTTCCTAGAGACTCATCACATTTTTAAGAGTGAAGGCCAGATGTAACACGGACTGAGATTGACCAGATGACATTCTCCCATTGCTCTTGCGTCCAGCTTGTATGCTCGCGAGGCAAGTTTCGCCGTTTCAAAGCACTGCACGATTAATCCATGGTTTTAAGAAAACGGACGCTCTAGCCTGTATGTTTGCTGCAAGTAGTTCACTTCGGATAGTTTTCGATGACGGAGCTTCCCGCATATGTGTGTTCACCTCAGGTGTTATAGTGGATGCTCTATCACTCAGCTTCGCACTTCAGCCACTGTTGTGGTTGGCAAATTATGTTTCTTCCTGTTTAACGCGGACGATCATTACGGATGAAATAGCTAATCTCTCCAAACAACACGAGTGGTCGTTTCTGTTACTAAGAGCCTGTCAAGCGGTGACGCCACAACCATACGTCAGAGAGATAAGACATCACAACATTTTATAATATATTTCTCGTCCGTCTGCTGTCACTGTTAGTACTGTTTATTCTCGCCCGCTGGGTGGTATCGTTCAGTACCAGTGGCTGGGAGAACGAGACTGTCGTTTTGTATTTTTATTACACAGTTGTTGACATTATTTATCCCAACCGCTGCCTGTTCCGGCCTTTCAAAATGCATACCCAAATTAATTGACTGCATTATTCATAGCGGAATTTGGTATGTAGACAGACAGAGAGTTAATAATTCAGAAGCTGATGGTTGGAAATTGGCGAGATAAAATAACTTTTTAATGAAATTTTATCTCAACCTGGCTTTTCGACGTCACTATATGATCACGTAAACCATTGTTAATGTCTAACATTTTATAATTTATAAGCGGGAACAGACCTGAATAATCAGGTTTGTGAGGTAATTCCATCACAGTCGGTTCCGCTGGAATCACCATATTTTTCTACGGAATTAAATTACATAGTACATTACGTCAGTTTCTTTCATGTTGTCGACAGAAGAGAGGATGCACATTTTGCTCGATTCTTTCTTCTGAGTTCTTTTTTCAACTTGTTAGAGTCGTCTGCCAATGAGAGCTTTTTTTTCACGTACCACTAAAAATTAATTGACATACGTTTTTCACGGTAAAAATTGCAAGACTGTTGGTGTACAGTATTTGGTATGCAACCTGTGACAGTTGCACACTTGGAGAGAGCGAAATGAGTTTCCTGTACATTGATGTCACTATTCGCATAGTCATGCAGCACTGACAGAAGGAGTATCTGAATTTTGAAATGATAGTGAAATCAAGACCCTACGCTATCGACAGGCGTTGATATACATCAACGGGGACAGTTGCAAATGTGTGCCCCAACCGGGACTCGAAACCGGAATATCCTGCTTACATGGCAGACGCTCTATCCATCTGAGCCACCGAGGGCACAGAGGAGAGTGCGATTGCAGGGACTTATCCCTTGCACGCTCCCCGTGAGACCCACATTCCCAACTTAATGCCCACACACTACAATCGTAATGCCCCTGCCCATTACACTCATTACTCGCGGCACACAATCTTACCGAGTCCCGTAAGAGTTCAGGCAATACGCGTGCATCCGCACAAAAGAAGAAGGTCAATGGCCTGTTAGCCTTAACTATATGAAGATGGTATCTGTTCTTTCGGAAATGTCCGAAAGAACAAATGCCATCTTCATACCTGAATTTTAGTTCCAACAGCTAAAACAAACTACAACCAACGGACGGCAAACCTTCCACCCTGCAGGAACGCCTCTTCCTCTTATGTCATACCGTGAGTTGTAGAACAGATCGATCAATCCTGTGGAACCAGTGTTACGGAAGGCGAATGAAGAACTTAGATGTCTTGGAAGGATTCTGGGAACTTTGAGTGAAAGGGAAATCGCATACAAGAAGCAAGTGCGATACATTCTAAAATGATATTCCAGTTATTGACACCATTGCCAAGTAAGCATTATAACAGGTATCAAACTAAATCATAAACGTGTTGCTGGAAGTGAAACAGTACCGCGTAATTCCCATGAAAGAGTGACACAAATGCACTGGTAACTTAAATGGGACTTCTTGCAAGAAAGACGATGTATCCGGAATGAGATTTTCACTCTGCAGCGGAGTGTGCGCTGATATGAAACTTCCTGGCAGATCAAAACTGTGTGCAGGACCGAGACTCGAACTCGGGACCTTTGCCTTTGGCGGGCAAGTGCTCTACCATCTGAGCTACCGAAGCACGACTCACGCCCGGTACTCACATCTTTACTTCTGCCAGTATCTCGTCTCCTACCTTCCAAACTTTACAGAAGCTCTCCTGCGAACCTTGCAGAACTAGCACTCCTGAAAGAAAGGATACTGCGGAGACATGGCTTAGCTGTGAGGCCGGGCGTGAGTCGTGCTTGGGTAGCTCAGATGGTAGAGCGCTTGCCCGCGAAAGGCAAAGGTCCCGAGTTCGAGTCTCGGTCGGGCGCACAGTTTTAATCTGCCAGGAAGTTTCAAAGACGATGTAGTTTACGCAAAACCCTGTCACGTAAATCTAGACAATCTATTTTCCAAAACGCCTACAGTAAGGTGACAGAAGTCACGGGGTAGGGATATGCACATATACAGATGGCGGTAGTGAAAATGGCTCTGAGCACTATGGGACTTAACATCTACGGTCATCAGTCCCCTACAACTTAGAACTACTTAAACCTAACTAACCTAAGGACATTACACAACATCCAGTCATCACGAGACAGAGAAAATCCCTGGCCCCGCCGGGAATCGAACCCGGGAATCCGGGCGCGGGAAGCGAGAGCGCTACTGGGGGTAGTATCGCGTACACATTGTACGAGGGTGGGTCAAATGAAAACCTTAAATTTGTAATAACAAATCGAAATTTCGCGCCGTTATCCCGTAAGTTGGTAAGCGTGCTACAAACAGCCTGCAGAATGGCCTGTAGGTGGCAGCATACTGCAGATGCACACATACCGTCGCAGTATCAATATAAAGATGGCCGCGCCACTTACGACTTGCATCAGGGAAGAACAGCGTTCTGTTATTCGGTTTTTGCTTAGTGAAGGTGTGAAACCTATTGAAATTCGCCGACGAATGAAGGTTCAGTACGGTGATGCATGTTTGTCACAGCAGCAAGTCTACGAGTGGAGTAGGAAGTTCGCAAATGGTGTGACTTTAGTGGAAGATGCTCCTCGTCCAGGTCAGGCACAACGAGCTGTGACTCCACAGAACATAGCACCAGTTGGAGCCATAGTGAAGGAAAACCACCGAGTGACACTGAATGACATTGCATCATGTTTACAGATTAGTCATGGGTCAGCCCACCACATCGTGCATGATGTGTTCCAGTTTCACAAAGTGTCTGCAAGATGCGTGGCCACGGCAGGTGACTCCTGAAATGAGAGAACGACGTGTTGATGCTTGTGAAGAACTTTTTCGGTGCTATGAACGAGAAGGTGATGGCTTCCTTGCAAGAATCGTTACTGGGGAAGAAACCTGGGTTCACTTCCACCAACCGGAAACGAAGAGAGAGAGAGAGAGCAAGGAATGGCGCAATTCCTCATCACCAAAACCAAAGAAGTTTCGAACAGAACCATCAGCAGGGAAGGCTATGCTGACTCTCTCTTGGGACGAAAAAGGCGTCATTTTGGAGCATTACATGCCTAGAGGGACCACTGTCACCAGTGCATCATACACAGATCCCCTAAAAAATCATCTGCGGCCTGCAATCAAATCAAAGCGACGTGGATTGCTGTCAGCAGGTGTCCTTTTGCAGCATGACATTACAAGGCCTCACAATGTCCGCACAACGGTTGCAAAAATCACAGATCCGCGTTTTGAGTGTCTTCCTCATCCACCATACTCACCGGACCTTGCCCCAAGTGATTTCCATATGTTTGGACCACTCAAAGACGCAATGGGAGGAAAGAAGTTCCGTTGTGAAGAAGAGCTACGCCACGCGGTGCATGCGTGGTTGCGCGGACAAAGGAATTTATGCATTTTATACGCGCTGGAGGACTTGCATTGAGCGTGGGCGAGATTATGTTGAAAAGTGGTACAGCTTTGTACCACTTCTGCACAATAAATACTATTTTAAAAAAATATTTAAGGTTTTCATCTGACTCACCCTCGTACAAAAGAACATCGCATTGACGGAGCTGTTATTTGTATTCAGGTGACTCATGTGAAAAGTTTTCCGATGTGGTTATGGCCACACCACGGGAATTAAGAGACTTCGAATACGGAATGGTAGTTGGAGATAGAAGCATGGGACACTCCACTTCTGAAATCATTAGGGAATTCAGTATTCCGAGATCTACCATATCAAGAGTGTATGGAGGATACCAAATTTCAGGCATTGCCTCTAACCACGGGCAATGCAGTGGCCGACGGCCTTCACTTAACGACCGAGGTCAGCGGCGGTTCGATCCAGTTGTCAGTGTTAACAGACAAGCAACACTGCGTGAAATAACCGCTGAAATACATGTGGAACGTACGATGAACGCATCCGTTAGGAGAATGTGGAGAATATTGGCGCTAATGGGCTGTGGCAGCAGAAGACAGACACGAGTGCCTTTTTCTGACAGCTCGACATCGCCTTTCCTGGGCTTGAGAACCATATTGTTTGGACCCTGGACGATTGGAAAATCGTCGCATGATCAGATGAATTCTTATTTCAGTTGGTAAGAGCTAATCGTAGGGTTGGAGCGTGGTCCAGGCCCTACGAAGCTGTGGATCCAGGTTGTCAACAAGGCACTGTGGAAGCTGGTAGTGGATCCATTACATCTACATCTACATGGTTACTCTGCAATACACATTTAACTTTTTGGCAGATGGTTCATCGAACCACAATCATACTATCTCTCTACCATTCCACTCCCGAAGAGCGCCCGGGAAAAACGAACACCTAAACCTTTCTGTTCGAGCTCTGATTTATCTTATTTTATTTTGATGATCATTCCTACCTATGTAGGTTGGGCTCAACAAAATATTTTCGCATTCGGAAGAGAAAGTTGGTGACTGAAATTTCGTAAATAGATCTCGCCGTAACGAAAAACGTCTTTGCTTTAACGACTTCCATCCCAACTCGCGTATCATATCTGCCACACTCTCTCCCCTATTACGTGATAATACAAAACGAGCTGCCCTTTTTTTGCACCCTTTCGATGTCCTCCGTCAATCCCACCTGGTAAGGATCCCACACCGCGCAGAAATATTCTAACAGAGGACGAACGAGTGTAGTGTAAGCTGTCTCTTTAGTGGACTTGTTGCATCTTTTAAGTGTCCTGCCAATGAAACGCAACCTTTGGCTCACCTTCCCCACAATAATATCTATGTGGTCTTTCCAACTGAAGTTGTTCGTAATTTTAACACCCAGGTACTTAGTTGAATTGACAGCCTTGAGAATAGTACTATTTATCGAGTAATTGAATTCCAACGGATTTATTTTGGAACTCATGTGGATCACCTCACACTTTTCGTTATTTAGCGTCTACTGCCACCTGCCACACCATACAGCAATGTTTTCTAAATCGCTTTGCAACTGATACGGGTCTTCGGATGACGGATAGCGGTGTGGTCTGCGTTTACATGGATTGGATTGGGTCTTCTGGTTCAACTGAACCGATCATTGACTCGAAATGGTTATGTTCGGCTACTTGTAGGTCATTTGCAGCGATTCATGGACTTTTTGTCAGCAGACAAATAGGAATGTTTATGGATGATAATCCGCCATATCACCGGACCAAAATTGTTCGCGATTGATTTGAAGAACATTTGTGCAGTGCGAGCGAATGATTTATGCATCCAGATCGGTCCACATGAAAGTCATCGAACATCTATTGGACATAATCGAGAGGTCATTTCGTTCACAAAATGCTGCGGCAACACTTTCGCAGTCATGGACGGCTATAGAGGCAACATTGCTCAATATTTCTGCAGGGGACTACCAGCGACTTGTTGAGACCATGCTACGTGGAGTTGCTGCACTACAACGGGTAGGAGGAGGTCCGATTCGATATGAGGAAGAATCCCATGACTTCTGTCATCTTAGTTTGTGGCCACTCTCTTACCCCCATCGTATATTCGGGCCAGCCGGGGTGGCCGAGCGGTTCTAGGCGCTACAGTCCGGAACCGCGGGACTGCTACGGTCGCAGGTTCGAATCCTGCCTCGGGCATGGATGTGTGTGATGTCCTTAGGTTAGTTAGGTTTAAGTAGTTCTAAGTCCTAGGGGACTGATGACCTCAGCAGTTAAGTCCCATAGTGCTCAGAGCCACTTGAACCGTTTCGTATATTCGCGTAGAGATCAGGGACGGAACAGAGGTATATGTACGGTCATCGTTCCACCATTCAAGGCACGAATTGAATGGGACAGAGAACCGCTAATACTGGCACGAAGTACGCGCCGAAATCCACTGTGGTTGCATTTGAGTAGATGCAGGTGTAAGCCAGTGACAGATGTCTTTTGTGAACTACTTGCCTGGGTTCTGCCGCTCTGTTCATACTGCTGCCTTACAAGGGGAATGCCTACACACGGCCAACCGATTTGGCTCATATTTGGCGGGTCGCTTAACCTAAAATGAAACACTGAGATACTTTGGTCCAACATCTCTCTGATTTTGAGAAAACCACCCCTAAAGTTCATGACGCGCAATCGACTCAAAATTGACGAAATCGTTAGATAACTTACAATTATATGTTTTTCATTATCATACATGGGGACAGCAAACGCCTGTTTTCCTAGAAACCAAGGTAAGAAAATATTACGATTTCCACTTGTATACCCTTAAGGTAAACAATGTTCTCCGAAAACGCCGCTGGTGAAGCGACCAGGGCATGTGATTGGGGAGCAGAGAAGCTGTATTCTGTTCCCATATGCATTCTGCACTTTTTGTTTGTATTCTTTTTAGCCGGCCGGAGTGGCAGAGCGGTTCGAGGCGCTACAGTCCGGAACCGCGCGACCGCTACGGTCGCAGGTTCGAATCCTGCCTCGGGCATGGATGTGTGTGATGTCTTTAGGTTAGTTAGGTTTAAGTAGTTCTAAGTTCAAGGGGACTGATGACCTCAGAAGTTAAGTCCCATAGTGCACAGAGACATTTGAACCATTTATTCTTTTTATGGAAACTGTTAGAAATAGGAGAGTTAATAATTAATCATTAAGGAACAGTAAATATATAGGCAAGTTGATTTTTCACACGACGGATTAGTAAAGAGCTAAAATTGTTTGAGAAAAATTCCGAGCAAAACCGCTGTGAACTCGTCTCGAGGGACCAGAGAAAGCCGCCAGCGAGACGCATGTTTACAGCGAGGCATAGTACAGAACTTTGCAGTTTTGAAAACCGTGAAGTGCTTCTAGAAACACAGCGGGAACTGTACAACGGCTCGTATGCAACGACAGTTCACAGCATAATTCATGATCAACTTTCAGCACCTATTTTTCGGGCAATGCTACAGTAGGTGAGGTATGCATTAAAATTAATTCCTGAAAAAGAAATATTTTTTAAATGTAAACCAAGTCCATTTTCCGCCAAATCTTTGGAAGGAACTACGTAGTTGCGCGAAGATTGCACGCATTCTCGGTACCTCGGGCATATCTGCTTCGAATGTTTAGATGACAAGTATCATGCATGTATTTGTTCGAAGAAAAATGAGGATATATAACAGAGTTAGTAAAAGAGCCATTGTAAGGTAACTAACAAAATTTTAGTTCCTTACTAACCCAAGTCGATAGAGAAATTTATTTGCACATTTTGTTATTAATGCTTATTGATTTCCTTGTTAACCCTCCTATTCCTACCAGTTTCCATACCGAGTAAAATAACAATTAAGAAAACTGCATTCTGCATTTGGATATCGGACAAAAGTTCTCTCGTTCGCAGCCAGGTGTCTTGCTCGCTACGCCACCTGCGCTGAGCAGTGTTTACCTGATGCGTCTATAGTCCGCAGCTCGTAGTCTAATGGCTAGCGTTCCCACCTCTAGATCACAAGGTCCCGGGTTCGATTCCCAGCCGGGTTGGGGATTTTCTGTGCCCGGGGACTGGGTGTTTGTGTTGTCCTCACCATTTCATCATCATCATCATCATCATCATAATCATCATTCGTGACAGTAGCTAAATTTGACTGACTAAAAAAATTGGACTGTGTGGAAAATTGGGACTTTGTACAAGCGCTGATGACCGCGTAGTTGAGCACCCAACAAAAACAATAACCACCAAACCTTATGACTCTATAAGCGGCAGTAGAAACACTTTCTTTCCTCCATTTTTACGAAATTACACGTTTGCGGACCCCACATAGACGACGAAATCTGCTCAGTTCTCAGTTATGTGTCGATCCTGTCAGTTTTCAGTCGATTGTACGTCATGAAATTTAGGCATGGTTTTCTCAAAAACGGGGGCGTAGAGGATGCGGTGGAGGGAGGGGGTGTTGCTCCAAAGTATTTAGAGTCCATCTGTTTAGGCTGTATCCAAGCGACCTGTCAAATAAGATGAGCACATCAGGGACTACTTCCAAATACCGACATACACTGTCTATCAGTATCTGCACACTTATTAGTGGTCATTAATATGGGGACTGTCCACGCTTCGCATTTACGACAGCTTTAACCCTAATGGTGACACTTCCAATGAGGCTTCTCAATGCCTGTGGAGGTATGGCAGCCATACTTCCCCAAGAGGCGAAATCGGAGAAGGTAGTGGTGTTGGGCGCTGGAATGTGCCAAGAAAACGACATTCTAACTCATCCCAAAAGTGTTGCATTCATGTCCATTTCACGAATGTAATCGTCTGCAGATGTTGCTTTATAATGTGCTGCATTGTCGTGCTGAAACAAGCATCAACTCCGAACTGTTCCTCTACAATAGGCAGTATACAATGCTGTAAAATGAGTTCGCATCTTTCCGCATTTAGCATTTTCTTTGGCTCAATAAGTGGGCAACAACCAAACAACTAAAAATACCCCCATACAGTAACACCATTCCATACTTCACTTTTGGCACTACACGTAATGGCAGGTGACTCTCTCCAGGTATGTGGCAAACCCAAACCCTTCCACAGGATTACTACTGAGTATTGAGCGATTCGGCTCTCTGGTGATTCACTGTCCAGTTGTAGGGAAGCAGCATACTCACGCCTTATAAAATTCACATCAGTCTTTCCATTGTGTGCCAGCCTAGTCCGCTGTAACTTGCTCTGACGTCATAAATATTGAGCAATACTTTAAAATGAAGTAAATAACCTGAAATGTTTCTAGCATGTCAGGAGTAATACAAAATCAATATGTGTTGGATATCAGTTCAATAACTTTAACCATTTTTGAAATTTGGTTGTTTTTCTGTAAAAATCATCGGCGCAACAGAAAAGAGCTAGAAACTTAAAAATTTATATTTAGATTCCTTTTGCATCATAATTTAGTAGAAACAGTATTCTGGATCTTACAAATTAAAATTTTAGTTGAAATTCATGATTTTCTGGTTTTAGTCTTAGAAATTAAGGAAGCAAGATAGATTAAGTAGGCGAATAAATAAAGCTACGATGTTTAAGTTTAAGTAGAAGGGAGATCCGCTATAATCATAAAAATGTGAGAAGTTTCATTTGAATAACTATAAAACTATAGCGATAGCGTATCTCCAAAGGGCAAGTTCAGAGCTCGTCTACTGCTTGTAGTGTAATTAAATTAACTCTCTCGCCCAAAATATTTGATTTAGCCACGTCAGACGTTTATTATAATTACTTACTTGTGTGCTGATTGCACAATTAAATTGAAAGCTTCATCGGCCATCAGCAAAGGAAGCAATGATTTATTCGATAACTTAAAGTGGTGCATTACTAGCCCAGCGGCTAGTCGGGAGAGCAGATTTGATCAGGCTTTTCCCTAGCCGTCCGCACCGCAGCTTTATATGTAAGAACACTCCGCGAGGAAGGAAGGAAGGAAGGGCCCAGTTCTCTCCAGACGCTGATTAGCGCAGCACCTGTGCCGGGAGTCGCGTCGCGTCGGTATCGTTGATATAAACAGCCTCGGATGCATTAATAAGTTACTCGGGATACGCGTAACCATGAAATCGTTTTCGAGTGGAGTGTTAATTTTGGGATGACGTCAATGATCTATCTTTAGTTTGCGTATGTCGTATTTTCACGTGCCACCGCAGGACAGACATTCTACAATTATTAGCGTGGCGTTTGAGGAACATTATCATCAAATTATGGCGAGCATTCACTTAAACATTTAATTTCAACAGTTATAGTTGCATCAGCGCATTAGACTCTGAACTGCTTTGTTAGTCAGATTGTGTGGATTCTTTTTTTTCTCATCTGTGACTTTCAGAATATAGCGAACGTTTTTACAGGATCGTTTTTTGGTTATGAATCCCAGACAATCTCCCAATTCCTCAGAGCTATGAGCTGTAGCTATAAGTGTATTTCTCAGATGAAGTGGGCACTAGGAATTCTAATTACAGGTTTCACGTTTTGCTAATCACTTTCTGGTTGCCAATATTGTAGTTAGAGAGCCAGTGTTGAGAACGGCAAACAACAGCATTAAATAAATAATAGGAACATTAACAATTATTCTACCCGCCGCCCCACACGGTGGCATCGTTCTTCACACCACCACAAGCGACGATTAGCACCGACTGCAGAGACGTGTGGCTTACGAGGAGTTGGTCGATCCCTGTACGCCCATTCTTTTTAAGCCGTACGCAAATCCACTATGCTACTTGGCCTGCTGGTAGCATTTTGGAGCAAACGAGTGATTCTGTTCGCTGATGTCATGTGATTTCTCTTCAAGGACCCTCCGCAATGCTCGACAGTCCCTGTCTGTCAGTACATGAGGTATTCCTGGTTTTGGTGTAGCTACAGTTGTTTCTTCGCTTTTCCTCTTCACAATTTTGGTAAGTTCCTAGGGAGCCAAACTGCTTAGGTCATGGGTCCTAGATTCCTACACTTCTTAATCTAACTTACTTGAACTGACAACACACACACACACACACACACACACACACACACACACACACACGACGCCCGAGGGAGGACTCAAACCTCCGACGGGGGCAGCCGCGCGAACCCTGCCGGGCGCCCAAGGCCGCGCGGATACCTCGTGCGGACCTCTTCACAATCACATCATCTGCAGTCGACTTGGTTAGCTTAGGAGGGCTGAAATGTCCGTAACGGATTCGTACTCAGGTGCCATCAAATGACTATCCACTTTATAAGTTACTGAGCTCTTCTGAGTGCTCTACTCTGCTGTTATTGCTTCTCCAATGACAACACAATATTCGCCGCCTCCCTTTATATTGACATACTCGCCTCTCGTGCTATATAATGAGCAATTCCACGTCGCGTAGGGTATCTGGATACTTTTCATGAGATGGTACACGAACATGGAGTTAGAAATCAGGTAAGAGCGTGTACATCGGAATCCTGTCTCAGAAACCTAAAAATTTCAAGACGGTAGGAAACGAAATTAGTTTTTACTGCTCATTATATCGCTTTATCAGCTCCACAGAGCTAAATGTTCCTTAAGCAAAGCTCTGAATTTTGAACAAGGTGAAAGAAACACCGGTAGACTGAATCTTTGACTGGGACAGAGAACGATAACAGGATGGCTCAGGGGGTACTGCCCACAAAAATAAAAGTCTGTTGTTTGCGAGAAAAACGACATTCATTTTAAAGAGGTCGGCGATTGGCTTATTATAAATGACACGAACACAGAGGGTTTCGACCAACAATGGCCATCTTCAGATGATGTGGGATTTGTTTTCAAACGACACATGAACGTTTGTTCACCAGTTGTCGCCCTTCGTGTCTAAAGATGACCACTGTGTATCGAAACCAGTTATGACTGCGTCATAACAAGTGATCGTGTCAAAATAAACAATGCTTTATTGCAACATTTTGGCATCCCTTTTGTGACATACATACATCCTAATCATTTTGACCCTCTTTTCAAATGGTTCAAATGGCTCTGAGCACTATGGGACTTTACATCTGTGGCCATCAGTCCCCTAGAACTTAGAACTACTTAAACCTAACTAACCTAAGGACATCACACACGTCCATGCCCGAGGCAGGATTCGAACCTGCGACCGTAGCAGTCTCGCGGCTCCGGACTGAGCGCCTAGAACCGCGAGACCACCGCGGCCGGCTGACCCTCTTTTAATTCGTACCTTATTATTTCTGTACATTTCAATAATTATATGTAGAAGTGGGTTTATTTTCCTTTATTACTTGATTTGTGTTCATATTATTTTATGTTTTATTTCCTTATGATTTGGCTTTTTTTTTAAAGATCACTGACTTCCAAAGGAGAGCCTCTCACTGTTTTATTCTAGGGACCATATCGAAGGCGATGTGTAACTTCTTCCCTACGCCATTAGCTGCTGCAAAATAAAAAAAGTTGTATGTACGGGATATGTTTCGACTCAGCCCTTTCTGTTCTTTCCCAGTATGGGTCCAACATTCAGCCTTTTTTTGGTCACTTGTGCCTGCGGAGCGAAAACATAACTCTGTATGAATTACATAATTTATTTTGTCAGGATTTTCGTGCGAAATGGACAAAAGGGGTTACGAAATTCAGCACCATGAGCCCCAGTTATCATGGTAAGAAAGAAAAGTTTTGTGATTTTAGGAAAAGTTGAAATACTTCACGAACAGCTGTGTAAATAAATTAACAGAAAGACCATCTCTTCAAAGTACAGTTATTTTGCTGCCAGAAAGTTACGATTCTGTAGTATTTACCCGTAAATACAACAACTTTTAAATAAAAAATTTAAACAGAAAAATGGTCAAATTATTTGTGGAATGATATGTTTGAAAGTAAGAAATAAAATAGTTTAGAAAAACATTTGAAGCACCTTTGAACGATACTAGAAATTATGCTCAGTGAATGAGTTGCCCATTGAGAATTTGAGATTTAACGTAGAATTTTAAAGAGTGCTAGAGGAAATTTGTCTGGTGGATTTTGTAGACCGTGTACTGTCAGTTTCAGTTCATGATTTCGAGTATCATTCAAAGGCACGTGAAATGTTTCTCTCCTCCGTTTTATTTCTTACTTTTAGACAAATAAATTAACAAAGCATTTGGCCTTTTTTCAAAATAGTTTTTTTATCTCATCATTACTCTGCCGACTAATCGGCTCAGCGTGCAGCTGACACTAATGCCTCTGTAGCAGTTAGTCTCTCTTTTATTCCCATTCTTGAAAATTTAAGACCATGTACGGCCACCTCCACTCTGATCGTATTCAATCTGTCGACAACTGTCGTTTTTTAAGGTTCTTTGTTCTTTCCTTAAAATAGCATCCTTCAGATTTCAATGGTTCAAATAGCTCTGATCACTAGGGGACTTAACATCTGAGGTCATCAGTGCCCTAGAACTTAGAGCTACTTAAACCTAACTAACCTAAGAACTGCACACACATCCATGCCCGAGTCAGGATTCGAACCTGCGACCGTAGCAGTCGCGTGGTTCCAGACTGAAGCGCCTAGAACCGCTGGGCCACAACGGCCGGCAAAGGAATGGTAATTCGTCAGCTCCATTTACTGTGACAACCATGCATTTCCGTACACATGCTCATATGCTCTTTCTTCCTCCATTTCCAGTGATGAATCAGTGCTTGCAGATTTTTGCCTTTATTAATGTCTATCCTGTACAGAGAACAAGAGCCACCTTAATGACTGTATAAAGCCTTGCCATTTCGCTAAAGGAATTTACTTGTTTACTGCATTGCTACTGGAGTTTTCTTCATTGAAGGGCAAGTAATTCGACGTACTGCACCAGATATGCCCTCCAGATGATATCTATGAGGTGATCATAATAATGCGACTCGATAATTACACTACTGGCTATTAAAATTGCTACATCAAAAAGAAATGCAGATAAAAAACGGGTATTCATTGGACAAATATATTATACTAGAACAGACATGTGATTACATTTTCATGCAATTTGTGCATAGATCCTGAGAAATCAGTACCTAGAACAACCACCTCTGGCCATAATAACGGCCTTGATACGCCTGGGCATTGAGTCAAACAGAGCTTGGATGGCGTGTACAGGTACAGCTGCAAATGCAGCTTCAACACGATACCAGTTATTGACTGGCGTATTGTGACGAGCCAGTTGCTCGGCCACCATTGACCAGACGTTTTCAATTGGTAAGAGATCTGGAGAATGTGCTGGCCAGGGCAGCAGTCGAACATTTTCTGTATGCAGAAAGGCCCGTACAGGACCTGCAACATGCGGTCGCGCATTATCCTGCTGAAATGTAGGGTTTCGCAGGGATCGAACGAAGGGTAGAGCCACGGGTCGTAACACATCTGAAATGTAACGTCCACTGTTCAAAGTGGCGTCAATGCGAACAAGAGGTGATTGAGACGTGTAACCAATGGCACCCCATACCATCACGCTGGGTGATACGCCAGTATGGCGATGACGAATACACGCTCCCAATGTGCGTTCACCGCGATGTCGCCAAAACACGGATGCGACCATCATGATACTGTAAACAGAACCTGGATTCATCCGAAAAAATGACGTTTTGCCATTCATGCACCCAGGTACGTCGTTGAGTACACCATCACAGGCGCTCCTGCCTGTGATGCAACGTCAAGGGTAACCGCAGTTATGGTCTCCGAGCTGATAGTCCATGCTGCTGCAAACGTCGTCGAACTGTTGTCTTGCAAACGTCCCCATCTGTTGACTCGGGGATCGAACGTCGCTGCACGATCCGTTACAGCCGTGCGGATAAGATGCCTGTCATCTCGACTGCTAGTGATACGAGGCCGTTTGGATGCAGAATGGCGTTCCGTATTACCCTCCTGAACCCACCGATTCCATATTCTGCTAACAGCCATTGGATCTCGACCAAAGCGAGCAGCAATGTCGCGATACGAGGAATCGCAATCGCGACAGGCTACAATCCGACCTTTATCAAGGTCGGAAACGTGATGGTACGCATTTCTCCTCCTTACACGAGGCATCACAACAACGTTTCACCAGGCAACGCCGGTCAACTGCTGTTTGTCTATGAGAAATCGGTTGGAAACTTTCGTCATGTCAGCACATTGTAGGTGTCGCCACCGTCGCCAACCTTGTGTGACTGCTCTGAAAAGCTAATCATTTGCATATCACAGCATCTTCTTCCTGCCGGTTAAATTTCGCGTCTGCAGTACGTCATCTTCGTGGTGTAGCAATTTTAATGGCCAGTAGTGTAATGCGAGTCGAAAGTTATTTATTGACACTCATTTTGATTTTTATGTATTATCATAGCAGACGCACAAGGGTAATCGGTTACCGCTGGAGGGACTGCAGAAGCAGATAAGCGGGAATACTCCTCTTTGTCCGGAATCGCTTTGGTTATGCCGAGCTCGGGGAACAAAGCGCGGAGGAGACAAAACAAGGAGACGGAACAAAAACGTATCGCCGTGGGACAGATAAACCAGCGCCGCCAGAGGTCGCAGCGGCAGCGCAACGTAAACACGTGGTCGGCTGTCTCGCGTGCGTCTCCCGGCGAGCGATGAACCCGCGACGGCGCGACCCACACGGCACACAAACCGCTTGACTGGTCCCAACCGCCCACGCAGGAAAAACCAGCGGAAACTGTCAGGCAACGCTGCGCGTAGAGGAGAGGTGAGGTGAGGTGAGGTGGCGCGCGCGCGGATCAGACCTGGCGCGCTAATGAGACCGCTTGTCCTGGTCCACCCACGCGGGCACCCTGCACCTGGCCAGCAGGCTGTGCCTGAGCTGTCCAGAGTGGGCAGTGAGGTGGCTACAAGGTCGGCCAGTATGTCTGTCTAGTCGCAGCCAGTGCGAATAGCTCCTTTCGTCCGTTTTCAGAGTTTCTGTGTGGTTGCAGTTGTGCACCTGGCTTGATGATTGCCTGTCAGTAAGGTCACAGTTTGAGGTAAATGACGGGAAGCCACACAGTGAAACCGAAATGATATCTGGGGTTCCGCGAGGAAGTGTTACAAGCCCTGTGCTACTCCTACTCCCTGTCGACAACAATAGATTGATTCATACCGCATAAGTTAATAACAGACGGTGCTGATCCACAATGGTACACAAAACACGTCAGAACACTGTCCTGCATCTACATCTACATCCATACTCCGCAAGCCAGCTGACGGTGTGTGGCGGAGGGTACCTTGAGTACCTCTATCTGTTCTCCCTTCTATTCCAGTCTCGTACTGTTCGTGGAAAGAAGGATTGACGGTATGCCTCTGTGTGGGCTCAGTCTCTATCATTTTATCCTCATAGTCTCTTCGCCAGATATACGTAGGATGGAGCAATATACTGCTTGACTCCTCGGTGAAGGTATGTTCTCGGAACTTTATCAAAAGCCCGTACCGAGCTACTGAGCGTCTCTCCTGCAGAGTCTTCCACTGGACTTTATCATCTCCGTAACGCTTTCGCGATTACTAAATGATCCTGTAACGAAGCGCGCTGCTCTCCGTTGGATCTTCTCTATCTCTTCTATCAACCCTATCTGGTACGGATCCCACACTGCTGAGCAGTATTCAAGCAGTGGGCGAACAAGCGTACTGTAACCTACTTCCTTTGTTTTCGGTTGCATTTCCTTAGGATTCTTCCTATGAATCTCAGTCTGGCATCTGCTTTACCGACGAACAACTTTATATGATCATTCCATTTTAAATCACTCCTAATACCTACTCCCAGATAATTTATTAGATTTATGGAATTAACTGCTTCCAGTTGCTGACCTGCTATATTGTAGCTAAATGATAAGGGATCTTTCTTTCTATGTATTCGCAGCACATTACACTTGTCTACATTTAGATTCAATTGCCATTCCCTACACCATGCGTCAATTCGTTGCAGATCCTCCTACATTTCAGTACAATTTTGCATTGTTACAACCTCTCGACATACTGCAGGATCATCCGCAAGAAGCCTCAGTGAACTTCCGATGTCATCTACAGGGACATTTATGTGTATTGTGAATAGCAACGGTCCTATGACACTACCCTGCGGCACACCTGAAATCACTCTTACTTCGGAAGACCTCTCTCCATTGAGAATGAGATGCTGCGTTCTCTTATCTAGGAACTCTTCAATCCAATCACACAATTGTCTGATAGTCCATATGCTCTCGCTTCGTTCATTAAACGACTGTGGGGAACTGTATCGAACGCCTTGCGGAAGTCAAGAAACACGGCATCTACCTGGGAACCCGTGTCTATGGCCCTCTGAGTCTCGTGGACGAATAGCGCCAGCTGGGTTTCACACGATCGTCTTTTTCGAAACCCATGCTGATTCCTACAGAGTAGATTTCTCGTCTCCAGAAAAGACATTATACTCGACCATAATACGTGTTCCAAAATTCTACAACTGATAGACGTTAGAGATATAGGTCAATAGTTCTGGACATCTGTTCGACGTCCCTTCTTGAAAACGGGGATGACCTGTGCCCTTTTCCAATCCTTTGGAACGCTACGCTCTTCTAGATACCTACGGTACACCGCATCAAGAAGGGGGACAAGTTCCTTCGCGTACTCTGTGTAAAATCGAACTGGTATCCCATCAGGTGCAGCGGCCTTTCCTCTTTTGAGCGATTTTGTTTCTCTATCCCTCTGTCGTCTATTTCGATACCTACCATTTTGTCATCTGTGCGACAATCTAGAGAAGGAACTACAGTGCGGTCTTCCTCTGTGAAACAGCTTAGGAAAGAGACATTTGCAGAAGCAACGAAAAAAGCATGCCAAATTCAGAAGAGCGCAAAATCCCCAAGACTGGCTAAGTTTCATGGAAGCTTGAAATTTAGTGCGGACGTCAATGCGAGATGCTTTTAATGGTTTCCACAATGAAGCATTGTCTCAAAATATGGTAGAAAACCCAGAGATTCTGGTCGTATGTAAAGTACACCAGTGGAAAAAAAAAATCTGTCAATACCGTCGCTGCGCAATAGCGATGCAAATGTTAGCGATAATGGTGCCAATAAAGTTTGTAACAACAACGACTCTGTACTATTGTACATGTAAGTAATTCTTTTCATCTGATTTTACGATAAACTTGTGTAATTGATGTTCTGATTTCATTTCTTTTTGTTTCATACCATTATGTTAAGAAAACTGTTAATAAGTTTCAATGTGAATATTAATGTTTATGTCGAATGTCAAGTAATATTTTAATAGAATTGAAATGTAACAGCCGGCCGGAGTGGCCGTGCGGTTCTAGGCGCTACAGTCTGGAGCCGAGCGACCGCTACGGCCGCAGGTTCGAATCCTGCCTCGGGTATGGATGTGTGTAATGTCCTTAGGTTAGTTAGGTTTAATTAGTTCTAAGTTCTAGGCGACTGATGACTGTAGAAGTTAAGTCGCATAGTGCTCAGAGCCATTTGAACCATTTTTTGAAATGTAACAAATGTTGAAACTGTTGTAAGATGTTTAACACTGTAGCTGTGCGTCTGGTCCATACGTAGGCAATGTGTTAGAATATGTAGAATGCAAAACCTCGGGTGAATACCCGGTCTGTCAGGGAGCGGTAAAAGGTGGATGGCAGGCGAGCGCGGGAAAATGCGCGCGGTCACTGCACGGCACAACGGGCTCAGTAGTAGTTGGAGTTTGGCACTGGTTTGAGCAACACCTTCTGGAGCGAGGAGGCTCTCCTCGAAGACATAGCTTCTCTGAGCCTCGGGTATGCCGTTCCAACGCCCACACAGCATGGCAAAATTCCATAGGCACTAAATGGAAAAGTATTGCGACGCTAAGAAGAATTAAAGTGCCGATACATCATGAGCCATAGCTGTGATTGTATGTGTGCTCTGTGCCTCGTCATCTTGCTGCCCGCCAACTGCCGCATTGATACTAGCAGGTTGAAAAGTTTAGTACTGTATTCGTATGGATCAGAGAGTGAACTGTGTTTGTTTGGTGAAATAATAAGCTAAATTTTACCAGAACTTTTCCATCATTCAATTATCCTCACAACTAACCTAGACAGGGTCCTTTCCAAACGTTATGCAATCCGAGTGTCCCGAAATGAAAATTAAAAATTGTGTTAATAATAATTATTTGCGGAACTAGCTATATTAGAATGGTGTTTAAAGAAATGTTTTGTTAATGAACCAGTAAATGAATAGCGAAGGTCTAACTTTAGTATTGATATAGTATTAAGTTTATTATTTCGAGACAGATTGAAAGGCATTTAAATGAGCAGTAAATAAGATGGAAAGACTAGTCATTTATATACTGGTAATCTTGGATGAATAATAAATTCAGTAATATTTTTTTAAATACAGCGATCATAACAGTTTCAGGGTCCTCCATTCATTTGAATTCTGAAGTGTGCTAAAATAGTTTGACCAGCAAAAGTTCAAGTTAATATAAAAGTCAAAATTAATCAGTATTTTATCGTTATCAAAATTGGCATTTTGTGTGTGGCATGAAAGTACAGTTTCTAGGGTAACCTATGCCCGATTTTAATCAGATTAATAAAGAGTATGAAGTTTTGCAGTAAACATTATAGTGTAGTGTTATGTATTCATGATTTTCCATATCAGTACAGAACGTGAAACTATCAGTTCAATACATTTTCTGGTTCTAAAATTCTACTATATTGTGCAGTGTTACAACTTGTTGTTTTGCATGAATATATACCAACTTGTACAGTTAATGTTTAATTAGGCTGGCGACCGTATTATTGTCACATTGGTAGCATCTTCTGGTTTGCTTTTGATCCATCCTGACGTGTGATTGCATTTCGAACTTACTTGGCGTATCATTGTTATCACAGAGTGGATGTAAGTCTGTTTTGCCACCATTCTATGCGAAAATCCTTTCTCATAAGGTGAATCCCGCTCACTTACCATAGCACAGGCTTTAGCGAGTACAGTGTCAGGGATTACAAGCTGAGTTAGTAAATACACTTTTCCGTTATTCCTTCACGAAAGAAGGCGAAGTAAATATTCCAGAATTCGAAACCAGAACAGTTGTTAGCATGAGTGACATAAAAGTAGATATCTTAGGTGTTGCGAAACAGCTCAAATCACTTATGAAAGGCAAGTCTTCCTACCCAGATGGTATACCAATCAGGTTCCTTTCAGAGTATGCAGACACAATAGCGCCTTTCTTAGCAATCATAAACAACCGCTCACTTGAGGAAATGTCTGTTCCTATAGACTGGAAAGTAGCACAGGTCAAACCAATATTCAAGAAAGGAAACAGGTGTAACCCATTGAATTACAGACCCATATCACTGACCTCAATTTGCAGTAGGATTTTGGAGCATATGTTGTACTCGAACATTACGAATCACGTTGAAGAATATGACTTATTGATATATAACCAACACGGATTCAGAAAATGTCGTTCTTGTGCAACACAGCTATCTCTTTATTCCCATGAAGTAATGAGTGCTGTCGACAAGGGATCTCAGATCGATTCCTTATTCCTAGATTTCCAGAAGGCCTTTGATACCGTTCCTCACAAGCGACTATTAATCAAATTGCGTGCATGTGGAGTATCGTCTCAGTTGCGTGACCGGATTCGTGATATCCTCTCAGAGAGGTGACAGTTCGTAGTGACAGAGTGTAAATCATCGAGTAGAACAGAAGTGATATCTGGCGTTCCGAAAGGTAGTGTCATAGGCCCTCTGCTGTTCCTGCTATATATAAATGATCTAGATGATAATGTGAGCAGCCCCATTAGATTTTGGCAGATGATGCTATAATTTACCGTCTTGTAAAATCGTCAGACGATCAATACCAATTACAAAATGATCTAGAGAGAATTTCTGTATGGTGCGAAAAGTGGCAAATAACACTAAACAAAGGAAAGCGCGAGTACATGCGTACTAAAGGAAATCCGAAAAATTTTGGGTATACGACAAATCGCACAAATCCCAGGCATGTCAATTCGACTAAATACCTAGTACTTACAATTACGAGCCGGCCGATGTGGCCGAGCGGTTCTAGGGGCTACAGTCTGGAACCGCGCGACCGCTACGGTCGCAGGTTCGAATCCTGCCTCGGGCATAGATGTGTGTGATGTCCTTAGGTTAGTTAGGCTTAAGTAGTTCTAAGTTCTAGGGGACTGATGACCTCAGAAGTTAAGTCCCATAGTGCTCAGAGCCATTTGAACCTCCTTTTCTTTTTTTTACAATTACGAGCAACTTAAATTGGAAAGACCACATAGATAGTATTGTGGGGAAGGCGAAACAAAGACTGCACTTTGTTGGCAGAACACTTGGAAGATGCGACAAACCCACTAAAGAGACAGCCTACATTACACTTATCCGTCCTCTGCTGGAAGATTGCTGCGCGGTATGGGGTCCTTACCAGGTAGGATTGACGAAGGACATCGAATAAGTGCAAAGAAGGGCAACTCGGTTCGTGTTATCGCGCAACAGGGGTGAGAGTGTCACTGATATGATACGCGAGTTGGGGTGGGAGTCACTGAAACAAAGGCGGTTTTCTTTGCGGCGATATCTATTTACGAAATTTAAATCACCAACTTTCTCTTCCGAATGCGAAAATATTTTGTTGACACCTACCTACGTAGGGAGAAATGATCATAATAAAATAAGAGAAATCAGAGCTCGAGCGGAAAGATTTAGATGTTCCTTTTTCCTACATGCCATTAGAGAGTGGAATAGTAGAGAAGTAGTATGAAAATGGTTCAATGACCCCTCTGCCAGGCACTTAAGTGTGAATTGCAGAGTAGCCATATAGATGTACTCAAAATAATTAGGGAAACATGATTTTGAGCGTCTTCCTTACTTTATTGAGCAGTGACTGAGGAGTAGGTATATTACCAGTTTATTCCTTTACGTTTCACAATTTAAGTACCTAACAAAACATTATTACATCCTCTACCGTTTACATAAAAGAAGCTGAAATGCCAAACTGCTGTCGAAAACAGAGTGGAAACAATCATTCAACCCGTCATCCTGGGTGTTTTCTATTGGGCTTTCAGAGGTACAATAACTTTCATGCCGTGCGTGGGCGTTTATTACTGCCTGACACCTACGTGGCATGCTCCGTACAAGTCTATAGAGCCCATGCAAATTCTTGGAGAGAGTGTGTTGGAACAGGACGACCATGAACATGCATGGCCCACATATGCACGATAGTGCTTAGATCGGGACTCACCGTCGTCCATGCCATTGCTTTCACTGTCTAGGTTTCACAAGATATGCCTGCTTACGTCCGCCACAAGGGCCCTGGCAGAAGGAATCCAGGGCCACCACTGTATGCATCAGAGACCACATGGTCCAACAGGATCTGTTCGATGTACTGCCTGGCGGTGAATCCACTGTGGACAACAACAAGACTCCCTGTGGTTGTCACCACTGGAGCCTTCCCACATCACAGCAACTTGGAAACTGTCGATTTCCTGATCAACATTTGGCAGGCACCGCTCATCACAGGTGTCCACACACTACCACTGTCATCACCATGCTTCAGAGGACATCTGCACTCGTCTGTGAATTACACGTTTCGCCAGTGGCAAAGTTACCCATTAACATTGGAGGACTGAAGACGAGCTGCAAGTTGTCATTTCAAGACAAGACGTCTGGGTCGTAAGAACCTTTTCATAACCTGTTATTACAGTGCGATCGAACACATCGGCTTTAGAGGTCCTTCTGAGATCGTCTTTTAGGGCTCTCGTGGTATCCATACGACGCTGCATGGCAGAGATGGCTATATATCGGTCTTAACGTGGGGTTGTTATGCGTCTGCGACCTTATCCAACTCGCCTTGTGTACTGAACTGTAACATGTCCACCCTGTCGATGACACACCAAGAGACATTGCCATATGCAGAAACACGATCTGAAGTCTATCCTTTTTAGATTAAACAGACTATCCTTACAACTTGCACTGCATAATATGTCGCATTGTATATGCTTGGTTGAACACAAAGTCCACAAGTGACAACCGCCATCTCTGTTCCTCACTAGAAAACACTGGGGCAGTGGTATTCATTTCCTTCTGAGGGGTCACCTGACGCTGTAATCCATGGAATGGTTTTAATTGTTGCTGTACTGTAAACGGAGATCTTAAGCCACCCAATAAGACAACTTTTACCGCCTGTATGAAAATAGATTTAATATACCGGACGGTGATACGCATGTTCCCCTAATTCTTTTGAACGGCGTTGGAGACCATCCGAGCAGCCGTCTTAAAATTGTTTGCAGATGATGCTATCGTTTATTTTCTAGGAAAGTCATCAGAAAATTAAACGAGTTGTAAAATGATTTGGACAAGGTAAGTGGCATCTTAAGGTAAACAATAAAAAGTGTGAAGTATCCCACATGACTGCTACAAAAATTAGCCATGTTTCAGTTGCACAATAATTCACACAAATCTTAAGGTTGTTTATTTGACTGACTAAGTAGCTAAGGATTCCATTTACGAACTTAAATTGGAACCATGACACAAACAATGTTGTGAGGAAGGCCAAGCAATCAGGAGAACACTCAGAAGCTGTAACAATGGTACAAAAGTGACCACCCACACTACGCTTGTCCGTCCTCTTCTGGAGCATTGTTACGCGGGGTGGGATTCTTACCAAATAGGATTGACAGACGACATCGAAGACTATCAAAGAAGGGGAGCTCGTTTAGTATTATCGCGAAATAGGGGACGGAGTGTCAGAGATATGATACACGAGTTGGAGTGGCAATGATTAAAACAAAGGCGTCTATCATTGGGACGATACCTTCTCACGAAATTTCGGTTATCAACCTTTTTCCGAAAGCCAAAATATTTCTTTGACCCCACCCTACACATGGAGAAATGGTCACTGTGATAAAATAAGAAAAATCACAGCTCATAGGAAAAGATTTAACTGTTTATTTTTGCCATATGCTATTCGAGAGTGGAACAGTTCTGAAATAGTCTGAAAGTGGTTCAGTGAGTCCTCATTCAAACACTTAAGTGTGAACTGTGGAATGGGCATGCAGATCTGCTGCGAATGTAGATGTCACGTGAAGTCTCTCTCAAGGCTATGGCCCGATTTCGTGAACTCTGGAACTGATCAGCGCGCGAGTCAAATTACACAATCGACATCTCCACTGATTTACTTGCAAAACTAGTTTCAGAATGATTAAGAGATCCGCACTGCAGACTGCAAACCTTATAGTGCCAAAATTTCATATAAAGCTTCCTCCTGGCCGCAGAAAACCTGTGCCGTTTTCTCTAAAAAGACCAAACAGGTCTATAGTTACAAGTGATTAGGTAAAGACACACACGAAAACACTACACTTCAAGTTCCCACTACCAAATCTGTCACTTTTATGCGCCAGCACCCTTTACGTACCGAGCACATACAAAGTCAATCACTCGCCCAGCTAACTGGAAAAGTTTAAGTAGAATTCTGCAATCTCGGATGGGAAACACGCGAACTCTTTTAAGCTACCTGTATTAAAAAAGTAGTCGGGCTCACTGACTAGACTACATAAATACAAATCAGAACACCACCTTCACCCTGGAGGCCACAATATTCAATGGCATGATCTACAATTTTTTGAACTCAAACTTCTGTGCGAAACTGTTATAATACACAGGCATTTCTTCCAGACTACTTCAGGAGCTGAATTTACATATTCTTCTTAAAAACAACAAAATTTTATTTATATTTCAACCTCAAATTATTGGTATTTTGAATCATTCTTTGTAAATTTTGTAGATAAAACAAAAGGAAAGAAAACTGTAAAAAGATGAAAAACGGAAATTGTAAGATGTACGACCTGTTTTAATCATCAGGTAACAGGTCTATAATTTGGCAATAAATAAATAAAAATAATTTAGATATTTAAATTATTTATTTCCTTCTCTCACTAACAACACTAGTCTGTAAAATTCGGCTTCGTGCCAGGACTCTCCGCAGTTTTTTCCGATTACTGCTGGAAAACACTTGCTGTCGTGGGACTGTCAGAAGCCTCAAGACAGCCTAGTAGGCCTTGATTATGACTCATTCGCAATTACAATGACCACAGAAAAATCAGACTATCTTTTGTATGCTAAACAAAAGCCCCGTTACCCCGTAAAATAGCTCTAGAGCACACAATACTGAACAGGACGAGTACGCAGACGCGGACATAAAATTTTATAAAAGATAATTAATTGAAACCCTCAGCTGCTGACAGGTGTTGTTGATATACCTCGATGAGGACAACTGAAAATGTGTGCCCCGGCCGGGACCCGAACCCAGGATGTCCTGCTTACATGGCAGACGCTCCATCCATCTGAGATACCGAGTTGGGAATGTGGGTCTCACGGGAAGCGTGCAAGGGATACGTCCCCGCAGTCGCGCTATTCATCTGTGTGTCCTCTGTAGCTCAGATGGATTGAGCGTCTGCCATGTAAGCAGGAGTCCCGTGTTCGAGTCCCGGTCGGGGCACACATTTTCAGCTGACCCCATCGAGGTATATCAACAACACCTGTCGGCAGCTGAGGGTGTCAATTCATTATCATTTATTCTAGAGAAGCTGCACGGGCGTCAATGGTATTTGTTCTTTCGAGAACAGCTAGTATCTTCATATACATAAAATTTTATGTTACAAGTGAAAGGCAAAGAAATGCGAGCTCGAAATAAGACGAGTTTAAAGCAGGATTGGAAGCTTGTCGCCACTGCTATTTAACTTGCATGCGGACGAATCGACGAATAAAAGTGAGAAAGTTTCAAAAGAGGACTAAAGTTAAGAGAAGAGTCTAAAGTAAATAAGACTAAAGGGAGCTCTTTAACGTAGTGAACTGTTCGAAGAAAGGAGCCAGTCAAACAGGGTTTTAGCACGTCATCGCCGACCAGAGATTATTAGAGACGGACTGCAAGCTAGGAGCGTGGGAGGATAAGGAAGGAAATCGGTCGTTACCTATTCTAGCGAGCCTTCCAGACAATTGCCTCACGGAATACATAAATCTGTATAACCATTCAGGGATGTGAGCTGTGTCCTTCTGAATATCTAGCTGAGACAATTCTTTACGTATTCCAGAAGATACCAAGCGTTGCATTACAACATCGCAGCTGTCATAGAGAATATAGGGAATTTATTGAGTTCGTGTACACGTGTGTTACAGTTGTTTGGAGGACAATCACTACCCACATCGAAAGAGTAACGGACGGAATATATAGTGCCATTTTCGTCGACCTTCTTGTCATTATAATCGCTACAACCGCCGTCCACGACCATTAAAGGTCATACAGTGACGTGGCAAAAGCCATGGGATGGCGACGAGCACATATACAGAGGGCGGTGGTATCCTGTACTCAAAGTACAAAAGGGCAGCGCATCGACGGAGCTGTCATTTCCACTCCGGTTTCCGACGCGATTATTGCCGCATGGCTGGAATTGACACACTTTGATCGCAGATTGGTAGTTAGAGTTAGACGAAGGAGACATTCCATTTGGGAAATCATTAGGGACTTCAGATTCCGAGATCTACAGTGTCAAGAGGGTGCCGAGAATACTAAATTTCAGCTGTTACCTCTCACCACAGTTAACGCAAAGGCCCACAGCTTTCACTGCACTACCAACAGCAGTGGCATTTGGGTAGAATTGTCAAGGCCAAGAGACTAGCAACACTGCGCGGAAGAATCGCAGAAATCAATGTGGGACGTATGACGAATGTATCCGTTAGGATAGTCTGGCGAAATATGCTGTCAATGGCTATGGCAGTAGACGATCGACGAGAGTGCCTTTGCTAACAGCACACTATCGCCTGCAGTGCCTCTCCGGGGCTCTTGACCGCATCGATTGGATCCTGCACGACTGGAAAACCACGGCGTAGTCAGATGCATCCAGACTTCGATTGGTAAGAGCTGATGTAGGGCTCGAGTGTGCCACAGACCCCACGAAGTCATGAACCAGGGCTCTCAATAAGACGCTGTGCAAGCTGGTAGTGGCTCCAGAATGGTGTAGACCAGGGCTTCACAACCTTTTCAGCTGACCCCCTTCTTCAGTGCAAAATCCATGGCGGACCCCCACTCAGTCAAGAGCACAGTAACTTTAAATTTCAGAGCGAAACCCATGGGAACTGAAAGTTTCTTAATGCAGGTTCCATGTTCCCAATGACCCCCACCTCCCCCCCCCCCCCCCCAAAAATATCAATAGTCTTTGGTTTAGAGATGAATGAAAACAACTTGAAGCTAAAAAATCGACTTATGAAATAGGTAGTGCACTGACAAAGCAAGTTTAACGTTTAATGATGCCTGGGGCCCCATACGTGCCAGGGAGCGCTGTGATTGGTCGACAAAGCTCGCTCCGCGCATGCGTAAAAGGTATCAACGCATCTACCGCCGTGAGCTGGCGCACAAACGACCCCCGTATTGTTGCGAAACAGTCGATCAGAGAAGCCGCATTCTCCGGCACTAAACTGTGTATGCGTTCTCACCTAGGAACCGCAAAGGCTGCTTGGGAATACGACCTGAAGTAAAAGTACACATGTTTTTCACAAGAAAAAAATGGTGATGAATTTGATTTTCACATTTTTATTCAATAATTTTACTCATTATTTTACACGATTTGGTGAAGGGTGGCCGCGGGCCCCCTAGAAAGAGCCCTCGGACCCCTAAGGGGTCCGCGGACCACACATTGGGAAGCCCTGGTGTAGACTATGATTCCATGGAATGGACTGGGTCCTCTGATCCAACTGAACCAATCACTGACTGGAATTGGTTACGTTCGAGTACTTGGAGGAAATTTGCAGCCATTCATGGGCTCCATGTTCCCAAACAACCATGTCATGTCAGTGGGCCACAGTTCTTCGCGACTGGTTTGAAGAACATTCTGGATGATTCGAGCAAATGATTTGGTTACCCAGATCGCCCGGTATGAATCCTATCAAATATCTATGGGGCATAATCGAGAGGTAAGTTCGTGCACAAAATCCTGCACCGTTAACACATTCGCATTTGTTGACGGCCGAGCGGTTCTAGGCGCTTCAGTCTGGAACCGCGCGACCGCTACGGTCGCAGGTTCGAATCCTGTATTGGGCATGGATGCGTGTAGTGTCCTTAGGTTAGTTAGGTTTAAGTAGTTCTAAGTTGTAGGGGACTGATGACCTCAGAAGTTAAGTCCCATATTGCTCAGAGTCATGTGAACCCTTTTTTTTCTTTTTGTTATCTGCTATAGAGACAGGGGAAAAGAATTACTGGATTTGGTGGACACCATAGCAACTAACGGAAAAAAATATGGAATGAAAATCAACACAAATAAAACACAAGTATTGGCACTAGGAGGAAATAAGGAAATAAAAATTATGCTGAATAGAAAAATACTAGAACAGGTGCAAAATTTTAAGTATCTTGGAGGTAGGATAGACACCGACTGGAAGAGCACCACAGAAATTAAAACAAGGATAGCAATGGCAAAAGAGGCGTTTTGTAAGAAAAGGAGAATTTTCTGCAGCGGTCTGGACAGAG
Source organism: Schistocerca serialis cubense (assembly GCF_023864345.2). NCBI lineage: Eukaryota > Metazoa > Arthropoda > Insecta > Orthoptera > Acrididae > Schistocerca > Schistocerca serialis. The sequence goes on from NC_064643.1 coordinate 754,834,701, forward strand.
AACTCAGGAAGAGACTTATAAAATGTCTTGCATGGAGTGTTCTTCTATATGGCGCTGAAACATGGATTATGAGAAAAAAAAGACAGAGAAAGGCTGGAGGCTTTTGAGATCTGGCCATGGCGGAGGACGGAAAGATTAAGTTGGATGGAGAGAGTAAACAATGAAGAGGTACTGAGAAGAGTGAGAGAAAAAAAGACAGTTACTAGATGTAATAAACAGAAGAAAAAGAAATTGGATTGGGCATATATTAAGAAAGAATGACGGACTGATATAAACAGTTTTAGAAGATTATGTAGAAGGGAAAAGGAAGCGAGGACGGAGGAGATTCCAGATACTGTATGACATGATGGGACGGTACAACATACAGCACCCTTAAGAAAGAAGCAATGGATCGCAGAAAATGGAGAGGCAAAGGACCTGCTAATATAACAGATAACTGATGATGATGATGATGATGATGATGGAGACAGCACGGCTCATTATTTCTGTACAGGACTTCCAACGACTCGTTGAGCCGTTGCCACGTCGAACTGCAGCACTATTTTATTACGTTTACCACGACTTTTGTCACCTCAGTGTACTTTTCTGTAGAAACCACAACCTTCTCTACCTATTTTGAGGTTATCGTTTGTCAGGAATCTCTTAATGTTCAATTACGACGTTGTCGCATCTGTTAAACCTCCTAAGGGACTATTACGTCAGAGAAAGTGGCACAGACATTTAGTTTCCCTTTTGCTTAAGTAGTGCTAATCATCATTGAATTTTTCGAACATTATCTTCAGGAACGACGATAAATAGTTTGGATAAGAAGAGAATATAAGCTTTCGAAGTGTGGTGATACAGAAGAATGCTGAAGTTTAGATGGGTAAAATCACATAACTAATGAGGAGGTAATGAATATAATTGGGGAGAAGAGGAGTTTGTGGCACAGCTTGAATAGAAGAAGGGATCGGTTGGTAGGAAATGTTCTGAGGCATCAAGGGATCACCAATTTAGTATTGGAGGGCACCGTGGAGGGTAAAAATCGTAGAGGGAGACCAAGAGATGAATAAGCTAAGCAGATTCAGAAGGATGTGGGTTGCAATAGGTACTGGGAGATGAAGAAGCTTGCACAGGATAGAGTAGCAACTGCATCAAACCAGTCTCTGGACTGAAGACCACAGCAACAACATCTTCAGGAACACAGCATTTTACTCGTTAAACAATTAAGTCACACAATGCTGTACTTATCTGTATCGATTTTTGTTTTTGAGAGTGTCATACATTTAATCTTCTTAGTGTCAGTTCTTAATGTTTGGTTCTTTCGACTATGAGGATCTTGTACATGGGTCTGGGCAGTTCTATCAAACTGCCAAACTGTTGAATCTTCTTGCAATTTACTTTGTCGTCTATTTCATCTTCAATAGATCCTCGTGAAAAAAATTGTTCGACAAATAAAATTACTACGATAGCTATGCCAAAAACCGTTCCTTGTGGCAGTAAATTGTAATTCATTGTTCGTCTGCAATGTTATAATATCCACACTTGCTGTATGGACATTCTACTAATGGAATGATCATCTTGTACGTTTTATATTTTCTGTTATAAAGGGAGGCCAGAAAGACTTGGAAAATTTTGTAAAGGTATTGCAGGGTAGGTCGTGCTGGTGAATAACTGTTACGGAAAAATATTCGATACGTAGCGCCGCTTCCGAGGTAATTAGCAATGAAGCTAGCCAGTCAGGGCACCGCACGTACAGATTCAAGCGGCTCGCCAGAGGAGGTGTCACCAAACATGTTCTTCGCTTGGTTTCCTAAAACTGGACAAAAAAGCGATACAAAAACAGAACATGGCGCAGCAGTAAGCAGCGAACCTGAGCCGAAGACTGAAGTCTCATGCTCTACCATCTACAGAATGAGAGTAACTGACACTAACTGTATCTGGCGAACCACTTGAATTTGCGTATGCAACAGTCTTATTGGCTAACTTTGACGTTAATTAACTCGGAAATTTCGTAACGTGTCGAATTTTTTTCTTAACAATTACTTCTCAGCACAACCTACCCTGCAACACCCTCACAAACTTTTCAGAATGTTTCTGACCATCCTGTATTTCAATCTGTTTTCTTTTTAAGCCATCAGATCTCTAATTAATTTGATGCGACTCGCTATTTTCTACCCTGCTCCATTCTGTTCATTTTGGAACAGAACATAAATCCAAAGTCCTCAATTATTTATTGTATCTATTCCAAGCTCTGTCTTCCCTTACTATTTTTGCCCTTTACGGCCTTCTCTTGTAAAATGAAAACTATTTTCTGACGTCTAAACGAATTTAATGTCACTTTCTTCCTTTTTCTGGTTAGTGTAGTCCGCAGATCCCTTTCTTATCCGATTCTGCACAGAACCTCTTCGTTTCCAATCTTATCAGTCCACGTTTCGTAGTTCTCCTGTAATACCACGTCTCAAACGACTGGATTCTCTTATTTTTCGATTTTTATTGAAGGAAAAGAAACTGCAGTGGCCGCAGTCGGTAGTCGCTCGGTTTGAGGCGCCTTGGACCGGTTCTCGCGGCTCCCCCCATCGGAGGTTCGAGTCCTTCCTCGGGCATGGGTCTGTGTGTGCGTTGGAATTAGCGTAAGTTGGTTCAAGTTAGATAAAGTAGTGTGTAAGCCTAGTGACCGATGACCTCAGCAGTTTGGTCCCATAGGAACTTACCACAAATTAACAAAAAAACTGCAGTGCCTGTAAATAACACAGAGGCACAATTCAGTACTATGGAAAGCCCCTAATTGAGAGTCAGCAGCTGTTCGTTGTGGCCGAGCGGTTCTAGGCGCTTCATCTGGACCATGCCTCGGGCATGGATGTGTGTGACGACCTTAGGTTAGTTAGGTATAAGTAGTTCTAAGTTCTGGGGGACTGATGACCTCAGATGCTAAGTTCCATAGTGCTCAGAGCCATTTGAACCATTTGATAGTAGCAGTACCAACACCATGACAAATGTGCTGAAAAGTACAGTCAAGTAAAAATTGTCATAAAAAAAAATATATCACTACAAAATTTGTATTAGCATGTACGTATAACAAGGGCTGTACTAATATCTACCCAAATCCGAAGTAACTCAGAACAGGAGGAGGGAACAAATTGGTTAATTGATAGAAAGATTAAGACACTGTAAATATGTGCATACAAACAAAATATTCACTCTCGGTTCTGTTGTGTTCTACTACCCGGTTAACTGTCAGACGAGGAAGAGAGCCTTCTTTACCTATGTTCATTTCTAAATTATTGACACATGTTAGGATGTAATTGTCTAATGCTACAAAAATTACTTTCATTACAGTGGTAGTGGCAGTTTAAAAGACTATGTCGTTTTTCTGTCCTTTAGATGCAGAAAGAGATACACGTAACACAGAGAAAAATATATCAAACAAAAAGAAGGCTTATGGAATAAAAGTCGCATTACCGTACATTTATTATTTAATTTAACCAAGGGGAGTACCAACGTGCAAGTTCTACCACGTTAACGGGCGTATTTAATTAACAGTCGCATGTTTAGCCAGAAACTATAGTTTGAACTTCACTGTAGTTATTGCGTGGATGGCACGAAACTAATTAAAATTTTTTCGAATCGCAATTTGGAACTGGTGCTTTGCTGCTGTCACATTTGAACAGACTCATATCTCTATCCTGTTAACCGCAACTGCCGCCGCTAGGCAGAGACAGGCCAAAGGAAATTACGTACGGGTGGTAGACATTTCTCACATGAAAAAGAGGTTAACATGCATGTAGAAAATTATCGTATATTCTAACGCTCCGTTAAAAATTGCGACTGAAATGTCTCCAGATTCTAAATGCGACATACAATACAGAATCGAACGGTCTGACATATGTCGGCGGTTTATTTCTACATCGTTCTCAATAGTTGGCAAATGTTCTGTTTTCGTCTCACAAGCGAACCGCACAAACATTTTAACGCCAATCACTTTATCTTCATAATACACGTTTAAGTAACAGGGACAAAATGGTTCAAATGGTTCTGAGCACTATGCGACTTAACTTCTGAGGTCATCAGTCGCCTAGAACTTAGAAATAATTAAACCTAACTAACCTAAGGACATCACCCACATCCATGCCCAAGGCAGGATTCGAACCTGCGACCGTAGCGGTCGCTTGGTTCCAGAATGTAGCGCTTAGAACCGCACGGCCACTCCGCCCGGCAACAGGGACAAAACAGTCTTTGTTTTATGAAGAAAGGATAGAAGGGTTTAACGTCCCGTCGATGTCGAGGTCATTAGAGACGGAGCACCTTATAGGAATGATTCAAGGATGTGGAATGAAATCTACCATGCCCTCTCAAAAGGGACCATCCCGGCATTTGCCTGGAGCGATTTAGGGAAACCACGGAAAACTAAATCGGGATGCCCGGACGCGGATTTGAACCGTCGTCATCCCGAATGCGAGTCTAGCATGCTAACCACTGCACCACCTCGCTCCGTTTCTTTATTATAGTTGCATCAGAGTAATTTCGATCGTAGAAAAGTAACGGAGAAGCATTTGGGACAGTACTGCTTCACAGACAGCAGTGCGGTAATCACAGCCACAATGCTGAAAAAACGTTCGACATAAGCTTTGACCGAAAACAGAATGACAAGATACTCAGCACATGCGAGAGGAATCATACTTTCAACGCAATAACACTTGTTACAATAAAGGGAAGAAAACTGAGTTAAAAATACCAGTCTTTGTTGGCTCATTGAAGGAACAGATAGCAAAACTGTTCACACAGATGTGGTATTTGTCCACATGAGTTTCGAGAGCAAAACATAACTAATGTTTTTGCGCACTTTCTCTTATTAGTGGATCTTACAGCAAAAACTTGAAGGTGACTTAGCCCATTGCAGGAGTAGGCGAACCATACTACAATTAACAATTTATCTTTTCAGTACATCTATCTTATCATAGGTGATTTAGTGTCTTATCATAGGTGATTTAGTAAAACTGGCTAATGTAGCATCTGAAGATTTCAGTTTCTGTCATTGGTTACAGTGCTACACTGTTAGTGTCGCTTCAAAGCATCATCAATAAGTGCTGCACACAAAAACTCTCAGACAACGTAAGCAGACAACATTAGAACCAGTTATTTTCCAAAATACCGATCGAAAACCGCTGGTAATTCATAACTAAATACGAACAGTATCGGGTAATGCTTTATATTTCTTTCCCAGCGACTGTATGCATATACATTCGCGTAAGCATTTTGTAACTAGTTTAGTATTTTTCTTCGCTTTTCCGCTGGTAGAGACGTTTTTATATTCCTAATCTCATTCTCAGCACTTTGACCCACATACATGCTGAAAAGCCGGCCTCTGTGACCAAGCGGCTCTAGGCGCTACGGTCGCAGGTTCGAATTCTGCCTTGGGCATGGATGTGTGTGATGTCCTTAGGTTAGTTAGGTTTAAGTAGTTCTAAGTATAGGGGACTGATGACCTCAGATGTTAAGTCCCATAGTGCTTAGAACCATTTCAACACACTCAAAAATAAATACAACTTGTAACAAATACTGTGCATACACTAGAAAACAGAGGAGTTGAGAGTTATAGTGACAGTTTGAAGGGAAAAAGTGGGAAGGGTATTTTCATATCAAAATGACACACACACACACACACACACACACACACAGAGAGAGAGAGAGAGAGAGAAAGAGAGAGAGAGAGAGAGAGAGAGAGAGAGGGAGAGGGAGAGGGAGAGACAATGAAGGAGAGGTTGAGAGAGAAAGGGTGGGCTGTTGAGGAAGGGTGGGACATAAAAAAAATTGGAAGGGAAGTAAGGAGGCGTGTGAGAGAAATACGAATATTGTGCTAGTTCAGAGCGTGTGTCATTTCAGTGTGGTGCTTACATATTTAATCTGATTATGCTAAAGTTACACTGAAAGCTTCAGGACACGCTGTCAACTGCTTGTCTTCTTGCAACTAAAATTCATCGAAAATTACGAAGGGTTACACCTTAGCTGGACACCTCCCGAATGTTTTCACATTGGTTGTCATTGTCGTTTTGCTGTGATGTGATTAGTGTTCAAGACCCATAAACGGCAAGGTCGTCAGCAGCCTTGAATAAAATAAACAGAGATGACGTAGATGCAAATCTATTAAGGGGGGTAGGACGTCAAACTGGCCGACTTGGAGCAGGAGAGGCACCACAGGACATTTTAATTTCCAGTGTCTACACTTTTACAAATAAATTCATAAAACTTTGTTAGTATGACCAGGAAGGATTCAGAATTCACACTGATAGCAGTGGAAGTTCGAAAACATAACGAAGTAATTTTTTTACATGTGAATTTTCATCATTTTTTTCTCTACTAATGGCAGCATTTGTTGCTAAAGGTACACTTTTCTTCATAAGTAAGAGAGATGGTTCGATGAATTTTGCACAGCATACAAACCATACTTAAAGGTGTATAAAACTCTTGAATTTTCCAAATCTATTAAATACTGTGGTAAAAATTGAGGTAATTATCTATAAAATTTGAGTTTTTTCTAAACATGAAATTTAAAATGTAACAGCACATTCATTTTTTTCATAAATTAAATAATTTCTAGAGTTTCATACACCTGTAAGTATGGTATGTATGCTGTGCAAAATTCATCGACGAATCTCTCTAACTTATGAAGAAAAGTGTACCTATAGCAACAAATGCAGCCATTAGTAAGTGAAAAAATGATGAAATTTCAGACTTAAAAAAAAGTTATTTTGTTACGTTTTCGAACTTCCACTGCAATGAGCGTGAATCCCGAATCTTTCCTGGTGATGCTGACAAAGTTTTATGAATTTATTTGTAAAAGTATAGACACTGGAAATTAAAATGTCCTGTGATGCCTCTCCTGCTTCAAGTCGGCCCGTTTGACGTCCTACCCCCTTAAAAAAGAAACAACAATAAATTTTAAAAGCAACCATTATCGACAAATGAGAATTTAAAATTCGACACTGGGAGATGCACGAAAGAACATCCATAAAACGCAGATAAAACGAGTATAAAATGCTAGCACAAATACATTTAAAAAGTGACCAGATTTCTGTGGCTGGGAGACTACTCAGAAATAAGTGTGACCAAGTCACTCTGAGACACACTAAAATCGCATACCGATTGTTTTTCGGAGGGAGTCCTGACAGCATGCGAAGCCTTAAAACACGAACCACAGTCGCTTCACTGTCATTTAAAATAGAGGGCAGGTCCTCAAGCAGACAATTAACATATACCGTATCGACACTCGCGTTCCAAATCTTTGACACAGCAGAGGCTCCTCGCGACGTAAGAGAAAACGTCCGTCAGTGGACGAGATCCCATTTTGAATCCCGAAAGTGCTACTGCCTCAGACTGCGGTAGTGGGAAGGAGGTAAGCCACGATCGCACAGGAGGTTTCCCTGACCGCAGCTTATCGCTCTGCACTCGCAGCCAATGAGCCTCCCACCAACACACGCTCTTCCGGGTGCGTACGTAGTGACCGTCCACAGGAGGCTGTAAGTCTCCTTGACAGCCACATCAGCAAGTTCATTTCCTCGGATCACTATATCCCCTGGCACTCGATAGAAAATCATTTTCTTTACCTTTGCAGGAGGAAGAGAGCGTCTTGAACACCTTACACCATCCTACTCGCTGGGGACATCTGACAAGTAGCGAGAAGGGCACTTAGGAAATCGGAGCACATGAGGAATTTCCTGTCGTCGTGGTCTGGGCGATATTTCACGTAGGACGCTTCTTAATAGACTGTGTAGCACAAGTGACGCCACTGCAAGGATCAGTGACACTTTAGTGGCGCCCGAGCTGTAGACAGCACCTCGGGGCAGGGCTTACCGCGTCGCTCTCCTTGCAGGAACTGGCGAGGCTGTCGCAGGACCTGGCGGCGACCAGTCCTTCGGCGTGTCGCGGCATGGCTGGCTGCTGTCTGCGGCGTGCCGTGCTCCTGCTGCTGCTGCTGCTGCTGCTGCTGGGTCCACACACAGCACAGCACAGCGCGGCACGCGCTCACGCGGCCGGGCCCCCACTGGCGTGCGTGGGACGCCGCCGCAAGGCCGACTGCAGCGCGGCGCGGCTCGGCGCACGCACGCACGCCTGCCAACCGCCGGCCGCTCGCCGCCTTTTTTGCTTCGCCCGTCGTCGTCACGCCGCCGTCATCCTCCTCACACTTAAAGGGCTGCCGGGCCCACACGTCTCGGGGCTGATCCACCAGTTTGCCGTGCGCCTTACCGCGCCGCGCCGCGCCTTAAACCCTTCGGTTTTTGCCCAGTACGCCGTTCCACAATCCCTGCTTCCCTTCCATAAATTATTCCGTCAGAGATGAGCGCTGCAGTTTTTATGGAGCGTGTCCCTCCACACGGGCTTTCAGTTACAGTGTTTCGTCTACAGTCGTTTGTACGTAGGTTACTGGCCATTCAGACGGAAACACCGGGAACGATAACACATAACAAAATTTTACTTACATCTACACGGATACTCTGGGCCGACTTGGAGCAGGAGAGGCACCGCAGCACATTTTATTTTCTACTGTCTATACTTTTACAAGTAAACCCATAAAAGTTTGTCAGCATGACCAGGAAGGATTCACACTCGTAGCATCGGAAGTTCAAAAACATAACAAAATAATATAGAATGAGATTTTCACTCTGCAGCGGAGTGTGCGCTGATATGAAACTTCCTGGCAGATTAAAACTGTGTGCCGGACCGAGACTCGAATTCGGGACCTTTGCCTTTCGGCGGCAAGCGCTCTACCAACTTTTTTTTCTTTTTTTTGTTTTCTTCGTGAGCCCTAAACACTTTTTTCTTTTTAAACTTAATCTGTAGTTTTTTCTTTTTTTTCCTTTTGGAACTAAAATCAACTGAGCTGCCCAAGCACGACTCACGCCCCGTCCTCACAGCTTTACTTCTGCCAGTACTTGCCCGCGAAAGGCAAAGCTCCCGAGTTCGAGTCTCGGTCCGGTACACAGTTATAATCTGCCAGGAAGTTTCATAACAACATAATTTTTTTTACATGTGAAATTTCATCTTTTTCACTTACTATTGGCTGCATTTGTTGCTAGAGGTACACTTTTCTTCATAAGTAAGAGAGAATGTTCGTTGAATTTTGCACAGCATACAAACCATACTTACCGTTGTAAGAAACTATAGAATTTTCTAAATCTATTAAAAACTGTGGTAAAAACTGAGATAATTAACTACAAAACTTGATTTTTTTATAAACATAAAGTTTAAAACGTAACAGCTCATTCATTTTTTCATAAATTTAATTGATTTTAGAGTTTCAGACACCTGTAAGTATCGTTTGTATGCTGTGAAGAATTCATCGAACAGTCTCTCTTACTTATGAAGAAAAGTGTACCTATAGCAACAAATGCAGCCAATAGTAAGTGAAAAAATGATGAAATTTCACATGTAAAAATTTATTTTGTTATGTTTTTGAACTTCCACTGCTACGAGTGTGAATCCTGAATCCTTCCTGGTCATGCTGACAAAGTTTTATGAATTTACTTGTAAAAGTATAGACAGTGGAAAATAAAATGTCCTGTGGTGCCTCTCCTGCTCCAAGTCGGCCCGTTTGACATCTTACCTCACTTAAGTGTCTTCCAGACGGTTCATCGAACCATCTTCACAATAATTCTCTACTATTCCACTGTCGAACAGCGCGAGGAAAAGTCGAACACGTATATCTTTCCGTGCGAGTTCTGGTTTCCCTTACTTTGTTATCATGATCATTTCTCCCTTTGTAGGTCGGCGTCAACAAAATATTTTCGCGTTCGCAGGAGAAAGTTGGTGATTCAATTTTTGTGAGAAAATTCCACAAAAACGAAAAACGCCTTGTTGTAATGGTGCCCATCACAAATCCTATATCATGTCCGTGAAATTCCTTCCCCTATTCTCGATAACAGAAAACTTTCTCCTCTTCTTTGAAGTTGCTCGATGTACTCCGGTAACCCTGCCTGATAAGGACCTCAGATAGCGCAGTAGTACTCCAAAAGAGGACGCACAACCGTAGTGTTGGCAGCCTCTTTGGTGGATCTGCTACATCTTCTAATTGTTCTACCAATAAAACGCAGACTTTGGTTCGCCTGCCCCACAACATCCTCTGTGTGCTCTTTCCAATTTAAATCGTTCGTAATTGTGATTCCTAGGTATTTAGTTGAATTTACGACCTTTACATTTCGCTAATTTATCGTGTCACCCCACTTTCTGTGCGTATACAATACAGTAAGAAGAATATATTACTGAATTTGCAACTGATTTGGGGCTACACAGACTGCGAAATACACAGAACTGTCACATCTGCTAGCAACAATAGTGCGAGGTTACGGCTGAGCCACTGACACGCCCAAGTAGCTGTCAGAAAGAGGTGGACCGGGTTACCTTGCCAATTAACAGTTCGCTCCCCACAGAACAACATGGATTTATCACAGGTCTTAAAGCTGTTAACTTAATGAATTTGTCAAACACTGTAGTCCTAGCACACGTGAAACATGACTACTGTAGAACAGAATGAGATTTTCACTCTGCAGCGGAGTGTGCGCTGATATGAAACTTCCTGGCAGATTAAAACTGTGTGCCCGACCGAGACTCGAACTCGGGACCTTTGCCTTTCGCGGGCAAGTGCTCTACCAACTGAGCTACCGAAGCACGACTCACGCCCGGTAATCACAGCTTTACTTCAGCCAGTTGGTAGAGCACTTGCCCGCGAAAGGCAAAGGTCCCGAGTTCGAGTCTCGGTCGGGCACACAGTTTTAATCTGCCAGGAAGTTTCATGACTACTGTAATTCACACGATGGTAAAATAGGAGGTTTCATCAGACTACTGAATGAAACAATGGTCAACACAAAACACTAATTACTACAATTTGCTGTGGACTTCAAGCTAAACACGACTACAAAAGGAAATGAAATCATTAAGTTTACTAAGTATTAATACAATTTTGCAAGCCGATTAAAATAACACCACGTTGGCAAAGGTCGTGTAACGAAGTTGAGGTGAATACAATAAAGTCAAAAAACCTTTGACGGAACGTTTAAATTTGCGGATGTCGCACAGTGATTGCCCAGTGTTAATGAGAAAGGAAAGAAAGAGCCGCACCCACTAACTTGATTGAGTACATGTTGAATTGGATACTCCTTAAAAACGTACTTGTATTATGAAAGTAAAAGACTTAACGTCAGTCTGGAAACTTCATCTACAGCCTTTCACTCGGTTTGCGAATGCTGCAGATGCTCATCATACTTAGCATTACCGGTACCTGCAAACAGCGGCCGTGGTGGCTGAAAATTCCAGGTCATCTGGCCTTCGCGGACGCCTGGAATCGATGTTCCTGTCTTGGCTGAAACGTCCTTCGGCTGTGTCGGATGGGAATACTCGTATGTTCCACGGAGTACTCACAGCAAGAAGCTGAATTTTTACTCTGTCTCTCTGTGCATGAGTCTTGTGGTGTTGTGCTTGATTTTGAGCACCAGTGATAATGGTTCTTCCGACGTATCAGGTTCAAAATGGCTCTGAGCACTATGGGACTTAACATATGAGGTCATCAGTCCCCTAGAACATAGAACTACTTAAACGTAACTAACCTAAGGACATCACACACATCCATGCCCGAGGCAGGATTCGAACCTGCGACCGTAGCCGCAGCGCGGTTCCCAACTGAAGGGCCTAGAACTGCTCGGCCACAGCGGACGGGCAAAACGCACTTGACCTCATAGCAACAAGTAATCCTGAGTTAGTAACGAGCATCAAAACGGATACAGTTCAGAAACATGCAGCTCCTGATTCCTTACATCTATCCTATTTTCTGTCTTAGGCAACCACACCTTCTATACGTACACAGTTTTAGTACTCCGCACTTTATTTATATTATCCAATGATAGCAGCTCTTACTATGCGAGGTAATTAACTAGGCGCCACCGTGGCACTTCACTCCACTTCACTTCAGAAATCGTACCTTTGCACTGCTGCGGTCCTATCGTTTCCCTGAGTACTGGCTTCCTGCGGATAGCAGGCCCCAACGATATTGCTCTCTCTCTCTCTCTTTTTGTATGTCCGTAACGCGTCTTCTGGTCACCACTTGAGTGCCCACATTACACGATAGAAAGCATCTCCATCGTTTAGAACACAAAACAGACAGCACCTCTTTGGCGGAGTTTACCCGCACGCAATATATTGGTCGCAAACTTTTTATCTGGCCTTTCATCCCCTGTCAGAGTGACGGTGTTTGCCCTTTGAGAGGGCCTGTGGTTGCTCCTTATGACCGGACGCTGGTTACCTGCCTTGCTCGGGGCTGGCCTCCGCTCAACTTGTACTCAGTAAGACTCCAAACCACATTCAGGCAGTCCTCCAGAAGACACATTTAATATGGAAACATAGTAACTACCTACGGCAGTCGCTGGCATTTTTAATCATGTTTGTGCTGTCGTTTCTTGGAGTTTACTTAGATTGCCTGGAGTTCTTAATTTATTGGAGTTTAATTGTGGTGTAGTTTTGACCAGAACAGTCGCATAACCATAGCTATAACTCGTCTGTGCCGAAATGAGCTCGGATGAAGAACAGGAGTATGTTAGCCATGCTGTTTCACCTCTATGCCAGAGCGTATCAGTCGCAGTGGCTGTCGAATGGTGGCATCCATGAGCGGATGCTTATAATAGCTGAGGTATCTATAAAACGTGCTGGCCAGGGTAACAGTCGAATGCCCTATGTATTCAGCTATGTCGAGACACTACAGGTAACAAGCAGTCTTCATTACCTCGTTGAAATAATCCTCGGATATGGGGCACAGCCAATGTCAGCTGCTGCACCCATATGACAATAACGAATGTAATCAGACGTCGTTTGTTCTCCTGGGAGCCTCCATACGCGGACATGTCTATCAAGATGTTGAACGCACAACCGACACTCGTCTGAGGAGAGGACGTGGTCCCACTCCTGTGTCCAGTGTTCTGGTTGAGCACACGACTATCGGCAAGCCTCGCTCTGCTGCCGTGGAAATGGAAGTTGCCGTGACGGCAGTTTGTGTTGCTCCAGACTACATCGCACTGTCACTGTGAATAGCTGTTTTCCTTCTATAAAGCCCATTTTCCACCACTAGCTACCTCACTTAGCTGTATGATCCTGCAATGCTGAGCGAGCACTATACCTGTCCTCTATGGTGCTAATCACGTGGGTCTGCCGAGATCCTGCGTGTCTTTCAGTATGGCCCACCTGAATGCATCGACTCCATATTTGTCTGACAGTCATACGATCCAGACCAACATGAGCAGCAATATCGCCGAAGGACGAGCGGCCACGTAAGTAGACCACAATACTGCCTGTGTCGAATTCCGATATGTGATAGCAGACATCTCTCCTATATATAGCCGCGCGGAGTCTGTGTGAAATCTTATGGGACTGAACTGCTATGGTCATCAGTCCCTAAGCTTACACACTACTTAATCTAAAGTATCCTAAGGACAAACACACACACACACCCATGCCCGAGGGAGGACTCGAACCTCCGCCGGGACCAGCCTCACAGTCCATGACTGCAGCGCCTAAGGCCGCTCGGCTAATCCGTAAGGTACCATGAAGCACCACGTCTCGGATTGCGCGGGCCCTCCCGCCGGAGTTTCGAGTCTTCCCTCGGGCGTGGGTGTCTGTGTTGTTCTTAGCATACATTAGTTTAAGTAGTGTGTAAGTCTAGGGACCGATTACCTTTAAACTACCCTTTTTAATGTAAAGGATGACTGTGCTGGTAAAACTTCTACGTTACTTGATTTTCAAACTCCAGAGTGAAACTGAACGTACTCAGACAGTTTTCTCTTTACTTATTCTGATTATTTCTAAACTGACACACAATATTTTAGCGCAACGCAATCTGACTTTCAATAATCCCTACAAAGGAATAGCCCTGACTAACAATTACCTATACCCTTCATGAATCACTTACCTCACCAAAATCTTAATTACTCGAACTACTGCAATACACCGAGCGCCAATACTGCCAGCTAAATAAAAGATTCTAACTACTGATAGGCATATAGTTAGCAAATGGAAGATTTTGATAGAGAACAAACAATGTTTCCAGAATGAGACGAGGTACTGGCAGAAGTAAAGCTGTGAGTAGCGGGCGTGAGTCGTGCTTCGGTAGCTCAGTTGGTAGAGCACTTGCCCGCGAAAGGCAAAGGTCCCGAGTTCGAGTCTCGGTCGGGCACACAGTTTTAATCTGCCAGGAAGTTTCAACAAACAATGTATTTACCTTAATAGTGTTCAAAAGTCATTATATATGTATTCATGACATCCAGTTTAATAAATTTCTTGTTCTGACGGACACACGTCCAGATCGTCCGCTCATATTAACATCTCAGAACTCTTGCATCTCTCTCCCCACATCCACCACTGCTGGCGGCTCACCTCCAACTGTCCAACGCTACGGGCTGTTCACATCCAACCGCCCAACACTACCCAAGCGAAAAACTTCCAATGATGAGTCCAACCAGCCGCATACTGCACACAGCGATTTTAATACAAAGCACTGCGTGGCGTCACCAACATAAAACCTAAACAGCTTACTTACAACCTCAGCTGTTCGGTCCTTTAGAAATTCACACACACTTGAACATTTTGACTCTCCTGGGTGCTACAATGCAAGTGACCTTTATTTATCGTCAACATTTATTTGTCAAATATTCGGACCTTACTTTCTCATTTCGAGTTTCGTCTACTGTATCCCTCACGTATACTTATCTTCTAGAGCTTTTAACGGATAAACAGATGCCTCATGTATGCGTATGTTCCACAGCTTTTAACAGATAAGGAGTGGAACCTTGATCGTAACTACTACTGCTACTACTATTACTACTACAGTTACTATTACTAATCCTACTAACACTACAAATAATAGTAGTAGTAATAGTAGTGTTAGTGGTAGTAGCAGTAGTTGTTTTATTAGCTCGTGAATCACTTTCACAAGGATGTTGGACATTTCAACGCGTTGCAGTTTAAGAAAAAAAGATCAAATACAGAGGGTGTTACAGAACGATGCCGACAAACTTCGAGGTGTTTCAGACGGTGTCCTGAGGATCAAATTGAGGACTGGAACTCGTGTCCGGAAGCGTCATCCAACAACGCTACAGAGCGTCTAAGCCACAGAAGCTAGACCATCCCTTCAACAGCAAACATTAGTTTCTACGCTGTCGTTTCGCAGGCGAAACGTATCGCAATGTTGTTTGTTATTGAGTGATCACGACTGTGTGCCACGATCGATAGTGGAGAGCACGGCACTAGCTGCTGCATAAATATGCCTTGTCTGCTATCAACGTGATGTTGTGTTGCCTCGGTGGATGACGGTTTTGGACACGGGTTTCTATCAGCGATTTTTTTTTCTCCTCTACACCGAAAACCATAGGAGAGTTTAGTGATGTGTGGCACGAGCTATGTGTCTGCACGTTGTATAGAAATATTACGCTAATTTCTGAAGAAGAGCGTTTTCTGCTCAGTACCAAAACTCTCAGTTCTGTCGACTCGAGGAGACCAGGACAATCACACATCAGGGAAGAAGGGCATTACATAATCAAGTATGTCAGCTGTCCGTAAACTAAACCTAAGTTGTTGTTTGTTGTGGTCTTTAGTCCAGAGACTGGTTTGATGCAGCTCTCCATGCTACTCTATCCTGTACAAGCTTCTTCATCTCCCAGTACCTACTGCAACCTACATCCTTCTCAATCTGTTTAGTGTATTCATCTCTTGGTCCCCCTCTACGATTTTTATCCTCCGTGCTGCCCTCCAATGCTAACTTGGTGGTCCCTTGATGCCTCAGAACATGTCCTACCAACCGATCCCTTCTTCTAGTCAAGTTGTGCCACGGTCTCCTCCCCAATTCTGTTCAATACCTCCTCATTAGTAATGTGATCTATCCATCTAACCTTCAGCATCCTTCTGTAGCACCACATTTCGAAAGCTTCTATTCTCTTTTTGTCTAAACTATTTATTGTCCACGTTTCACTTCCATACATGGCTACACTCCATACAAATACATTCAAAAAAGACTTCCTGCCCCTAAAATGTATACTCGATGTTAGCAAATTTCTCTTTTTCAGAAACGCCTTCCATGCCATTGCCAGTCTACATTTTATATCATCCCTACTTCGACCATCATGAGTTATTTTGCTCCCCAAATAGCAAAACTCATTTACTACTTTAAGCGTCTCATTTCCTAATTCCCGCAGCACCACCCAATTTAATTCGACTACATTCCATTATCCTCGTTTTGCTTTTGTTGATGTTCATCTTATATCCTCCCTTCAAGACACTATCCATTCCGTTCAACTACTCTTCAAAGTCCTTTGCTGTCTCTGATAGAATTACAATTTCATCGGCGAATCTCAAAGTTTTTATTTCTTCTCCATGAATTTTAATATCTACTCCGATTTTTTATTTTGTTTCCTTCACTGCTTGCTCAATATATAGATTGAATAGCATCGGGGAGAGGCTACAACCCAGTCTCACTCCCTTCCCAACCACTGCTTCCCTTTCATGCCCCTCGACTCTTATAACTGCCATCTGGTTTCTGTACAAAAACACGGCAGATGCTGCTTAAGACAGAATAAAATATTACGTCGATTTGTGTACAGTGAAAATCCAGTTCTTCATATATTCAACTAGGTGTACCTCAGATTTCAAGCAATAATAATTGTAGTATTAAGAACTGTCAAGGTATGATGCAATTAGTTTTGCACGTTGAGGAAGAACACAGCAATTTCCAGGCGCGACAGCGCAGACACTGTATGCACAAAGGGATGTCTCATTATATTGGAAGCTTTTACTATTGGAGAAATGTCCATTTTGAATATTCATAGCAGATTAAAATTGTACGTCACACCGAGTATCGAATCCGAACAGCTGTATTTCGCTGGTAGCACACAGTTTTAACTTGTCATGAATATTCAACAAATCTGGCGTCTCCATTTACTTACGTTATTCCTGATAGATAATGCTGTCCCATATTACTGGATTGCTTTAACCGATTCTATAACCCTGAAGCATTTAATTTATTTATCCTGTCTCATCTACGTTCTAGGGAACCACTGAAAAATACCATCTTCATTCCTCTTCTTTGCCAGCCGGAGTGGCCGTGCGGTTCTAGGTACTAAAGTCTAGAGCCGAGCGACAGCTACAGTCGCAGGTTCGAATCGTGCCTCGGGCATCGATGTGTGTGATGTCCTTAGGTTAGTTAGGTTTAATTAGTTCTAAGTTCTAGGAAACTGATGACCTCAGAAGTTAAGTCACATAGTGTTCAGAGCCATTTTCCTCTTCTTTATTTTACTGTCGCTCCTTTCATCTTGCCTCTTGAAACGTAATCACAGGAGCTCCAACAAAAGTATTAGGCTGCCATTTAAGTTCGTAGCGTTTTTCCATAAGTTTAATAAATACAACAGATAGACATTGTTGTTGTGGTCTCGAGTCCTGAGGCTCGTTTGATGCAGCTCTACATGCTACTCTATACTGTGCAAGCTTCTTCATCTCCCAGTACGTACTGCAGCCTACATCCTTCTGAATCTGCTTAGTGTATTCATCTCTACGTCCCCCTCTACGATTTTTACCCTCCACGCTGCCCTCCAGTACTAAAATGGTGATCTCTTTGTGCCTCAGAACATGTCCTACCAATCGATCCCTTCTTCTAGTCAAGTTGTGCCACAAACTCCTCTTCCCCCCAATTCTATTCAATACCTCCTCATTAATTATGTGATCTGCCCATCTAATCTTCAGCATTCTTCTGTAGCACCACATTTCGAAATCTTCTATTCTCTTCTTGTCCGAACTATTTACCGTTTACACATTAGTCGGCAATAATAAATTCTCCTTCACTGTTTACAACATTCTGCCAACTCTGGGGTAACTTTTCGATTCCGCGGCTGTAGGAATCACGTGGTTTTGGAGGAAGAACCAGTCGAGCCACGCTTGGAGTGCGTTTTCATTCCTAAAGGAAGATCCTTCAAGGCACTTCGATAGAAAGCGGAAAGGGTGATTAAGGTGGGTGCGGAATGACTTCCCAACCGTACTCACATACAGTGTCTTTCGTCAGTCTAGCAGAATGCGGGTGGCGTTGTCATAGTGGACTACCATCACTTCACGCAGTCTTCCTTGTCATGGTTCTTGGATTGCATCTGCAAGACCTCTTACTTGTTAACAATAAATATCAGCAGTGATGGTTACACCTCGGGGAAACAATTCATAGTACACCAGACGTTCGCCGTTCCACAATATGCATTACATTAACTTGTGTGAATGCGCGCATGTCTTTGTACGGGGCGTTGCTGCTTGGTTTGGGTTCAACCAGTCCTTTCTTTTCCTTATGTTGGCATAGAGACATCATTTCTCGTCTTCAGTAACAATACAAGATACGAATGGTCGCTGTTATTCACAAGCCAGTTAATGACGGAAAAGCAGAGAAGCACATGTGGTCACCCACAGATTTTTATTATTTTGGCTTAGTGCGTACGGTACCCATAAACCCGATTTTTGAACCTTATCCACTGCATGCAAATGTCGCGGGATGATGGAATGATAAACGTTCATCACATTCGTCCGTTCTCGAGTACAATGACGTGAATAATTGTAGATTAATGCGTTTGAACGATCTTCATCAAAACCCGAAGGTAATCCTGAACGTGAAGAGTCACAAATGTCAAAACAATGCCCCTCAAAACGAGAGAACCATTTTATTGCCGTGCTCTGTTCAACGGCACACACGGTGTCAATATTTCTGGCTACTTCCGCTGCTGTTACACATCTACTGAAATCAAACGGAAGAATATGTCGGAATCGTTCCGATTTTTGCACGTGCAATTCATTTTCTAGCGTCCGCAGCTCCACTTATTATCTTCAAACGACAAAATGCCGATAGGTAATTTCAAATAGCAACAGTCAACTAAAAATAAAAATTTCAACCGACAAATAAAAACCACGGCAACCGGAATACCAAAATTCAGAACAAAAATATACGAACTTATGCACCAATCTACACAAACACATCTTTACTTGACTGAAATATCTGAACGTTTATTTCCCTATTGATTTCTCGCCCACACTTGCCTGCACTTTCTCGTAGTATGTGATCTCTCATTTCTTGTGCTCTTCCTAGCTCTCTCTCTTTCTTTACCTTATATTTCAATGTAAAATATATTCATGTAAATTATTTCAACGGAAAATGATAAATAATACCCTGTATGTTGCTATGCGCAAATGATAACAGTTTTAAGGTGTCAGATTTCTCGAAAGAAAGCGTCCTGAATCACTAATGTCATTGGCATGAGTATGATAATAAATGGATACGTCGATGTGTGCTAATGGTGCTGCAAAGTCTAGTGGTATTTGTCGCCTCATCTACATCTACATCTACATCTATACTCCGCGAGCCACCTTACGGTGTGTGGCGGAGGGTACTTATTGTACCACTATCTGATCCCCCCTTCCCTGTTCCATTCACGAATTGTGCGTGGGAAGAACGACTGCTTGTAAGTCTCCGTATTTGCTCTAATTTCTCGGATCTTTTCGTTGTGATCATTACGCGAGATATATGTGGGCGGTAGTAATATGTTGCCCATCTCTTCCCGGAATGTGCTCTCTCGTAATTTCGATAATAAACCTCTCCGTATTGCGTAACGCCTTTCTTGAAGTGTCCGCCACTGGAGCTTGTTCAGCATCTCCGTAACGCTCTCGCGCTGACTAAATGTCCCCATGACGAATCGCGCTGCTTTTCGCTGGATCATGTCTATCTCTTCTATTAATCCAACCTGGTAAGGGTCCCATACTGATGAGCAATACTCAAGAATCGGACGAACAAGCGTTTTGTAAGCTACTTCTTTCGTCGATGAGTCACATTTTCTTAGAATTCTTCCTATGAATCTCAACCTGGCGCCTGCTTTTCCCACTATTTGTTTTATGTGATCATTCCACTTCAGATCGCTCCGGATAGTAACTCCTAAGTATTTTACGGTCGTTACCGCTTCCAATGATTTACCACCTATGGCATAATCGTACTGGAATGGATTTCTGCCCCTAAGTATGCGCATTATATTACATTTATCTACGTTTAGGGAAAGCTGCCAGCTGTCGCACCATGCATTAATCCTCTGCAGGTCCTCCTGGAGTACGTACGAGTCTTCTGATGTTGCTACTTTCTTGTAGACAACCGTGTCATCTGCAAATAGCCTCACGGAGCTACCGATGTTGTCAACTAAGTCATTTATGTATATTGTAAACAATAAAGGTCCTATCACCCTTCCCTGCGGTACTCCCGAAATTACCTCTACATCTGCAGATTTTGAACCGTTAAGAATGACATGTTGTGTTCTTTCTTCTAGGAAATCCTGAATCCAATCACAAACCTGGTCCGATATTCCGTAAGCTCGTATTTTTTTCACTAAACGTAAGTGCGGAACCGTATCAAATGCCTTCCTGAAGTCCAGGAATACGGCATCAATCTGCTCGCCAGTGTCTACGGCACTGTGAATTTCTTGGGCAAATAGGGCGAGCTGAGTTTCACATGATCTCTGTTTGCGGAATCCATGTTGGTTATGATGAAGGAGATTTGTATTATCTAAGAACGTCATAATACGAGAACACAAAACATGTTCCATTATTCTACAACAGATTGACGTAAGCGAAATAGGCCTATAATTATTCGCATCTGATTTATGACCCTTCTTGAAAATGGGAACGACCTGCGCTTTCTTCCAGTCGCTAGGTACTTTACGTTCTTCCAGCGATCTACGATAAATTGCTGATAGAAAGGGGGCAAGTTCTTTAGCATAATCACTGTAGAATCTTAAGGGTATCTCGTCTGGTCCGGATGCTTTTCCGCTACTAAGTGATAGCAGTTGTTTTTCAATTCCGATATCGTTTATTTCAATATTTTCCATTTTGGCGTCCGTGCGACGGCTGAAGTCAGGGACCGTGTTACAATTTTCCGCAGTGAAACAGTTTCGGAACACTGAATTCAGTATTACGGTATTACGTGTGCAATGAGACAACGTCTTTGTTAAACTGGTGTATCGTTGTACATAACAAACATAAGTTCAAAAGCTTCATGACATCCACGACAGAGAAGTTTACACATGATATTGCACCAAACCAAATACGTCAAATACTAACAATAGACATTAAAGGCAAAGTTGTGTAAAATGATAAAATGAACAAACATTATGAATGACATGACAAGCAGAGGGTATAACGCTATCGAAGCCTCGTACGAATGTATGTATGTATGTACGTGTGTGTGTGTGTGTGTGTGTGTGTGTGTGTGTGTGTGTGTGTGTGTGTCTTTGCGTAGGAGGTTGAAGAAATACTGATGTATAGAGTGGGAAGAAGATTAAGAATGATTGATCGCTAAAGAAAATGTAAAACGAATGACGAGTCGAGTAACATGTAATGGGGTGCTGTGAAAAAGTTTAATTTTGAATAACTGAAATGAAACATCGTGCAATCAGGTAATAATATTTCTGTAGAAAGTTATTGTCTAACTAAACTGAAATCAGAAAGAGAATAACAAATGAAGTAACTTTAAATATAACGTATATTTCAACCGAAACCCTTGAAACGTAATTTTAGTAGAGCTAGGAACGCCGTGACTTATCACATCGCCGGTTCTTCAAAAGGAAACCAAAAAACTACTTATTATTTCACAGTATCTTTTTCCAGTATGTTTTTTGATAAATGAAATACTGATAATTTTTTTTGTATGGGACAGAAAAGATGATTAATCTTAAAATGCAACTAAACTGAGCTCAGCGTCGCAGTAGCATATGTCATCAAAATTGGAGTCAAATCAACCAATAAAACTTTCCTTTACGCATAGAATGATGACACTTTAGACAGGGACCATAGAACTAAATCCGTTAAAACAGCAACAATGATGCCAGAGCACAATGAGCAACGGTAGTTACTTTATACAAACCATGATACTCAACCTGCAAGACGTATGCTAAAAATATCTTTGGCTAGCAGCTATTTGATAGGGTTACATTTCGTTTTGATGTTACTCGGATTTCTATAGTCTTGGAGTTGCGGTGAAGAAGCTGTGAGAGTTAATATAAAATTAAACATAAAACTTTTTCTTAGTATTACTAGTAAAGGCTTGTACCAAAGCATCTGTAAAACTCTATGTATGCAGTTAGGAGTTTCACTGTTGTTTAGCAACAATGCTCTTGTTTACTGATTTGGTTTTTTTTTCGGATAAAGAGAAACTAAAACTAATAGGTATAAAGCACGTGAATATTGAAAAAGGCAGCTACCGGAAAGTCACGACCGCTAAGATTCCGTGATGGCGTTATCCTGGTGTTTCCCGCCTCTCTCTCTCACCCCCCCCCCCCCCTTCCACAACACACACACACTCCTGGATGGAGCCCTTAACTAAAACTAATGCGTTGAGGACTACGTTCATTACAAGGCGTAGCAGACGCCAACACGCGTCGTAGTATAGGGCGTCGCGGTCTGCCGTAATCCATGCGTGAAGCGCTTTCCCAGATAGACGGATTCTTGCATGTATAATGAGGCCCAGCCGGCCAGCTGGGATGAGGACATTCCACCGCAGGGTGTGACGAACGGACGGGAGAGACCGGCCGGGAGACACCGAGCGTCTGGACCACTTTGTCCTGGGTCTCAACCTAAATGTGTCATGTGCGTGCTGCAAAATACTATCTTCAAAGCTGCATACAGTTTCAGTAATTCCACTTTTCAGTACTTCCACGCTTCAGAGAGAAATAGGGAGAGAGAGGACAGGGAGATGGAGATAGAGAAAGTTATTCTCAAGTAGAGAGGATTGATGCCATTTCCAGCAGGATAATAAAAGCTTGTTCCCAAGATATAAGTAGGATTCTTAGCCACATATGTAATAGCTCTCTGAAGCAGGGTATTTTCCCAGATAGACTGAAGTATGCCATTGTTAAACCACTGCATAAAAAAGGGGATACGTCTGATGTCAACAACTACCGCCCAATCTCTCTTCTGACTGCCTTATCCAAAATTCTTCAAAAAGTAATGCATTGTAGAATAGCTTCACACCTTTGTAAAAATAAAGTTTTAACAAAATGTCAGTTTGGTTTCCAGAAGGGTTTTTCAACGGAAAATGCTATATATACTTTCACTAATGAAATATTAAATGCTCTGAGTAACCGAAAGTCACCCGTTGGGATTTTTTGTGATCTATCAAAGGATTTTGATTGTGTAAATCATGGAATACTTCTAGATAAGCTCAAGTACAGTGGTATGAATGGGACAGTGCTCAAATGGTTTAAATCATACCTAACTGGAAGAGTGCAGAAAGTAGAAATAATCAGTTCACATAATATGCAAAAAACTGGTGATTTCTCAAACTGGGGAACAATCAAGAATGGGGTGCCGCAAGGTTCGGTCTTGGGTCCTCTGCTGTTCTCAATATATATTAATGACTTGCCATTCTATATTCACGAAGATGCAAAGTTGGTACTTTTTGCCGATGATGCAAGTATAGCTATCACACCCGACAGACAAGAATTAACTGGTGAAATTGTAAACGATGTTTTTCAGAAAATCATTAAGTGGTGCTCTGCAAATGGGCTCTCATTGAACTTTGACAAAACACAGTATATACAGTTCCACACAGTAAATGGAATGACCCCATTAATAAATATAGACTTCGATCAGAAATCGGTAGCTAAGGTAGAATATTCAAAATTTCTAGGTGTATGCATTGTTGAGGGCTTGAACTGGAAAAAACACATTGAGGATCTGCTGAAACGTTTGAGTTCAGCTACGTATGCTATTAGGGTCATTGCAAATTTTGGCGATATACATCTGAGTAAATTAGCTTACCACGCCTATTTTCATTCTCTACTTTCGTATGGCATCATATTCTGGGGTAACTCATCATAGAGTAAAAGGAGGTTCATTGCACAAAAGCGTGTAATCAGAATAACTGCTGGAGCTCATCCAAGATCATCCTGCAGACACTTATTTAAACAGCTAGAAATCTTCAATGTAGCCTCACAATATATATATATATATATATATATATATATATATATATATATATATATATTCACTTACGAAATTTGTTAGTAACAATCCGAACGAATTCAAAAGTAACAGCAGTGTACATGGCTACAACACTAGGAGAAAGGATGATCTTCACTACTCAAATTTAAATCTAACTTTGGCTCAGAAGGGGGTAAATTATGCTGCCACAAACGTCTTTGGTCACTTACCTAATAGCATCAAAAGTCTGACAGATAGCCATATAGCATTTGAAAGGAAATTAAAGAATTTCTTAATGGCAACTACTTCTATTCATTAGATGAATTTTTGGATACATTAAGTGGGTAATTTCCCAACCTCAAAAAAAAAAAAAAATAAATAAATAAATAAATAAAATAAAATAAATAAATAAATAAAAATATTGAGTGTCATGTAATATTTTGTGTAATGTAATATCTTGTATAGACACCTTTTATTAACTTGACACGTTCCACATCATTACGAAGTGTCGTATTCATGTCCTCATGTCCTACGGAACAAGTACTAATCTAATCTAATCTGATGCTGCTGCTGCTTGCAAGTCTGAAGTGGTCTTGAGGCAACTTCTTCTCGACCTCAACCTTGGGGCAGCTGCAATATTCCCACGTAATGGATTGGCTAGCTGATGAGGCTGGTTTGTTCTCTCCACGCTGGCAGCTACTTCACAACGAATGGATGGTGGCACTGTGCCTGCGGGAGGGTAGAGTTTTACAAGTGGCGTAGGTTTCAAACGACCTGTCGTAAGCCTACAAGTTTCGTCTAGTGCCTTGTCAAGTATGTTCGCTTAGGTAGATTTGTACCAGACTGGGCATGCATATTCTGCAGCACTGTAACATGCTGACAGTGCTGTCGTTCTCAACGTTTCTGGTCCAGAGCCCCTTGTGTTACCTCACGAAGAATATTGTTTCTGCCTTCCGTCTTCATTTATATATTTTGCAATGATGCTTGTAATGCTAGAATATCAGTGACTCCCAGACACTGTTGATGGGGCGTATATACATTGACTATAATTCAAGAAACCTCGGCTTTTAATGACATTACTATTGAAATCTTCCCGTCTCCTCTGTATCTCTTTTGTTTCGCAACCTTCCCTTCTACAATAATCTATGAAACCTTTCCTTAGGATTTCTATCTCTTGCTTAATAATAACAAATGAAATCTTCCATTTGAAATTTATTCTCTTTCTCAATCTTCGCATACAAATTTAATTGCAGCTTATTGAAAGTGATTTTCTGATTATTTCGACGAAGCATAGAACGTGTCGTCGTCGTGGCCCTCAGTCGTTACCTGCAACAACCCAAAACTGTTCCTTACCTTTTTTACTGTTACTGGATCGCCATCTGACTGCTACATCGAACTGCGACATCAATTACTTACTCTCGTTTACTATACTCTATTAACTGCTGGTGGGCTGTCATAGTAAGTGGCTATATTTATTACCAAAGCTGACGTTATTCTTTAATAGCAAAGCTGACTTTATTCTTTAATTACACTCCTGGAAATTGAAATAAGAACACCGTGAATTCATTGTCCCAGGAAGGGGAAACTTTATTGACACATTCCTGGGGTCAGATACATCACATGATCACACTGACAGAACCACAGGCACATAGACACAGGCAACAGAGCATGCACAATGTCGGCACTAGTACAGTGTATATCCACCTTTCGCAGCAATGCAGGCTGCTATTCTCCCATGGAGACGATCGTAGAGATGCTGGATGTAGTCCTGTGGAACGGCTTGCCATGCCATTTCCACCTGGCGCCTCAGTTGGACCAGCGTTCGTGCTGGACGTGCAGACCGCGTGAGACGACGCTTCATCCAGTCCCAAACATGCTCAATGGGGGACAGATCCGGAGATCTTGCTGGCCAGGGTAGTTGACTTACACCTTCTAGAGCACGTTGGGTGGCACGGGATACATGCGGACGTGCATTGTCCTCTTGGAACAGCAAGTTCCCTTGCCGGTCTAGGAATGGTAGAACGATGGGTTCGATGACGGTTTGGATGTACCGTGCACTATTCAGTGTCCCCTCGACGATCACCAGTGGTGTACGGCCAGTGTAGGAGATCGCTCCCCTCACCATGATGCCGGGTGTTGGCCCTGTGTGCCTCGGTCGTATGCAGTCCTGATTGTGGCGCTCACCTGCACGGCGCCAAACACGCATACGACCATCATTGGCACCAAGGCAGAAGCGACTCTCATCGCTGAAGACGACACGTCTCCATTCGTCCCTCCATTCACGCCTGTCGCGACACCACTGGAGGCGGGCTGCACGATGTTGGGGCGTGAGCGGAAGACGGCCTAACGGTGTGCGGGACCGTAGCCCAGCTTCATGGAGACGGTTGCGAATGGTCCTCGCCGATACCCCAGGAGCAACAGTGTCCCTAATTTGCTGGGAAGTGGCGGTGCGGTCCCCTACGGCACTGCGTAGGATCCTACGGTCTTGGCGTGCATCCGTGCGTCGCTGCGGTCCGGTCCCAGGTCGACGGGCACGTGCACCTTCCGCCGACCACTGGCGACAACATCGATGTACTGTGGAGACCTCACGCCCCACGTGTTGAGCAATTCGGCGGTACGTCCACCCGGCCTCCCGCATGCCCACTATACGCCCTCGCTCAAAGTCCGTCAACTGCACATACGGTTCACGTCCACGCTGTCGCGTCATGCTACCAGTGTTAAAGACTGCGATGGAGCTCCGTATGCCACGGCAAACTGGCTGACACTGACGGCGGCGGTGCACAAATGCTGCGCAGCTAGCGCCATTCGACGGCCAACACCGCGGTTCCTGGTGTGTCCGCTGTGCCGTGCGTGTGATCATTGTTTGTACAGCCCTCTCGCAGTGTCCGGAGCAAGTATGGTGGGTCTGACACACCGGTGTCAATGTGTTCTTTTTTCCATTTCCAGGAGTGTAGTTTGACTGAAGTTACGTAATTCATAGTTACACTTTTTCTTGACAACAATAAAATTTTTGCAGAGTTTTACGTTGATGGTTTTTGGGATGGATTGCAATCAGTAATGCAACATTGTTGGCAAAAATTAATTATATTCTGAAAACGTTTCTTCAAATATTTACTGCTGGTAATGAAATGAATTTATAAACGTTCAAATGGGACTTACTTTTTACAATAATCTTACAACTAGCATTGCGCAAACATACCTTCAGCAGTCTTGAGTTTCTCAAAAAAATAATTCAATAATATTAGTTCCTCTTACGATAATAGTTAGCTGATGTCTCCGTACATCCGTTTATAATCTCTTGTAAATCATAGCTGGTGGCTGGCAGGCACACCGCTCCTCTCAACCTCTCGCTTCAGACCTGCTACCGACTCGCTTCACATCTCGCTTACTGCTGACTTCCTACGAACGCTAAAGTGCGGTCTCTCCTGCCAACAATGCATTCTGGTGCAGACAATCCCTGCTACCATTTCAAAATGTCTCAACGCGCGGTCTTTCTCGCTCTTTTCTTAAAAATGTAACCATACACGGTCTCTCCCGCCGTTTTTAAAATTATATCAATGTTCGGTCTCTCTTGCCAACAATACTTTGGTGCAGACATTCCCTGCTACCACAATTATTTCCAACATGATAAATATTAATTATTCCTACTTAATTCTATTAATAAAATATAAACATCTTTCATAAATTGTGGTTTGACAATAGACAACAGAAATTTACACGTCTTACACTATGGAATCAAGAGATATCCAAAGTAACAACACAGTACTGTCACAGTATTTGCTAATCTTAATAAAAATTTACTGATAGTAAACCGCCATAAAGTTAGACAGCTTATGTTCTTCTCCGGTACTTTTAATATATCACCCCTGAACTGGAAATGACAGAACTCTTTTCGCTTAGTTTCGTGGTTTTCTGTAGCGTTTTTATCTTTTATTTTTCTCTTCGGGTATCCGTCGTTATTGAATTGGAACTAATTTGAGCAGTGTCACATGTCTTAAAATAAACGAAAGTTGCAGATGCGAAATTTGTCTTCCCCTCGTGGAAGTTACGCGGACTTCAAGAGAGGCATGTTCACGCTTTGTCTCATATTTAGCTCATCAGGGTTAAGTTTTAAAATACATTACTACGGACTAAGTCATTTGATAACCCATGTAATGCAAGCTATGTTAAAAGCCGAAAGAAGTTTCGAGAAGCAGATTAAACATGAAAGAAGAATATACTGCTTAAAATTATATTACGTCCTTCGTGTCTTTCTTGTCTTTAATCTTATTCCAACAATAACCTGGTAATATTTCCTTTCTTACCGTCTTTCTACACGTTTATGGAACCTTTAGCCGTGTTCACCTGTTACGTCAGTACTACTCTCTGAGTCAGGTGATAACAATGAGACTACAACCGATGCCGATAAGGTACTATTTCATCATACGTCATCGCTTTGTAGTTAGCAGCTTTTCTAGTGAGAAAGTTTTGCACTACCGCCTTGCAATATACTGGTGTTCACTTTCGAAGGGCAGTTGAGTACTCTTCAAAATGCCCACTTTCCTAAACCTACTTCATCTGCGGGCCCACAAATACAACATCCTTTAGCTTTGCAGCTGAAGGATGAAGGACTTTGTTAGCTACATAGGTATATAAATACTATGGATTCTTGACCTTTAAGAACTGTTTCATCAAACCAGGTTTCATGTAAAGTGATGGAGCTGTTGCATCTTCACGTCCTAGCAGACTTTTACTCCGCAATTTCTTTTTTTTTTTTTTTCGCTTCCATCCCATCTACACGAAGGCAGCTTATTTCTCACGAGTTGTGGTAACGACTGCCCCATTTCCCAAAGAAACAAACACATTTGTGTAGCTTTGTTGCAAGCCCAATAAAATAGAATATTGCCATTGCCACATATTTCCCATTTGTCTTCACTGTTTTGTCTCGTAGTCTTGGGTATGATACCGCACTGTTTAACGTTACTCGATCACAATGTACAGTACGTACCAGGATTCGTAATATGACAATGAAGAAAAAAAAAAGAAAAAATTACTCTCCCCTTTGCCTTCTCCATTCACTGTCCCTTGCCAGCCCCTTCACTCAATCGTTTTCTCTCTTTCTCTGCATCCGTTCAGCTTTGTGTTTCTTTTTTTGTCCCTTCTCTCTCTATACTGCCTCCTCCTTTTCTCTGTCACAATCCACCCTTAACCCTTCTGCTTTCCTCTTACTTCTCTACTTTGCTTTCTTTTTCGCTCTATTGTAACTATGCCTCGTACATCCCTGCCTCTCTGTCTCACTTCCTTCCTCCTTTCTTCTCCTTCCATCTCCCTGGTCCCGCCTACTCCTTTCCCAAAGTCCCCCCCAGTTGTGGCCGACAAGGAAAGGAAATAACAGTTTTGTGTTCCACTCAAGTCGTTTCCATGTGGAGCACTAGTTAAGTTCGGCAGAGATGTAGAACGGAAGGGAGTTTCCATGGCCTTGTTGAAGAAAAGGAAGGAAGGAAAATTACGATTTAATGTCCTGTCGAAGACGAGGTCATTAGAAACGGAAAATGCTCGGACTGATCTTTAGGAAAGGTAACAGATAGTGCCTTTTCCAAATTAACCATCCTAGCATTTGACTGAAAGGATTTAGGGATCCGACGGGAAACCCAAATCTGGATGCCTGGTTGAACACGAGTCCACTGTGCTAACCACTGCGCCAGCCTGATCGGTGGTACCGATAGATACAGCGTGACATTCGCTAATGAGATTTATGAAAACACTGATCATCCCGCATACAAGAATCATTGTAACATGTGCTACTTTAATGAGCCCAGAGATTTTTCATAGTTAACCCAATTATGATTGCAAAAGGAGGGGGGGGGGGGGGGTTGTATGAAATGTTGTCGATGAACTTTTCTCCTTGTGTGAGACATGATGTGAATCACGTAACACAATAGCTTGAATTCTAATTGTGCATATCTTTAAATGATCTCCTTTCGTGTTTACATCTGCTGTGGTATTGTATGCCAGACAAGGCAAAGTAATGGTTTAGCCATGTAGCACCAATCCAGAACCAAATATGAAGACTGTCACTGAAGGCCAGAAGTTGGAATGATGGTATTGGCAAAAGTATCAATGCCTGAACTGTACGTGAAGGGATATAATGTGTATTATGTGGTACAAAAGAATGTGTCTTTTTAAAATGAACCAACTGCAGTATTAGGATTGCCGGGGATACCAATTAGATTCTACACAGAGTACGCGAAAGAACTTGCCCCCTTCTAACAGCCGTGTACTGCAAGTCTCTAGAGTAACGGAAGGTTCCAAATGATTGGAAAAGAGCACAGGTAGTCCCAGTCTTCAAGAAGGGTCGTCGAGCAGATGCGCAAGACTATAGACCTATATCTCTGACATCGATCTGGTGTAGAATTTTAGAACATGTTCTTTTGCTCGCGTATCATGTCATTTCTGGAAATCCAGAATCTACTCTGTAGGAATTAACATGGATTCCGGAAACAGCGATCGTGTGAGACCCAACTCGCTTTATTTGTTCATGAGACCCAGAAAATATTAGATACAGGCTCTCACGTAGATGCCATTTTCCTTGACTTCCGGAAGGCGTTCGATACAAATAGCTCGAAGCACTGTGGGACATAATATCTGAGGTCATCAGTACCCTAGACTTAGAACTAATTATACATCCATGGCCGAGGCAGGATTCGAACCTGCGACCGCAGCAGCCGCGTGGTTCCAGACTGAAGCGCCGAGAGCCTCTCGGCCACCGCGGCCGGCTGCGTTCGATACAGTTCCGCACTGTCGCCTGATAAACAAAGTAAGAGCCTACGGAATATCAGACCAGCTGTGTGGCTGGATTGAAGAGTTTTTGGCAAACAGAACACAGCATGTTGTTCTCAGTGGAGAGACGTCTACAGACGATAAAGTAACCTCTGGCGTACCACAGGGGAGTGTTATGGGACCATTGCTTTTCACAATATATATAAATGACCTAGTAGATAGTGTCGGAAGTTCCATGCGGCCTTTCGCGGATGATGCTGTAGTATACAGAGAAGTTGCAGTATTAGAAAATTGCAGCGAACTGCAGGAAGAGCTGCAGCGGATAGGCACTTGGTGCAGGGAGTGGCAACTGACCCTTAACATAGACAAATGTAATGTATTGCGAATACATAGAAAGAAGGATCCTTTATTGTATGATTATATGATAGCGGAACAAACACTGGTAGCAGTTACTTCTGTAAAATATCTGGGAGTATGCGTACGGAACGATTTGAAGTGCAATGATAATATAAAATTAACTGTTGGTAAGGCGGGTGCCAGGTTGAGATTCATTGGGAGAGTCCTTAGAAAATGTAGCCCATCAACAAAGGAGGTGGCTCACAAAACACTCGTTCGACCTATACTTGAGTACTGCTCATCAGTGTGGGATCCGTACCAGGTCGAGTTGACAGAGGAGATAGAGAAGATCCAAAGAAAAGCGGCGCGTTTCGTCACAGGGTTATTTCGTAAGCGCGATAGCGTTACGGAGATGTTAGGCAGACTCAAGTGGCAGACTCTGCAAGAGAGGCGCTCTGTATCGCGGTGTAGCTTGCTGTCCAGGTTTCGAGAGGGTGCGTTTCTGGATGAGGTATCGAATATATTGCTTCCCCCTACTTATACCTCCCGAGGAGATAACGAAAGTAAAATTAGAGAGATTCGAGCGCACACGGAGGGTTTCCGGCAGTCGTTCTTCCCGCGAACCATACGCGACTGTTACAGGAAAGGGAGGTAATGACAGTGGCACGTAAAGTGCCCTCCGCCACACACCGTTGGGAGGCTTGAGGAGTATAAATGTAGATGTAGATGTAGAAAATATCGGGCAAATAACTATGCAAACGCGTGGTAGAGTCACAAACGCCAGTGTTATGGTCGTCCTCTCGCTACGGCCATTTGGATGACGCAGACCGGACGACAGAAGCAACACGTAACGATGACGGAGCCAAGGCTGGGCCACTGGAAAGGCAAGAACCGGCTTGGCCACAGCTGCAGCCTGCGGACGAGGGCGTTGCCTGCAAAATCTCGTGACGGCCGCTGCATAAACAAACTCGGCAGCGTGCGTCAGACGTGGGGCACAGCCGTGAAGGACACACAGTGCCGAGCCCGAACGGAGTGTGCTTATGTTTACTCACAGTTTCGTTTCGTGTCAACCCATCCTGTCAGATTTCTCAGAACGACAGTACCAACAGTAATATTCATTACGCCTGACGTTGTTATGGTTACGTGACTTACGTCTGATAAGAAACAAGCAAAGGACTTGGAAGAGCAGTTGAACGGAATGGACAGTGACTTGAAAGGAGGATATAAGGTGTACGACAAAAAAAAGAAAAAACGAGGATAATGGAATGTAGTCGAATTAAGTCGGGTGATGTTGAGGGTATTAGATTAGGAAATGAGACACTTAAAGTGGTAAAGGAGTTTTGCTATTTGGGGAGCAAAATAACTGATGATGGCCGAAGTAGAGAGGATATAAAATGTAGACTGGCAATGGCAAGGAAAGCGTTTCTGAAGAAGAGAAATTTGTTAACATCGAGTATAGGTTTAAGTATCAGGAAGTCGTTTCTGGAAGTATTTGTATGGAGTGTAGCCATGTATGGAATTGAAACATGGACGATAAATAGTTTGGACAAGAAGAGAATAGAAGCTTTCGAAATGTGGTGCTACAGAAGAATGCTGAAGATTAGATGGGTAGATCACATAACTAATGAGGAAGTATTGAATAGGATTGGGGAAAAGAGACGTTTGTGGCACAACTTGACTAGAAGAAGGGATCGGTTGGTAGGACATTTTGTGAGGCATCAAGGGATCACCAATTTAGTATAGGAGGGCAGCGTGAAGGGTAAAAATCGTAGAGGGAGACCAAGAGATGAATACACTAAGCAGATTCAGAAGTATGTAGGTTGCAGTACGTACTGGGAGATGAAGAAGCTTGCAGAGGACAGAGTGGCATGGAGAGCTGCATCAAACCAGTCTCAGGACTGAAGACCACAACAACAACAAACAAGGTGGGTATTGATACAACTTATGAAAATAATATTTTCTAAAATCCCATAGAATGAAAGGATACGGATCTACGATAAGGAAATCGAAACCCTAAATGATTCATTTCCATCTACAATGTGACAATATTTAGGCACCTTAAAGGGAACCCACTGTACAGAAATAGCTATGCGCTAGGATACTTGCATTGCGCTGCCTCGTGGAAGAAATACAGGGTGATTCAAAAAGAATACCACAACTTTAAAAATGTGTATTTAATGAAAGAAACATAATATAACCTTCTGTTATACATCATTACAAAGAGTATTTAAAAAGGTTTTTTTTCACTCAAAAACAAGTTCAGAGATGTTCAATATGGCCCCCTCCAGACACTCGAGCAATATCAACCCCATACTCCAACTCGTTCCACACTCTCTGTAGCATATCAGGCGTGACAGTTTGGATAGCTGCTGTTATTTCTCGTTTCAAATCTTCAATGGTGGCTGGGAGAGGTGGCTGAAACACCATATCCTTAACATACCCCCATAAGAAAAAATCGCAGGAGGTAAGATCAGGGCTTCTTGGAGGCCAGTGATGAAGTGCTCTGTCACGGGCTGCCTGGCGGCCGATCCATCGCCTCGGGTAGTTGACGTTCAGGTAGTTGCGGACAGATAAGTGCCAATGTGGTGGCGCTCCATCCTGCTGAAATATGAATTGTTGTGCTTCTTGTTCGAGCTGAGGGAACAGCCAATTCTCGAACATCTCCAGATACTGTAGTCCAGTTACAGTAGCACCTTCGAAGAAAAAGGGACCAAAAACTTTAGTCAACAGCGCCTGAAGCGAACAAATGTACAACTAAATGAAACTTTATAGCTCCCTTAATTCGCCGACAGATAGTGCTTAGCTCTGCCTTTTGTCGTTGCAGAGTTTTAAATTCCTAAAGTTGTGGTATTCTTTTTGAATCACCCTGTATAGTGACTGTCTTGTAACACCACAGCTCCATAGCTCTACTGACATAACTATTTTTTCTGTTTTACCTTCTGTCATTGTAAATATTATTTGATTGTATTGATAGCACAACTGCATTTGTGGATAGTTATATACTCATGTTTTCTGAGTGCGTATCGAAAGTGCATATTAATAGCGTAACATGATCCACAGTTTGTCTATTGTGCTTATGCTAGGTAACAAGTAACAGAAAGATCACTACCTCTGAAAACAGTAACTTTTTTTTCAGAGAACAGTGAGAAATAGTTTGCTGGTGAAATATTTGCTTTCCATGTCAAATAGAAAAGTAACTGGTAAAAGAGAGACTGAACCTATGTCCAACTTATGATTCTACAGTGAATATTAATACTAACGTCATTGAGACCATTCAGTTTGACTAAGTCCTCAAGGTAATAGTGTCTTTCGTTATCTGTTATATTTATGCAAATAGTTTGTTCTGCTCTGTCAGCTCCAACCTTAACGTGAACATGCTGTATGCAGGTGCCAGAGTTCATTGCACTTTCGTGCGATAAAGTATAGGCTGTATCTGTCCATTAAAGTTGCTCATAATTAGTTTCTTGAACAAAAAAATAAGTTACTTATTCTTATGACTGATTAGGCTGGCGACCGTTTTTATTATCATTTGGACAGAAAGGGTAAGCAAATTATTGTTTGTTACTGTTTAATATTTATGTAATTCTAACTTTGCCGGCCGCTGTGGTCTAGCGGTTCTAGGCGCTCAGTCCGGAACCACGCGACTGCTACGGTCGCAGGTTCGAATCGAGTCTCGGGCATGGATGTGTGTGATGTCCTTAGATTAGTTAGGTTTAAGTAGTTCTAAGTTCTAGGGGACTGATGACATCAGAAGTTAAGTCCCATAGTGCTCAGAGCCATTTGAACCATTTAATTCTGACTTTCATTCCCGATAGGCCACATCCGTTAGGTACATCATGGTCAACACAACTAAATTCCTTTCAGAAGGTAACACTGCACTGTTGCTTTATACCATAATTGCTTTAACAAGATAGTTTCATTATATCATCTGCCTCTAACTTCAAGGTTCTGGTATAACAGTAGCCGACGCTAGTGTTATAGTCTCATCGAAGGCTAGCATTATCTCAAAGGACATCACACACATCCATGCCCAAGGCAGGATTCGAACCTGCGACCGTAGCGGTCACGCGGTTCCAGACTGAAGCGCCTAGAACCGCACGGCCACACTGGCCGGCCGAAGAACATTTCCCCACAGGTATTTGATCGGCAGAGGGAAGAGATGGTGGAATACACTTCCTCATCACCACACTGTGCGCCTTTGACACTGTTCAAGTTCCAAATAATTCAATAGTGCCACATTCACAAATGACACAACAAACACTTGATAGCGATCCATGATGCTGTGCAGCAAAAGTCGAAACAATTAAACTTTGGGAACAAATTCACGTATCATCAAGAAGGAAATTTCTGCAACTAGGCGGTTGACACAGCATCACAGGATGTCCCAGCCTAAATCGGCTGAGATATTTCTTGCTGGACATAAAATACCAGCTACTGATGCGTTTTATACCAGTGTTGTTACTTCCCTACGTGACAAAGATTAATGCTTGAGCATTACGTCAGCGAAAAAACTGTCGCCCATCCTTAAAACGCGCAGTCCGAGACCAGAAAGCACAAGGCGCTCTCAGTCGCCAATTTAGACACAAAACAGGCGAATAAAGGCGACGCGGAGAGAACGGCGAGAGTGTTGGGCGAGGGGTCTTTTGGCGAACATCTGTCTCCCGCCGGAAGTTGCCATTTCCGCGAGGGTGACGAGGATTTGTGGCTCCGATTTCTGCGAACGCCAGAGAGGGGCATTTGTCAGCACCTAATGACCGGGCGAAGACAGCCGTGTTCTCGGCCGCATTACGAGACTCCCTCCGCGTGATGAGCGACGCGCCTCGCAACGGCCATTTTTATTTGGCGGGGCAGATCTATGTCCTGTCATCACGACTTCCGATCACGTGATTCCAGAGAGAGGTGTCAGCAGTTCAAGGAAAAAAATGGAGGACGTGATAAAAGTCAGGACCCGAATGCGCCAACAGAGGGTGGTAAGCAATTCCTCTTCAGTCGGAGAGGCCGCTAGCACTCAAACCAGGAGCAACCTGTTCTTATTCTTGTAGTGCAAATCATTTAAGTCAAATCAAGTTGTTCAAAAGGACATGCCAGGCATCGACGTAGTCCCGGATTAGAACTTTTTCCTCAAACGAGCGGGTTTTAGTTCCAGACCTCATCACATGGTGTTATAGAGTGAGGTTATCAGACTTTGCTCAAGGTGATTCGGCCATCAGATAAGAAAGTTAAGGTCAGCCGTTCCATTGGGACCCTTTGAGAACGGTATGCTACGTCACAGTGCAGGGATTCAGGCAATCTCCTCCGTCCATTTACACGACCACACACATCCGTACAACTCTACACTGCAAACAACACATCGGTCATCCACAGCCCACTGATACGCAGTTGTGAAATTTCGATAGGGAAAGAGAATGGACCATTTCTCAGATTGCAGTTGTTGTTGTTTTATTGTCTTCATTACGAATTCTGGTTGGAAGCAACCCTCCAAGTTAGTCCATCCTCTACCGGCCTCTTAATCTCCGAATGTCTACTGCAACCTTCGTCCACGTGAACCTTGGCCTTCCTCTTCAGTTTTTACGCACCACACTTCCTTCCATCGCTAAACTGACGATTCCTTAATTCCTCAGAATGTGTGACATCAAGTAAACCCTTCTCTTAATCCAGTTCTGCTTTACTTTTATTTCTTTTCTATTCAGTTCGATTCAGTATTTTTCATTGTTTACGTATCTAACCGTTTCATTTTCAGAACTATTATGCTGCACCACATTTCAACGGGCCCTATTAAAAAACAAATAAAAACTGAACCTTTTGTATATGAAAGCGAGCTATGTATCTCATGGTACGTAAATGTAGAGCCAGTTGTCAACGTCGTAGATGTGTCGAAAATGAATTCTTCACTCTCCAGTGGATTGCGCGCTGATATGGAACGACCTGGCAGATTAAAACTGTATGCTCGAGCGAGGCTTGGACTCCTGTCTCTAACGAGTCCTTTCAGGTATGTAGGAGAACATCTGTGAAATCTGGAAGGCAGGAGATGAGGTGGTAGTGGTGGAAGTACACCTGCGAGAATGCTTCGTGGACTGTTTGTGGTTAGCAGTTTGCCTTTGGCAGTGGAGCAACACAGACGTCTTGTTTGTGTCCCTTCTGCGACAGTACGTGCGTAGTTGTGTTGTAGTTTAGAGTCGGCGCTATGCAACTTACTTCCTTTGATGTGCCATGCCATTTTCACACCAAAACTGAACAATGAAGTTCAGTTATACGACCGAGTATATGTGACAAAAGCGTTTGAAACTGAACAGTTTTTATGAGACGACGTTCACATTGATTTTCATGATGTATTAGGGATTCAACTCTCCATGTTGTGTAGCGCATCTACGTGAAAACAGTGGACAGAGCAGCTAGTGAAAGGATCCCCAATAAGATGAGTGATGTTGAGTTCCGACACTGAGACATGCAGATGGACACACTGGTCGCATGAAAGTGGAACACGCATGTTTCGCCCAGGGGACTGTCCATGTGTTCGAATTGCCATTTGAGTTACCAGCAAAGATGGTGATGAGACCTTACGGCACTCTGATAAGCCATATGGAAGGAAATAATGTTAGCTCAGTCAGTCAGTACTTTCAGACACCTACGTTCACTTTCAAACCGTCCGTATCGTGTGACAAATACGGGCGATAACGTCAGGACAAAACTGGGCTGCATTGACGATCAAAGCCACTCGGGATTAGCCGAGCGGTCTTGGGCGCTGCAAGCATGGACTGTGCGGCTGGTCCCAGTGGAGGTTCGAGTCCTCCATCGGGCATGGGTGTGTGTGTTTGTACATAGGATAATGTAGGTTAAGTAGTGTGTAAGCTTGGGGACTGATGACCTTAGCAGTTAAGTCCCATATGACTTCACACACATTTCAACATTTCTGATGATCAAAGCGGCACAATGGCCGACTCAACAAGAATAAACAGACGTACTCTAATGTCCGTACTATGTCGTTTGTTTGCTGTTTTTGAGTCGGCCATTGTGCCGCTTTGATCATCAATGCAGGGCCACTTTTTGCGCAGATGCTATCGCCTGTATTTGTCAAACGATACGGACGGTTTGAAAATGGACACAGGTGTCCGAAAGTATTTACCAGCCTGGTCCCCGGCACGAATCCGCCCGGCGGACTTGTGTCGAGGACCGGTGAGCCGGCCAGTCTGTGGACGGTTTTTAGGCGGTTTTCCATCTGCCTCGGCGAATGCGGGCTTGTTCCCCTTATTCCGCCTCAGCTACACTATGTCGGCGATTGCTGCGCAAACAAGTTCTCCACGTACGCGTACACCACCATTACTCTACCACACAAACATAGGGGTTAGACTCGTCTGGTGTGAGACGTTCCCTGGGGGGGTCCACCGGGGGCCGAACCACACAGTAACCCTGGGTTCGGTGTGGGGCGGCGAAGGGGTGAAGTGTACTGCGGTAGTCGTCGTGGGGTTGTGGACCACTGCGGCTGAGGCGGGGACGGAGCCTCTCCGTCGTTTCTAGGCCCCCGGTTAACATACAAGTACTCACCATCAAGAAATAAAAAAAGATACTTCTCAATGGGAGTTATATCGAAGCTACAACTATTTATTTGAGTGTTTTATAATGTTTGTAACGCTGCTGTTTTTGCATGTTTCAGAATTACGAAAATCGTCGTTGTTGGCGACATTGTCACTGAAATTAGTTCGGGAAATAAAATAAAATAAAAGGAAAACAAAGGTGTTTTGCATCAAGGTGGATCCACAATCCCATACTACACTACTGGCCATTAAAATTGCTACACCAAGAAGAAATGCAAATGATAAACGGGTATTCATTGGACGAATATATTGTACTATAACTGACATGTGATTACATTTTCACGCAATTTGGGAGCAAAGATCCTGAGAAATGAGTACCCAGAACAACCACCTCTGGCCGTAATAACGCCCATGATACGCCTGGGCATTGAGTTAAACAGAGCCTGTACAGGTACAGCTGCCCATGCAGCTTCAACACGATACCACAGTTGATCAAGACTAGTGACTGGCGTATTGTGACGAGCCAGTTGCTATGCCACCATTGACCAGACGTTTGCAATTGGTGAGAGATCTGGACAATGTGCTGGCCAGGGCAGCAGCCGAACATTTTCTGTATCCAGAAAGGCCCGCACTACAGGACCTGCAGCATGCGCTCGTGCATTATCCTGCTGATATGTGGGGTTTCGCAGGGATCGAATGAAGGGTAGAGTCACGGGTCGTAACACATGTGAAGTGTAACGTCCACTGTTCAAAGTGCAAACAGTGCGAACAAGAGGTGGCCGAGACGTGTAACCAATGGCACCCCATACCATCACGCCGGGTGATACGCCAGTGTGGCGATGACGAATACACGCTTCCAATGTGCGTTCACCGCGATGTCACCAAACACGGATGCGACCATCATGATGCTGTAAACAGAACCGGGATTCATCCGAAAAAGTGTAATTTTGCTATTCGTGCACCCAGGTTCGTCGTTGAGTACACCATCGCAGGCGCTCCTGTCTGTGATGCAGCGTCATGTGAAACCGCAGCCAGTCTAGGAGCTGATAGTCGATGGTGCTCCAAACGTCGTCGAACTGTTCGTGCAGATGGTTGTTCTCTTGGAAACGTCCCCATCTGTTGACTTAGGGATCGAGACGTGGTTGCACGATCCGTTACAGCCATGTGCATAAGATGCGTGTCATCTCGACTGCTAGTGATACGATGCCGTTGGGATCCAGCACGGCGTTCCGTATTAGCCTCCTGAACCCACAGATTCAATATTCTGGTAACAGTTACTGCATCTCGACCAACGCGAGCAGCAATGTCGCGATACGATAAACCACAATCGCAGTAGGCTACAACCCGACCATTATCAAAGTCGGAAACGTGATGGTATGCCTTTCTCCTCCATACACGAGGCATCACAACAACGTTTCACCAGGCAACGCCGGTCAACTGCTGTTTGTGTATGAGAAATCGGTTGGAAAGTTTCCTCATGTCAGCACGTTGTAGGTGTCGCCACCGGCGCCAACCTTGTGTGAATGCTCTGAAAAGCTAATCATTTGCATCTCACAGCATCTTCTTCGTGTCGGTTAAATTTCGCGTCTGTAGCAAGTCATCTACGTGGTGTATCAAATTTAATGGCCAGTAGTGCGTTAATGTTTTATAATTGCTGTCAGTGGTGACATACGTGACCCCCATCTCTAGAATGTAGCATATATCGATTTTTTCATTTCAAACACAGTGATATGTATGTCGATGTAATCAGGAAAGACGATAAATAGATTTTGATAAAACCGTAATGAATTGGGTTTTTCTATGATTCAGAAGTAGCCGTGAGTTTTGGCGCCCTCTGTACGCCTGCGCCTACCTCGCCGCCTCTCGGTACGGCACCGCGCTGCCGGCAGCTGCTAAGCGAGAGGCGCGCCCGCTCGCGGCCGACTGGACTGGACTGGAAGCCGGCAGCGCACACAGCAGGTGTCGCTGGCTGCTGCTGCTGGCGGCGGCGGGTCGCGAATGCGGCGCCGGAAGCGGCCCACGGCCCGCGCCCCACCTGCCGACTTCCGGCCTCTGCAAACACTGCCAGCCGCGGCGCCGGCGCCTGCCTCCCAGTCCAGCGGCGCAGCGACCCGCCCACGCCGGAACAACGCCGTCCTCGCGTCCCGATTAATGGCCGCGGGATCGACTAATTACGGCTACTTCCGCGAAATGACAAAAGTCAGGCGGACCTGCACGGCAACTTGTTGAGCTTTAAGCCATTACCTCCTGTGGCGCACGAACACACACACACACACACACACACACACACACTCACTCACACACATACACGTCCACACCACTCACGCTTA
Organism: Schistocerca serialis cubense; assembly: GCF_023864345.2. NCBI lineage: Eukaryota > Metazoa > Arthropoda > Insecta > Orthoptera > Acrididae > Schistocerca > Schistocerca serialis. The sequence continues at coordinate 754,875,646 of NC_064643.1, forward strand.
AACTGTACCACCAAGCATCACTTAATGAAACAGTCAAGATGACAAATATACATTTATTTAAAAGAAATGACCGATTTCGGTTCTTATGCTGGCCATCGTCAGACACACGGCACTGTAAAGATATAAAACAGTGGCGAAACTGAAACGTGAGAAAATAACATGGAATGCAAAACAGCAGAATTACAGAAAGTTACACTACTATCCATTAAAATTGCTACACCAATAAGATGACGTGCTACAGACGTGAAATTTAAGTCACAGGAAGAAGATGCTGTGATGTGCAAATGATTAGCTTTTCAGAGCATTCACACAAGGTTGGCGCCGGTGGCGACACTTACAACGTGCTGACATGAGGAAACTTTCCAACCGATTTCTCATACGACCCGTGGCTCTACCGTCCATTCGATCCCTGCGAAACCCTACATTTCAGCAGGATAGTGCACGACCGCATGTTGCAGGTCCTGTACCGGCCTTTCTGGATACGGAAAATGTTCGACTGCTGCCCTCGCCAGCACATTCTGCAGATCTCTCACCAACTGAAAAAGTCTGGTCCATGGTGGCCGAGCAACTGGCTCGTCACAATACGCCAGTCACTACTCTTGATGATCTGTGGTATCGTGTTGAAGCTGCATGGGCAGCTGTACCTGTACACGCCATCCAAGCTCTGTTTGACTCAATGCCCAGGCGTATCAAGGCCGTTATTACAGCCACAGATGACTGTTCTGGGTACTGATTTCTCAGGATCTATGCACCCAAATTGCGTGAAAATGTAATCACTTGTCAGTTCTAGTATAGTATATAGTATAGTATATTTGTCCATTGAATACCCGTTTACCATCTGCATTTCTTCTTGGTGTAGCAATTTTAATGGCCGGTAGTGTAAAATAACGTAGTATTTACCCATGTGCAAAGATTACCCTATATCCTATCACATTGGTTTTTCTGTTTGAAATCCGTTATAGTTTATGTTATCACCACTAACGCATTGATACAATTATTTGAAACGCTATTGCTTACATAATGTTCAATAAGTACTTTTGTGTCTTGTTTTATATTTTATCCGTTCTTTTGAAGGTATTTTCGTGTAAGCCATTGCTCATTGGCTGAGGTTGACATCATGCAGCGCAAGTGCACGTTGTTCACTCTATTTAGCCCCTGGCAGATTAGACATCAGTAGCAGTAAATGACCGTGTCATCAAGCAAATGATCCGTCCACAGTCAGCTTCGACGATATGGGTAAGTGCTACGTTATTTTAGCTTTTCTTACTTTTACCGTTTTGCACCCTATGTTATTTTATGACTCCCCAGTTGCGGCACTAGTTTTTATTTTTACAGTGCCGTAGATATGAAAATGGCCAGCTTAAAGGGCGAAACTGGTCACCATTTTCAAACAAATGCTTGATCGTTTCATTAAGTGATAATTTGCAATAGGTCACTGTTTTAGCTCCAACGATGTTATCTAAAGCTATGTATCGTCAATGATTTATCTGTCTTCACGATACATGGAACAGTACGTTATTAGTATTATTGATTTATGAGCCGGCCGCTGTGGTCGAGCGGTTCTAGGCGCTTCCGTCCGAAACCGCGCTGCTGCTGCGGTCGCGGGTTCGAAACCTGCCTCGGGCATGGATGTGTGTGATGTGCTTAGGTTAGTCAGGTTTAAGTAGTCTAAGTTCTAGGGGACTGATGACCTCAGGTGTTAAGTCCCATAGTTCTTACAGCCATTTAACCATTTGTTTGCTTTATGATTGCACCAGTGTTACTTGATTAATATGTATTGCAGAGCGTATGTACTGTTTGTTTTACATATACCGGCGGCAGTCTGAGGAGAGCGGACGGTTAAACTTCACGCGGCTCGCGAATCACACGTCACCGCCTGCGAATCATAGGCGATTGGCAGCCTTCAACAGCAGGTAAACGCTGACGCGTCACCAAATTCCCTCACGCCACTCTGGTGCGGAAATACGAAAAAAATTGGCCAAATGCGAGCAGCACTCGCGTTCTTAGTGTTGCCTACAAACTTAATTATATATATAGACAGTTCTTCCATCCTGGGAATCTGACACTGTCCCAGAAATACGTGACGAAATGAACAATGTATTTGATCTTCGGTATATATAAGTACAAAGTAAAGATTTAATAAAATATTTTTCTGTACTCACTACGACATAAATATTACATTTGTACGCGTTAGCATTTTTTGTTGCGCTTTTGAAGGATGACGAACGCTATGTAAGTTGTAATGGCGGAAAGATACTTGTATGTGATATATTTACAATTTAACAAACCAAGTGACAAAGTTTCAGAGACTACACTGGTCTCATACAGATACGATTTTGTGTATATTGACAGCAGCGGCGAGTGAAATTTGTACCAAGGCCGGGAATCGAACCCAGGTCTCCTGCTCACTAGGCAGGTGCGTTAGCCACTAAGCCACATTGGTATAGCGGTTCAGACAACTGCACGGATTACTCTGGGACGACTCTCTCCTCGATCCAAATTCTGATTGCCGTCTCAGTCTACTTTAAATTCACCCTCACACACGAACAGAACTGCCGAGGCTCCCTATGCTCTGGAATACCAAATCGATATCGAACGTAGATGGGGTATCCAGCCTGAAACCCAGGTGCACGGTACTTATACAAATGAAACTACTGTGTTTCAGGGACTTTACTGGTTTCATAGAGACACGATTTTCCTGTGTACGGGGGAATTTAAAGTAGACTGGGACAACAGTGAGAATTTGGATCAAAGAGGGAGGCATGTCAGAGTCATCTGAGCAGTTGTATGAACCGCTGCGTCAAAATGGAGTAGTGGCTAGCGCACCTGCCTAATAAGCAGGAGGCCCAAGTTCGATTCTCAGTCTTGGTACAAATTTTCACTCGCTGCTTCAGTCTATATACATAAAATACACATTAACCATTTCTGAATTTTTTCACTTTAGTTCTAAAGTGAAACTTTCCTTTTTGCCCAATTTCATGGTTTTAGGTTAATGGGAATGAAGTACGCCATAGGTTTTGCTGAGTGAGTTTGCGAATATAGAAATATGTCAGATGAATGGCCATAACTTTTGATTGTATCGATTTAGAAGCTTAAATTTCTTCCACAATCAAGGAACCGTGGACCTTAATGTGTTAGGTAAATGTCAGCTAAATAAATCTACCCGTTCCTGAGAAAAAGGGGTATTAATAGTCGGACAGCAGACAGAGCCGGCCGGAGTGGCCGTGCGGTTCTAGGCGCTACAGTCTGGAACCGAGTGACCGCTACGGTCGCAGGTTCGAATCCTGCCTCTGGCATGGACGTGTGTGATGTCCTTAGGTTAGTTAGGTTTAAGTAGTTCTAAGTTCTAGGGGACTGATGACCTCAGAAGTTAAGTCGCATAGTGCTCAGAGCCATTTGAACCCTTTTTTTGAAAAGCAGACAGACGGACGAACGGACGGCAAGGTGATACTAAATGGTTCCGTTTTAACCTACTGAAGTACAGAATGCTAAAAATCAGCTGCCACTTAACATAATTATGAGGCCAAGTGCGTGTGCATAGTATAGTGAATGAATTCTCTTGACGTGTTTTATTGAAAATTGATCAACTAGTTTTCCAGTATTATTTTATTTCCATGTCTAACGATAAGGTATTCGTAAAGAATTATCGAGGTATATCTCCTCCCAGTTCCATGGAAAAATCCTGTCAACGCTTTGCAAAATAGATTAGAATATCAAATGGGAGAACAATTACGAGAATAGCAGAGAGGGTTTAAGAGAGGAAGATCATACGTTGAACAGGTATTAACCACAGGTCTCCTAATCACGTTTAAGAAAGTTGGAGCCCAAAATCTTTTGTATCCTTCGTCGATTTTTTAAGTGTAGCAACGGCCTTGCCGCAGTGGATACACCGGTTTTCGTGATATCACCGAAGTTAAGAGCTGTCGGGCGTGGCCGGCATTTCGATGAGTGACCATCCAGGCCGCCATGCGCTGTTGCCATTTTTCGAGGTGCACTCAGCCTCCTGATGCCAATTGAGGAGCTACTCGACCGAGTAGTAGCGGCTCCGGTCAAAGAAAACATCATAACGACCCGGAGAGCAGTGTGATGACCACACGCCCCTCCTATCCTCATCCTCGACTGTGGATGACACGGCGGTCGGATGGTCCCGATGGGCCACTTGTGGCCTGAAGAAGGAGTGCTTGCTTGCTTGTCGATTTTTTAGAGCCTATGATTCCGTCAATAGAGACGCACTGCTCCAGGTTCTAGAAGAATTTGGAGCTGCCAATAAAACAATGGTAATCGTTAAGCATACTTTGACTAATACAATTTCCAAAGAAAATTTTTTTTGCTGAAATATCAATATTCTTTTGTTTCCTTTACTGCTTGCTCAATATTGATTTAAGTGTCAGGAAGTCATTTCTGAAAGTATTCGTATGGAGTGTAGCCATGTATGGAAGTGAAACATGGACGATAAATAGTTTGGACAAGAAGAGAATAGAAGCTTTCGAAATGTGGTGCTACAGAAGAATGCAGAAGATTATATGGGTAGATCACATAACTAATGAGGAAGTATTGAATAGGATTGGGGAGAAGAGAAGTTTGTGGCACAACTTGACCAGAAGAAGGGATCGGTTGGTAGGACATGTTCTGAGGCATCAAGGGATCACCAATTTAGTATTGGAGGGCAGCGTGGAGGGTAAAAATCGTAGAGGGAGACCAAGAGATGAATACACTAAGCAGATTCAGAAGGATGTAGGTTGCAGTAGGTACTGGGAGATGAAAAAGCTTGCACAGGATAGAGTAGCATGGAGAGCTGCATCAAACCAGTCTCAGGACTGAAGACCACAACAACAACAACAACAACAACAACAACATCAATATTCTAAATTAAAACAGGTATAACGCATTAGGGTGGACTGTCTTCACTATTTTTCAATCTTGCTGTGGAGAAAGTAGCACCAGAGGGGACAAAAAGAACAGAAGGAGTGGGAATAAATAAACTGTAGAGTGGAAGAAGAGGTGAGAACTTTGAAATGGACTGCTTAGCTATTGCTGATGATTTAGCAGAAAACGTACAAGATGCAACGGGGCAGATAAGCATTCTCCAAGAGGTAAGAAAAATGGATTACAAATTTCGTTTAAAAAAATCTGTGTACATTACCATCGTTAAAGGTTCTACTGCCACCATAGCCTCATCTGACAGGATATCTTTCTCTCGCTCGAGTTCCGTTTCGCATTTATTTCAGCGATTATTGTGTGTAATTGTCTCCTGTTGACCGAGGAGTAACTGACAGTTTAATAATAACCTGGAGAACAGTTTCTGCACGCTTCACCGCTCTTTCAGTGCCATCATACTCAGTAAGGAAGTGTGTTGTGACTGTATCAAAGGGCTTTATTCAATACATCTTTTTTTTTTTAAGTCTGGCTCCGAATGCGGCTTTGTAAAATCTCACTCTGTCCTTAATTTCTGTTAGTCACTCGCTCATAATCAGAGTTATTAAGCGAGTGGTCGAGCTTAATTACCCTTGCAGGTGGGAGAGGAAGCTGAACTACATCTACATACATATTCCGCAAGACACCATACCGTGCATGGCAGAGTGCACCATGTACCAGTTCTAGTCATTACCTCTCCTGTTCCAATCGCAAGGAGAGCGAGGGAAAAACGACTGCTATATGCCTCCGTACGAACCCTGCTTCCACTTACCTTCGTGGCCCTTACACCAATGAATGTTGAGCGATGGAGGAATCGTTCAGCTGTCGGTCTAAAATCCCGGATGTTTAAATTTCCTCAGTAGTGCCTCGCTACTCCACGGATTGCAGTTTGAGTCCACGAAGCACGTCCGTAATACCCATGTGCTAATCGAACGTACCGGTACAAATTTAGCAGCATGCCTCTGATTTGCTTCGCTGTTTTCCCCTAAGGGGCTCCGGAACGCCCTATACTTGCAATGTTAAAATAACGCTTATAAATTACATCTTTCCTCACAAAGTATTTGAGGTAGGAAGTTGAACTTTTTACAGGTTATTTATTGGAATATGGGCTACAACTTAACACAGGGATTTTACAAAATTTTAGTTCAGTTATTAAAGATGATTTTTTTTCAATTGTAATGAAAATTCACAACATTTTTTGCAATTTTTTATTTATATATTCAAAAATATACAGTTTTTTGGAAAAAGGCTGTGTTAAATTATGCAGAAGGCACTGTGTAACATTTACTGAAAGTTTGAAACAAATATGTTTGGAAGATCCTTAGAAAACATGTAATTAGTATGAGAAAATAAAGGTTTTGGGAATCGAGCGACAAAGATTGGATTAATTTTTTAGTGCATTCCAGGTCCATAGGATGGATTATCTTCATCCTCTGCAAACTCCTCCTCAAGCTTCCTCTTGTTCCTCCTCCTGTTTACTCTTGCTTGTTTTTCTAGACTCTTTACAGCCCTGTCTGCAGCCCGAAGGCGTTCCTTGTCTAAAGCAAGCATCGCTCGTTGTTGTGTTCGTAGATTTTGCTACCATTTTCTTCAGTTGCAGTTACTGCAACACTGTTCCAAAAGGTGGTCATGTATGAACACTTATCACATTTCAGTTGTATTTCACTAGTAAGTCCTACGTGCTTTATTATTGAGAGTTCCAGACCAACTTCACTACAATGAATACATCTTACACAGTTTGAAAAAATTCCTTTGAGAACCGACATATCAAATATTTCATTCACATCCGATTCGCCCATAAAACATTCATAGTTTTCACTCATTGAACCAAGCTTCTTCCGTGAAGTATTTTCTTTCCCACTTTGACTGCTATGGGCAGGTGTACTTGAGAGGTTAGGTTCACTCACTTGGTTATCGTCTTTATTGTTTACAGTAATAACACATACCTTTGGCTTTCCAACATTTCTCCTTTTCTTAAAAGCCTTCAGAGGATTTCTAATAACTTTACTTTTACTCATCATTATACTTCAACAAAACAGAGACTCAAGAAATAGAATTAATTACGAATATTTTCGAGATAACGACAGAGTAAATAAACATGAAACAATCGACAATGACACCAGCGATATATATTGAACCATCACAGGTTAGCCACAACACATACTTTATCTCACATCACTAAAATGTACCTGATGAACACGGACGTTAATAATAACACCATTTGACAGCAGTTTAACAGCACCACAGTGGGTCACGCCCATGTAGAACACATTTCAAAAAAAAAATTAAAAATAGTTGTAGCCTTCGGAATTGAATAAATTATGTATCTATTAAAAGGTAATAGTCTGCAGATTCAGAAAACGCAAAAAAGTAAAAATTGAACTTTTCATGATTTTGAACCTTTCCGGAGCCCCTTAACCTGACTTGGTGGGGATCCCCAAACGCTCGAGCAGTACTCAAGAAAGGGTTGCACAAGTTTTCTACACGCGGTCTCTTTTACAGGTGAGCCACACTTTCCTAAAACTGTCTCGATAAATTAAAGTTGGCCATTCACCTTACGCACTACCGATCCTAAGTGCTCGTTCCACTTCGTATCGCTTTGCGACGTTATGCTTAGATATTTAATCGACGCGACAGCGTTAAGCAGGGAAGAAGCTTCAAGGCTCTGGTGGCCATTCTCGCCGAGAGCAGATGGCGCTAGGAGAGGTTCTACACCATATCGCCAGAACGAGCACCCTCTGGTCGACACGTAGCTGCGGATGCCGAGAAATTTTTTGGTTCTGTTCCTTGAGCGGCAACTGAGGAAGGCTACCGATTTAAGCACTACGCTGTTTTGTCAACAAATAAATGGGTGGAATCATGAATGGATTCCTACTGAAAAAAATAAAGTAATAATTAATGGCTGTTGTCGGGTTTTCCTCTAATTTAAAACACGCTCTGTTTAATCATATTTAACGAGTTATACATCATTATTTTTAAGGTAGAGTATACTGTCGCTAAGAGTTATTATTGCTCGTCTTTCGACAGGATGGTAAATCTACGGCTTCCCAAACCCCGCAAAGGCATTCACGCAAGACGACTATTCATTTGCGGACCACAATATTACTCTTCACTGTTCCCTCTCATCTCTTTTCTCCTATTCAAAATGGTTCAAATGGCTCTAAGCACTATGGGACTTAACTGCTGTGGTTATCAGTCCCCTAGAACTTAGAACTACTTAAACCTAACTAACTTAATGACAGCACATACATCCATGCCCGAGGCATGGTTCGATCCTGCGACCGTAGCAGCAGAGCGGTTCCGGACTCAAGCGCCTAGAACCGCTCGGCCACAGCGGCCGGCTTCTCCTATTCATTCACTTTTTTTTTTAATCTTCCTTTTCGATGTCAAATAACAAAGGCGATAAGCTGAAGTTCCACATTATATCCTTCTTAACATGATCTTTTCTCTCCTGATAAACTTTTAGCATCTATACTTGCCTCTGTAGAAACTGTGTTAGTGATTGTCTCCGTGTTTTAGTCTACACATCCAGGTTTTTGAATGATTTATTGTTCCTTAAACTGCCGAATTCTTTTTATTCTTAATAGCCAAAGTTTCTCTTATCTTTGTAAAACTACATTTACCTCTTTACTCCGCAAGCCATCTTGTGGTTTGTAGAGGAGGGAAGTTTCTGTACCAGCGTAACTTTCCCCTACCACTATTCCAGTTGCGTGTGGTTCGCGGGAAAAAAAGGACTCCTGGTAAGCATCGGTGTGGACTCTAATCTCTCTAGTTTTATCTTGATGGTCTTTTCGCGACATATACATAAGAGAAAGCAATATTTCGGTTGACTATTCCAGTAACTTACGCTCCCGGAACTTTAACAGTATACTATGCTTTGATGCAGAACGCCTCTTTTGCATCGTCTACCACTGGAGTTGCCTCAGCGACTCTGTGACGCTTTGGCATTTACTAAATGAAACTCTAACATAGGTAGCAGCTATGAGCAGAAGGTGTTCACTCCTGACCGCTAGTTACGTCTGCAGTAGCGCGTTTATAATGTTTCCTGTAAATCAAAATGTGATGGTCCTGCCCACTCGTCTCGTATAGGGTGCCTAAAGGATGTTCGTCCCGGCGGAGGTTCGAGTCCTCCCTCGGGCATGGGTGTGTGCGTTTGTCCTTAGGATAATTTAGGTTAAGTAGTGTGTCAGCTTAGGGACTGATGGCCTTAGCAGTTAAGTTCCATAAGATTTCACACACGTTTGAGCATTTTTTTGTAAAGGATGTTGCGTTCTCGGAATGCCATACAACAGTTCAAATAAATAACATTAATATTTTTATTTCAATAAAGCAGATCTGACAATACTTTGAATTTACAACGGTGTCGCAATGGGCGATTTGCAAACAATCAAAGTCCTTTGCTGTATACAGGGTCCATGCAAGCAACTGATATGGATCACACGTCACTGCTGTCGTTGTGCTCTCTGTTAGTACTGTGCTAATGCTGTCCGCCCGAGGATGGCAGGAGCGGCGCTTACATTCTCTTCGGCTAGAGGCTGTTCCTGTCGTGGTGCGGTCCTAGACAGCGTACTATTTGCTGACGTCGTCTCACAGCCTACTCTGCTCTTGCGTTCTTCATTTTCGTTCCGCCGCTTATGGCTACACCAGAACACGAAAGATAATTCATCTGTTTCAAGCCAAAATACTCGAAGACCAAACACAAGAAACGTATAAAAAATGTCGATATGGTACTCAATGAACAAATCTAAAACACATCAAATGGCACCAGAAGGCCGGGAATAGTGACATGTAATGCAATAGCCATCTTTGGGTTCTTGATAACGTTTACTTTTTTGACAGTAATAGTTCGCTGTTATCTAATAATTGCGGAGCGTCGTTATAGCAAGACGATTCGTTAACCCATAGTGTAAAAAATATTTCTACGGAATCCAAACTGATCTTCCCCGAGGTCGGCTTCTACCAGCTTTTCCATTCGTCTGTAAAGAATTCGCGTTAGTACTTTGCAGCTGTGACTTTTTAAACTGATAGTTCGGTAATTTTCGCATCTGTCAACACCTGCTTTCTTTGGGATTGGAATTATTACATTCTTCTTGAAGTCTGAGGGTACGTCGCCTGTCTCATACATCTTGCTCACCAGATGGTAGAGTTTTGTCATGACTGGCTCTCCCAAGGCCAGTAGTTCTAATGGAATGTTGTCTACTCCCGGGGCCTTGTTTCGGCTCAGGTCTTTCAGTGCTCTGTCAAACTCTTCACGCAGTATCGTATCTCCCATTTCATCTTCACCTACATTCTCTTCCCTTTCTATAATATTGTGCTCAAGTACATCGCCCTTGTATAGCCCCTCTATATACTCCTTCCACCTTTCTGCTTTCCCTTCTTTGGTTAGGACTTGGTTTCCATCTGAGCTCTTGATATTCATACAAGTGGTTCTCTTTTCTCAAAAGGTCTCTTTAATTTTCCTGTAGGCAGTATCTATCTTACCCCTAGTGAGATAAGCCTCTACATCCTTACATTTGTCCTCTAGCCATCCCTGCTTGACCAGAAGAAGGGATCGGTTGGTAGGACATGTTCTGAGGCATCAAGGGGTCACAAATTTAGCATTGGAGGGCAGCGTGGAGGGTAAAAATCGTAAAGGGAGACCAAGAGATGAATACACTAAGCAGATTCAGAAGGATGTAGGTTGCAGGAGGTACTTGGAGATGAAGAAACTTGCACAGGATAGGGTAGCATGGAGAGCTGCATCAAACCAGTCTCAGGACTGAAGACCATAACAACAGCGTAAAAAATATACAACCTGACAAGAAAGTGAAGCACGGAGAAGGCGATGGCAAAAAGGAAAGTATCTTCATAGGTTAAGACGGCATATGACGTTATTTCAATGATTACGAAATCCTGTCGAATTTACAAAGAACTTGGTATTATGAGCTCATTTAACAGTATGACGCTACACCCCTCTGGCCTAGATGGACGCACTGATGCGGTGGGGAAGGGCTTCAAAAAGCCACTGTATTCTCTTCTGGGGCAAACTGGCCCACAGCTGTTTCAAATTGTCCTTGGTATCCTGGACACTCGCACTGGGACCGAGTTGACGTCCCAACTGATCCTGCACATTCACTGCCGGGGACAGATATTGGGACCTTGCTGGTCACTGGAGCACTTCAGCATCACGCAGTTAGCCGGCCGCGGTGGTCTCGCGGTTAAGGCGCTCAGTCCGGAACCGCGCGACTGCTACGGTCGCAGGTTCGAATCCTGCCTCGGGCATGGATGTGTGTGATGTCCTTAGGTTAGTTAGGTTTAAGTAGTTCTAAGTTCTAGGGGACTGATGACCACAGATGTTAAGTCCCATAGTGCTCAGAGCCATTTTTGAACATCACGCAGTTAGTACAGACACGAGCCATGTGCGAACGAGCATTGTCCTGTTGAAAAATGGCACCACGATAATGTCTCATGACAGGTAACACGTGAGGACGCAGAATTTTCGTGACGTTCCTTGGTGCCGACATAGATCCCTCAATCGCTACCTTCCGTGATCTGAGGTCATACACGATGCCTCTCTACACCATGACGCCACAAGTAACATCGCGTTGCCTCTCCAAACCATTGAAACTATAGATCTTCTACCAGGTATCCTTCATATTAGCCGACGATGGTCGTCTAAGGTAGCACAGAACCGACATTCTCTAGCAGTTCACTCTTCCTGGTCACCGCGCCACTCAATGTAACCGTTTGTGCTATGATGTTAAACGGCAGTCTACGCACGAGACGGCAATTCTGTTGCCCATCTGACGCCAGTCTCCGACCAACTGTGTGACGTGACACAGACTGTTGCAGGAAGTCCGTTAGTTGCTCTAGCATGGCAGTCGGCGGTGTGCAGAGGTTACGATTTGCTTGGTGCACAGGCGGCGTTCCTCATTTGTGGTCAGACGTGGTCGACCGGATTCTCGACCACGAGTATGCCAGCGTCACGTTTCCATGCAGTCCAACATTGGCCCACTGTCACATCTGAGGACCCACACAATCTGGGTTTTGTACGATTCGGCCAGCTGGTTAACTGGAGACCAACAATTATGGCCCTTTCAAACTGTACCAGGTGCTGATAACGCTGTATCACAGAAGTACCCGGCATCTCCGCGTTCTTCACACTCATCACTCAACTGCTGACCCCATTCACGCCCCATATGTACCCCATCAGGGCTTGTAACAACACTAGTCACCAACAACACTATGCAGTCTGTCATGAAGAATTGCAACTCTGATCACTTACATACCGGCTGACTTGTACGAAGTTGCAATAACATCCGACCATGCCTTCTGTGTGTCAGCCGGTATAGTTGGAGCCATTGATGTGACTGCCCCTAGCTACTGACAGAGACAACAGTAGACTGTGTTCGATGGTGGCTGAATTCCTTGAATAGCCAAAGATGCAGGCGTTCCTAACATTCCAAGCTGCCCAGCAATTCAGTGTGGAGATGGTGCGAGAGCACGAGGCATAATACCGCCTGACGGCTGCGTCTCGCCCCGTAAAAGGGAGGTCTCTGCCTCTTTATCGGTACACGACAGATAACGCTTCCCTCGAGCTCAACGGAAGATGGTAAGTGACTCATCGATAAAACGTTCACGCCCGCCACATTTCTTGCACCCATATAACCCCAGCGCCTTCACTCTTCTGCTCCAAACACTATTTATCAGCTGAGACAAATGCGTTTGACTTAAAATCCTCCATTCACATTCCAGTTTGCCACAAGAATTAACTGCACAGCAAAGATATGTCATTCCGATACTCGAATGAAACGAACTGCACACATACAACGGAACAGTGAGACATCATAGCTTCTGACGTCAGCCGGAAGTATTTCCTTTGAAAGCTGTCGATTTCAGTTGTAGTTTACTTACGCGTATTGCGGCACATTTTACGTAGTAGTGGTATTTCAGATCGTTCCTAGTGAGACGGTGGACCAGCACTCGTCTGGTATTTTCTTAACATAACTTTCATGATCTTTCAGACTTCCTAGGCGTAGTTGACCATGTCAGGACATTTTACCGAGTTATGAATTTCCCTCTTTGTACACTCCCTCTGTCAGGTGAATTTGGCACTGATTAGGATGCATCATTAGCGTACTAGAGCACGTGTAGCCTGACTAAAATGCATCTCTTAAAAATTCGTTTTGTAACTTCAAACTCCGTTTTCTTGCTACAGTACAATACACCATTACCAGAGGTGTTTCAGCTTTTATATTAGACACACCTAAAGTGGTTCTTTTTCTCAGATAATACAGTTATATTTGCGCACCTGATGTCTGACACAATTCACACTATAATCTTAACATAAATCGAATGTTACACATACTTGCCTGCTCTGTGAAGATTAACATTTCGTTTGTGTACAATGGTCTGAACTGCTTTGAACCTACAAGTATCACTAGGAAAAAGCAACACTCTGCCATACCAGGATAAATCCACTCTACATGTCTTTAATTCTAAAAGCAAAACGTGTTTGAAAAGTATATACTACATTGCTGCAACAGAAAGGCAGCTGAGTTATAACACAAATATTGTATAGCTGCTGTGGAAAGTGGCCACATCAATAAAATTTGACAATTTCAGTCTTAAAAATATTCCATATATGAAATGATAAAAACTTGTGATTGAAGACTAAGAGATTTTTCTGGTAGTGAGTGGATCAGCTTACAACGTCTGCAAATTAACGTGGGTGTCCTTGCGAGGAGTATTGAGTGCGGATGTGCACAATACCCCCAACGGACTGCTGTAGGAAAGGTAGCCTGTATTTTGCGCTGCCGCAGAAGCAGAAGTGACACATGGATGTAACCGTTGGCAGTCATTTAATTTTTTGCGTAATGAAACTCATAGCTAGAAATCACAAAATGTTACTATGCAATGCTACTGCCAATAATGTTGTTTACTAATAACGGCTGGCACTAACCGGAAACGAGTCATCGGAGACAGACAGCTTTAAATAATTTCATCACCGGCACCAACCCGTAAGAAGTGACAAACCATTGTGCGCTCACTAGAATTTTGAACGTACAGAACTAAAGTGGCGCTGTGCAACGAATAAATGAGTGAGACATACAGTGATCATACGGAACATTATGATGACATGAAACTTTCCTGACAGATTAAAACTGTGTGCCGGACCGAGACTAGAACTCGGGACCCATGACTTTCGCGGGCAAGTGCTCTACAATTGTATTTTTTTTAATCGTTGGTTTTGTTCGTTGCAGACGTCACATGACCTCCGTTAAAGTTCGTTTGTTAATCCTTCTACTAAGTTTTTTTTTTATTACAGAAGCTAATCAGTTCTCTGACCGAACACGCTGAGCTACCGTGCCGGCACACATTCTGAGCTACCCAAGGATGACTCACGCCCCGTCCTCAGAGCTTTACTTCCGCCAGCACCTCGTCTCCTACCTTCCAAACTTCACAGAATCACAGTTTTAATCTGCCAGGAATGTTTCATAACAGCGCACACTCCTCTGTACAGTGAAAATCTCGTTCTGGATTATGAAGACCTATCTAATAGCCAGTTCGTCCACCTTTGACACCGATAACGGCGTCGACGCATCGTGGTATGGAAGGAGGGAGCTGGCACTGTATCTGCACACACAAGTTACCCAATTGCACTGAATTCCGGGGATGAGGGACGATCAGCTCTGATACCACGTTCAACCACATCCCAGATGTGTTCGATCGATTCAGATCTGGCGAGCTGAGGGCCAGCACATCAACTGGAACTCGTCACTGTGTCAGCCACTCCACCACGCTCCCGGGGTTGTTTCCATGGTGTATTGTCTTCTAGAAAAATGCCATTTCCGTCGGGATATATGATCTTCACGAAGGAGTCTACGTGGTCTGCAACCTGTGTACGGTACTTGTTGACCGTCATAGTGCCTTGTAGCAGCTCCACGAACCCATGGACGTCCAAGTGCTTGCTACCCAGAGCGTAATGGAGCCACCGCCAGCTTACATGCGTTCCGCAGTGCAGGTGTCGAGCAGCTGTTCCCCTGGACGGAGACGGGTTCGCGCTCTCCCACCGGCATGATGAAGAATGCATCGGGATTCATCAGCCCATGCGACGCTCTGCCACTGCGCCAACGTGCATTGGCGATCGACGCGTGTCTATTTCCATGGTAGTTGCCGATCTCCTCGTAATCTGCCCAGCATTCAAGTCTGATGTCATTTCCGCCACAGTCCACTGCCTGTCCTGTTTCAACAGTCTGCCTACGACCTCCGACATCTGTAATGAAGGGTGGCCCCCCAGCACTCTTAGACCATCCGGCGAGACGTGCAGTTTCCGAAATGCCCTTTTCGAGCATCCGGGCTATCAGAATCCGTCCTCGGTCAAACTCAGACAGATCGCGCGCCTTCCTCATTCTACGTACACACGGACAGCACGCTCAGTCATACTACGCACACCGTGCATGTGACTGACTAGCAGTCATTCCTCGCCGGGTGACGCTGCTATCGTCTGGACCGGATTACGTCAGTACGAGGTGCATTCAAGTTCTAAGGCCTCCGATTCATTTTCTCCGGACTGGAAAGAGATAGAAACATGCGCATTGTTTTAAAATGAGGCCGCGTTCATTGTCAATA
The DNA here is from genome assembly GCF_023864345.2 of Schistocerca serialis cubense. Lineage (NCBI taxonomy): Eukaryota > Metazoa > Arthropoda > Insecta > Orthoptera > Acrididae > Schistocerca > Schistocerca serialis. Next base: position 754,891,171 of record NC_064643.1, read on the forward strand.
CGTCCCAGAGATGGCAGCACCGTACGGCAGATGGAACTTTACCGCCAGCGGCGAGAATGAGAACTGTTTTAAATACTTAAAATGGCGACGTTTTCCTTACTTGAACAGCGTGCAATTATTCGTTTTCTGAATTTGCGTGGTGTGAAACCAATTGAAATTCGTCAACAGTTGAAGGAGACATGTGGTGATGGAGCTATGGATGTGTCGAAAGTGCGTTCGTTGGTGCGACAGTTTAATGAAGGCAAAACATTGTGTGACAACAAACCGAAACAACCTCGGGCTTGCACAAGCCGGTCTGACGACATGATCGAGAAAGTGGAGAGAATTGTTTTCGGGGATCGCCGAATGACTGTTGAACAGATCGCCTCCAGAGTTGGCATTTCTGTGGGTTCTGTGCACACAGTCCTGCATGATGACCTGAAAATGCGAAAAGTGTCATCCAGGTGGGTGCCACGAATGCTGACGGACGACCACACGGCTGCCCGTGTGGCATGTTGCCGAGCAATGTTGACGCGCAACGACAGCATGAATGGGACTTTCTTTTCGTCGGTTGTGACAATGGATGAGACGTGGATGCCATTTTTCAATCCAGAAACAAAGCGCCAGTCAGCTCAATGGAAGCACACAGATTCACCGCCACCAAAAAAATTTCGGGTAACCGCCAGTGCTGAAAAAATGATGGTGTCCATGATCTGGGACAGCGAGGGCGTAGTCCTTACCCATTGCGTTCCAAAGGGCACTACGGTAACAGGTGCATCGTACGAAAATGTTTTGAAGAACAACTTCCTTCCTGCACTGCAACAAAATCGTCCGGCAAGGGCTGCGCGTGTGCTGTTTCACCAAGACAACGCACCCGCACATCGAGCTAACGTTACGCAACAGTTTCTTCGTGATAACAACTTTGAAGTGATTCCTCATGCTCCCTACTCACCTGACCTGGCTCCTAGTGACTTTTGGCTTTTTCCAACAATGAAAGACACTCTCTGTGGCCGCACATTCACCAGCCGTGCTGCAATTGCCTCAGCGATTTTCCAGTGGTCAAAACAGACTCGTAAAGAAGCCTTCGCCGCTGCCATGGAATCATGGCGTCAGCGTTGTGAAAAATGTGTACGTCTGCAGGGCGATTACGTCGAGAAGTAACGCCAGTTTCGTCGATTTCGGATGAGTAGTTAATCAGAAAAAAAAATCGGAGGCCTTAGAACTTGAATGCACCTCGTAGTGGGTCAGTGGGTATAATGTCCTGGCTGATGAGTGTAGAGTTCTACACTACACTACACCAGCTGATAACAGGTATCTGGACACCGCTACGTATTGCACAATTGAGCATTAGATGTCACGGGAAGAGGATCCGTCAGGATAAAAGCAGACTACGAGTACTGCGTGTAATGGCAGCAGACTTAGTGGGACAAGAGAGCTCTGTGGCCTCTAACGTGGACTAGTCACTGGATGTCATCTGAGTAACAAATCCGTCAGGTATATTTAAACCATTCTATAGGTGCGCTAGTGGTCTGTTGATGATGTTATTGCGGAGTGGAAACTCGGACGAACAGTCACAGCTAATCCTAGGTCAGGCAGACTGGCTCTAAGCACTATGGGACTTAATATCTGAGGTCATCAGTCCCCTAGAACTTAGAACTACTTACACCCAACTAACCTAAGGACATCACACACATCCATGCCCGAGGCAGGATTCGAACCGGCGACCGTAGCTGCTGCGCGGTTCCACACTGAAACCCCTAGAACCGCTCGGCCACAGCAGCCGGCGGCGGACTAGCGAGCATTGTGGTGAGTGGTTGTAAAAACCGCGTGAGACCAGTAGAAAGAATCGTTTTTGAGTTCCACGGTGCTACCATCTGTCCAGCTAGCACAATAACTGTGTTTAGGGCGTTAGAAAGAAAGGGGTGCAATAAATGAACAGCTCTACATAAGCCATACATTTCCGTAGGCAATTCTAAGCGAGGCTTTAAAAAAAAGTTGGGATAAAGAGCAGCGGCACTGGACGGTAGATGACTGGAAACGAATACCACGTGGCAGTCAGGTAGAAGGGTCTGAGTTTGGCGAATGTCTGCCGTCACGTGTAGCGGCAAGAGTGAAGTACGGAGGACATAGTGTTACGGTGTGGCGGTGTTTTACGTGGTTAGAGTGAGGTACCCCTAGTGTGGTTAAGACTGCGATAAATGAAGAACTATATAAACACATTGTACAGAATTTTGTAGTGCGTGCAGTAACTGAACAATTGGGAGACGATGATTGTTTGTCCATAATCATTCCTGAAATGGACTGGCTTGCCCAGAGTCCCGGCTTGAATCAAATCGAAGAGGTATGGAATGGAGTTAGTACTTCAGCTTTCATCATCACTACCATCTCTGGTTTGGGATCTTCGGTGAGAATGGTCTATCATTCCTCCACAGGCATTCAGACACCTCCTTGAAGGTGCCCAGTTCAAGCAGTCATGAAGGCGAAGCCCGGACATAATCCCCACTGATGTACTTCAGTCTCCTCCTTCCGAACAGGCCTCGGAAGCAGGTAGCACTGTGGAAGTGACAAGTGATTCTTTCTACTGGTCCCATGCGTTTTTTACAACCACTCACCGTAATGTTCACCAGTCCGCCTGACCTAGGATTAGCTGTGACTGTTCGTTCGAGCTCCCACTCCGCAATAACGTTATCGACAGTAGACTTGCACAGCTTTAGAATGATTTAAATATCCCTGACGCATTTGTTACTCAGGTGATATCACGTGACTAGTCCACCTTAGAGGACACAGAGCTCTCTTGGACCACTAAATCTGCTGCCATTACACACAGAAATAAAATTTTTATGTCTATTGGCACCAACAAATTAAACGTAGGGGAAATTAGAACGTCAGGGGTGTTTGTTACAGCATTCTAATGCGACTCGTTTACGAGATACCACACCGACACTTGCACAAAACCAGTGGTAGCACACACTAAAGATCAACCAACTGCATACATTAGTTATGTTTATTCTGAGCAGTAATGAAACAAATTGTAACCTCCCCCTCACTTATCGACCTTAATGATAGTAAAAATTGTACCGCGTCTACCTAATGGAAATTTGGGAAAAGCAATCGTCACCGAAGTTAATCTGTCGGTAAAGAGGGAGGAAAGGGTTATATCTAAATGAAAGGAACAATGCAAGTAAAACTGGTGGAAATTAATTTTGAAAATGGGTAAAGTTAGTAAAGAAAGTAAATGTGCGCTCGTTACGTTAACAATTAACTGGCGTTAATTACACATGTGAGATTTGGGGAAAATTTCGGTCGCCAGCCCTATGGACAACTACTACAATAACTGAAAATGAAAGATTAATGCACATATAATTAGCACTAAAAGCGTGGCAACTGAAGGTTGACACGTGTTGTGTGGAAACTGAATGTTTGTCAGAAGTAATAAATTTCGCTACACTCTGACTTAATTTAGCAAAAGAATTAATAAAACCGGAAAACTGAAAGTTAATTTAGTGACTGAAATTAATAGTGAACTTTGTTTCTGAAGCACTACGAAATTCAATAAAATAAGGTTAGTCTTGGGCTACCTCAACAATCATTTAAAAAGCTGCTTGAATCTACGCAATTTAGAAATAAGAGATTTAACTTTGAACTTGAGTCAAATGATTCTGAACAATTAACAATAGTTAAATTTAGTACGTATCAAGCTGAGCTGCAGTCACAGGTAAGCTAAAATATTGGTAACAAAACTAGCACTCTTAATTTGTGCTTGTGTAATATAAATATTGTAGCCAGCTATGAATACTTTAACTGAACTTCGAGATTAAAGTAGTGAAATCGAATGATATTACTTTAATGCTGGCGTTTAAATTTCATCGACACTCGAGTTCATTTCGGAAAAGGAAGGGACCCTGCTTGGTAATGCAATTGGGACAATGAGCAACAAAGGTTCATGCTAAGTTGCTGTAATTTAGTGATGTAAATGTAACAGTTTGAAAAGCTGAGGTCTGCCATACAGTTCTAAAACTTTACGTGCTACCAGTCTTCCTTGTTGGTTGATTGAAGGTTTGCAGCCGTCGATCGAGGAGGTGGCGACAGTCACTCATTGTCGGCCGTCACTGTTGCAGAAGCTGGGTGTTGGCGCGCCTCCTTCTCGACACGGTCACCAGGCGAAACGGGCTCTTGATGTGTGCCTGCTAATGTTTCCCGTCCGCGACACCGTGTCAGAAACTATCGTAGCACGTCGAGCGCAATTACATGCTGCCAAACCCCGGAAGCGCGGCAGCTCGCGGGAGCGTCACTCAACACACCTGCTCCAGCGCCCTACTCCAGCCAGACTCTGCTCTGCCCGCACTCCACGTGGCAGAATTAACACTACCAAAGATCCTAAACACTTCGGTTCTCCACACGACCTATCGATGTAGTCGTTCGATAGCATAGTTTTCCCTAGGCAAGACCCAGCGTAAATATACAAATAATATTTACAAAACAAACCAATTATACATCGACATAAATGCATATATATATATATATGCAAATAGTAAAACAATTACAATATATAAAGACACAGAAATGTCATATCTTCAGGAAACAAAATAAGGAAAAAATTTATAGTACAATAGATGGAAATAGGAGGATATGCATTTCCGGCGTTACAAACTGACCATCACAGGTTGTGTTCCAAATGACCATAGGTAGCGGTAATATACGCTTCCAGTCTGGTATGGATCGACTGTTGCACACGTACTAGCATTTCAGCGGAGTTGTCCGAACAGGTTGCAGCAACACGCCGTTGCGTATCATCGGGTGTACTTGCTATGTCCTTGTAGACAGCGTCTTTCAGCTTTCCGCACAGAAAAAGTACACAGACGTCAAATCCGGGAAACAGGCCGGCCAGGACATACGTACTCTTTATCCAATCCAGGAAATTGGAAACAATTGGTGAAGAAAAGCTATGATACTACGTGCGTTACGGGCTGGACGCCCGTCATTTTGGCGCCATAGGTTCCTCCTAGCCTTCAGAGAAACATCTTCTAGCATCAGTGGAAGTTGGTCTGTTAGGAGGCTGATATACATGTGCACGTTCAATGTTCCCACTATGAAACACGGGCCTATGAGCTTTTGGTTCACTATACCACACCACACTTTTACTGTCACGCGGGTCAACTCCAACAGCAGCAAAAACATTAATTTCCCTCTTCTTCCGCCGTCACTTATTACGTTAGAAATGAGTTAATGAGTAAAACTAGTTATTCATGCTTCTCAATGTTTATGACGTCCTACGTCGTGAACTATGTGGAGTACAATGATATACTTTAGCAGGTACATTGAGTGGTATGTTTGGGTACTGTCTGCAAAATACACTCCTGGAAATGGAAAAAAGAACACATTGACACCGGTGTGTCAGACCCACCATACTTGCTCCGGACACTGCGAGAGGGCTGTACAAGCAATGGTCACACGCACGGCACAGCGGACACACCAGGAAACGCATGGTTGGCCGTCGAATGGCGCTAGCTGCGCAGCATTTGTGCACCGCCGCCGTCAGTGTCAGCCAGTTTGCCGTGGCATACGGAGCTCCATCGCAGTCTTTAACACTGGTAGCATGCCGCGACAGCGTGCACGTGAACCGTATGTGCAGTTGACGGACTTTGAGCGAGGGCGTATAGTGGGCATGCGGGAGGCCGGGTGGACGTACCGCCGAATTGCTCAACACGTGGGGCGTGAGGTCTCCACAGTACATCGATGTTGTCGCCAGTGGTCGGCGGAAGGTGCACGTGCCCGTCGACCTGGGACCGGACCGCAGCGACTCACGGATGCACGCCAAGACCGTAGGATCCTACGCAGTGCCGTAGGGGACCGCACCGCCACTTCCCAGCAAATTAGGGACACTGTTGCTCCTGGGGTATCGGCGAGGACCATTCGCAACCGTCTCCATGAAGCTGGGCTACGGTCCCGCACACCGTTAGGCCGTCTTCCGCTCACGCCCCAACATCGTGCAGCCCGCCTCCAGTGGTGTCGCGACAGGCGTGAATGGAGGGACGAATGGAGACGTGTCGTCTTCAGCGATGAGAGTCACTTCTGCCTTGGTGCCAATGATGGTCGTATGCGTGTTTGGCGCCGTGCAGGTGAGCGCGACAATCAGGACTGCATACGACCGAGGCACACAGGGCCAACACCCGGCATCATGGTGTGGGGAGCGATCTCCTACACTGGCCGTACACCACTGGTGATCGTCGAGGGGACACTGAATAGTGCACGGTACATCCAAACCGTCATCGAACCCATCGTTCTACCATTCCTAGACCGGCAAGGGAACTTGCTGTTCCAACAGGACAATGCACGTCCGCATGTATCCCGTGCCACCCAACGTGCTCTAGAAGGTGTAAGTCAACTACCCTGGCCAGCAAGATCTCCGGATCTGTCCCCCATTGAGCATGTTTGGGACTGGATGAAGCGTCGTCTCACGCGGTCTGCACGTCCAGCACGAACGCTGGTCCAACTGAGGCGCCAGGTGGAAATAGCATGGCAAGCCGTTCCACAGGACTACATCCAGCATCTCTCCGATCGTCTCCATGGGAGAATAGCAGCCTGCATTGCTGCGAAAGGTGGATATACACTGTACTAGTGCCGACATTGTGCATGCTCTGTTGCCTGTGTCTATGTGCCTGTGGTTCTGTCAGTGTGAACATGTGATGTATCTGACCCCAGGAATGTGTCAATAAAGTTTCCCCTTCCTGGGACAATGAATTCACGGTGTTCTTATTTCAATTTCCAGGAGTGTATATAAGTGGTAAGTGGTGAGGAATTAATAAATTAAAACGTTATGCCTGATGCTGAAGCTTTATTGCACGAACAACTAAATTGTGGTAAACAACAGACATTCTTCTTTTCGATATTTTATGGGAGTTGTCATTGAGACAAATTTTCTAAAATGTTTGAAATTCTATGTTAAGTTTGTTGGAAGTCGCTAAGTTCTCCCATTCTCAAATTCTGGCTGAATAGAGGCTGGGTAAAACGCACACTGTCTATTATGTTGCCCCAAGACATAACTTTAAATGGATTGTAATTGAAGTGCAGCTGCTCACAGACGTCCAGTGTGGGCTATAATTATCGTATGGGAGCCAAATTTATTAGATATGCTAATGCATTAATGTTAAACAGATTTACGCTGGAAAAAAATTAGTTCCAATTTTGGCCAGCAGGTGCAAACCTGGCACTGCTCAGTATCTTGTCGACGACTCCGTCGGTCATACTGCACAAACTGTGTAAGCGGCGGTTAATAATAAAATCAACATTATGCGTTTCCCACTTGTTTTACCTTTCTTCCCATGTCTCGCTCGTAAACCATTACATATGGAAATATATCCGCACGTCTTTCTTGCATTCACAGCGCCAGATCTGCACCTGGTGGCTAACACCGGAACTGTTTTCCAGCGTACATCGGTTCCGCGTTGGTCTATCTACCAAGTTTCGCTGCCATGCGATAACTACAGCCCACGCTAGACCTCCATGAGCAGCTGTAGTTTAATTATAGTCACCCCAGTACTTGACTTACTGTGTTAAATCTTTAACGTAATATGATACCATTTAATGAGTAAATTAGAACAACATTTTAAATTTTTATATGCGGTCAATAATTATATGAAATTCTGAAAATTCAAATTTCGATTGCCCATGGAAGTCGTTACGGAGGTAATTTGCAATATGGGGTCTGGTTGGCAGGATGACCATTTTAACCGTTTATTAATATGCATGTATGTACGATTATACATACCGTTGCTTATCTGTGTTGAAATTTTGCGTTTACTACCAACTTACTTAAAATTCATGTAAGGAAAGTGGGAATATTTCCAAAAAGAGGTTGTTATTCATATTCTCGCGAAATATAGAAACTCACGCATGATGGCATTCCTACCGTGGTAAAATTACCGTTGCTACGCTGTGCCAATAAGAACACAAGCGAACAGTACGTGGTGGCGGAGGTGAAATCACCGACAGTGGGACGTGGCACAGTGGCTAGCACACCGGACTCGCGCCCTAGAGGACGACGGTTCAAACCCGCGTCCGGCCATCCTGGTGTATGTTTCCCATGATTTCCCTAAATCGCTTCAACCGAATGCCGGGATGGTTCCTTTAAAAGGGAGCGGCCTATTTCCTTCCCCATCTTTCCCTAATCCGAGCTTGCGCTCCGTCTCCAATGACCTTTTCGATGGGACGTTGGTCAGTAATCTTCTCCTTGAAGTCACCGTCCGACCGTGTTGCTTTAGATAGCTCGTGTTTTCGCTAAACCGCTTTAGGCTAGTGTTTCCACATTTTTTACAAATAAAATGGACCGTCTTCCGCTCCTTTCTGTTTCTAATGACCACGAAGTAGACTAGCTCCTATAATGCTTTTGCGTCTAGTCGCTATGCATGAATAATTCCCGATTTCAAACAAAGTATCTACAAACGGAAGAGAAACAGGGAGGAGAGATATTGATTACTGACTTAGTCTGGTACACCTTAATTACATAATCAAATTCTAACATACATATTAGTTGCTTCTGAGAACACAAATTATTCAAACCACAGATACGGCTGTGTTTACTGCAGTCCAATCCACAGCGGACTGTCATTGTGACTTTCGAAGGACGATTCTACAACGTTTACTTCCGAAATTTAGATGACGTGTGACAGAAAAACAAGTGAATGAGCAATTATAGTTCAATCAGTTTCTGCAAAAGGAGACAAAAATTCTCCACATAGACTAAATTTTCAAGCTCTCGACTTCTACAGAACGGGACAATTCTCTACATAAACAAAATTTTTCAAGATCACAATGTGAAGGTATCAAGTCCACAGAGATGATAATGCGTTCCGAGTACATAAGCCAGAACAACAGCTGAGGTTTTTTCGACCTGGAGGAAAAAAATGGAAATTTGTGATGTCTTATGGGACCAAACAGCTGAGGTCATCGCTCCCCAAGCTTACGCACTACTTAACGTAACTTAAACTAACTTACGCTAAGGATAACACATACACACATTCCCCAGGAGAAGACTCGAACCTCCGACGGTTCAGTGACAAGGACAAGGATCTTGACCGGGAGGTTTTTCTCTCAGCCGTAAGGCGAATACCGTAACTTTGAATAAAGAAAACATAAATAAGAACATCTCCCTTCCACCTATCCATTCATCTGCTATACAAAACTAAATACACATCCAGTTATCGTAAATAGTGTCACATCAGAACAAATTACATCCACTGGCTGAAGATGGTTGTGCTCTCGGACAGCCCGCCATCTCCCTCAGAGATGAATAAAAAAGAAAATCCAGTAAATGTGTCGATGAGAGTGATGTCAAACACTACAAATCAAACACTACAAATCAAACACTTATCAGATTCCAAGAATGAAATTTGTCTTGGTACGCAGAGCAGGCTTCAGAAACTATTGCAGTTCATATTACTGAAGCGGAAATATTCGCTTCGAATCTGCGGACATCAACGTATTATTGATGACCGTGTTGCCATAATTAATATCACAGTCTATTTACGGGTGTGCAATCAGGTAATTAGGAGCAGAGAAAACAAAGATACTTTAATACGAACGTTGCCATATCCTTCCAGGCATGAGTAAGACTCAACGAATTGTATTAGCGTGGTAGCACAATTAATATTTTAAATTATTTATTAAATTATGTTTGTCAACACTCGTCAGTGTCTTCAAAAAGACCCAGCAATAGATATCCGCACTCACCAACAAAACGATAGTGATAAAGCATGTAATGAACGAACACATAATACTTCCTTTGCATATTCATTGGTAGTATCATTTACGTTCTTTCTTTCTCATCTGTGGGTATGACGCCTGTGGAACGACGAGAACATACTGCTACAAATGCAGCAATGTGCTAAGCAACCACATTGAGAACTGTTGTTTGTCACCTGTCTTCTGGCAATAAAGGAAGCATTTAACAAGTGAGTGGGACAGACGCAGTGCATTGACAGATTACGTTACAATTACGTCACGATACAAGAACTGCGCTCTGCTGGGTAAATACGATACTGCAATAGCAATGTCTGTTGTCCTTACTCCTTGGTTCCCACTAATAAAAATTCTGTGTGACTCTGTCTCACTGCCAAGTTCATATTCTATCACACTGCCGAAGCAGCAGTGTGTGAAATATAGTAATACATTATTCATGAGCAATGTTAGTTCATACAATAGTTATTCCACAACATACTCTTCCATCAGCGGAACTGGTAAAGTAAACTTACAACCTGGGAGGTTCTGGCAGTGGAGTTGTTTCTGCACGTATGGAGAGATTGCCTTTTGCAGACGTAATTACGTTCAACAAACTCTGAAAATGCGTGAAGATAACAATGTTTAACCAAGACAATAATTCCACGTCGAAATTTTCACGTTTATTTGCAACTTTTATATGTCGCAGAAAACATGGATTCTAGATGTTTTCGTTCCGCAGATCATATTCTTTAATGATCATAAAATCTGTGTTTATAATGTAAAAAAGATGACTTTATTGTTGTACGTTGTCTTCATAAAGCACATACTACAGTAGTTTCAGTACTAAATTGTTTGTTAAAAATATAACAAATGATTTAACAACCTGTATCACATTAACGTCAATAAAATGGGTAATATTAAAGATGATTTTAATTATGGGATTTTTATATAACACATATTGGTTATTAGTTATGAGTTTGTATTCGCTTACAAATATGAGGCAGCTTTTCTAATCAAAGGGGAAAATCACTGTCACAAATCGGATTGTGATGATTGTTTAATAATTACTGACTATCAGACAACATTCGCAGGTGGTTAGTGTTCATAAATTACACAAAGGTTGGAATACAGAGCATTTTCTTTCATCCTATCTCTACAGCTAGGTTTGAAAGTACGAAGCAGATAAAGTGGAGTAGGTTTTATAGAACAATCAAATATAATTTTTTGTACCAGGCATATATATGAGGTTGTATCATTTCATTTATAGAAAAGCAGATTGCTAAACCTCGTAAACTTCTTTAAGGCACTATATTTTATTAATATAGTCAGACATAATTATTGTGATTATTTTTATATGTGTTACAAGAATATGAAGTGAAGTCGTTAGTTCTCACCCACCTACAGAGGCTGCTGTGACATTCGTCACAGCAGATTAAGGATATAATTGCATGCTATTGTTAAATACTTAGTCTGAACGGTCATACAGCAAGGCACACTAAAATAGTGTTAGATTCTGTTCTTGGTCCAATGAAATGAATCAGAGTTATACGTACATAGCAGTTGATGAAACATCCTGTCCGGCGCTTGGAGGCATCGTAGATAAACTCACTCGAAATCTCATTTTGTTCTTTGGGGGCCACAGTGCAAAATCTCTCTCTGTGGCAACGGATGAGTGGGAGAGAGCTGGAACTGGAATCATTTCAAGCGAACACATAGCTATACTTCATGAACAGCTGGACATGGAAAAGCACTTTGCACCTTAGGTGCAGTATTCGCTGACCTTTTTACGAAATGAAATGCAGAAAACGCTTTGTAGAACCTTTCCGTGTTTTAATTCGAAATTGTGATCCTTTTGGGCAGGTTAATGACCTTGCATTGAACTGGAATCCATCCCAGGATTTTTGATCGAGCTGGCAGTAATGCTAAACTCGTTTTGTTGTATGTCAATGTGATGATCACTATTAATGGAGATTCCGATGCGTAACTCCGATGAATTTATTAGGCCAAACGCAGAAACCAAATTGGTCCCTATTAAATTTGTCATGGAATGGTCAGACCTTAACGACTGTCGGTTGGCAAACATTTATTTTTACTTAATAGTCACAATAGAATTTTAATTACACTTTCACTACTGATTTGTGCGATTACTGTTACCATCGGATGACCTTTTCTCCGTCACAGTTATCCGACGAATAGTGCAAAGACGTAGTTACATGCTTAAAACACAAAGCAACAAAGAGCTGTTAGACACGTCTTTACTGTCCTTCGTAACTGAATCTTTTGAAACAGTAGGCAATGGAAAAACTATCAACACTGGCAGGTAGGAAAAGATTTTTTCACCAGGAAAACGCCTCAGCCATTACAACAGCAGTGAGAATGGCAAAAGCGCCATCTTATTCTGCTGACTGAACTCAAGAGGCTCTACATTGAAAATGTGACTGCGTAGAGTTCTTTCTTTCGAAATGGACCTTTTGAGCGTTCAGCTAAATGTCCAACAGGTCTATCTGAAAAGAAGGATAACACTAAAGATCTTCCACACCAGACATTTTGGCCGTAAAGTAGCTTTGTATCTAGCAAAGTGAAGTTTATATGTGGAGTGGACAATAATTAATAGCGGTAATTGACATAATTGAAGGTATACGACAATAGATGCAAAAACTTTACTGTAAACTTGGGGCCGCAAATTACACGTTTGCGAGATAATTACGAATGTGTGATAGCTGTAGGACTCTGTCTTCAGTATTTATACTGCATTTCCCTGATTCGTACAAATGTATTTCTGATGTACACTTTTCGACTGAGTCCGTATCTATTGCGGCAGAAGTCATCAGTTTTCGTGGTTTCAAAACGACCGAGCATCGGCACTCCTTTCGCACGGTGTTACAAAGTACGTTGGTGCACAGTTTGGACATGACAGACTGGTCACAGTGGTTGCCTCGCATGACCAGATCGGTCACCAGACATTACATCTTTGGACTATTTCTTCTAGCAGCACCTCAGCACCATAGTTTACTACACTCCGGTCGACATGCAGAAGGGCCTGATTGCTAGGATTATCACAGCACCAGAAGCAGAACGCGAGACTAATGGGACTGTGTAAACAGTCGTTGCCGTGATCATGGTGACAGGCATGTTGAATAATATCTTTGAGGGAGCTGTTTCGTATTTCTTGCGTGCTGTTCTGCGCAGTAACGTAATATATTTAACACACCGTGATAAACGTGCGTGTGTTTCGTATGGGAGTCTTCGGGTTGGTCTGTGTGTTGTATCGTACTTACTGGTGACAGCAAATTACAGTCTTTTTCTTTGATGTCAAGATATTTTCGCACAATTAAGGTAATTTGGATGACAAATATAGGAAAATGAGAAATCTGCACAATCAAAAATATTTTTCAAATTAAAGCATTATAATACTGTAAAAACCAAATGTACTCATTGGGTTGGAAACACTTGTTTTACGTGGATGAAAAGTGGCATAAGAGGATGTGGAAAAAAATAGAAATAAGAGTCTTGCGGAAAATATCAAAACCAAAGAAGTTAATTAGGTTTTGAGACTAAACATGGAAAAGTATACTAACATTCTGCTAAGGAAACAAAGATGAGATCTGAAAAAGACCTGTTACACTCTGTGGAAGTCTGTAGAGTATGAACGGAAAAATATTAAGAAACAAGAGCCATACATTATTTTAAAACAGGGAAGTATGCAAAGGAAATGCGTGGGGAGGGAAGAGAAACATTGAATTAGAAAAAGGGCAGACTGTGCAGGAGACTGAAGGCGACAGAGAAAAATTCAGACAAGTCAAGAAATTGAGGAAGATAAAACAAACGGGAAAGCAACTGGAGTCAACGATCAGATGAGACGGAAAGAGCTATTTCCCAGAAAATCAAGCAGTTTAGGCGAGGTTTGAAGGAAGGGAAAAATAACGCGTTAACTTCACGTCGTCATTTCGTTGATTCGAAGCGAAGTTTGAGGATAGTTTACTTACCTATACACTAGAAGAAATTACCGAAACGATCATGTGTTCATTGAATACTAGACACTAGCCGGCGAGTTTATAAACGAGCTTACCTAAATACTTTGGATATTGTAAAGACGGTGAGTTTATAAACGAACTCTCCGAAAACTCTTCGCACATGTTTGTACATCAATCTTAACATTACAATACTGTTCATTCCTGCTGTAAACAGTAATGTAGAGATTTTCTCTTAAACCGACTGTGAGAAAGAAAATGCTACGCTATGTTTTGGTGTGTTGTAATTATGTGCGGTTTCTTTTTCTTTTTCGCGGTCTGTTTCAACTACGGCAGCAGAGCATTTCGATCATTATTGTCCCATTCAGTAAACTTTCTCTGGATATATAATATTAACAAAATTTGTACCCATAACAATAGGCTGTCCGTTTTCTTCGTCGCGGTCGTTTTAAGAGAAATCCTTTATTTATGGCGCAATCTGAATGGTCTGAAACTTTGTGCTGCTACCCGACCGCAGATTAAAACAATGTGAAACAAATACAGAACCAGCAGCTGCAGAGGTTCGGCTCATATCCTGTATTCCAATGATCACAACCGGCGTTCCCACTCAATTTAAGCGGATCAAGGTTTTGTTTGCAGTAACAAAGGAAGGTCAAGGTCGAACATCCATGCAACACAGTTTTTTCTCGGCTAAATTCGGTTGAAGAAAATTGCGAATTTGTTTCGGAACATCATTGGATATTCCCGCTTCAACTTTTGTAGCTTCATTCCCTCAAAAAGGCGTCCGTAATGGAGGTGCTTTCCAAGCACAGAGCTGTCCCTGAGTTTCTTTCGGCGGAAAACTAGAGCATCGCAGATATTCATCGGTGCTTGCAGAAAGTGTACGGAGATATGGCAATGATCAAAAGGACGTTGAGTGGTTAGGAGAGGCGTCCATCTTCATCGCAGTAAGGTCGCGTAAACCTGTCAGATCTTTCGTGTGCTGGCACTCCACACACAGCTGTGACTCGTGCAGTGTTGGAACGCGCGGACACACTCACGCGAGCTGATCGGCGGATCACAACCAGATACCTCGCTCCACAACTGGACGTCTGTGTCGGTAGCGCTGACTCTCTCGTCCACCATTTGGGGTACTCACAGGTGTGTGGCCGCTGGGTACCTCGCCTAATTGAAGACCATAGAGAGCAACGAAGGACAATCACTGCGGAATTGCCGAAACTGATGACAGTTTGTGGCGAAAATCGTCACAGGCAACGAGACATGTGTTCATTACTTCGAACCTTAAACAAAACGGCAACCCATGGAATGGCAACACACCACCTCTGCTGCGAAGACAAATTTCAAAACTGCACCCTTAGCTGGTGAAGTCACAGCTTTTGTCTTCTTGGGCTCTGAAGGGTTTATTCTGTTTGATGTCGTGTCTTATGGTTCACCAGTCAACTCGGAATTGTGTTGTACAATCCTCAGGAATTGAAGGAACAACTTCAGTGTGCTTCGTCGACACAAAAATGCAACCGAACTTCTCCTTCTCCACGACAACGCAAGACCTCACACAAGTCTGTACACCCGAGAGGAGCTCACAAAACTTCACTGGACTGTTCTCCTTCATCCAACCCACTGCCCGGATTTCGCACTTTCCGACGTCCGTCTGTTTGGCCCAATGAAGGATGCACCCCGCGGGATGCAGTGCGTGGACGATGGGTAGGTTATTGGTGTAGCAGGTCGTTGGCCCCCATGTTGACCATTAGAGTGGTACCATGAGGGCATACCGACCCTCCCAGTAAAGCGGCGTAAGGCCGTCGCACTGAACGGAGATTGTGCTGAAAAACAGGGTTTTGTAGGCAAAAGAGTGGGGAATAATATTGTGTACTGTAATCTGGATAAAATCAATCTGTTTCCAGGAAAAAGTGTGATAATTTACATAATGAAAGCCCCTAGCACTTTGGCATTGACATACGATCAGAGAGTTTTTCGCATGGTCAATTGTTTCTTAACCTTTCACGATCTGGTTAATACACTCAACAAACAGCATTCATGAAATCAAAACGTTCTGAAAATGTACTGTCTACAAAATATTTTAAACAAAACCTTAAAAAGAATAAAAACTATAACGAAAACATAGGCATCTTTCCGATTCATCTTGTATCTGATTTATGACAATTTCGAGGTCCTTACCTTCAAAGAGGGCGAAGTCGTAACGTGGAGCCGAAATTTACGTCCTGACACAATTCACAGGGATACTACAGGTTAGGAAGTATACTGGTGCCAAAAATTAAAGTAACAAACGGAAATTTTTGCAAGGTTGCGTTTATTTTGCCACGAAACAGTACAAACACATAATAGTAAAGTAGAAACAATGCAAAGAATACAGAACGCAGTCAATTGCAACATGCGTGAGGGTAGACAAAAATGTTCTTTTTCTCAATTTAACGGATTTGAACACACATTATGTGCTCAGTATGGGGTGTGACCACCTCTGGCACCAATACAGGCGTCACAACGGCGGAGCATGCTGAGAATGATGACACCAATTTCATGTTGAGGCAATAACGTCCATTCTTCCTGCAGAGCTGCTCCCAAAACTTGGAGAGTATTTGGTGGATGCTGACGTGATGCAGCCCGTCTCCCTAGTGCATCTCAGACATGCTCTACGAGATTCAGATGGAGACAGTGAGCAGGCCACGCCATGCGTGCAATATCTTCCTTTTCTGGGAAAGCATCAACCACCTGTGCACTATGAAGTCGAGCATTAGCGTCCATCAATACGAAGCCTGGGCCCACAGCACCTCACAACCACCGCGCATGAGACACCAACATCTCCTCACGGTACCTGACAGCAGTTAAATCTTGCTGATTTGCCCATACAATTTCATGAAAAGGTGTTCGAGTGGTCAACAAAATCCCTGCCCACACCATTAGCGATCCTCCTCGATATCGGTCTCGTTCCACAATGTTTACCTCGAAATCGTGTTCCATGTACCCTCCAGACATGAATCCGTCTAGAATCACTTCCCAGACTAAATCGGGACTCATCTATGGAAAAAAAAAAACATTGGCCTAGCGATCGACCGCCCAGGTGGCATGTTGACGGCTCCACTCTACATCTACATTTACATCTACATTTCTACTCCGCAAGCCACCCAACGGTGTGTGGCGGAGGGCACTTTACGTGCCACTGTCATTACCTCCCTTTTCTGTTCCAGTCGCGTATGGTTCGCAGGAAGAACGACAGTCTGAAAGCCTCCGTGCGCGCTGGAATACCTCTAATTTTTCATTTGAGATCTCCTCGGGAGGTATAAGTAGGGGGAAGCAATATATTCGATACCTCATCCAGAAACGCACCCTCTCGAAACCTGGCGAGCAAGCTACACCGCGATGCAGAGCGCCTCTCTTGCAGAGTCTGCCACTTGAGTTTGCTAAACATCTCCGTAACGCTATCACGCTTACCAAATAACCCTGTGACGAAACGCGCCGCTCTCCTTTGGATCTTCTCTATCTCCTCTGTCAACCCGACCTGGTACGGATCCCACACTGATGAGCAATAAGTACAGGTCGAACGAGTGTTTTGTAAGCCACCTCCTTTGTTGATGGACTACATTTTTTAAGCACTCTCCCAATGGATCTCAACCTAGTACCCGCCTTACCAACAATTAATTTTATATGATCATTCCACTTCAAATCGATCCGCACGCATACTCCCAGATATTTTACAGAAGTAACTGCTACCAGTGTTTGTTCCGCTATCATATAGTCATACAATAAAGGATTCTTCTTTCTATGTATTCGCAATACATTACATTTGTCTATGTTAAGGGTCAGTTGCCACTCCCTGCACCAAGTGCCTGTCTGCTGCAGATCTTCCTGCATTTCGCTACAATTTTCTAATGCTGCAACTTCTCTGTCTACTACAGCATCATCCGCGAAAAGCCGCATGGAACTTCCGACACTATGTACTAGGTCATTTATATTGTGAAAAGCAATGGTCGCATAACACTCCCCTGTGGCACGCCGGAGGTTACTTTAACGTCTGTAGACGTCTCTCCATGGATAACACGCCAGAGGTATACGGATAGCAGGTTTCCAACAATAAAAACCACTTTGTTGAAACCTTCTGTACACCATTTGCCTCGACACAACACGTCCAGGGGATGCTGCGAGGTCATATGACAGGTGCATACTAAGGCGGTACGGTCGTGCCCTTACAGCCAAATAATGGTCCACTCTTTCTATGTCAAAGGTGGTCGGCCCTGCCCTGGACTTTGGAATACAGTTTCTTCTGTGTCCCGCCTGGAAGCCGGCGCTTGGGTAGGAGCAGGAGCAGGAAAAAGTAATACACGTCGGCACTGCAAGAAAGTACAAGTGGTTTACTGGTGCAAGAAGAGAAATACATAACTTTGCGCGGAGGTGTGAAGCTGAAGCGAAGTGTCCCGGCCGTCTGCTCTTGGTCAAATAGGAGAATCAGGAGCGGAGCTCGTAGATCTCTCCCGCTCCGGCTAGAGTGCGCTGTCGTCGGTGTCTGTCGTAGTAGAACTATTCACATTAAGCCATAGGGCCACATTAGTTTGCGTCTCTCCTACTTCCATTCTTCCTATGGCCCTCCACAGCACAGAGTCTGTAGGTGTCCTCTCTGTCCCATACCACACCGTCTGTAACTGTATACACAGCGATTGTAGATGTGGGACTACCATGCAAACACCACCCCGCTTGACAGGTGCCCTGCCGTCATTTCTGGTGTGGTTGTGCGTTAACTGGAATGCCATCTCCCATGCAGAATACGATCGTAACGACATCTGTTGACAATTTGTATGATTAAATCGTGAATTAGATACAAGACATCTACATCTACATGATTACTCTGCAATTCACATTTACGTGCTTGGCAGAGGGTTCATCGAACCATTCTCCCTACCATTCCACTCCCGAACAGCGCGCGGGAAAAATGAACACCTAAACCTTTCTGATTTCTCTTATTTTATTTTGATGATCATTCCTACCTATGTAGGTGGGGCTCAACAAAATATTTTCGCATTCGGAAGAGAAAGTTGGTGACTGAAATTTCGTAAATAGATCTCGCCGCGACGAAATCTGCCTTTGCTCTAATGACTTCCATCCGAAATCGCGTATCATATCTGGCACACTCTCTCCACTATTACGTGATAATACAAAACGAGCCGCCCTTTTTTGCACCCTTTCGATGTCCTCCGTCAATCCTACCTGGTAAGGATTCCACACCGCGCAGCATTATTCTAACAGAGGACAAACGAGTGTAGTGTAAGCTGTCTCTTTAGTGGACTTGTTGCATCTTCTAAGTGTCCTGCCAATGAAACGCAACCTTTGGCTCGCCTTCCCCACAATATTATCTATGTGGTCTTTCCAACTGAAGTTGTTCGTAATTTTAACATCCGGGTACTTGGTTGAATTGACAGCCTTGAGAATTGTACTATTTATCGAGTAATCGAATTCCAACGGATTTCTTTTGGAACTCGTGTGGATCACCTCACAGTTTTCGTTATTTAGTGTCAACTGCCACCTGCCACACCATACAGCAATGTTTTCTAAATCGCTTTGCAGCTGATACTGGTCTTCGGATGACCTTACTAGACGGTAAATTACAGCATCATCTGCGAACAGCCTAAGAGAACTGCTCAGATTGTCAGCCAGGTCATTTATATAGATCAGGAACAGCAGAGGTCCCAGGACGCTTCCCTGGGGAACACCTGATATCACTTCAGTTTGATTGATTTGCCGTCTATTACGGGGAAATAGCAGTTTGTTGCTTTGAATATGGACACCAGTAATCATCCAATTTCCATTCATATTTAGCAATTGTGTAGCATTGCTAGGTTCGCTTGATTAGTATAAAAGTCAGCTACACTTACGAGCGGCGAGCACTCGACGGCTCAGAGGAGGGTAGAAAACTCGCACATCTGGAGCTCGTGCGCATCTGGAGTTCGCTCGAAGAAGCAGAATGGCACCTTAATGGCGAGAGTCCGCAGGGAAAAGCGCTGCGTTCTCGTTCGTCCGCGCCGTGCTTGTTACCGGGAGGAAGAGCGCTGGCGAGGCGACTCTGTCAAAAAATGAGTCCGTCCCTGGCTCGCCCTGGAGGGGGTGGGGGGGGGGAGGTCTGGTGATCGATGGCGGGGAAGGTGATCTGAGCCGAGGGACAGCGTGTGCCTCGCTATGCCGTGCGACGCGCCGCTGGATAAAGCGCGCCGTGCTCTCATCCCTCCCTGCTCCGCGCCTCTTACTGCCTTAATAGGCAACCGGCCGGCTGGCTCCGGGCGATCTTGCAGACGAATCGGATCTCCCATATCCGGTAGTAAATTCACTCACAGCTCCTTAAGCGGGTCCGCGCTATTCTCAGATTTGATCGGACGGCGCCTACGCGAATATAATTACTTCTAACTACGAGGCAGAAACGCAGTGTGCTGATTGGCTGCTGTTTTCGAATGTGGGACAGCTACGTGGCTGCGTATGGTACAGAAGCGTATTTGCCTCGCATCGTAACTCCTGGAGCGCCTCCGCGGTCGGTCTACGTCAGTGCTTCCCATCCTGGCGCGTAAAATTAAGTTTTCTGAGGGTTAAAAACAAAAGCGTTCAATAGCGTTTCGCTCACGAAACTAAACTATTTTTAAAAAGTCAGTATTTTGCTATACAGAATCCCATAAGTTACAAATAATATTTTTTTTAAATTGTAAATATTAGTATTAATGCGTGAGACAAGTGTTGGAGACTACAGCCTGTGTAACGAATGTGTGAACATCTTTCTCACGTAGACTATCAACTAACAGTCATACTTTGCGCCACGCATTTGTGACAGTAACACTGAGACGCATAGGCCTATATTACGTGGCTAAAATACCTAGTGAAATTCTTTCACCGAGTTGTAGGTAGTTTCTACAACAGAGCAGAAATTACTTCATTATTCGCTTCGCAACACTGGATGAACTAACTGGCAGCGCTACAGTAACCAAGTAATGGCTACCACACTGCCGTTTATTATATAATATTATTATTATTTAATTCTCCAAATCAATGGGACGCTAAGCAAATAACCCAATCAACTTTTCGATAGGTTCTTCTTCTTGTTCCCGTGGGCTTTTATTCTGTCCGAGCAGGCTCGTTTACGACCTTCAGACCACTTTCATCTGTATTGTTTTGCTTTTGGTTCCTCTGATGTGACTTCCCGATAGTCTATTTTGTGTTTCTCTTTTTAAATGGCGGCTGGTCTTAGGGGTTTTCGTTTTTGGCGTCGTGTCGAATTTCGTTCAACCAAGGTATTGGGTTCTCAAGTGATTTTCCTGATGATATACCTCTCTCTTCTTTTTTGATTTCTTCCATTTCGCGTTTTCCTTTAAGCGCCAGTGTTTCGCTTGCATAGAGGATTTGGCTTTACGATTGTGTTGTAGTGCCGTATTTTTCTTTGTCTTGACATGGATTTTTTGTTGTAGAGATTTCGGACTAATCCTACCGTTTTTTTGACTTTTTGGAGGCGATTCTGCTGGGAGACTTTTTTCAAGGCCTATCGGTTCAAAAATTCGTCAAGGTATCAGAAGTATGGGACCCTCTTGGTTTCGACGTATTTTCTTTTCAGGCTCGCGATTTCTGTCTTTCAACACAAGATTTCACTTTTCTGGAATAAGATTTCTAACCCTACTTTTTCTGTACGTTCTTTAAATTCCTCAATCTGTTTGACGACTTTTTCTTCGTCCTCTCAAAAATCGCCAGGTCGTCCGCAAGTGTAAGGTATGGTAGGCAGAGATAGTGTTCAGGAAAGCCCAGTAGGAAGGTACTCTAAACACCACGTTGCTTGAATTCTTTCTACCATTCTTTTGTAACCTTGTGTAGCACGACTTTGAACGTAATACGAGAGTTCGTCTCCTTGTCTCATACCTTTCTGAAAGTCAATGGGTTATGAGATTTTCCGCATAACATTTTTTCTTTTGATTTCGTGCCAGTTACTGTTTTTTTATGAGTTCCCGTCTTTTGGGATCTAGTCCCTTCTCTTCTAAAATAGTGAGGGAGAGGGTCTGTTTACTAAGTCGTATGCCTTTTCGAAATACAGATGTACACACTAGAGGTTTTTGTCTAAGGGCTCGCATTTTGAGTACGGTTTTGAAGTTAAAATTTTTTCTGAGCATGACCTGTTCGGTCGTTACTACTACTACTACTACTACTACTACTACTATTATTATTATTATTATTATTATTGGTGCAGTGGTCAGACATAAAGCACTGATTGCATGAAATCTTCCAGTTTCTGCCACTGTATCGAGTGATCGACAGACTGTAAGTACAGTTTACGTATTTTCTAACATTCTGCGTGGTGTCTGTCTGTTCTATATCGTGTCTCCCTACCACTTTCGCGCAACGACGCTCTGAGCGTGTTTTTTAGGGAATTGACTAGTTTGAACCTGGGACCTGTTGCTGGTAAGGAGACGCCAGACCGCACATGACATGTAGAATTCAGAAGAGTTCAGTGAGACTAGCGATGATATAACCAAATACTTAATGATTTCAGCGTCAGCTCCACTGCACTCCCTGTAAAAGAATCTTAATACTAACTAAATTTAGTGGAAGGGGTTCAAAGCTTTCCTATTTTTAGTTAGCTGGTAAAATAACGTCGAAAAAGCAGTTAAGTTTACCATTGGAAATTTTATTCTACTCACAAAACATCTTTTATAAATTGCACTATTGATAAAAGGAAATGTTTTAATACAGGATGGTAAAAACCAACTGCGTTCAACAAAAATGTGAACGAATATTCCCTGACTGGGTTTCCAAGTTCTACAATGGATCGAAGGATGACCTATGCCATATCACATCTATAATCTAGGTTTAAATTAAGTTTCACAAGAGAGAAAATGGTCTACAGTGACCCTCAATTATCTTTAATTACTTATCTAACTTGTCGTAAATTACAGTGGCTGATGTGGCTTCTCAATAACTATATAACAGAAAAATCATCGCGTTTCAGATTTTTACTTCAAGTGGCAAATGTGAACACCATGAGCTTTAATTGACGATCTACGCTAGTATTACGCAAAAAGGGGGTGTAACAGATGAGACTTCTGCAGTTCTGAGTGAAACTTTATGCGCTGTTATGCGGCATCGCGTGCGTTTATTACCTTGTCGGTGTTCGTCAGGGGGCGGCGGACAGCACAGCTCCGCTCACCTCGCCGTCTCGGAAGCAACTCTCTCCTAACTTCTCCTTACTACAATTTACCGAAATTGGTTTAAAAAAAAACTATCTGGCTGTGTTTTCATCTGACCAATCAGGGTCTCAATGTTAACCTTAAGCTCCGCCTACAAAAATTCTGTCTATCGAATGAGAAACGTTATACTTTTCGTGGTTGGGCAATGTTTTTAAATTTTGCAACGTAACAGAGACGCGAAAAAGTCTCACGCTAAAACTTGCAGCTGGTGTGGTCCTTTTAATGTTATCGTAAGATCTATATTGTTCTTCTGGAGAGCTCCAGCTTTTAACATGGGCTGGGGGGTGGTCCTGACGTAACAGAGACGCGAAAAAGTCTCACGCTAAAAACTTGCAGCTGGTGTGGTCCTTTTAATGTTATCGTAAGATCTATATTGTTCTTCTGGAGAGCTCCAGCTTTTAACATGGGCTGGGGGGTGGTCCTGACGTAACAGAGACGCGAAAAAGTCTCACGCTAAAACTTGCAGCTGGTGTGGTCCTTTTAATGTTATCGTAAGATCTATATTGTTCTTCTGGAGAGCTCCAGCTTTTAACATGGGCTGGGGGGTGGTCCTGACGTAACAGAGACGCGAAAAAGTCTCACGCTAAGGCTCTAGCTTTTAACATGGGCTGGGGGGTGGTCCTAACGATTAGCTGGCGACGTGGGTGTCTGTCCCTTATCGTAGGGCCTTCTAACTTAACACAGTTCTGCTCTAGACTTCTGTTCTCGTTTCTCCACTCGGAACTGCGTCTGTCTTACAGTGGGAAGGTATGACATGCATTTAGACATTCTTGTGTCAGTCTGTGGTATTCCATTTGCTCACTCGTTACTCGTATTACTTTGGTTAATTTAATGTCACGATTTATTCGGAGCTATGTGACATACTACTGGATTTGCTTATCATGTCAGGGTTTTCATGGAAGGTGTTGGATTTGCCTGACACCTTACAATTTTAACTCGGCTGATCTTAAATTATAGCGCAGGGTGCGGGTGAAGCAAGTGTCTCTAGGGGGAGAAATTGTGTAGAGGGAACATATTTTATAACGAGTGTGTACTCTCAATGTCGATAGTGAATTTTTTTTTTTTTTTCTAATGAAAAGTTGTACATACCGATGAGGTAAGAATTTCTTCATCTATATATGTAAAGTTGTTGGAAATAAGGAATACCCGTTGTCTCATTGAATCATTGTTTAAGTGTTTTATAAAAATATGAACAAAACTAAGTGTCACCTCTTATCTGAGAAGCTCATCTGAAGAAACCAGCACGGTTTTAGGAAACGACGGTCATGCGAGACACAGCTGGCCCTCTTAGTGCATGACATACAACAAGATCTAGATACCGGCTCCCAGGTTGATGCCATATTTCTCGACTTTCAAAGGCGTTCGATTCAGTTCCGCACTGTCGCTTGCTCCAAAAAGTGTGCGCTTACGGCCTATCCGATGACATATGCGGTTGGGTAGATAGTTTTCTAACAGACAGGGAGCAGTATGTCGTCCTGAATGGGGAGACTTCAACAGAAACAAGCGTAACTTCAGGTGTGCCCCAGGGCAGTGTAATAGGTCCTCGGTTTTTACGATTTACATAAACGATCTGGTTGATGGTATTGACAGCGGCATTGGACTGTTTGCCGATGATGCTGTAGTCTACAGGAAAATATTATCACATGAAAGTTGGGAACAAATCAATCAGGATTTGCAGAAAATAAATACGTGGTATAATGACTGGCAGTTATCTCTCAATATTAGTAAGTGTAACCTACTGCAAATAACAAGGTGAAAATTCCCATTAATGTATGAGTACAAAATAAATGGCCAGTCTTCGGAAGCGGTAACATCCGTCAAGTATCTGGGTGTGACAATTCGAAATGACCTCAAATGGAATGATCAGATTACACAAGTAACAAGCAAGGCGAACTCTTAGATTACGGTTTATTGGTAGAATCCTGAAGCGCTGCAGTCCTTCAACAAAGGAAATAGCTTACAATACGTTAGTTCGTCCAATCTTTGAGTATTGTTCTTCTTTATTGAACCCTTACCAGTTGGGTCTGATTCAAGAGATTGAGAAGGTCCAAAGAAGAGCTGCAAGATTCGTGACTGGTACATTTAGAAATCGCGAGAGCGTTACAGATTTCATAGGAAGTTTGAAGTGGGACACACTTGCAGATGGACGGCGCGCTAAGCGGAAGGGGTTGCTCACTAAATTCCGAAATTCGATCTTCGCCGAGGATGTAGAGCATATATTATTAACACGAACTTTCAAATCGCGCAATGACCACCATTCAAAGATAAGCGAAATTAGAGCTCATACTGAGGCGTTTTGATAGTCGTTTTTCCGTCTCGCGATCCGTGAGTGGAACAGACGCGGGGGAAATATGACTTTGGCGCGTATTGTACCCTCCGCCACACACCGCTTGGTGGCTAGCGGAGTATATACGTAGATATAGATGTAGACTGGGGGGGGGGGGGAGGGACTGTACTAGCTGATACCTGATTTCACTCAGGGGTAATGGTCTCACTGAGGTTAGGAACTACTGGCCTATACCTGGAGAGTAGTTTCGGAGAACTGATTTCACTGAAACACACGAACAGAAACTAAACGGGAGGCCAGAAGTTTAATGGAAGGGAAAGAGGCGGCGGAGGGTAGGGGATGAATCTAAGGAAAGCATGTAAGAGTTCTGGCGTTGATGTACGAAATGTAATTATTTAAGCCTCTGCTTGCATGGGTCACACTAGAAAGGAAACAGAATAAATCATCTGTATAACAAATTCATATCACTGGCGTTGTTTTGCAGTAGGACTTTGGAACATGCATAGTGTCCGAAAATTATGAATTACCTCGATGAAAACAATTTGTTGACAAAGAGACAGCACGAATTCAAAAAATGTTGGTACTGTTAAACACAACTTTGTCACACAATGTGCTATCAACAGCGAATATCAAATTGACTCCATATTTCTAGATTCCAGAAGGCTTTTAATACTGTTCCTCACAAGCGACTTCTAATTAAATTGCTCGTCTACAGAGCGTCGTCTCAGTTATGCGACTGGATTCGTGATTTCCTGCCAGGAACGTTACAGATCGTGGTAACTGACGGAAAGTCATCGAGTAAAACGAAGTAAAATCTGACGTTTCCCAAAGTATTACAGACCCTTTGCTGTTATTCATCTATTAAACAATTTAGGAGACAATCTGAGCAGTCGTCTTAGTTTTTAGATGATGCTGTCGTTTAGCGTCTAGTAAAGTAATCAGAAGTTCAAAACCGTTTGCAAAAGTTTTCGAAAACATTATTGGAAAAATCAGCGATAAAAATTTAAGCTTTGGAATAAATTATAACAGTCTAGGTCGTCATTCAGTGGTTTCTGCTCCACACACAGTCATTGCGCATCAATATGGCTGTAGGTCTCAAGATGATCATGTGATGATCTAGGCCAGTCTTCTTTTAATAAACGTGTCTTATAATATAGGCTTTTGCAATTTACTCCAAACATTTAGAAAATGATATAGACAATATATCTGTCCGTTGCGCAAAGCGGCGGTTAATTCTAAACAATATAAAGTGTGAAGTCATCACACTATAGGAGTATGTTACATATCTGTTGTACGATAAATCACACCTATTTTAATACTGTTAGTTCATCTAAATAACTCCGGGTTACAATTATAGAGAACTTAAATTGGTACCATCACCGAGAAAACGTTGATGGGAAATCGAAACAAAGATTGTGTTTTACTGGCAGAAAACTTGGAAGAGGCAACTAATCTACCAAAGAGACTTGTCTGCTCTCTTCTGAAGTTCTGCTGCGCGATATGGATTCCTTACCAGATAGGGTTAACTGAGGACATCGAGAAAATTCAAAGGACAACTTGTTTTTTAACGTCGTGATAAAAGGAAGAGCATATCACGGATACGATACGCGAGTTGTGGTGTCAATTATTAAAAAAAAAAGGCGTTTCTCGTTGAGGCGAAATGTTTTCAGGTAATTTCAGTCACCAACTTTCCCCCACGAATGCGAAAATATTTTGCCGATTCCACCTACGTTGGGAGAAATGACCACCGCAATAAAATAATAGAATCTAGAACCTGCACGGGAAGATTTAAGACTACGTTTTTCCCACGTGTTATTCGAGAGAGGAAAGAGAGAGAAATAGTCTGAAAGTTTTTCGATAAATTCTCTGCCATGCATTAGGTGTGAAGTGTGGAATACTCATGCTGATGTAGATACTGCATTACTAGAGCGACGACGTGTTGCAAAACACCAATGTCTTGCAACAGGGTATCTTGTCAGTCAAGACTCGAGGGTATTCCACGAAATGTTAATTCACCGCACCGCTATAGTCACAGCCCACCTTTAGTAATCCATCTGAGAATGGAAAATGACCCTGTAAGACGGAAAGAAAGAAAAAGCAATCATGTAAAGATCTCTGGCACGACTTCACGCGTGGTTGGCTGCAATCCGTCTCGCCAAAGAGTCTCTTATCTACCAGAATTTCCTTCCAGATGACGACGCAATGATAAGTGCCTAAACCTTTGGCGGCGGCGGTCATACCAAAAATTCTCTTGCACGCTACGTAGTCTGTATTCTGTATCTAGGTGATGAAAGGCGACAAAATCATACGAAAACAGAAATAGTGACAAGCACACCGACATAAACAACAACTTCATTGTCTTGTAAAGCGTCATCCGCCATCAACGCAAGGTGTTTCAGAAAGATTAGCCCCATTAAACAAGGCTGTGTCTTCTAAAAGAAAGAAGATTAAAAATTAGGGATCAATTTTAATTAACGCATCGAAACTAAAATTTTTACATTTTTCAGCAGCTAAAGTTATTGTCTAAGTTATATACTGTGAAAGGGAACCGAGTAGATGTTATGCAATATAGCCGCCCGGTGTGGCCGAGGGGTTGTAGGCGCTTCAGTCTGGAAACGCGCGACCGCTACGGTCGCAGATTCGAATCCTGCCTCGGGCATGGATGAGTGTGATGTCCGTAGATTAGTTAGGTTTAAGTAGTTCTAAGTTCTAGGGGACTGATGACCTCAGTTGTTAAGTCCCATAACGCTCAGAGCCATTTGAACCATTTTTGTTATGCAATAACCTTGAACATGGAAACGGAATAACACCAGCCGTTCGATAACACATGTAAAATGGACCAAATGTAGTAAGGTGCAAGAGAATTACGCACTTTCGGACAAGAACAATTACTACAAAGCGTGGTCTACAGAAAAAGAAAACGCTATGTACGTAAAAGCGAATAAAATCATGTAACGTCTGGAACTTTGACAAATATCACAGGCAAAACTTAGACGCGCAGCGGAACGTTTTTAAGTACCGAAAAGGCAGCACATAGCGGAAAGGTAAGAAACCTCAGAAAACTGTGTTAAACAACAATAATTGCCTTTTACAAGTCACTGTAGTTGTCGCTGTTGCGGTCTCCACTGTAATGGTTGGTTTGATGTAGCTCGCCATGCTGGTCTACGCCGTGTAAGCGTCTTCATTTCTGTATGAATACCACTATCTACACTCATTTGGATTTGCTTAATACTGTCAAGCTGTATTCTCCTTCTACAAAATTTTTCTCTCTCAAACTTTCCTCCATCACGAAAATGACGAATCCCTGATGTGTGTCTATTTTGTCTGTCAAGCCATTCCTCCTTTTAGTCAAGTTATGTCATAAATTTTTTCCTCCTCTATTCGACTCAATACTTCCTCACTGGAAGAACTGTCCTGTAACACCACATCTCAAAAGTATCTATTCTCTTCATTTTTGAACAGTTTATCGTCCACGTTTCACTACAGAACAAAGATTACACTTAGACAAGTACGTTCAGAAAAGATTTCCGAATTGTTAAATTTACATTTAGTTCGAAGAAATTTCTAGTTTTCAAAAACTTTTTCCTTGCTCTCGCCAGTCTCATTTTATGCACAAACTTCGTACACTATTCTTAGTGTTTCATTTGTGTTTCAGCTTCATCTGATTTAATTCGAAAATTTTTCGTTACGTATGTATTACATTTGTTGGTATTGATCTCATAACCTCTTTTCAAGACATTATCCATTCCGCTGAACTGATGTACCAAGTTCTTTGCCGATGAAATTGCATTTCTGTCATAGACAGCAAACATCAGAGGGTTAATTTCATCCCTATTATCTCCCTAGATTTACCCAAGGTTTCCTTCATAGTTTTTTCAACATACAAACTGCATAATACTGGGAATAGAATACAAATGTGTGTCACTCCCTAGCCAACTACCGCTTCCCCTCCACGTTCTTCCACTCTTTTAACTGTAACCTGGAAAGCATACGAGTCGTGGGTAACCTTTCGCTCCCCGTATTACATACGCGCTACCTTCAGTATTTCAAAGAGGTTATTAAAGTCAACACTGGCAAAAAGCGTTTCCTATATCTACCAATGTTTTAAACGTAAGTATACTTTCGTTCATACTGTCTTCTAAAATAAAATTGTAGCCGTGGACACGCTTCTAATACGAGGGTTGTTCAATAAGTAATGCAACCCATTTTTTGTGCAATCAAGCTGGATTTAATCAGGACTCCAGCAGGCAGTATTATTGCCCATTCTTTTGGGTACAAAACCACATTTTTCAACATATACTCAGTTCAATGCGACTGCGTTACGCCACCTTACTGGGAGGGCCTGTATTCTCGCATGGTACCACTCTATTGGTCAACGTCTGAAACAACATCTTGCTGCATCAATAACCTCCACACCACCCACGTACTGCTTCCCGCGCAGTGCAGCCTTCATTGGGCCAAACACATGGACGTCGGAGGGTGCAAGATCCGGACTGTAGTTTGGATGAGGAAGAACAGTTCAGTGAAGTTTCTTGAGCTCCTCCCTGGTGTGCAGAATTGTGTGAGGTCTTGGGTTGTCATGGAGAATTTCGTTCGCATTTTTGTGGCGACGAACTCACAGAAGTCGTTTCTTCGGGGTAGCGCAATACCATCCATAGTTTGACGTTGCACCAAGTGGGAGCACATCGGACAGAATAACACCTTCAGAGTCGCAGCAGACCGTCGCCACGACTTTATCGGCTGAGGGTGCGACATTGAACGTTTTCTTCAGAAGAGAGGTGGTGTTCCGTCACTTCATGGATACCCATTTTGTTTCCGGTTCGAAGTGCTGACACCATGACTCATCCACTGTGAGCCGGCCAAAGTGGCCGTGCGGTTAAAGGCGCTGCAGTCTGGAACCGCAATACCGCTATGGTCGCAGGTTCGAATCCTGCCTCGGGCATGGATGTTTGTGATGTCCTTAGGTTAGTTAGGTTTAACTAGTTCTAAGTTCTAGGGGACTAATGACCTCAGCAGTTGAGTCCCATAGTGCTCAGAGCCATTTGAACCATCCACTGTGACGATATTCGACAAAAAATTGTCACAAACAGCCTTGTAACGTGCAAGTAGTTCCGCCCAGATTGCCACTCGTTGCTCTTTATGGTGTTGTGTTACGCAGCGAGGAACCCAGTGGATACACGGCTTTGAGGACGCCAACAGGTAGACGAATGTGTCGGTACTACCAACAGAGACGTCCAGTTGTGCAGTGAGATGTTTGATTGTGATCCGAACAATAGTGCCCACACATACCGATGTGAGTGACCGGCCGTTAGGCGGGAGATCGGACATGTTTGTGCAGCCTTGATACGATGATGACAGACTACTCGCCCAATGCCTCAATGTGCTTTTCTTCACTGCCACGTCTTCGTGGACACTCTGCAAGCGCCTACGAATAGCTGCGATACTCTGGGCTCCCGCCAAAAGAAACTCAACGACAGTTCTCTGCTTGGACCGTACGGACGCCACATTGAACGCTACATATGAAATGTCCCCTTACAAAAAATTAAAAATGACAGTGGTGGAAAACCTCTTACGTTATTTGATTTTCAAACACCTGAGCAAAGCTGAACGTACTCAAACAGTTTTCTCTTTACTTCAACTGATCATCACTGAACTGGCACACAATATTTTTAGCGCAACGCCGTCTGACTTTCAAAAATCTCTACAAAAGAATGGCCCTGACTAACAGTAACCTACACTTTTCATGAATCATTTACCACACAAAAATCTTCGTTACTCCAACTACTGCAATACAGCGAGCGCCAATATTGGCAGCTAAATAAAAGATTCTAACTACTGAAGGCACTAACTACTGATAGGCATAGTTAAGAAATGATAGACAACAAACAATGTATTTACCTTAATAGTGTTCAAAAGTCATCGTATATATACATACATATATATATATATATACATATATATATATATATATATATATATATATATATATATATTCTCCACATTCACCACTGCTGGCGGCTCACCTGCAACTACACAACGCTAGGCGCTGTTCACATCCAACTGTCCAACACTACAATGGTGAATATTCCAACAATGAGTCCAACCAGCCACAGACTGCACACAGCGCAGTCAGTGATTTTCGTACAGAACGCTACGTGGCGTTACCAACATAAAAACCTAAACAGCCTACTTACACATATAGCGCCGCCAACGATTGTTATTTCATAAAATGATATCGGCTGAAATGGAAAAATTCCACAGTGTCCCGTAACAACGGACATGAAAGGGAAGCAGTGGTTGGGAAGGGAGTGAAACAGGGTTATAGCCTCTCCCCGATGTTATTCAATCTGTATATTGAGCAAGCAGTAAAGGAAACAAAAGAAAAGTTCGGAATAGGTATTAAAATCCATGGAGAAGAAACAAAAACTTTCAGATTCGCCGACGAGGTTGTAATTCTGTCAGAGACAGCAAAGGACTTGGAAGAGCAGTTGAACGGAATGGACAGTATCTTGAAAGGAGGGTATAAGATGAACATCAACAAAAGCAAAGCAAGGATAATGGAATGTAGTCGAATTAAGTCGGGTGATGCTGAGGGAATTAGATTAGGAAATGAGATACTTAAAGTAATAAAGGAGTTTTGCTATTTGGGGAGCAAAATAACTGATGATGGTCGAAGTAGAGAAGATATAAAATGTAGACTGGCAATGGCAAGGAAAGCGTTTCTGAAAAAGAGAAATTTGTTGACATCGAGTGTAGATTTAATTGTCAGGAAGTGGTTCCTGTAAGTATTTGTATAGAGTGTAGCCATGTATGGAAGGGAAACGTGGACGATAAATAGTTTAGACAAGAAGAGAATAGAAGCTTTCGAAATGTAGTGCTACAGAAGAATGCTGAAGATAAGGTGGGTAGATCACAAAACTAATGAGGAGGTCTTGAATAGGATTGGGGAGAAGAGGAGTTTGTGGCACAACTTGACTAGAAAAAGGGATCGGTTGGTAGGGCATGTTCTGAGGCATCAAGGGATCACCAATTTAGTACTGGAGGGCAGCATGGAGGGTAAAAATCGTAGAGGGAGACCAAGAGATGAATACACTAAGCAGTTTCAGAAGGATGTAGGTTGCAGTAGGTACTGGGAGATGAAGAAGCTTGCACAGGATAGAGTTGCATGGAGAGCTGCGTCAAACCAGTCTCATGACTGAAGACCACAACAACAACAAACCTGAATTTACGCGCGCGACGATCTGATTGGCTAACTTCAATGCTAAATAATTCGGAGACGGAGCAACGTATCGATTTTTTGTGGTAACATTCATATCTCAGTACAACCTGCCCTGCAACATCGCTACAAGCGTTTCAGACATTTTCCGACCACACTGTATATATATATATATATATATATATATATATATATATATATATATATATATATATATGACATCCATCTTTACAAATTTCCTTTTCCTGGCGGACACACGTCCAGATCGTCCGCTTATAGCTGAAACGTCCCTTAGAAAAATGCCCACAAATACCATTATTTTTACAAGGACTGCAGTGGATCTGCACCTCTGGTGGCCCACCAGTAGCATACTCTCTATCAGTACTACAGTGGGTCTGCTCTGTGATGACCTACCTACCAACATTCTTCAACTTCGACTGACTCTGGTGTGGGTTTGCTCTGTTGTGGCCCATTACGTGTCTGCATGCCAAGAGTCAGCACTGTTTTTCCGTTGGAAGGACAACACTACTTCTTCAAGACTGCATGGAAATTCACTATTTCCTTGTGCATTTTCATTTACTGCCCAGACTTTGAGAAAAAAACACTGCAATTTTACTGTGATGAATGATCAGGACTGTCTTTATGGACTGTGAGAAAATTTTAGCTTTTGACCAACATTGTATCAGTAAGTGTGTGCATTTGATTTCTTTGTTATTTTAATTATGACAAAATTTTTCAAATCTGAATTGGCCACTGCCCACAACAATTTGTAAAATTTTTTGTGGGGAGCATGTAAGTAGGCTGTTTAGGTTTTTATATTGGTAACGCCATTTAGCGCTCTGTATGAAAATCACTGGCTGTGCTGTGTGCAGTCTGTGGCTGGTTGGCATTGTTGGAATATTCTCTATTGTAGTGGGCAGTTGGCTATTAATAGCGCGTGGCGTTGAGCAGTTGGAGATGATCCGCCAACAGTGGTGGATGTGGGGAGAGAGATGGCGGAGTTTTGAGAGCGGATGATCTGGACGTGTGTCCGTCAGAGACAGTACATTTGTATGACTGGATGTCATGAACTGATATTATGACTTTTGAACATTATTAAGGTAAATACATTGTTTGTTCTCTATCACAATCTTTCAATTGCTAACTATGCCTATCAGTAGTTAGTGCCTTCAGTAGTTAGAATCTTTTACTTAGCTGGCAGTTTTGGCGCTCGCTGTATTGCAGTAGTTCGAGTAACGAAGATTTTTGTGAGGTAAGTGATTCATGAAATGTATAGGTTATTGTTCGTCAGGGCCTTTCTTTTGTAGGGATTTTTGAAAGTCAGATTGCGTTGCGCTAAAAATATTATGTGTCAGTCTAAGCACAGTCATTTATAATTTTTCTAAGGGGACGTTTCATAGCAACCGCTCAAAACTCTGGCATCTCTCTCTCCACATCCACCACCGCTGGCGGCTCACCTCCAACTGCACAACGCTACGCGCTGTTCACATCCAACTGCCCAACACTACAATGGTGAATATTTCATCAGTGAGTCCAACCAGCCACAGATGTCACACAGCGCAGTCAGTGATTTTCATACAGAGCGCTACGTGGCGTTACCAACATAAAAACCTAAACAGCCTACTTACACATATAGCACCGCCATCGATTGTTATTTCATAAAATGCTATGGGCTGAAATGGAAAAATTCCACGATGTGCCATAGCAAAAATCGCAGTTTTTCAACCTGAACTGGCCGAGAAACAAAAGTGTTGCGTCACTTGCTGAACGCCCCTCGTAATAATATGGCAGTGTAGGTGTGCATAGATCCAGCAGTGCTAGAGGAGGATCTTGGGAGTAGTAGCTACTAGCTGGCAGCTGTCAGCGACGCAAGTAGGAAGCGGCCGTGCGTGGTGCGGTTGGCAGCTGTGCGGCGCCGCCCACCGCGGGGTGCCGCCCACGGCTGGGCCAGGCGCCGGCAGCCGGCAGCCTCCAGCCGACCCGCCGCCGCTGCGGCCCAGATAAAGGTTCACCTCGGCGCCGGTACTCGAGTGCAGCACCGACGACCGCGCTCCTCGTTCACAACGCGAACTGGGCTTTTCTGAGTGCAGCGGGCAAATGGGAGGTGACTTTCAGAGCAGTCTGGACAGGAGGCGTTGGACACGGGACACTCAGCAGACGAAAGAGGAAGAGATTAATGTTTTGGGGCAAATTTGTGAATTATTCGTCAAGCGTATTCTTAGCACAGGAAAGGATGGTCACGTACATCTGCAGTGCCAGTCAATATCTTTACGTAGGTCGACGTTCAGTTGTCTCGGAGTTCTACCTCTGCCGTCGCTGTACGTATGTTTCGTCTGACGGGAATATTAAGTCCTTATGTGGGTAAATGCCCTCATCACATCCGTAATTCCGTACATTTTGTTAAACGCCTTCATAGCATCAGGTTGGATGAGTCATGCTGAGTTTTGACGTCGTTTCCTTGTTTACGAGGGTACTGCTGCGAGAGTCACTAGAATTGAGTAGTCAGAAGTTTGACGGGAAGACCACTGAACTTTTTAGGCATGTCTTGACTTCCACGTATTTTCTTTCTAATGGAGAATACTACGAACAAACGGGGGGAGTCGCCATGGGTAGCCCAATCTCACTGGCGGTAGGGAATTTGTGCATGGAGAACTTCGAGGAGGAAGCCCTGTCGTCATCCGATTGGAAACCTACTTGCTTTTTCCGTTACGTGGACGACACGTTCGTCATCTGGCCACATGGTATGGATAAACTCCATACACCCCAACATCAAATTCACTATGGAGACTGAAACGGAGGGTAAATTACCTTTCCTTGACGTCTTTCTCAAGAGAAGGGCTGACGGCACCCTAGGTCATGGGGTGTATCGGAAGACAACGCACACTGATCTGTATTTGCACGCAGACAGCTGCCACCACCCTTCACAGAGGAATGGGGTACTTAAAACTCTAGTACATAGGGCGCGCACTATCTCTGACGCAGAGAGTCTACCCCAGGAATTGGAACATCTGAGAACTGTATTTCGAAAAAATGGGTACTCAGAGTGGCAGATTCAACGTGCTCTCCTCCCAACCACTACAGCACAACCTGAGAAGATGGATGAAATCACGAGGGAGGAGGTAAGCACTGCGTTTATTCCATATACAGGCGCACTCTCGGAGAAAATCGCCCGCATTTTGAAGAAACAACAGGTCGGAACTGTGTTTTGTCCTCCGAAGAAAACTCGTACACTGGTGGGGAGCGCCAAAGATGACCTCGGTTTGAGGAAGGCCGGCCTGTACCAGATTCCGTGTCAATGTGGCAAGTCGTATATTGGTCAGACGATGCGTATCGTCGAGGATCGATGCCGTGAACAACAGAGGCACACACGACTGATGTATCCGAGCAAGTCGGCGGTCGCTGAACATTGTTTGTCGGAAAATCACGCTATGGAGTATGAACGCACGAGGATTCTGGTACAGACATCGAGATACTGGGACAGCGTTGTTATAGAGGCCATCGAAATTCGCACCAATGACGACCTCATAAACCGTGACTGTGGCTATAATCTTAGCAAGGCTTGGGAACAGCGATTGGGTTAATCAAGAGTAAATCGAGCAAACGTATAGTTGTGACGGCCACGGCGGACAGAGCCATCACTCCGACGTCATCTCAGACGCCGTCGCAATCTGTTCCACCGCGCGACCGTGGCGCTGGGCGCGGACGGCGGAGGGAGCGCACCGCTGGCGGAGCGTATTTAAATCGGCCGCCGCCGCGACCGAACCCAGTTTCCCCTGAGCAGCCATACCGTACGGATGTCCGTGCCGGCACGTTCACAGGAGCTCTGTCCGTCAGTTCACCTGATGATGGCGACATGTATGATCGCCGAAATATTGTGCCCGTTGGACACTGTAGACCGGCAGTACACCCGTGGGTATTTTGATTATCAAATACGCCGGGAGAAACTCAAGAGTCACAATAAAATAATAAATAAATAAATAATAAACAAATAAAATAATAAAAAATAGAGGCACGAAGGAGATTTGAACACCGATCTCCTACTTCGCACTCCAGTGCAATCCCGTAATCACGTAACGAGAAGAAATGGTATTATATGGTTGCGGTATTGGACTGCTAAGTGGCAGATCGGTGTCGTAATCTCCTTCATGCCTCTTTTTTTTTCACAAAATCATGCATTGTCCCTCTGGTCATTGAAGTGTCCGTTCGCTGTATTCAAATTTGTTCAAAAAGTTCATAACTCTATAACGTCCGTTTCCAACAGCGAGGTGTCAGGAAGAGACCTCCAGACGTACGTACATACCTCCTGTAACACATGTTATGAGTCTTGCGTTCCGTTTTGGATGTTTTGACTGTTGAATTCCTCTATTGTAACATAGTTCACACCCGTTTATTTGTTGCTATTAAAATTCGCCTGATGTTACACATCTTGAGCTTGGACCGTTCAATGTTTCAATTTTACTTCTTTTTCACACTTCAGTGCACATTCTTGCTGTTTGCATGCTTGACGTGTGTCCCGTTTCTGAAGGGTTATCCACTACGCCATCGTACCACTAAATCTTTGGAGGGGGGGGGGGGGGGGTTATGGGAAGTTTCCCACGTAAGAACGAATCGAATATAATGTCAATAGAGAGGACTGCTATGGGCTTCCAGCTTCGTGGCTTCCCGCCATCAAGGAAGTGAAGATGCGGCTGTGGTGCGCGAGCAGTACGAATAACATCCAGAAAGCCACCTCTACGGACAAGAATATTTTTAGAAGGTATTTTGGAAGCTAGCAGGCGATTCAATGGCGGAAGTAAATCTGTTATGAGGGGTCTTCAGTCGTGCTTGGGTAGGTCAGTTCGTCCGCCCGCACGGTAGCTCTGCGTGTTCGGTCAGAGGGTTAGCTGCCTTCTGTAAAAAAGAAAACTGAGCGAATAGGTCAACGGTGATCTTGAACGGATGTCATGGGACGTCCGCTCCGAACGATCGTAACAAACAATCAGAAACAAAATGAGATTTTTAAAAAAGTTCGTAAAACACTTGCCCGCGAAAGGTGAAGGTCCCGAGTTCGAGTCTCAGTTCGGCACACAGTCTTAATGTGCCAGGAAGTTTCAATAATATCTTTGATAAACAGTCCCCCTCTCTAGCTCTTCCGTTTCGCAAGCCTCTTCCGCTCTGAGCAACTGCTGCAACGTACATCCAACTGAATCTACTTACTGTATTCATCTCTTGATCTCCCTTTACGATTTTTACCCTCCACGCTTCCATCCTGTGCGAAACTGATGATCCATTGATGCCTGCGAATGCGTCCTACCAACCAATTCCTCCTCCTAGTCAGGTTGTGCCAAAAATTTCTCTTCTCCCCAATGTTATTCAGTGCCACCTCATTAGTGATCTTCCCATCTAATCTTCAGTATTCTTCTAAAGCACCCCATTTCAAAGGTTTCTATTCTCCTCTTGCCCAAACTGTTTATCGTCCATGTTTCACTTCCATACACGGCTACACTCCATACAAACACTTTCAGAAAGAACTTTGACACTTAAATCTATACTCGATGTTAGCAAATTTCTCTTCTTCAGAAACACGCTTTTCTTGCCGTTGCCTTTCTTCTATGCGGAGTCGTAGGATCAGTATTGCCTCGCGTGTTCGTACATTTCTCCGGAATCCAAACTAATCTTCCCCGAGGTCGGCTTCCACATTTTTTTCCATTCTTCCGTAAAGATCAGCATAAGCGCGGGAAATATCCCTTTCTATCCAATGACGGTAGTCCACTAATGGTAGCCACGGGAATCTTACCCAATAACCCCACTCCTACAGCATAAGCGCGGGACAGATCCCTTTTATAAGGAACGTTGCACTGGTCCTTGGCAGTCTTGAATTAATCGTAGAAAGCGCGAAATGCTGAAGAAGATCCCAGCAGAGGGGTCGAAACGCAGATCATTCAGAATAAATATGACCCTGCATTACAGCCCAGAAGATTTTACTCCCATAAAAACATCCAGTTGCATGGGTAAAATTCACACTTTTATTTATAATATTTACCGTTAGACAAGTTGGCAAAAGCAAATAACTTCTTATTTTGTATGTGCAGTTGTTCATCTAACTGAATACTGTCCTTGTTTCACTGAGTAGTCGCTTCGAGTAACGGATGGTAATGGCGCAGGCGTCGATGGCAGTCTTCCAGAGTTCGTCTTCTCTTTTGTCCTGGTTACCGGCGTATAAGGAGACGCGGATTAGTACTGTTAGCCGCCTTGAAGGCGTGGCCTTTAGCTGCGCGTCTATAAAAAACTAGTCGGTCTTGCGGCGAATGATGGTGATTCCAGAACGAATAAACTACTGCCGGCGGACAGTTCACAGCTACCCAACTCGGATGACTTCTTAACGGCTCATCTAGCGCGTCGTCTTCGGTCAGCGTAAACATCGTCGATCCCGAAATGTCGACTCAGTAGGATTAAGTTTAGCACCGAGAAATGTACAGCATAAAAATCCCTATTTCATCACTGTTCCTTGCTGTCTTGTACTACTCGTAGTATCGTTCGCAAACATCTGTATTTTTATATCTTTGAACGCTACTTGTTTCAACCTACGTTTCAGAATCAGAAAGCTCTTACGCACAGATATCACATACTTGTAGTATACTTTCAACACTACCACCAAAGCAACTGAGACGTATATCACCTTTCCTAACCCCTCTATAATAAGAGTGCCACCTCTCTGTCACAAATATTTTTTCTGTGCCCAGAAGGTCGTCATTTGAATTGAGATATTCCAACCTTAGATAAGGTACTAACCCCACCCATGCACTTCTTCAGTTCTGGGAAAAAATGGAAGTCACTTGGTGCAAAATTTGAATTGTTGTGGGCGATGGTCCGTGCCTTCCAGTTTTCGTCGTTGGAGAAGTTGTTTAGTTCACGTGACAGCATCACCTCGAACAGCAGGATGGCACCTGATGACAGGACATCTCTCAGTGTGCACACACATTGTGGTATACAGTGGTTTGAAAACATGTTGTTTCCTGAAACGAGGTACCGCAAGCAACATCACGAAATGCCTCGAGACATAGAAAGCAGTTGTAACACCCCTTTACTACTCTACTATAACAGCAAGTTAGTGTTACGCTTTTACACTATCTGCATATGATCTTGATCGTGTATTCCAAGAGGTTTTAAGTAGTTTTCGTTTGGTTCCGTCTCTTTAGCGTGACATTATCTTATACGGGAGAGTATAGGTTCTTTTAGCAGTTGTAATTATTTGTAGTCAGGTAAAAATACGATCCCCTATCTAAATCGGTAATATAATTCTGAAATTAAGTTTTGATAATACCAGACTTTAGAGATTCACAGGATGAAATGAGACTGTCAACATTTCACGTGTTGACAGATTCTCAGTATCAGTCACTATCAACAGGTGCTATACAGTTCTACACAGTGAGTTAGTAACAGAGTAGCAGATCTCTCCCTCAGCATAAAGTTTGCTAATTGAACTGCGTAGTTGTGAAATAATCTCTCTTACGATGTCTATTGAAGGAATGTGCAAACTAACCTATAGAATATGAGGCCCTCTCAATACAGTAACAGATGTCAACACTTTTTTGGAACATTTCTAAAGCAGAATTGAAACAGGTATTACCTCGGCGTATCATAAAACGCCCAAAGGACTAAAGCGGAAGGACTGGACCTTAGGGTGGGAGGAGCATTCACCTTTTATTGCTCAGAATATTTATTATGGTCAATCAACAGATAACAATTGTCAAACTTCAACTGAGAACATTTGTACATGAAACCCATCTGTTAACTTTCGAAAGCAAAGCAAGTATAACATTTTTTCAGATGAGAAAGATAATACCTTTGATTTTTTTTTTAGAAAAATAGAATACACTGAATGTCTAAAGGGTTACATTAAGTTCACTTACAGTTTCAAAACAATGCCCAAATATACTCACTTAAAAGAAAAATTAACCTTACATATGGACTAAGAATAACTGTATTTTGCATTAACAAATAGTGAAGATATAACATTCATAATAATAAACTCCCAGTCAGAGAACTGCCGGCAAGACTCAGCACAACCAGGAGCACCTCCGAAGATGTCCAACGTAGCTTTGGACGAAACGTCAGGGATTGAAGACGTCCATTTACCACGGCCATACAACCCGCAAAAATTCCCAGCATCTAAAACATAAAATCTCTAACATCGCTGCGGACGGAAAAAGATCCTGCAAGAATAGGACCAACGACGACCGAAGAGAATCGTTCAACGTGACAGGAATGCAACCCTTCCGCAAATTCCTCCAGATTCCAGGGTTTGCCATCAACAAGTGTCAGTGTGCGAAAATAATCGATATGAGCTTTCGGAGCCGCAGGTGCACTCGTGTACCCTTGATGACTGCAAGACACGAGCTTTACGCCTCGCCGGGGCCATCAACACCGATATTCACTGTTGATAACTGGAAACATGTTGCCTGGTCGGACGAGTCTCGTTTCAAATTGTACCTAAAAAATGGTTCAAATGGCTCTGAGCACTATGGGACTTAACATCTGAAGTCATCAGTCCCCTAGAACTTAGAACTACTTAAACCTAACTAACCTAAGGACATCACACAACACCCAGTCGTCACGAGGCAGAGAAAATCCCTGACCCCGCCGGGAGTCGAACCCGGGAACCCGGACGTGGGAAGCGAGAACGCTACCGCACGACCACGAGCTGCAAATTGTACCTAGCCGAAGGACGTGTACCAGGTATGGAGACAATCGCATGAATCCATGGATCCTGCAAGTCGGCAGGGGAATGTTCAAGCTGGTGGAGGCTTTGTAATGGTGTGTCCCGTGGGCAGTTGGAGTGATATGGGACCCCTGATACGTCTAGAAACGACTCTGACCGGTTACACGTCCGTAAGCATCCGGTCTGATCACCTGCGTCCATTCACGTCCATTGTGCATTGTGCATTCCGACGGACTTGGGCAATTACAGCAGGACAATGCGACATGTCACACATCCAGTATTGCTACAGTGTGGCTCCAAAGACGCTCTTCTGTGTTCAAACACTGCCGCTGGCCATCAAACTCCCCAGTTATGAACATTATTGAGCATATCTGGGATGCCTTGCAATGTGCTGTTCAGAAGGGGTCTCCACACCCTCGTACTCTTACGGATTTATGAACAGCCCTGCGGGGTTCATGGTGGCTACGTCATGCTGTGGCATTTCTGCATGCTCACGGGGCCCCTACACGATATTAGGCAGGTGTACCAGTTTCTTTGGCTCTACAGTGTATATACGACCAAATTGTTTCTTTCTCTTACAGCATAAGAGACAATACTGATTCTCCTGGGGAGGCCTCTATAAATGTCGGTATTTACTGTAGTTTTTGAAACTTCCTGGCATATTAAAACTGTGTGCCGGACCGAGACTCGAACTCGGGACCTTCGCCCTTCGCGGGTAAGTGCTCTACCAACTGAGCTACCCAAGCACGACTCACGCCCCGTCCTCACAGCTTTACTTCTGCCAGTACCTCGCCTCCTACTTTCCAAACTTCACAGAAGCTCTCCTGCGCACTTGCCCTCGAAAGGAAAAGGTCCCGAGTTCGAGCCTCAGTCCGGCACACTGTTTAAATCTGCCAGGAAGCTTCATATCAGCGCACACTCCGCTGCAGAGCGGAAATCTCATTCTGTATACTGTAGTTTCTGCTCTCGATTAAGTTGTTCCAACGCTATGCAGAATATTACACCTGTTGCGACGCCGAGAGTAGCTGTCAGATCTCTAACGACACAGCCATCCTCTTCGTAAGCTTCTGTGCTTGTTTGTGAGCTCGGCTGCAGGGCTTAAGAGATACTCCGCTGTCGGCACGGCGCGAGTGCTCAGTACCGCGGCTGGAACGCAGTTGCGAAAAGCGGTCCCGCCATCACTTCCAGTCGGCGGACTGCGCCAACGAGGGCTTCCGCGTGATGTCACGGCAATTCACTGCACTTGGCAGCGCCGAGGCGCGCAGTTAACGACCGCAGTGGGATGAGAATGAGGATGAGGATGTCGGCGTGCCGTTCCCGCCCCCATCCTAGACCGGCACCGCCTCGCTACTTGAATTAATCTCTTATTGGGACTGGCATAATGCAAGAACCTGTGTTACCGTACAGGATTTACAGACGATTTATGAGCGGGCAGTTATAAAGCTTTCACTGTGTAAGATGGCAAGAACTATGCCCCATACATGACGTCATTAAAGATCACCTAACTCATGTTGAGCGAACAGTAGGACTGAACAAAAATGACTGACAAGGCACAATGCATCTTGTAGAAGGTATAGTATGGACGTATTGGAATAATTAACGTCGGGTGATGGTTTTAAAGTAATTCACACGACATGAAAACTTTGTGGAAACGCGTCGATTTACTGGAGGCTTGTTTATCCCAGGGAAGTAATCGGAGCTGACCGTGGCCGGCTGGGGAGCGGCGAAGGGAAGCGACAATGGGCAGCGTAGGGCGGCTCAAGCTCTGAGAAAGCGGTAACACGGCGCGGCCTCCAGCTGCCTTAAGATGAGTGACAGTGAGTGGGTGGTTGACCCCATGCTGGTGTACCGGGAAGCAGACGGAGAACTTGTACACCTGTTGATAAATGTCCGTCGTCCCATTTTCTGTGAAACATGCGAGAAAGCCGTGCACAGCTACGGTGGAGCTGTCAACAGAGGTCAAAATATGCGAGTTCGTGACTATAGCAACTTCATGCTGAATTCACGGTCCACAGAGCCTGAAGTAAATCAGGTGAAGAGCGACAGAATGAAACACGCCGGCCTCCTATTGGAACGTAGGACCGAGGAATTTGAAGTACTCTCCTGGGAGTCAGAATTCCGGAAAAACTTGGTGTTTGTGCAGATGCTAACCTTGATGGGTGGCCTGGGAGGAGCTAAATAACAGAAGTTGAGAGGAGGGGAAATTTTGTGGGAATTTGTTCACTTCCGAGAGCAGGCATTGGCCGGCACTGGGAAGCGACGCACAATTAACGCGACTTGCGCTGCAATTGGCGTAAGTGATTTTGCTGGAGGGGAAACCGAGGCAAAGAGTGGACTGGGAGAAGTCTCCATAGTCGTCTTCCGTTCCCAGCTTGCCTAGAGTGCGGACGTGGTGTGCTTTACTCAGCTTGCCTGAGAAAGAGTGAGCATCTCTGCAGTTTAGGACTTAGCAAATGGAACGACTGAGCTTGGAGATAGGAAGTTTTGGTTCAGCTAAGTACTGAGCAAGATAGCTAGGAGTGAACAGACGAGCGCAGCCTTGCAGCACCACGAGGTCGGCCGACGTCCACACAACGACCCCGCTCCGCCACGCTGTATTCGGTGTATTGCGCCCGCTCCGGCCACTGATTAATTTGTTGGATCACGTCGGCAAAGTTTCCACGAGGGTTTCATGGGCCGTGTATTGTAGAATTCTTCTCGCACTTCGCATTACGCCTGGGTCAGTCGATAGGAATTACTTTTGAGTTATCGCGCTTTACTCCACACAAACGCAATTTATTACCACTGGCTGTTAGGAGAGTCATGTAATGTGATGATTGAAGGTCGTGAGTTAAAATAAATCTGTGCTAATCGACTACATCTGTTTTCAATCAAGTAGTTGAAATCCCATGTCACTTTCTTAATTAATTTTATGTTCACCATTTGCATCTCGTGTTCAATAGCTGAATATAACATCAATGTGCACCCCTTTTTAATGAAAGGGGATCAATTCTGAATCAATTAATGTCAACAGTGCAACCGCAGTTCAATCAGGAGTCACAGGGCCTTATTACTTTCTTTGCGTTATCCGACATTGCGGCAGTTTTCCACTCTCTGTTGATCTGTTAGCCAATTACCTGGGGTGAACACACACTAAAACCAGATAAGTGACGGGTGGGGTATTACAACTGTCACAAATCGAATC
This sequence comes from Schistocerca serialis cubense, assembly GCF_023864345.2. Lineage (NCBI taxonomy): Eukaryota > Metazoa > Arthropoda > Insecta > Orthoptera > Acrididae > Schistocerca > Schistocerca serialis. Next base: position 754,935,441 of record NC_064643.1, read on the forward strand.
GTGACCGTGAAACCCATAGCTGCGCTCTACCAAAACTACGACTCAGTATTTTTGGTGCAGTACATAAATGACGCAATTGAGGGCAGAGTTACCGGTAGTGTTGGTAGCATTGGAAGGGAAAGAAACACGATTGTATGTGTAAGAGAGAAACTGGAAGCTGACGGTTTCTCTTTGGTTTTTTGTGTGTTTGGTTGTTTGTTTTGTACATAATTAGAGCCGCACATCATTCAGCGTTAGTCCATTGTATCGTTTATATCCCTACAGAATACGCATTTCACAGTTATAAAAATTACCAGAGTGAGATTTTCGCTCTGCAGCGGAGTGTGCGCTGTTATGAAACTTCCTGGCAGATTAAAACTGTGCGCCGGACCGAGACTCGAAATCGGGACCTTTGCCTTTCGTGGGCAAGTGCTCTACCATCTTAGCAACCCAAGTACAACTCACGCCCCGTTCTCACATCTTCACTTCTGCCAGTACGTCGTCTCCTGCCTTCCAAACTTTACAGAAGCTCTTCTGCGAACTTTGCAGAACTAGCATTCCTGAAAGAAAGGATATTGCGTAGACATGGCTCAGCCACGGCCTGGGGGAAGTTTCCAGAGTGAGAGCTTCTGTAAAGTTTGGAAGGTAGGAGACGAGGTACTGGCAGAAGTGAAGCTGTGAGGACGGGGCGTGAATCGTGCTTCGGTGGCTCAGATGGTGCCGGCACGGTAGCTCAGCGTGTTCGGTCAGAGGGTTAGCTGCCCTCTGTAATAAAAAGCTGAGTTAATCGATCAACAACGAACTTAAACGGATGTCTTACGACGTCCGCCCCGAGCAGATACAACGAACGAAAGCGAACAAATTTTTTTTAAAAAAATCTCAAAGATTGTAGAGCACTTGCCCGCGAAAGGGATGGGTCTCGAGTTCGAGTCTCGGTCCGGCACACAGTTTTAATCTGCCAGGAAGTTTAATAAAAATTAGCTGATGGCGGAACTTCTGTGATTTTATGCAACCAAAGCGATTACTTTTGAAGCAAATACAGATTTCATGCACAAATATAAAACAAATTTATATAATTATTGTGACTGTCCTATGCTCGATAGAACGTACATCAAGACCAAAGGCAAGATTTTCGTGTTATTATTGGTAAGTACGAAAGTTGTCTATGAATACCAGAAAATTGCTCGACTAAGTACTGAAGTGATATCTGACATGTTTTTGCTTTGCGTATTTTTAATAAGTTTTTCTTTCTTCTGGAGAGTGGGGAATTGCAATTTATAGCGCTATGTGATAGATCTGAACTGCTTTTTCTTAAAAAAAAAAATACTGCAACATCCCTATGTTTTAAGTTACAAATCGACGATTTTCGAATAAAACCTGCCTTGAACAGTTTCAATTTTGCTTCAAATACAGTTTATTTTTATGTAACAGAGAGGAAAATAACTGTGTAGAATAAAAATGTTCGCAGTTTATACGAGGGTTTTTCGGAAAGTAAGGAATGAGAAATGGAAACCACAGTGAAAAATCAAAACTGTTTTCTTTGCACATTTAGCTACACCATCCAGGTACTTTTCTACATAGTCGCCGCTCCGACTTAGACATTGGTCGGAGCGTTATACCAAATTTCTAACATCATCGTCATAGGAAGCAGCTGCCTGTGCTTTCCGAAAATTCTCTACGCTCGTCTATAGTGCGTAACCAGCGCCCAAGTGTTGTCTTCGTATCCAGCGTTTCTTGTGGACATAGATGATACTCAGGACGAGCCAATTAGGGCTGTGATGTGGGTGATCGAACAATTGCCATCGAAAAGGCTGCAGGAGCGTCTTCACTGCCCCTGCAGAGTGCGGCTGCGAAATGCCCTGAAGAAGGAAGTGCGTGGCAGTTGTGTCAGGTGGGCTGCATTCATTAAGGCGAAACCTATCAGCGGGCCCTGTTAGTTCGCGGGAGATATTGTTGTTCTAGGCACCTTTACTCGTTCACAGTGCACTCATAACTGAAAAGAGCGTCTTGATGCGATCGACTGGCATACTAGAGACACTGCCCAAAATGTCTGTGAAAAGCCTCGTCGGATTTTCGCAGTGGTTTCCATTTCGCGACCGATCGTTCCTCACTTTCCGAATAGCCCTGGTATACCCTCACTTAGTTTCTAGACGGACCACCGCTTCCAGTTTCTTGGGAAATACAGCAAGACACTGGTCACATATGCAAACAGAGGGAAATGAGGTATTGCCCGATAAGTATGAAACACAGTTCATGTACAGAAACACGTTTACGACCTTAATTGACCAAGGCTGCTAGATAAATAGCGTAGTCTACGATTATTTATGAAAGTCTACGGTAGCCTACGGTAGTTTCACAAATTTAATTAAACCTAATGATGGTGCGAACCTGGATGATGTATGTACTGTGGTAAGGAAATTGGAAATTTGTGGTAAGATCTTATGGTACCAAACTGCTAAGGTCATCAGTCCCTAAGCCTACACAGTACTTAATCTAACTTAAACTAACTTACACTAAGGACAACACACACACCCATTCCCGAGGGAGAACTCGAACCTCCGACGGAAGGAGCCGCGAAGACAGTGACAAGACACCCTAGACCGCACGGCTACCCAACGCGGCCTGTGGTAAGAAACAGATCAACTATCATGAGTAGTTAGAGAAGTGCTGATCTATTTTACTTGATTTTATTTATCTTTAGTCATTGCACAACGATATAGGATTTGTCAAGGTCCTGTCTGTGTGAGATATGGAAATACTGTTGGCTGCAGTAGTTCAACATCAAGGCAGACAATGCATACAAGTAAGTGGCTGACACGTGCCATGTATGGACGAGAATTGTTCTGTTGGAAAATGGCACCACGATACTCTCGCATGAAAGATAACACATAAGAACGGAGAATGTCCATGATGTACCGTTGTGACAACATAGATCCCTCAATCACTACCCGGCTTGGCATGATGACGCTTCAATGGCTCCCAATAGCATGAGCCCCGGAGTAACATTACTGTGCATCGCGAAATCACTGAAAAAGAGGGATCTCTCCTCAGGTCTCTACCGTACTCGACGATGGTATTGTGGGAGTAGTTCATTGCTGAACACAACGCGACGCCATTCATGATCGGCAGTTTGTGCCGTGGTGCCACAGCAGATTACGCATGGGACACTGCTGGCCACTAAAATTGCTACAAAACGAAGATGACGTGCTACAGAAGCGAAACTTAACCGACAGGAAGAAGATGGTGTGATATGCAAAATGATTAGCTTTTCAGAGCATTCACACAAGGTTGGCGCCGGTGGCGACACCTACAACATGCTGACATGAGGAAAGTTTCCAACCGATTTCTCATACACAAACAGCAGTTGACCGGCGTTGCCTGGTGAAACGTTGTTGTGATGCCTCGTGTATGGAGGAGAAATGCGTACCATCACGTTGTAGACTTTGATAAAGGTCGGGTTGTAGCCTATCGCGATTGCGGTTTATCGTATCGCGACATTGCTGCTCGCGTTGGTCGAGATCCTCCAATGACTGTTAGCAGAATATTGAATCGGTGGGTTCAGGAGGGTAATACGGAACGCCGTGCTGGATCCCAAAGGCCTCGTATCACTAGCAGTCGAGATGAAAGGCATCTTATACGCATGGCTGTAAAGGATCGTGCAGCCACGTCTCGATCCCTGAGTCAACAGATGGGGACGTTTAAAAGACGACAACCATCTGCACGAACAGTTCGACGACGTTTGCAACAGCATGGATTATAAGCTCTGAGACCATGGCTGCGGTTGCCCTCGACGCTGCATCACAGACAGTGAAACGTCCCCTTTGAAAAATTTATGATTTACTGTGCTGATAAACCTGTTACATTATTCGATTTTCAAACAGCTGAGCAGAACTGAACGTATTCAGACTTTTCGCTCTTTACCTACTCTGATGAACACTGAACTGACACACAATATTTTTAGCGCAACGCAATGTGACTTTCAATAATCCCTATAAAGAATGGCCCTGACTAACATTAAACTATACCTTTCACAAATCACTTACCTCACAAAAATCTACGTTACTCGAACTACTGCAATACAGCGAGCGCCACTACTGCCAGCTAAATTAAGATTCAAGCTAGTGAAGGCACTAACTACTGATAGGCATAGTTAGCAAATGAAGATTTTGATAGAGAACAAACAATGTATTTACCTTAATAGTGTTCAAAAGTCATAATATATATAGCAGTTCATGGCATCCAGTCTTACAAATTTACTGTCTCTGATGGACACACGTCCAGACCATCCGCTCTCTAAACTCCGCCATCTCTCTCCGCACATCCACCACTGCTGGCGGCTCACCTCCAACTGCGCAACGCTACGCGCTGTTAACAGCCAACTGCCCAACGCTTCAATAGCAAATATTGCAACAATGCCAACCAGCCTCAGACTGCACACAGCACAGCCAGTGATTTTCATACAGAGCGCTACGTGACGTTACCAACATAAAAACGTAATGTGCACGAATGGCATAACGTCATGTTTTCGGATGAATCCAGGTTCTGTTTACAGCATCATGATGGTCGCATCCGTGATTGGGGACGTCGTGGTAAACGCACATTTGAAGCGTGTATTCGACATCGTCAAAGAGGCGTATCACCCAGCGTGATGGTATGGGGTAGCATTGGTTACATGTCTCGGTCACCTCTTGTTCGCATTGATGGCGCTTTGAACAGTGGATGTTACATTTCAGATGTGTTACGACCCGTGGCTCTACCCTTCATTCGATCCCTGCGAAACCCTACATTTCAGCAGGATAATGCACGATCGCATGTTGCAGCTCCTGTACGGGCCTTGCTGGATACAGAAAACGTTCTACTGCTGCCCTGGCCAGCATATTCTCCAGATCTCTCACCAATTGAAAACGTGTGGTCAATGGTGGCCGAGCAACTGGCTCGTCACAATACGCCAGTCACTACTCTTGTTGAACTGTGGTATCGTGTTGAAGCTGCATGGGCAGCTGTACCTGTACACGTCATCCAAGCTCTGTTTGACTCAATGCCCAGGCGTATCAAGGCCGTTATTACGGAGAGAGGTGGTTGTTCTGAGTAATGATTTCTCATGATCTATGGACCCAAATTGCGCGAAAATGTAATCACATATCAGTTCTAGTATAATATATTTGTCCAATGAATACCCGTTTATCATCTGCATTTCTTCTTGGTGTAGCAATTTTAATGGCCAGTAGTGTAGATTCAGATGGCCGTTCTATTTGTCACAGAGAACTGCAGCTCTAAGCACTTGTATACTGGCAGGTGTTAGTCATACGAATGAAATTACACTGGCATCTGCATGCTTCGCATTGTTTGTCAGACAGAGTATTTTAGCTTTACTAGCGTCCACTGTAAACACATTCATTGCCATTTCACTTTCTTTTACCAACACCACACAAAGATACCTTTTTTCAATGAAATTGTCTCCGTTTACATCACTACTGGTACATTCCGGTTGTCATGAACTACGTTTCAGTACTTTGCATACAACGCTCTGACTCCTAATTTAAAATCCACGACCAGTTTCCTTGTGACGACACTGTAAGAGAACCCCCCTCCCGCCTGTGACAGCATCCTCTTGAAGGTGTCTTTAATGACAGGCTCGAGGCCTCATAACTCGCTGTAGCTAAGGATTATGCTGCCGACATAATAGTTAGCAGCAAGCATAAAGAAATCCGTTATTCCCAATCGCGCAACAGCCACTCAACATGTGCCTCATTAATTAACGAAGGGTCGACCCCACTGCTACATCGAAAATCTACCGGAAACATGTTTCACAGCAGAGCCTGCTCCTCACCCATTCTATTTGTCTCATTCACCAAAGCAACGACCAGTGACTGAAAAACTATCTCCGAAAGCACTGATAATTAATGGCGTCGTTGCCCCGTAAAGGCAAAGGAAATCTCCTACTCTCCACGTCCAACTTGCCATCAGGCGCAGAGCACCATTTACATCGCGCCAAGCGGACGAAGGAAGTCGATAACGGAATTTCCGGAGAGTAGTTTAGAGGTAATTGAAAGCGTTTACAGCAGCGAATTGGAGCGGGAACTCTGAACTTTACTCCAGCTCACCTTTGCCGAGTAGCAACCTCCCTGCGAGCGGCGCATCTCGCCCCTTTGCGTCGTTCTGAAATGTCACGGGGACGCGTCGGTGGTCGAACGGGGCGCCCTTTAGCGCCAACGCGGGAGGACTACGAGCGTTCCAAACGAGTGTACTACGGGATTTCTTGTTAAGTTATTCGCCCTATGTTTATAAAAAAAAATACTCGTAATGTCAGTTATTTGTGACGAATACATGTATGAGACAAAGTCTGAGCCACTGGTAGACTTTGTTTTTTTACTTCTGGGTCCAGGTTGGTTGACTAAAAGAATTTGTTCCGCAAAGCTTAGTCTGACTGTTTTGTTTACTGAATTTCATAAGGACTCTTTCGACAAACAGCGCGTAATGTAGGCCTTATTTGCAGATAAGACCACATTTTAAATTATTTCCAGATTTGCTATTTCACATACTTTAAGCGAATGTATCAGCGCTGCAGTACATACAAGTAAGGAGCGAACGGTGGATTCCCACGCAGGATAGAAGAGGCGGTTGGCCATCTGGCTTTTTCGGCGCCGGTGGGATGAGATACGATGCAGGAAACGCTCGTGACGTCAGGGAGAGTACATTTATTGTCGCGCGAATAAGGTAATTCTTCCAGAATGAGATTTTCACTCTGCAGCGGAGTGTGCGCTGATATGAAACTTCCTGGCAGATTAAAACTGTGTGACGGACCGAGACTCGAACTCGGGACCTTTGCCTTTCACGGGCAAGTTGAAAGGTGGCTACACTGAGCCACAGCGCCAGAGATGGCGCCAAAGAGTATTATTCAGCCGCCTCCACTGGCAGTGCTTGGGGAGAACTCCTAGTAGTCAGTGCTTGTTGAGATGTGCTAGTGAAAAGTGCTTGTTGAGAACTCGTGGTAGTCGAAGTGCTTGCTGAGATGTCGTAGTGGCGAGTCGGTGTGGAGAGATTGTAATGTTTAGAGTGCTTTTCATCAATATAAACGAAGGTAAAAAAAAAAGAAAATTTCTTTTCTGTCTCATTATTTCAGTGTCCTGAATAATGCGTCATTACAGGTTCAGTCAACAAAGCATCTGGCGTGTGTTCTTGTATTAGAGTGTAATTCTGGGTTTCTTGCGCAATTATAGTATCTCTAATTTTTTTTCTATCACGTCAGTATAAATGGTATTTGAAATTTCTTGTCTTGTTGAAGAAGAACCGTGCCAGATGTGTACGTTGAGTCACACTCCCACACACAGAACAATTACACTTGTGCTTTGGTTTCGTAGGTTTTATAGTTGCTGGGGACTTAATTAATTAATTGTGTTAACAGAAATTTTCTTTCATTCTTTGTTGTTGTTCTATGCAGTCAGATTGCGTAATAATACTAGTCAGGGCCAACCGTTTACGAGACCTCGTAATCGGACATACAGCTACTAAAAATATTTGCATTTTATTTAATTAAGCCACCATGCACGTGGCGACTGCTGCTTCGGATCGTCCCTTGGAATTCTTCTGATTGTAAAAATAGTAGACCTTAGTATTGTTGTAGTAATTTGTAGTTTAGTAATTGTAGTCTATTTTGCATGTGTAGATTTGGTAATTGTCATTCTTCTAATGGTATTTCAGAATTTAATTTTATTGTCTTGTATACGCGTTTGACAATTTAGGGCAATTATTTCAATTGTTCGATTAATCGTGGTTGAGGGAAACATTTCGTGTAAATAGTATTGTTGGAGATAAAGAGTCATTGTGTGTAATTTTCGTACAGTGACGAGTTTGTATGTTTTGCAAATGATTACGCGATCGATGAAAAAGGCAAAAATGATGGCTAGTCAGAATGACGAAATTGTTGACATGGCGAACTCGCCAACACAGGGGAACAGTATGATGAATAATGAAGTGGAAAACAATTTAATGAGTCGGGAAAATAGTCCGGAACCATTTCAAAATTTTTCACAATCAAAAAATTTTCAGAATCCGAGATTAACGACACAAGATTCTGGAATGGTATCGAACTCAGATAGCTTTACAGCTATGACGAAGGAAACTGGTTTCACGGGAAATGTTAGGGGTGAAAAGAATTTTGAAACAGTTAATATGGAGCAGTTGATGGGTGTAATATTAAATTTGGGATCTGAATTAAAAACAGTGGCAACACGGTTAGACTTACAAATGGGAACAATGGAGCAGTTTCGATCTGAATTTAAAACAGATATAGGAACTTTGGGATCTGAATTAAAAACTGATATGGGAACAATGGAAACACAGTTTAGATCTGAATTAAAAACACAGATGGGGACAATGGAAACATGGTTAGGATCTGAATTAAAAACAGTGGCAACACGTTTAGAAACAGAGATGGAAACAATGGAAATACGGTTAGACTCACGAATAGGGACATGTTTCAAAAACATGAAGGATGAATTAAAGAAAGAAATTAGAGAAGAAGTACGACCGATTTTGAATTCTCACAATAATAGATTTATTGCAGTAGAGATTAGACAAAGGGAACAGGATAGAGAACAGGAAGAAAGGGATCGCGTGATAGTACAGAAATTTTCAGAGTTAAATTTACAACGTGCACACGATAAGGAAGAAATATTTGAGAGAATCGAGGAATCCGTACCAAATGACAGAATAAATAATCTAACACAACAATATGAACAGTTAACTACTAAATGTGTCAATACTGAAACCCGAGTCACGACACTTACGGAAGACGTAAATAAGCAGAAACAACAAATAGGTGACTTATCGGAAAGAATTGAGGAGATTTTAGATAAATTGACAAATCTTAGTTTACATGGGGACAGAGATTCGGATGATACAGTTCCATTACCATTTGCAGAAACCGAAGGGTACCAGAACATAAATAAGCATGTTGAAAATCAGGGAAAATTTAATGAACGCGTTAAAAGGGAAGTTGAGGCATTACGAAAGCAAGTCAAACAAATCGAAGGCGAAATTGTAGGAAGAGACAGCAAAAGAAATTTAGAATCACAGATACCAGAGGGGTTTGAAGAAAATAATTTGTTTCATTTACGGGATGCAACAAGAGAGCGCCAGGCGCGCGAACTTGACAATAATCGACATTGGGACTGGGACAGACGCGGTAGGTCTTTGTCGCCACGAGGCGAAAACTTTGACTATAAACACTTTTTGACTGTTCGGAAATTTAAGATCTTCCGCAATTCTAAGAATGACATACATCCATGTGCATGGTTAGATCAATTTATGTACGCACTTCCACCAAATTTGCCACTAAGTCACAAACTGGAAATTATGTGCGGCTATTAAAGTCCTCAGGGGATTCACTACACTAAGTGAATATGTGCCGTAGCGTGCATAGGGCCCCGAGCTGTAGTGGTGCTATTTCCCTTTTAGTTTTCTGCACCGCTGCCTACACTTTTACAATTCTTTGCATCTGTCAAAACAACTCTTCGACTATCAATCTATCTAGACAGTAGATAAACAATAACCGGATATGACAATTTTACCTAAAAGTGATTTCGGAAATTACCGTTTGGACTTACTGTATCTTCATCAGCATTCATTCGTAGCCTAAACGAAATTTTACCTGTTTATCATTGTGACAATATTACTTCATATGTTGACGATATTCTTATTGCTAAACGTTCTTGGAGTGAGCACAACAAAATTTTGAATTCGTTATTACGTATTTTTGCAAGAGTTGGCATTACAGTGAACTTGGAAAAATCTGAATTTGGTCGTTCTCAGGTGAAATTTCTCGGTCACATTATTTCTACAGAAGGTATTCTTCCTGATCCAGAGAAATTAGACGCTATTCGTAACTATGCTGTTCCTACCACAAAACGTGATGTTCGTAGTTTTCTTGGTGTCTGTAATTTTCTTAGACGCTTTGTTAAATTGGACGATTTGGCCACACCTCGTTTATGTGAACTATCTGGAAAGAAAACTAATTGGTGTTGGTATGAGGAAGCTCAGTCAGAATTTGAACAACTTCGTGATGCTTTAGTTGCTGCTCCACTTCTTTCACATCCGGATTTATCTAAAGATTTTTGTTTGGCGACGGACTCATCATACAAAGGCCTAAGTGCACATTTATTGTTTGAGAACTTTATTTCGTCTTCGCTCCATGACATCGCTAAGGAGCAAAATAAGGATCCAATCTGGAAGGACATTAAGGAGAAGTGGAGGAGAAAGTTAAAGCGTAGCGATTAGACAGCATTATTTAGTTCGCAATGACATTCTTCTTAAACGAAAATCGGTCGACAACTCTGTTTGGTTAGTTTGTATTCCTGATGAGTGGGTCAATAAATTGATTTGGTACACACATTTCAGTTATGCACACTTTGGTCCCAGAAAATGCTTTCATAAATTACGGGAAAATTGCTACTTCAGTAATATGGAAAAACGTATTCGATCTGTTCTTGCCAAATGCAAATTATGTCAAAAGGCTAAGCCGCCAACAATTTCTCACAGAGCACCGTTGTTTCCTATCATTCCAGCGAAATTAAAGGACATGGCTGCAGTCGATTTGTTCGGTCCAGTGGTTCGTTCTACTAATGGTTTTGAGTACATTTTCGTAGCAGTGGAGTTGACATCAAAATATGTGTGTTTTACACCATTACGCAAAGCAACAGCTCGTTCAGTATCTAACGCTTTCATCAAACATTTTCTTAAAGAAGTGGGTCATGTTGATAAGGTTATATCAGATAATGGATCACAGTTTCGTTCTAAAATTTGGCTTCGTACTCTACGGCGTCGTAAAATTAAACCAATTTTCATTTCACTTTTTCACCCTCAATCTAACGCTTCAGAGAGATGGATGAAGGAAATCAATAAATTGTGTCGTCTTTATTGTCATCAGAATCACAGAACTTGGGATCAGTATCTTCATATTTTTCAAAACATTCAGAATGAACTCCCTAATGATTCAACTTCTTTACCGGCTTTACTGATATTAAAAAACAAAGCACCGACAAATCGCATATCTGAAATCGTTCCTTTTCCGCCTTCACGGAAACTGCGGCATTCTGAAGTTGTGAACAGGGCTCTGCAAAATATTGCATCTGCGGCTGCTAGAAGAGAGAAATCAGCAAAACGTCCTGGTCGTTTAAAAACTTTTTCAGTTGGCCAAAAGGTATTAATTAAGTCTCATCGTTTGTCTCACAAAGGAAAAGGCTTGTGTCGCAAATTTTTTCTGCTTTATAATGGTCCATATAGAATTCGCAAAATTATTCATGATAACACTGTTGAAGTAGAAACTCTTAAATCACGATGCTCTAAGGGAATACATCATATATCTAACGTTAAAATTTTTGTGGAATGATATACTTTTGAAAAATTTTTGTGGAATGACATACTTGTGAGAAACTAACAGCTACATGTAAACATGCAGAGAATACAAGAATACCGCACTGTGTTTTGGCGGCGGCACATACTCAAAGCAACAGTCAAGTCTGCGCGCCGCACAAGGCTGTCGTTGACCGCAAACAATTACTTCCTACGTCACGCGCCTACAGCTGATCGAGCGCTCAGTGCGAATGCACTGACAGCCGTAAACAAATACACAGTTTAATTTCTCCGATTAAATTCAGTATAAAGCTATAGTGACTTGATGAATTATGTTATTAACATTCAGTATTTTTCAGGATACGGTTCTATAAAATATTTAAGAACTTCAGGTAAATTCTGTGTGTCTCCGACGTTATGAGGACTTGCTATCGAGAAATTTTCATAAAGAATGTAATTTCCAAGAAGAAACTAATGAACTAAAAAGGGTAACTATTAATTGAGTTTATTCTCCAGGTAACATATTGCCACTTAAGTACGTACTTTAGACGTAATTTGCTGCTCGCAATTACGTGATTCATACTTTGTGCTAATTTCATGTTCTATGAATTTACTTGTGAAGCGACGTGCTTGCGTACATCTGCTGATTTTTGTCAATGTTTTATTAATGAACTGGGTTGTAATTTGTATATATTATGCATCGCTTGGCTGCAATGCTTTTTCGCTGATGTCATATTTTTTTTATTATGTGCCTGCTGTGCTTATTTATTTAAATTATAATTGTAACCTGATTAATTGTGCTGATGTGGTTAGGTATGTAAGTTATACTTTGTGATTTATCTGCTTGCGCCTTCATGTTTACTTATTAAGATGACATATGAACATTTATTTGTTTATGCTGATATGATGCTAATGACCTGTTTATTACGTTAGATAACATATTTGCTGCCTTGCTTATGGATTGCATATTTACACATTTCTGTTTGTTGTCATAACTACTCTTTAATTTGGTATATAAAAATGCTGATATACTGTGTACAAACATAGAGTTTACGTCACACTATTGTATTAATTATAGATTGTTCGCTTGGCAGAGCCTCGTTGTAAGAATTCTGTTGCATCCACTTGTTGACATTCTGTTCTCTACTGGTATATTTACTCGCTATTCCATGTTTTGCTTACGCTCAGTGCCTTATATTTTTAAGATAAGAAAATGAACTGCTATAATTCGACAAACGACATTAGTACAAGAAACTTCATAGAAGTCACATGAGCTGGAGGTTTTATGGAAGCTGTATAAATGTATGCTAATAGGAAGGAAGCTAACGACATGACATACCAACACTAGGTTTAGACCATTAACAGTTATTACACTGCATTTTTCGTGAGCAATTGAAATAGTAAGTGACACTTGACACAAAAAATACTCCACATGTTTGCTTCTGCCATAATTCTTGAAGTTGTGTACACACTGTGAAAAATTATTATCATTCACACTCCGTAATCGTACTTAATTACTGAGAGTTATTCGAACTAAGTCTGTTAGAAGTCATGTATGCATTTCTTTTGTTTATAATTCATAATGAGTAGAAGATTTGGGTCAGATGGATTACACAGAGGTTGTGTGTTGACAATGTGTCTTCGGATTGTATGGAATGATGAGGTTTGCATTAGGATTTTATCTGTACTTGTTCGAGGAGACTGACTAGAGGAAAGAGTTGTTATGGAAGTGAAATGATATTGGTGCTAAGGTTTATATGTATCGACGTATTGAAGAGGTATTATTGAGATTATATGAAGTTGATGATTATTGGAGTTTTTGTGGACAAGAGGTAAGGTAAATGATATTGATGATAAGATTTATATGTATCGACATAAGAGGTATTATTGAAGTATTGAGATTATGTGATGCTGATGATTATTGGAGTTTTGATGGATAAGAGGTAAAGTAAGTGAGGTGCATTTTTTTTTGTTGGTCTATATGGAACGAGGAGGATGAAGATAGCAGACTAGAACACTCATGTAGAAGGAAGATAGTCTATACACACACTTTGTTAAATCAATAAGCAGTATATATTTTTTTTTTTTTTTTGGAGAGAGGAAGTAATTGCATATCTTGGCTCACTGACAGTTGTTCAGCAACAGTACATTTGATCTGGCTTGGCAAACATTGGTCTTGACATGATGACTATGACGTTGACTTAACTATTATTGACTGTTATATATTGCTGCCACTACTACTTGATACACATGATGAACATCAAATTTTGACAGAATTGCATTTACACAGTTAACACTATTCAATTACACAGTAGTACTTAATGTGGATGAAAGATGAGTGAGTGTGTTTTGTGTGTTTTCCTTTCCTAATCCTACCCACCTATCTCCTAAATATTATTTTATTTGTTTGTAGTGGCTTGCACTGACACCCATAAATATTATAGGTTTACTGATATTTGAGTATTTGTAATAGTTAATATGACAATTATCTGATATCATTTGTGTGTTTATTAGAATTTATATGTTTAGTGTGTAAAAGCATTTGTATGTGGATTCAAACTATTGTTCATGCCTGAACTGTCTGATTAGTGATGGTGAATATTATGAACTGTTACCTGCACTTGTTCAACATTGATGTGTGACACTTAGAAATGTTTAATTTCTGCTGATGAACTGTCTGATTAGTGATAGTGAATATTATGGACTGTTACCTGCACTTTTTCAACATAATGGGTGCCACTTAGAAATGTTTAATTTCTGCTGATGAACTGTGTGATCAGTGATAGTAAATATTATGGACTGTTACTTGTACTTTTTCTACATGATTGGTGCCACTAGGACATGTTCAATTTCTGCTTATAAACTCTGATGAACAGTGTGATCAGTGATAGTGAATATTATGGACTGCTCTCTGGACCTGCTCATCTTTGCTGGGTGCCACTGATGAAATGCTTCTACTGACATAATGTCACTTGTTGGTGTCTGCACCTGTTCAACATTGCTGGGTGCCACTAATGAACTGCTTCTACTGACATGTTGTCACTTGTTGGTATTTGCACCTGTTGACCATTGCTGGGTGCTACTGCTGGAACTATCAACTACTTTTTTTTTTAATCATTGAAAGCATTTTATGTGAACATTTGTATAAACTGATTTTTTGTGTATTATGTAAACTATTATGTAAAGTCACATGTATGAAAGAATTTGTATTGCTTACTGTATTTTATATATTAGGTTATTGAAAGGTCAGTGCAAAGCCAAAATTTTAACTAATTATGTGATATTTAGGTATTAATATTATCTTTTACTTTTGTCTGTATTTTTGTGGACGAATTTGGTGGTATTTTCACCACCAATGCTGGCAAAAATACCATCAAATTCTACCCCGTGGAGGAGGGGCATATGAAAGGTAGCTACACTGAGCCACAGCGCCAGAGATTGCGCCAAAGAGTATTATTCAGCCGCCTCCACTGGCAGTGCTTGGGGAGAACTCCTAGTAGTCAGTGCTTGTTGAGATGTGCTAGTGAAAAGTGCTTGTTGAGAACTCGTGGTAGTCGAAGTGCTTGCTGAGATGTCGTAGTGGCGAGTCGGTGTGGAGAGATTGTAATGTTTAGAGTGCTTTTCATCAATATAAACGAAGGTAAAAAAAAAAATTTCTTTTCTCTCTCATTATTTCAGTGTCCTGAATAATGCGTCATTACAGGTTCAGTCAACAAAGCATCTGGCGTGTGTTCTTGTATTAGAGTGTAATTCTGGGTTTCTTGCGCAATTATAGTATTTCTAATTTTTTTTCTATCACGTCAGTATAAATGGTATTTGAAATTTCTTGTCTTGTTGAAGAAGAACCGTGCCAGATGTGTACGTTGAGTCACACTCCCACACACAGAACAATTACACTTGTGCTTTGGTTTCGTAGGTTTTATAGTTGCTGGGGACTTAATTAATTAATTGTGTTAACGGAAATTTTCTTTCATTCTTTGTTGTTGTTCTATGCAGTCAGATTGCGTAATAATACTAGTCAGGGCCAACCCTTTACGAGACCTCGTAATCGGACATACAGCTACTAAAAATATTTGCATTTTATTTAATTAAGCCCCCATGCAAAGTGCACAGGAGAGCTTCTGCGAAGTTTTGAAAGTAGGAGACGAGGTACTGGCACACAGTTTCAAGGTAATTCTTTTTAATAAATATTTGCTAACAAAAGTTGCCTTTTGCCACTCAGATTCAGAAGGATGTAGGTTGCAGTAGGTACTGGGAGATGAAGAAGCTTGCACAGGATAGAGTAGCATGGAGAGCTGCGTCAAACCAGTCTCAGGACTGAAGACCACAACAACAACAACAACAACTCAGACATCAGAAGGGGTCCATAGGTCATATATACCAGCTTTCAGTAATTTTAAAATGCCAGGAAACGTTTATATTAATAAATGAATAACTTTGGCTTCAAAGAAGATGTATGATTAATACGGACTATACCGATTGTACGCTCAAGTTACAGAATGTGTGCCAAAGTCGGCAGTCTTTGATAGGATGCCTTTAGATCTAGGCGTCCGGTAGACCATGCTCTCGTACCGTTAAAAGTTAGCTTATAATCAAGTGAACAAGCTCATTTTACGGTGTTATATAAATAAACGCATCGTATTGGCATCTCGTGTAAAAATTACTCCCAAAGAAAACTTCTTCCCTCTTCTTTACGTAAAACGTAGACAGTAGTATCGCAGTTTCAGAATATGACGTCGCTGCTATGGCTCTGCAAGGGGACATAAAATTATAGAGCATCTCCACATAACAGGTAGGAAGAATTCCTACGCAGCAGCTCACAAAGTCAGTTCCACATCGACTGGCTTGATTATCGCAAAACTTGGATAGGAAATTGTCGCCAGTTATAGCGTACGACCGTTATAGCACCATCTACGGACTCACCGGCTCAACACAGACATTTCTGGAGGTTTAGTATGCGTGGGGGGGCTTTGAAAGCGATTAAACTGCAATGGGTGACACCAATACGAACTCTTGTCTCACTGCCATTGACACGTACCTCAGTCTGTCTGTTTGTAAGGATATACAAGTTGAGGACATCCACTGCTTTATAAAAGACATCATATTTACGCCAGTGGCTGTAACATTTTCTTTATTTCACGATTGCAATTTAGGTCTTAGGCCATTATCAAGTGATGTTATGGCTATTAGGCCATGTCAACCTAAAATGAGGAGACACATTTATATGGCGTTGTAATTACTATTAAATACATTAGTGTAACATATCCATATGTCATAAAACAACATATTCTGTAGACACTCATGTTCGTTAGCCCATCACTAGTTACATACGCACTAAACTGCAGCATCAGATTACTGTTTACAGACTACTGGTAACCGTTTTGGCTAGCGTCTATACAGTAATCTGCCGCTGCAGTTTAGTGCATATGTGACTAGTGATGGGCTAAAGAACAAGGGTGTCTACAGACTTGTTGTTTTATGACATATGGATGTGTGTGCTCGTACTATGTAAGAGCGTCACCGATGTATTTAATAGTAATGACAACGCCATATAGCACCTTCTCCTTTTCCTTGAACACATCCGCACACTATATATTGTGCGCCGCCTTGATCCCCCTCACCCCCTGGTGTCTCCCTTCCTCTCCACTCCCAACCAGTTGCCGCACCTTTACCGTTGTGTCCCTCCCTCTCTCCATCTCCACACCCTCCATCTCCTTTCCCAACACAACTTCCACCGTCTACCACTCCCGGATGATGAGCTTCGCCCTGACATCTACCCTTCCTACCAACTCTAACCCCCTCTTTCTGCCTCCTCCTCAGGGCTCCCTCTCCTCCCCCTCCCTCCTTCTGAGCGGATTTCCCCTCCTACTCCCCGTCCCTCTCTTGTGCCTTCTTTCAGTGTCTCTGCGCTCCCTCCTGCCCTGTCTTCCCTTTCCCTCTCCCGCCCCATGTGTCTCCTGCCTCTTCGTGCACCCACGGTTGCCCCTCCTCTCTTCATCCCGCCGCTTCCCCAGCTGCCCCATGCTCTCCCCTTCTTTTCCATCCTCTCTGCCCTTTCCCTCGGCAGGTCCCGCCTGGTAGTTTTACTCTTCGTCGTGTGTGCTCCAAGTGGGTTTTAAGTGCGTTGTTTCGGAGTGTTTTTAATACTGTGGCCAACTTTTAAACTGTGCATACGCATCCAGTGTCTTCTCTGTGTTTTAAGAATTGCACACTGTGTTTTTTAAACTTTCTGGTGACTATTTTAACTGTCCCCAATGAACTTCTACATGTCAGTGATTTTTACCTCCATTTTCTCCCCTTACTCTGTTTTATGTTCCCCTTTTTTTACCTCCTTATGTATGTATTATTTTATTCTTGTTTTAGTTGTCATGTCACTCGGCTGAAGAGCGGCGGATTGTGCTGCTGACAGCCCTCCCCTGCCCATATGGGGCAGGGGCATGAAATCACAATAAGGAAAAAAAAAAAAAGCCATATAAATGTGTCAGCTCATTTTAGGTTGACATGGCCTGATAGCCATAACATCTTCACTTGATAAATGTCCAACGGTGAAATTGTAATCGCGAAATAAAGCGTTACAGTCACTAGCGTAAATATGATGTCTTTTATAAAGTTCTGATGACTGTGAATCCCAGGTATAAAAAGTTAATTACGTCCACTACTGTTACTCTTGGGAAAAGTACCGAAAAGAATTGGTCTTTGAACAAAGTACTTAGGTACTACTTGGCAGATGTCATGCTGCTAGCTGACAAAAAGCTTAAAAACAGGCACAACTCTTCAGTACCAGCTTTTATTATTAATGCAGTTTCTGGTGGACAATCGCAACAAAGTAAATATTGCACTGCTTATACCATTTAGAACTCAAATTTGGTAGACTATTTTTGGAAGTCAAACGAGAACCATCGAAGATGACAGACAGGTGTCAAAACACATTTTGGAAAAGGAATGAAAAAAGAAAAACATTGTTTTATGCAGAAAGCTGAGTTTAACTACCAAATTAAATTTGCAACAAGGAAAAGCGGCAGGAGCAGCTCCGAACTCCAGTAAGTATTCGAGGTACATTTATGATTTTTTATGTACACTACTGGCCATTAAAATAGTTCCACCAAGAAAAAATACAGATCACAGACGGTTATTCATTGGACAAATATTTTATACTACAACTGACATGTGATTACATTTTCACGCAATTTGGGAGCATAGATCCTGAGAAATGAGTACCCACAACAACCACCTGTGGCTGTAATAACGGCCTTGATACACCTGGGCATTGAGTCAAACAGAGCTTGGATGGCGTGTACAGGTACAGCTGCCCATGCAGCTTCAACAGGATACCACAGTTCATCAAGATTAGTGACTGGTGTATTGTGACGAGCCAGTTGCTCGCACACCATTGATCAGACGTTTTCAACTAGTGAGAGATCTGGAGAACGTGCTGGTCAGGGCAGCAGTCGAACATTTTCTGTATCCAGA
This sequence comes from Schistocerca serialis cubense, assembly GCF_023864345.2. Classification (NCBI taxonomy): domain Eukaryota; kingdom Metazoa; phylum Arthropoda; class Insecta; order Orthoptera; family Acrididae; genus Schistocerca; species Schistocerca serialis. Next base: position 754,954,242 of record NC_064643.1, read on the forward strand.
AAGGCCCGTACGCCCGTGCAACATGCGGTCGTGCATCATCCTGCTGAAATGTAGGATTTCGCTGGGATCGAATGAAGGGTAGAGCCACGACTCGGAAAACATCTTAAATGTAACGGCCACTGTTTAAAGTGCCGTCAGTGCGAACAAGAGGTGACCGAGACGTGTAACCAATGGCAACCCTTACTATCACGTTGGGTGATACGCCAGTATGGCGATGACGAATACACACTTCCACTGTGCGTTCATCGCGATGTCGCCAAACACAGATGCGACCATCATGATGCTGTAAACAGAACCTAGATTCAACCGAAAAAAATGACGTTTTGCCATTCGTGCACCCAGGTTCGTCTTTGAGTACCTGTCTGTGATGCAGCGTCAAGGGTAAGGCAGCCGTGGTCTCCGAGCTGATAGTCCACGCTGCTGCAAACGTCGTCGAACTGTTCGTGCAGATGGTTGTTGTGTTGCAAACGTCCCCATCTGTTGACTCATGGATCGAGACGTGGCTGCACGATCCGTTACAGCCATGCGGATAAGATGCCTGTCATTTCGACTGCTATTGATACGAGGCCGTTTGGATCCAACACGGCGTTCCGTATTACCCTCCTGAACCCACCGATTCCATATTCTGCTAACAGTCATCGGATCTCGACCAACGCGAGCAGCAATGTCACGATGCGATAAACCGCAATCGCGATAGACCAGAATCCGACCTTTATTAAAGTTGGAAACGTGATGGTACGCATTTCTCCTTCTTACACGAGGTGTCACAACGATGTTTCACCAGGCAGCGCCGGTCAACTGCTGTTTGTCTATGAGAAATCGGTTGGTCGTCATGTCAGTACGTTGTAGGTGTCGCCACCGTCGCCAACCTTGTGTGAATGCTCTGAAAAGCTAATCATTAGCATATCACAGCATCTTCTTCTTGTCGGTTAAATTTCGCGTGTGTAGAACGTCATCTTCGTGTGGTGTAGCAATTTTAATGGCCAGTAGAGTATGATTTATTATGTATCAGCTGACAGTGCCGTAAGAGCCGAAACAGGCGTGTTGTGAATATCAATTCTTTGTTATTCTCACAACCACGTGTGATATCACGGTTTTAATTCTTACCGAATCCTTAACGGCTGTGGAAAACAACTTAAAGAAAATAGTGTATAAGATCTGTTTTGAACAACCTAAGTCGTACACTGTTAGCGTGATATCTGGCGCGACGTAGCTGCCCGATGGACACGCCGACTATCAAATCATTTTCTAGCTTTTTTTTTTGTTGCCCTCGGTGGGCGGCGTGGAATTTACAGCTGTGCGGTCCGGCACTTCTAAATTTGTCCGAGGCGGCGATTAGGCGGCGGCGCGACGCGCCGGGCAGGGCCAGGTCACTGAGGCGACGGTCCGCCGCCCAGCCGCCCCCGCCGCCCCCGCCTCCAGAGGTTTACGACGCGGCCCCAATTAAGAGGGACGGGCGCTGGAGCGGCGCTGTGTGGCCCACCGCCGGCCGATGGCGCGCCAGATTACTGGAGCCTGCGGCTGGCCGACACCGCTGCGGCGTTAACGTCGCGGCCCGGGGTGTCGAGATCGTAAAGAACGGCCGCGAGGAGGTCGGCCACGGAATACACGGCAACCTGAGCGGCCGCGAAGGAGGGGACGGCGGGCGTATGCGGCGGCTGCGATGGAAAGAAATGTCTCTCTGACTAAAGACGTTGTCTCTAGTCAGGGGTCGTCGGTCATTCCACCCTGTAAACAACACTCCCCGCCGCGGAAGTGCACCACGACGCCGTAAACTGGACAGAGGGCCGAGTGGAGACACCTCTGCGTGGAGTCAGGACAGCTGAAGCGTCTTGGAAGCTAGTAAAGCATTGTTACAGTTAAATATTTTATTCTCTATGTTTACAAGTCGTCGTTCTTCCACACCAGCCTGTTGCCTTTCTGCTTCTTGTTGGAGTCTAGCTGACGTTGGTCCAGTGGTTGCACGCCGAGGAGAAAAAAAAATGTCACAGCCTCCAGTGCCACAGTCGATTGCCGGCGAGCAAGCGCTGCAGTTGCCCAGCGCGGAGTCGTCTCCGTCTGGCTGGAGTGTCCTCGGTCCCACTCCGAATTCTGCGACGACCCATCCGCGATGTACCTGGTATCGTTATATGCGAGTGCAGGCTTCTGGGCGAATTTCATATATGAAGTCTTCACGGGTTGTCAGTCGAGTAGCGCCGTCGTCTCGTAGCAACGTTTCGATGGAATGCGTCTCCATAATCTTCAGGTGAAGTGTCGGGATATCTGCCTGCTGCTCACATCTATTACTTTCCCCTCTTTGGGGAAGTGTGAGGGGGAGTTTGTAGCCTTTCGGCTTTTACTCCCCTGTGAACGTGTGTATGTGATTTTTCTATAGTTTTTTGGTGTCTGTGACTTGTGATGTTTGTTGTGAGTGAGTCTGGTACTCGCCTGAGGTAGGCGAAAAGATTGGTGTTATATGGGAAGGAACTGGATTAGGGATTGGGTATTGGGATTTTCTCTTCGACTTAATCGTCGAAGATCGTCATAGGGCGCTTATGCTTATCGCGGGACATGTCATACCGACCTAGGGACTGGATGAGTGCATTTCCGGATCTGGAAGAACCTTCATAGAAGGCCCTCGCCAGATCCTGGAAGCGCTCTGTCAGGAATGGGATTTCGGCTGCGGCGTGCAGGTCGTCTGTGGGGAATCCAAGAGGTAGATGCAGTGCCCTTCTGAGGGCGCGGTTCTGCAGCCTCTGGAGTTTGTCCAGGTGCTGCTTTGCCGCGTATCCCCAGACAGGGCACGCATACTCAATTACCGGCCGGATCAGGGCCTGGTATACATTTACTGCTACTGGGCAAGGAAGGGAGCTGGTTGTGTTCAGGATAGGGTATAGGATGGACATTCTGGCGCAGACCTTCCTGTGGACCTCGTCTATGTGGGGTTTCCACGTAAGACGAGAGTTCAAGGTTACGCCAAGGTACTTGGCGGTTCTACGCCAGGGGAGTTGGGTTCCATTTAGGTGAAGGTGGAGGGGGGGACGTTGAGGTGGTTCGCGCCTTCCGAGCCTGCGGGTAATCAGCATTGCCTGTGTCTTCTCCGAGTTGATGGTGATGCGCCAGCGACGGGACCAGGTTTCTGTGTCATCTAAAACCCTTTGTAGCCTACGAATGACCAGGTCCTTGTTCGCGTTTCTCGTGTAGAAGGCTGTATCGTCAGCGTACTGTGCAGTGTGCACCAGGGGGGCTGTTGGAGTGTCCGCAGTGTACAAACTGTACAATACGGGCCCCAGAACCGATCCCTGTGGCACCACAGCACGAATACGCCTTCTGGTGGAGGTGGCAGTTTCTACTTTGACGGAGAAAGTCCTATTGGTGAGATAGCTCTTGATCAGCTGAACTGTACTCCCGGGAAAGCCTTGTGTGTACAACTTGTAGAGTAGCCCTCTATGCCATACTGAATCAAAGGCTTTGGCTACGTCTAGTAGCACTATCCCGCAGTAGCCTCTGTGGTTGAAGCCCTCTGTGGCTGCTTCAACCACTCTCATGACCTGTTGTGGGGCACAGTGGTTCTGCCGGAATCCGAATTGGAAATCCGGCAGAATTTGCTCTCTGGTAATGTGTTCTTGTATGGGTCTTAGCAGGAGGCGCTCGTAGATCTTGCTGAGAGTTGGCAAGAGGCTAATCGGCCTGTAGTGCTGCGGGAATAGAAGGTCTTTCCCTGTCTTGTGTATCGCGACCACTTCCGCATGTTTCCAGCAAGCTGGGAAAATACGGGAACGAGTAATCTCGTTGAGGACGTTCGCGAGGTGTGTGATCGCTGTGGGTGGGAGTTTTTTGACTAACTGGTTTGTGACACTGTCGTGCCCTGGCGCCTTTTTTGTACGGAGGGACCTGATTACTCTTGCCACGTCCTCGGGGGCAAAAAGTATGGGTTCGTCCTCTGGGTCCTCCTCAGCATTGACGAAGACGGCCAGTTGACGACTAACTACCTCTTCATGCTCTTCATCCTGGGGTTCTGCCGTTTGAAACTGCTTCTCGAAAGAGTCGGCCAGGGCGTTGGCCTTCCCAGCATGGCTGTAGACCAGTCCCCGCTCGCCGTGCAGTGGCGGCATCCTAGCGCGTCTTTTTGTGAATTGTTTTGTTGCTTGCCATAGTGTATGATCGTCTGCTTTGAGAGCTGCGAGGCGGTTTTGCCATTGCTGGTTTCTGTGCTCATTCAGCGCTACCTTCAGTTCTCTCTGTAGACGATTGAGCAGCCTCCTGGTGGCCTGATTTCTGGTGATCTTCCACTCTTTTGCCACTCTGTTCTTGTGTCGAATTTGAGCTAGCAAGTGTTCCGGGAGCTGTATTTGCGGTGGAGGGCCATCCCTTTGTGGTGGGGTGGCCTCTTCCGCTGCCTGCAAGATGGTGCCTGTCAAGTCTTGTAGCGCTTGTTGTACTGTTTCGGCAGTAGGTGGCGGAGCGCGAGCGATATCAGAGGCGACAGTTTCTTGGTATCGCTCCCAGTCTGTGCGTTTGTAAGACGTCAGGTACCGTGGGAGTGCTACCCATTCTCCCACATCGACCTCCAGAATCACTGGGTTGTGGTCGGAGGACATTCTGTTGATTGTCCTTGCGGTCACAAATCCTGCGATCCTCCTAGTGAGAGCTATGTCCAACATATCGGGCCTACTTCCGTTTTTCGGAAAATGTGTGGCCTCGACTGGACCCCATGTTTCGAAGTGGTGGGTGCGCGCTAGTTGTTGCAGTTTGGCGCCTGCTCTGGAGGTTACTCTAGAATTCCAGTCAGGGTGATTGGCATTGAAGTCTCCCCCTATTACGAGTTTGCCTTCAATTTGCCCTAGAGCAGCTATGTCTCCCTCATCTATCTGGTCATGTGGGGGTCGGTAGACTGCAACAATTGTTAGGGGTCCAGTGGCAGTGGTTACTTCCAACGCCACTGCTTCGATTTTATTGGTAGCTGGTAAGAATACCTGGTGGTGGGGGATCCCTCTTTTTATGTATATGGCCACCCCTCCGCCTTGGGTTGGCCTGTCTTTGCGATAGCTAACATAGTTGGGGACTGTCGCTTTTATTCCCGGTTTTAGGTGGGTTTCCCCCGTCATGCATATGTCGATGGAGAACTCCTTTATGAGTTCTCTGAAATCGACCTCTTGATTAACAATGCCGTCTGCGTTAAAGACGCACATTGTCAGGCCTTGGATGTTTGATCGTCTATTCATGACGGGGTTTTGATACTACTGAGGAAGTCGCAGAGGGGAGCGACTGCTGGACTGTTGCCTGAAGGGCAGCGAGGATCTGTGTGTTCTGCTTCTGGGCCTCCACGAATTCCTTCATCAGTTCCATGACGAGGTTCATGGTCTGCACCATTACGCCTAACAACTGATCCATGGGGGGGGGGGGGTGGAGTGTGTCTGGGGTTTCCTAGGGCTTTCTCCGCTGAGGTGGACCTGGTCGTTGTTGCTGTGTATTTCCCGGTGTTGTTCTTGTGTTGGTGTCTGGTGTTGTGGTGGTTGGGCAATGCTTTCATGGTTCCTCGGGGGAGAAACCACTTCCGCATATGTTGCCCTTGGTGTGTCTGGCCTTGGTTTTACCCAGGCCTTGTCTGTGTGTGTTCTCATGTTTTGGTTTCTTGTGTGTCTGGATGGGTTCGTGGTGTTTTCTTTTCGTGTGTGGGGGCGGCCTTTGCGCCCTTTGCCTGCTGTGTGTGTCTTTTATGGACCTCGCAGCCTTGGTAACCCGCTGTGTGGTTTTTGCCACACAGCGCGCACTTTATTTGCGGGTCCGTGTGTTTCATGTTGCAAGTTCTTGTGTCATGGGCCTCGGCGTATTTTCTGCACCTCACTGCCATGGAGCAGTGTGCCGCAATGTGGTTGAAGCCCTGACATCTGAAGCACTGAACCGTCTTGTTTTTGCGGCGCAGTGGTTCAGTGGTCACAGGGACCGCCAGGATCATCTTAATGTCCCTTTTGTTTTGTGGGATGTCCGGCAGTGTCACCTGATACAGGGGCCATTTGCTCCCTATGTTTCCCTTCTGTTGGACCGCCTTGACGACGTACCCCTGGGCAGTCAGGTCTGTTTTGATCGCCTGGGGGGCCACTCGTCTTGGTAGGTCTCTGATGACTATGTTTTTATTACGTGTTTTTGTTGTGGGGAAAGTGTAGTGGGGTATGTTTTTGCTGTTGAGAAGTGTTTTTATTGTGGTGTAGTGCTCGAGTGTGAGTAATGTTATTTTTATTTTGTCACCACCAGCAGGTTTTGCCTTGAAATTGCCTCCCCCGATTGCTGTTTTTAACATTTCATAGAGTTCCTCGTAGTTCTGAGTGAACTCCACGACGATCGGAGGGAGGTGGTGGGTGACCTGATTTTGTGTGTGTGTTGTTGTGTCTTGTGGTGTCTCTGGCTCATCGGCCACCGCCTGGAACCTGTTCGGGGTGGGTTCCACTCTCCGGGCCGGCGGGAGCCTCGGCTGGCGAAAGGTCTTCCTCGCCAGCACGAAACCATCCGAATCCTGCCCGTTTATGCGGTTCCCTTCCAGTGCCGGTGTTTCCTGGTCCCCTCCTAGGACGACGACAGGTGCTGTCGGGGGCGCAAGCTCCTCAGAGAGTGTGGAAGTGGTTGGGATGGGGGTGGTGGAGTGCTTTTTCCCCTTGGAGTGCTTCTCTTTCTTGTCCTTCCTTACACGCCGTTGTTTGGATGTGGTGGACTTGAGTGGGGGGGATTTGAGGAACTGGGATCGGGTAGGGGGTTGGGTAGCAGTTGCAGGTTTGGGGAGGATTTTGGTCGGTTGACTGGGCTTCTGCTTGCCATTTAGGCTGCGGATATGTTCAGCAAAGAGGCCACAGCCGTTGGCAAGCAGGAGAGGGGGGAGGAGAGGAGAGGGAGGGGCAGGATCGCAAATACTGACGATGTATTTGTCTGTTTGCGTTTTGTCTGGTTTTGCCATGTCGGTAGCGGAAAGGGGGCTTGCTGCCAGGTTATTGTCAGTTGCAACTTTTGTTTTCACCGTTGTCGGGATATCGTCGGTCGCGGGCTTATATCTCTGCTGGACTGCTCTCCGCTTCCCGCAGCCGGCCAATCACGCGCCCGCGGAATCGCCCGATGCGCGTGGATCGGCCGGTGGTGGTGGTAGTGGGTGGGGGGGGGTGGGGGGGGGGGGGGAACGCGTGCGCGGGGTTCGAGTCTCGGTATCAGTCTCTGTCTGCTCCGTCCGCGTCCCTTCGTGGAACGGAACGTCCTTCTCTGACTTTCCTGATTGCGGGCTCCCAGGCTGTTCTGAGATGGTAGCCACTGTCGCGGTTGATTAGGCTGTCGTGTAACCGTATTTATATGGACTCTTTCATTACTGAGTCCCAAAATCCGGTTGTACCGCATATTTTCTTTGTGTCCTCAAAATCGAAAGTGTGCTTCTCGTCAATACTATGTTCCGCCACAGCAGATTTGTTGGTCTGACCCAAGCGTACATGCCTCAAGTGTTCACTGCGGCGCTGTGAGATGCAATGCTGCGTCTATCCTATATATTGCATCCCACATTCTCATGCGATATCGTACACTCCTGGTGCCGACAGACCTAGTGGATCCTTGGTTGAACCGAGAAGGTCTTTGATTTTTCCTGCTGCGCGGAAAACGGTCTTCACTTTATGTTTCTTGAGAATTCTCGCGATCTTGGACGTCGGAGGACCCGCGTGTGGCAAGAACGCGACAGTGGCTACCATCTCAGCACAGCCTGGGAGCCTGCAATCAGGAAAGTCAGAGAAGGACGTTCCGTTCCACGAAGGGACGCGGACGGAGCAGACAGAGACGGATACCGGGACTCGAACCCCGCGCACCCAGTTATGCAAACAACTGGGGTACTAGAAACTAGATCGATCAGTTCTTTTTGGATGCCGCAGTGCATTTTCTAGACACTGCATTCGAAATGTTAGCGAACTGAAATAACGGGACAAATGATTTATGCTGCTGCTAATTTATAATTTGTTTTGGGGCTATTTTCAGAGATATTGAATAATTTATTTATAATAATTTTTGTAGCTGTACAACAATAAGGTAAATATCATTACTTTACAGGTGACATCAAGACCTAAACAACTGTGTGTCGCACACATATGAAGTGTGTCTGCAGCTTTTATTACTATTTCTATAAAGAATTTTACATATAAATGTTATTAACATTGTTAATACTTCATTCATAAATTCAGTAACAATTTTAGTGAATTCTTCCCTTTATTGGCACTTCAAAGCTGTCATCAGAAATTCTGTAGCATGCCTGGAAGTCGTTTTCGTGTTTTTAGTCAATATTCGAAGCTTCCAGTTTTCGCACGTTCGGCCATACTACTCAATGTTCGCAAGCATGCGGCGGTACACTTCACCCACCCGACCTTCTGAAACGCCGCGGACTCACTGTGAACTGACGTAGCGTACACCGAGCAGATAAAAGTCGTCCGATACAGCCTAATATCTTGTCGAACCTGCTTTTCCTCGACGTAGTGCAGCAAATGGCTCTGAGCACTATGGGACTTAACATCTGAGGTCATCAGTCCCCCTAGAACTTAGAACTACTTAAACCTAACTAACCTAAGGACATCACACATATCCATGCCCGAGGCAGGATTCGAACCTGTGACCGTAGCGGTCGCGCGGCTACAGACTGTAGCGCCTAGAACCGCTCGGCCACCCCGGTCTGCGTAGTGCAGCAACTCGACACGTTAAAAACATAAGTTGTTGAAAGTCCCTTGAAGAAATACAGAGCTATGATGCCTCCATAGCCGTCCATAATTGCAAAAGCGTTGCCGGTGTAGGATTTTGTGCACGGACTGACCTCTCAATCATGCCCCATAACTGTTTGAAGGGATTGAAGTCGGGCGGTCTGGGTGGCCAAATCTGTCACTCGAATTGTCCAGAATATCCCTCAAACCAAGAACTGTGGCACTGTCAGATGGCGAATTGTCATTCATAAGAATTCTGTCGTTTTCTGGGAACATGAAGTCCATGAATGGCTGCAATTGGCGTCCAAGTACCAGAACATAACCATTTATAGTCAATGATTGTTCCAGTTGGACCAGATCAATCAATCCATTCCACGTAAATACAGCCCACACAGTTATGGATGATGAAGATGACGTGTGTATGTGTGTGTGTGTTGGGGGGGGGGGGGGGGCACAACTGCCGGGTTATCAGCGCCCGTACAAATTCCCAACCTTTGCTCAGTCCAATCTTGCCACTTTTATGAACTTTAATGAAATGAGGAGGACATCACAAACACCCAGTCATCTCGAGTCAGGTAAAAATCACTGACCCCGCCGGGAATCGTACCCAGGACCCCGCGATCGGGAAGCGAGGCCACGAGCTGCGGACACACCATTATGGAGCCATCACTAGCTCGCATAGCGCCTTGTTGACAACTTGGTGACCAGGCCACGGTTTTCCAGTGTCCAGGATCCAACCGAAATGGTCAGGGGCCCAGGAGAGGCGCTGCAGGCGGCGTCGTGGCGCTAGCAAAGGCACCCGCATCGGTCGTCTGTTTCCATAGCACATCAACGCCAAATTTCGCCGCAGTGTCCAAACGGATACGTTCATCGTACGTCCTACATAGATTTCTGCTGTTATTTCACGCCTTGTTGCGTGTCTACTAGCACTAACGACTCTACGCAGATGCCTCTGCTCTCAGTTGTTAAGTAGGGACCATCGGCCCTGCTCTATCCGTGGTGAGAGATTACGCCTGAAATTTGGTATTTTCGACACACTCTTGACTCTGTGGATATTAGAATATTGAATTCCCTAGTGACTTCCGTAGTGGAATTACCCATGCGTCTAGCTCCAACTACAATTTCGAGTTCAGAGTCGTAATCTCGTCGAAAACCTTTTCACGTGATTCACCTGAATAAAAACGACTGCTCCTCCAATGCACTGCCCGATACTACCGCCATCGTGTATCCATGCATATTGCTATCCTATGACTTTGTCATCACATTGTGTATTAAACACTTCAAAATATAATTTACTAAATGGATAGTACCGGAAACAGTACGTAACGAATACACACCAACTTCAAATGCACAAGTTATGTGAGTGTAATAGTAAAACTTGCAAGGAGAAACAAAGGAAGTTAAAATCTTAATGCTATTGTGAGGCAAATTTTGGGCTAATATACTCTTTGAGAACATGCTGCCATAGGTAATCCCGTGTCAGCTTTAGCTGCGCATTTGGCACGCTATATGCATAGCTTGTGTAATATTAAACATGACTTAGAAATCTTGTATATACAACCACCAAACCATTCTGGAAGTTAGAAATCATAAAGTGGAAGTTTCACCGTTCTGTCCCAAGATTGTAATTTCTACACCCTCCTCCACTGCAGTGGGTTGTTATATTTGGTCATTTTCACGTAAGTTGTATTTACAATATCTCGTCCCTTGATCTTGGAAGTTGCGTGTCACGTCAACTGTGTGGTGTCGTATAATGTTTTCAAAACTAGGTTCACGTTTTCTCTGAAAGGGTTGTACGTAATGTATTATTCATCAGCTTACTACCTAATGTGTAACTCTGCAGCCGTGTATACAGGGTGTTACAAAAAGGTACGGCCAAACTTTCAGGAAACATTCCTCACACACAAAGAAAGAAACGCTTACTTTCCATGTTGGAGCTCATTTTATTACTTCTCTTCAAATCACATTAATCATGGAATGGAAACACACAGCAACAGAACGTACCATCGTGACTTCAAACACTGTTACAGGAAATGTTCAAAATGTCCTCCGTTAGCGAGGATACATGCATCCACCCTCCGTCGAATGGAATCCCTGATTTCCTGATGCAGCCCTGGAGAATGGCGTATTGTATCACAGCCGACCACAATACGAGCACGAAGAGTCTCTACATTTGGTACCGAGGTTGCGTAGACAAGAGCTTTCAAATGCCCCCATAAATGAAAGTCAAGAGGGTTGAGGTCAGGAGAGCGTGGAGGCCATGGAATTGGTCCGCTTCTACCAATCCATCGGTCACCGAATCTGCTGTTGAGAAGCGTACGAACACTTCGACTGAAATGTGCAGGAGCTCCATCTTGCATGAACCACATGTTGTGTCGCACTTGTAAAGGCACATGTTCTAGCAGCACAGGTAGAGTATCCCGTATGAAATCATGATAACGTGCTCCATTGAGCGTAGGTGGAAGAACATGGGGCCCAATCAAGACATCACCAACAATGACTGCCCAAACGTTCACAGAAAATCTGCGTTGATGACGTGATTGCACAATTGCGTGCGGAGTCTCGTCAGCCCACACATGTTGATTGTGAAAATTTACAATTTGATCACGTTGAAATGAAGCCTCATCCGTAAAGAGAACATTTGCACTGAAATGAGGATTGACACATTGTTGGATGAACCATTCGCAGAAGTGTACCCGTGGAGGCCAATCAGCTGCTGATAGTGCCTGCACACGCTGTGCATGGTACGGAAACAACTGGTTTTTCCGTAGCACTCTCCATACAGTGACGTGGTCAACGTTACCTTGTACAGCAGCAACTTCTCTGATGCTGACATTAGGGTTATCGTCAACTGCACGAAGAATTGCCTCGTCCATTGCAGGTGTCCTCGTCGTTCTAGGTCTTCCCCAGTCGCGAGTCATAGGCTGGAATGTTCCGTGCTCCCTATGACGCCGATCAATTACTTCGAACGTCTTCCTGTCGGGACACCTTCGCTCTGGAAATCTGTCTCGATACAAACGTACCACGCCACGGCTATTGCCCCGTGCTAATCCATACATCAAATGGGCATCTGCCAAATCCGCATTTGTAAACATTGCATTGACTGTAAAACCACGTTCGTGATGAACACTAACCTGTTGACGCTGCGTACTGCTGTACTTGATGCTAGTACTGTAGAGCAATGAGTTGCATGTCAATACAAGCACCGAAGTCATCATTACCTTCCTTCAATTGGGCCAACTGGCGGTGAATCGAGGAAGTACAGTACATACTGACGAAACTAAAATGAGCTCTAACATGGAAATTAGGCGTTTCCGGACACATGTCCACATAACATCTTTTCTTTATTTGTGTGTGAGGAATGTTTCCTGAAAGTTTGGCCGTACCTTTTTGTAACACCCTGTATATTTAGCATCTTTTGGAGTTTACTAGTCACGCTAACTTCTCTGTTATGGAGATTCTATGCACCCTGATTATCTCGATTACCCTAGACGTTGCGTTACAGTACCTGCACCCATGGCCTTTCATTCTTAATATGACGTATTCTGTATACTGACATGTCTTATTCTGTTTAACGTATGGTATGTCGTTTTGGCCCCTTCCATATTTTATATTATGGTGTATTGATTTTGTATTTTAGTATGTTTTATAAATTATATTTCCTGACTGTTTCATTAGAACTTTTTATTATTTCTGTTTCTTGACAATTAAATTATACAGGGTGGTCCATTAATAGTGACCGGGCCAAATATCTCACGAAATAAGCATCAAACGAAAAAACTACAAACAACGAAACTCGTCTAGCTTGAAGGGGGAAACCAGATGGCGCTATGGTTCGCCCGCTACATAGCGCTGTCATAGGTTAAACGGATATCAACTGCGTTTTTTTAAAATAGGAACCCCCATTTTTTATTACATATTCCTGTAGTAAGTAAAGAAATATGAATGTTTTGGTTGGCCCACTTTTTTCGCTTTGTAATAGATGGCGCTGTAATAGTCACAAACGTACAAGTACGTGGTATCACGTAACATTCCGCCAGTGCGGACGGTATTTGCTTCGTGATACACTACCCGTGTTAAAATGGACCGTTTACCAATTGCGGAAAAGGTAGATATCGTGTTGATGTATGGCTATTGTGATCTAAATACCCAACGGGCGTGTGCTATGTATGCTGCTCGGTATCCTGGACGACACCATCCAAGTGTCCGGACCGTACACCGGATAGTTACGATATTTAAGGAAACAGGAAATTTTCAGCCACATGTGAAATATCAACCACGACCTGCGACAAATGATGATGCCCGAGTAGGTGTTTTAGTTGCTGTCGCGGCTAATCCGCTCATCAGTAGCAGACAAACTGCGCGAGAATCGGGAATCTCAAAAACGTCGGTGTTGAGAATGCTACATCAACATCGAGTGCCCCGTACCATATTTCTATGCACCAGAAATTGCATGGCGACGACTTTGAACGTCGTGTACAGTTCTGCCACTGGGCACAAGAGAAATTACGGGACCATAACAGATTTTTTTCACGCGTGCTATTTAGCGACGAAGCGTCATTCACCAACAGCGGTAACGTAAACCGGCATAATATGCACTATTGGGCGACGGAAAATTCACGATGGCTTCGGCAAGTGGAACATCAGTGACCTTAGCGGGTTAATGTATGGTGCGGCATTATGGGAGGAAGGATAATTGGTTCCCATTTTATTGATGGCAATCTAAATGGTGCAATGTATGCTGATTTCCTACGTAATGTTCTAACGATATTACTACAAGATGTTTAACTGCATGACAGCATGGCGATGTACTTCCAACATGATGGATGTCCGGCACATGGTTCGCGTGCGGTTCAAGTGGTATTGAATAGCATATTTCATGACAGGTGGATTGGTCGTCGAAGCACCATACCATGGCCCGCACGTTCACCGGTTCTGACGTCCCCGGATTTCTTTCTGTGGGGAAATTTGAAGGATATTTGCTATCATGATCCACCGACAACGCCTGACAGTATGCGTCAGCGCATTGTGAGTGCATGTGCGAACATTACGGAAGGCGAACTACTCGCTGTTGAGAGGAATGTCGTTACACGTATTGCCAAATGCATTGGGGTCGACGGACATCATTTTGAGCATTTATTGCATTAATGTGGTATTTACAGGTAATCACGCTGTAACAGCATGCGTTCTCAGAAATGATAAGTTCACAAAGGTACATGTACCACATTGGAACAACCGAAATAAAATGTTCAACGTACCTACGTTGTGTATTTTAATTTAAATACCTACCTGTTACCAACTGTTCGTCTAAAATTGTGAGCTATATGTTTGTGACTATTACAGAGCCATCTATCACAAATCGAAAAAAGTGGTCCAACCAAAACACTCATATTTCTTTACGTACTACACGAATATGTAATAAAAAGTGCGGGTTCCTATTTTAAAAAAAAAAACGCAGTTGATATCCGTTTGACCTATGGCAGCGCCATCTAGCGGGCCAACCATAGCGCCATCTGGTTTCCCCCTTAAAGCTAGACAAGTTTCGTTCATTGTAGTTTTTTCGTTTGACGCTTATTTCGTGAGATGTTTCGCCCGGTCACGATCAATGGACCACCCTGTATTTTGCGTGTCTTGCTTTTATTGTTTGCTCTGTACTAGGCCCATCTTAGCCAATGCCATGCCTAAGTAAAGTAGTTTTAGCGCTATTAATAGCGGGCGAGGAAACATGGGGGAGCGACGGTGTCGTTAACTGTGATATCTTCGATGGTCCCTCCCACCCTCCGTATTGGTCCCGGCGGCCACACTCTGACGGACATGTCTACATAGGAGTCCCACTGGGGTTCGCGCGGTAATGTGTTGACCGGTTTTGCTGGGCTTCCGCGACGTGCGGCGGGCTGGGAACTTACATGGTACGCCACTTTTGAGGTTCACAGATAGGCATTCTATGGCTTTTGTATCTTCATTTTATACCTGCCTGATAAATTTGCTGGATATTTTTTTACATGATTGGTAAGAGTTTCTTGTATGCAATCAAAGTTACAACACGATATTCACATCTGTAATGGCCTATATAATATTAATTACTTTTATGAAAGACCCCTCGTAGTTTTCCAAGTTATTTTTAACGCCTGAAGATGGGATTTACACTATGAAACCCGGGTCGTGTGTACGATTTTATCCAAATAAAGGATCTGTCAAGTACAACTGGATGATGGTGATGATGTTATTTGGTTTATGGGGCGCTGAACTGCACGGTCATCAGCGCCCGTAGCAAGCCCCAATTTTTACAGAATCCATTTTCTTTTCACAATCCAATCTAGTCACTCTCACAAATGATGATAATATCATGATGATGATGATGATGATGATGATGATGATGAAGATGAAGACAACACAAACACTCAGTCCCCGGGCAGATAAAAATCCCCAACCTGGCCGGGAATCTAACCCGAGACCGCGTGATCCAGATGCAGCAACTCTATATGTACAACTGGAGCGGATGTATTCGTATGAACAATTTCTAGAGATCCGCGTGATTATCAGGACTGCGGACTGAATGTGTATGACTTGTTGATTAGATCATCTAAAGCTTAAAAGTGCGGTTGTGCTCAGCTCTAACTGATGATTCAGAACCAGGTGGTGGTTTTGAGCTAAATGCTTATTTATCTCAAGTGTTCTTAACAGGTTAGGTTTCTTACTCTCTGTTGACTATGTGTCGCGTTGCTGGTTTGATTTTCTGCCTGCACACGTTAGACAATATTGGAATATGACTTCTTTAATTTCGAGCTACATTCATTCCCAGCTAGTGTAGCTACTTTAACCCAGCCTGTCTGACTAACATACGACTCGCTGCAGTCAATACGAGTGATTTTGTTGAGTTTTGTTGGTTCTTACATAAGATGAAGTTTTATAGTTGCTGAATTTTACATTTTTGGCTAATTTGTTGGACGACATTGCTAAAAATTGTTGATATGTCTATTACTGCCCTGGGGACATTACAGCACGGCAAAATCTTTCTTCTCTGTTTCTCGTGTAGAATATTGCCAACTGCTGGAGAGGTTCATCTCAACAAATTTAGTAGCGCATATGATTATCTGCAGGTTAGTGTATTTGAGTAAGTGAACTGTAACACTTCAATAGTAATCTTGCTAGCAAGACGTGTTCGGACGTTTCATTTGCAGAGCAGTGACAGCTATAATGGGTATGAAGGTTAAAGTCCTGGTCTGATACACAGTTTTAGCTTCTCACATGTTACCAACAAAGACTAAAATAAAATGAATAAAATTTTTTCTTCGGGTGACTATCAACAGCGTCGATATACCTGGAAAAATGCATGGTACATACTGCGTTGCCTTAAGCTGCGAGGCAGCACAGTGGGTGTCAAGATTTTCTCCAAGTAGAATGAATACCATGTGACCAGCACGCTTTTCAAATACTTTCATGTTTACTGTGTACTGAAGTAAGTTTGACTTACGAACTCATGATCAACATGTGATTTCGTAACCATTTACGAGCATCGTTGGAACAGATGGAGGTATCGGGTGCTAAGGACGTAAGTACTGGGTACAGACACGAAGATGTAGTGTTTCGGATTATATTTAACGCCTTGCATAAGCCTTTACGGAATGACTGGTCATAAAACAGGAGCAGAAGGGACTCTCATTTAAAATTTGCTACAGGCGTTGCGGCAACGTAACTCCAACAAATGATATTCGCAACCTCCAGCACGCCATTATCTTTGCAAGGTGCAAAACAGCAAATTAATTTCCCTCGTTATACTTAAGACAAAGGGTGCGGTGCGTTCATTTCATTATGCAAAGCGCCTGCGCCCCTGCTTAGCCGCAACCCAGCGCACGGGGCAGCTGGTGTGGTTGCAGCTACCGCTGGCAACCACCGGAGTGACCTGTCACCGAGTAACGGAGTTGCGCTAACGCCGGCGAGTTAAGGACTCTCAGCAGTAGAGACTATCAAAACCACGACAGGAAATAAATACGACATAGTAAAATTAGTAAAGATTTAATATTATGGAACTGAGAACTTAAAATCCTGAGGAAATACTTCGGATAAGTGCTGTTTGGGCCAAAACTGATATGATGAGACAGTCGCTGTGTGAAAACAAAGGTTAATTTTTGTAATAAAGTAAAAATAGAATCCAGTCACTACCAATAATGCTTTGTATTAAGAACAAATACTGCTGTTATCGGTTTCGAGCACACAGGTTGACCTTCAGATGGTTGTTCACATTTAAAATTACGTTATGCCGTATATGTGACGTTCGCTGATTGTGTCGGCGGTTAACTGGGGTGGTGTATACAGGTTTCTCACTCTTTTAGTCTTTTACAGAATTTAACAAAACGTCTGTAATTTTTTTCATTAACTACAATTAATGCACATTCAATGTAGGTGCATTTACTGTAATATCCGTGCCCTGCGAATTTTTCCATCGCAACGTTTACGTACATATTGTAACACCTCTGACAGAGACAGACTTAGGTACAGTTTTGGCTACGTGTGTGTATGTGTGTCATTAGACACACTGTCTGTTTTCAGAGTTCAAGAAATTGTTAAATTTCGTATGTAATTCCATGAAATACGAATTTCTACGAAAACACTCATCAGAAAAGTAAGAAGACGCAAGAGTAAGTAATTCGAAACTTCATGAGGGTATTTTTGATCCGTCGTTGCAACTACAAAAATGCGGAATTTTTTCACCAGATGCGTTTCGCTTCATTGAGGTAAACCATCATCAGTGGTCTGTAATCAAGTTATTTACATTTTGATTTGCTTTTTATATCAAAATACAGTTCCTTACGAATAGGTTAACTTATACTTCCGGTGATTTTTCGGCTGATTTCTCGCTTACATCAAGAAATTGGGTCTGCTAGCACATCGTTGGCACGTACCCGTGGTCTAGGGGTAGCGTCTTTGATTCATAATCAAAACGTCTTCGGTCCGGGTTCGATCCCCGCCACTGCCTAAATTTTGATAAATAATCAGCATTGGCGGCCGAAGACTTCCGGCATAAGAAGTCAGCCTCATTCTGCCAACGACCTTGTCAAAGAGGGCGGAGGAGCAGATAGAGGTTCAGGGCACTCTCTTGTCCTAGGGGTGGGAAATTGCCCCTAAAGGCGGAAGAATCAGCAATGATCAGCGACATGAGGATGCAGAAGGCAATGGAAACCACTGCATTAAAGACACGTAACGTGTAACCACAGGACATGTGGCCTGCAATTGAATAAGTGCCATGATGATCTCTCCATTGGCAAAAGATTCCGGAATAGTCCCCCATTCGGATCTCCGGGAGGGGACTGCCAAGGGGGAGGTTACCATGAGAAAAAGATTGAATAATCAACGAAAGGATAACGTTCTACGAGTCGGGGCGTGGAATGTCAGAAGCTTGAACGTGGTAGGGAAACTAGAAAATCTGAAAAGGGAAATGCAAAGGCTCAATCTAGATATAGTAGGGGTCAGTGAAGTGAAGTGGAAGGAAGACAAGGATTTCTGGTCAGATTAGTATCGAGTAATATCAACAGCAGCAGAAAATGGTATAACAGGTGTAGGATTCGTTATGAATAGGAAGGATAGGGCAGAGGGTGTGTTACTGCGAACAGTTCAGTGACCGGGTTGTTCTAATCAGAATCGACAGCAGACCAACACCGACAACGATAGTTCAGGTATACATGCCGACGTCGCAAGCTGAAGATGAACAGATAGAGAAAGTGTATGAGGATATTGAAAGGGTGATGCAGTATGTAAAGGGGGACGAAAATCTAATAGTCATGGGCGACTGGAATGCAGTTGTAGGGGAAGGAGCAGAAGAAAAGGTTACAGGAGAATATGGGCTTGGGACAAGGAATGAAAGAGGAGAAAGACTAATTGAGTTCTGTAACAAGTTTCAGCTAGTAATAGCGAACACCCTGTTCAAGAATCACAAGAGGAGGAGGTATACTTGGAAAAGGCCGGGAGATACGGGAAGATTTCAATTAGATTACATCATGGTCAGACAGAGATTCCGAAATCAGATACTGGATTGTAAGGCGTACCCAGGAGCAGATGTAGACTCGGATCACAATATAGTAGTGATGAAGAGTAGGCTTAAGTTCAATACATTAGTCAGGAAGAATCAATACGCAAAGAAGTGGGATACGGAAGTACTAAGGAATGACGAGATACGTTTGAAGTTCTCTAACGCTACAGATACAGCAATAAGGAATAGCGCAGTAGGCAGTGCAGTTGAAGAGGAATGGACATCTCTAAAAAGGGCCATTTCAGAAGTTGGGAAGGAAAACATAGGTACAAAGAAGGTAGCTGCGAAGAAACCATGGGTAACAGAAGAAATACTTCAGTTGATTGATGAAAGGAGGAAGTACAAACATGTTCCAGGAAAATCAGGAATACAGATGTACAAGTCGCTGAGGAATGAAATAAATAGGAAGTGCAGGGAAGCTAAGACGAAATGGCTGCAGGAAAAATGTGAAGACATCGAAAAAGATATGATTGTCGGAAGGACAGACTCAGCATACAGGAAAGTCAAAACAACCTTTGGTGACATTAAAAGCAACGGTGGTAACATTAAGAGTGCAACGGGAATTCCACTGTTAAATGCAGAGGAGAGAGCAGATAGGCGGAAAGAATATATTGAAAGCCTCTATGAGGGTAAAGATTTGTCTGATGTGATAGAAGAAGAAACAGGAGTCGATTTAGAATAGATAGGGGATCCAGTATTAGAATCGGAATTTAAAAGAGCTTTGGAGGACTTACGGTCAAATAAGGCAGAAGGGATAGATAACATTCCATCAGAATTTCTAAAATCGTTGGGGAAAGTGGCAACAAAACGACTATTCACGTTGGTGTGTGGAATAGATGAGTCTGGCGATATACCATCTGACTTTCGGAAAAGCATCATCCACACAATTCCGAAGACGGCAAGAGCTGACAAGTGCGAGAATTATCGCACAATCAGCTTAACAGCTCATGCATCGAAGCTGCTTACAAGAATAATATACAGAAGAATGGAAAGAAAATTGAGAATGCGCTAGGTGACGATCAGTTTGGTTTTAGGAAAAGTAAAGGGACGAGAGAGGCAATTCTGACATTACGGCTAATAATGGAAGCAAGGCTAAAGAAAAATCAAGACACTTTCATAGGATCTGTCGACCTGGAAAAAGCGTTCGACAATATAAAATGGTGCAAGCTGTTCGAGATTCAGAAAAAAGTAGGGGTAAGCTATAGGGAGAGACGGGTCATATACAATATGTACAGCAACCAAGAGGGAATAATAAGAGTGGACGATCAAGAACGAAGTGCTCGTATTAAGAAGGATGTAAGACAAGGCTGTAGCCTTTCGCCCCTACTCTTCAATCTGTATATCGAGGAAGCAATGATGGAAATAAAAGAAAGGTTCACGAGTGGAATTAAAATACAAGGTGAAAGGATATCAATGATACGATTCGCTGATGACATTGCTATCCTGAGTGAAAGTGAAGAAGAATTAAATGATCTGCTGAACGGAATGAACAGTCTAATGAGTACACAGTATGGTTTGAGAGTAAATCGGAGAAAGAGGAAGGTAATGAGAACAGCGAGAAACTTAACATCAGGATTGATGGTCACGAAGTCAATGAAGTTAAGGAATTCTGCTACCTAGGCAGTAAAATAACCAATGGCGGACGGAGCAAGGATGACATCAAAAGCAGACTCGCTATGGCAAAAAAGGCATTTCTGGCCAAGAGAAGTCTACTAATATGAAATACCGGCCTTAATTTGAGGAAGAAATTTCTGAGCATATACGTCTGGAGTACAGCATTGTATGGTAGTGAAACATGGACTGTGGGAAAACCGGAACAGAAGAGAATCGAAGCATTTGAGATGTGGTGCTATAGACGAATGTTGAAAATTATGTGGACTGATAAGGTAAGGAATGAGGAGGTTCTACGCAGAATCGGAGAGGAAAGGAATATGTGGAAAACACTAATAAGGAGAAGGGACGGGATGATAGGACATCTGCTGAGACATGAGGGAATGACTTCCATGGTACTAGAGGGAGCTGTAGAGGGCAAAAACTGTAGAGGAAGACAGAGATTGGAATACGCCAAGCAAATAATTGAGGACGTAGGTTGCAAGTGCTACTCTGAGATGAAGAGGTTAGCGCAGGAAAGGAATTCGTGGCGGGCCGCATCAAACCAGTCAGTAGACTGATGACCAAAAAAAAAAAAGCACATAGTTATTTTCTGTGTTAGACACTGATAATTTTGGTCAAATTTTTAGATGTTCTGGAGCACAATGCATTTCTCACAACACACTTTTATGCACTACGCCGTATTCTCTTCGTTTCTGTACTTGAAGTATGTGTTGCTGTTTGTGTTTTGTAGTGTTGCCAACATAACCTTTTCACTGCTTTGTCTTTGACCTACAACCTTTTTTTTAATTAGATTATTGTATGTGTGTAATTCTTTTTAAGTACGTGTCTGTGTATTTATGAACAGTGCGAGAGTAGAGAAAGAATAGCGATGGAGACATTTCTTTTTTATGGGAGGGGGAAACCATGATGAGTGGACATAAGTATATAGCAGTGTTAACGATTATGAGTTAGAAGAGAAGGTGATGAGCGAGAAGTGAAATGAAGAAATGAAACTGTTAAGGGGGGTGGGGGGCGGGGGGTGGCAGGGTTGTGAGAGAGCGGGAGAGGGTGAATGATGGAAAAGTCTCTTTTCTTTTTCATGTAATTTCATCAATTATATTATAGTGTCTGGTTTCCAATATTTAGCTGGTCATTGAGCAACTGTTTATTTTGTGTTAATGCTTTTCGCGTGTGGAAATTTTCTTGGAAAAGGAGGAGGTGCCTGTTTTTACTGATTTTTATGATATTCATATCGTTTTCAATATTGCTTGGTCTATGGTGTTCACAAACATCTTTTTCTTCAGCAAACACCATAGTTGCAGCATAATTTAACTTTAAATGAGAAAAGTCCTCTGAAGTTGGACCTGTCGGTTCGAAACCGCTAACGGCACTGTTTGTTCCTGATAAATACCATTATAAACAATGGGTGGTTGTTTTTCTACTTTATTGTAGGAATCCAGCTGCACATCGTATGAAACTAATAATAAGTAGGATGACGGCGTTCATAGCGGTGTTTTCCTGTATGTTGCTATTTGTTACTAAAATACTGTATTTATTTTAGAATCAATAGCAAAATGTGATGAAGCTAACATTTAAAGTCACGTTGTTAATGGGCATTTGTTTTAAGTTGAAAAAAAAAGATCCACAACACGGAAAAAATTAATCTCAGTTTCTACACATGGGTTCGAATCAGTTCCCCTGCAGTCCGAGTACAATGTTCCACTATGTTGTTGGTGTGATGCACTGACTATTCGTATTGCTGCACAGTCGAGCTCTATTTTACACATGTGACCAAAGATTGAAAGCTCTCTCTTGAGTTCTGTCATAATGTTACGAATATTTTTGTTTCCAACAATCAGGCTTTTCCTTCATTTGGCTTAATACAATGAGGCTTTTTCCACACAACAGACTACAGCAGGGATCGCAAAAATTGTTAAACGTATTTGTCCTTCATCTACCGCATTAGCTCTGTTCACGAAATTTGGGACTTAACTCATTTCACGAATTTTTACGTTGACTTTCGATATAACTGTCGTTTTAAAGAAAGGAATAAGGGTTAGATTTCACATGCCGTCGACATCGTGTTCTTTCAAAGAATTCGCCGTCGTTCAACTAAAGACTGGCGTCGCTCCAAGAAAGGAAGCAAGATTAGGATTTGTATTAGCGTCGATGACGCGCTTATCAGAAACTGAGCATAAGGTCGAATTAGGAGAGGGTGAGGGAGACAATCGATTATATAAATAAAGCAGTTTTTGCGTCAGTCACTTGTTTATTTTGCCGTTACGTGGCTCTGAGCACTATGGGACTTAACATCTATGGTCATCAGTCCCCTAGAACTTAGAACTACTTGACCTAACTAACCTAAGGACATCACACACATCCATGCCCGAGGCAGGATTCGAACCTGCGACCGTAGCAGTCTCGTGCCGTTACGTGTTTCGATGGTTAACACATCATCTTCAGGTGGAGATCTATTTATGTACATAGCTGGTGTTGGTGAAGAGTAGAGATGTCTTCTCACGGTCGCAAACTAAAAGCATTGTAAATTATTTTGCGTATTTCGTCGGAGGGTAGAACTGTCAAATGTCTGCATACTGTTGTCTGAAGACATTGTATAACTTCTTTGAAAAGACAGTGCAAATTTGACGTGCAGTGAAGAGGACATACGTCAGGCAACGGTATGCAGATAACCTGAAGATGATGATGTGAACCATCGAAACAGGGAAAATTGTTAAGACATTTAAAACTCAGATCATTTGCAAATATCAAGTGTTCAACGCTAGAAGACCTCTTCCGATTGAAAGTACAGGATGGTTCACAATTGACGAACTACGGCTAAACTGTCCTCATGTTGTGTAACTAGTTTAAAAAATATACAGAATTTTAATCACCATAAAACTCCCTAACTCAAGCGTTAACAATACCCTCCAAGCAGCTTTAATATATAATATCGAACTTGAAAACGTACAACTCGTAATTTTTACGAACGCTGCACAGAACACAACCTCATATCTCCCAACAACTAAAGCAGTAGAAAATGGCGGAAACTGCTTATAGTCATCTCTAGTGCACGTTCCTTCGCGTGATTCTAAAATCGTACACCCCACTGAAACATCTTTTCCTAGGTACACTATCCCCCGGGTACAATACCCTCCCCAGTTATTTACTTGGACGCTGCACATTACAATATATAAAATGTGGCTCATAGAAAGAAAAGCTTCTTAAAACCTACATGTTCTTCCGGAATATTAAGAGTTTAACCAGATTTTGGTGAGAAATCAATTTTTTGGGACTGCATCATTTCAGTTGCACAAAAATGAGGCTTGCTGCAAACTATTTACTCGTTTTACTTGTTCTACTCGCTACAGCACCAATTTATTTATTTGTAATTCAACGGTTCTACTAGGGTTTAATATCATCGACCGATTTAAATGCGGTACCGTTGTTCTTTTCTTGTCAGAAATATAAAATAACCAGCTAAAACCAAGGTGCTTGAAAGATCTACGGTCTTTCGTTGCAGTTCAGCATTGCGGAGACGAGAATGATCACGATGCAGGAAAGAGGCTACACGAAACAGCTGAAACCACGCATCTGTGTGTAAGTCATTTGTAAAAGAATTATTCTGGTGCCAAATACACATAACATGGATAAAAGTATGGCTCAAGATGTTTTCCGAAAATATTTCACTACTTCCTGTTACAGAAAATGTAATGGAAACTGAAGATTAGCTTTCGTTGATGATAACAAAAGCTATTTTACTTTGTAAGAGCTATTTTCTTTGAAATACGTCGCAAAACAGACCAACAGAATGATGCAACTAGTAGCACAAAAAGATTTTATTCTCTTTAACGTTGGAAGATCCCAAACGCAAGGCCACCAAATGGTGGAACACTTGCTAGTAACAACGAAACCTTCGAAGCATCAGAAAGCACCTGATGGCCATCTGGCGATACAGTATCCTTGCGACTCTCTTCTGTATGAACAGTTTTCATACGGACGGATAGGAATAGCGCCACAATGTTGCAGCTGATGCAAATTCATCTTCCTGCATTCATTATCACAGCACCCCTCTTCGGAGGCTATGAATGTTAACTAGGGGCTGTATGAGATTGTCACACGCGGGTTACAATAAGCTGAAGTGTTTACCAATATCTCGTTGTTATGCTTTCATCACTAGTAAGGTGATTACATCATAACAGTTCCCGCATGACAAAGCGTGTTTTAACGACCGGTTATTCAAGATCAGTAATGAGAAAAAGGCTCATCACGGTGTATACATCTGGGTGTCTACGTTAGGTATGTTAATGACCTTCATTATGTCGGAGAACACAGCAAACATAAGCTGACTACATACAAAGAAGAATGTACATCTTTGTTCAGGAGACTAGATTGGATCGATAAAGAGATATAACAAAAGTGACGTTTCCACGAAACGGAAACAAGAGTCGACAGGAATAAGAAATTCAATTACTAAGAGAAGCCTTCATGGCGAACGAATAGTCCAGCTATTAAATGATGAAGATGTGTGCCAAGTCATCTGGCGGTCTGAAGTTTCCTCCTACAGGTAAAAAGACGAAAAGGAAAGAAAATCACCTGGCCTGGAGCAGAGAAATTACCAGGTAGTGTATTTTGCACACATATTCGTTTATTTGATTATTTCTGCGCAATTATCAAGTACTTAAAAGTGCTTCCTTCTTTGTTCCTGAAAAAGTTAGAAGTATTTATTATAGGATGAAATAGACTTTACTTCTCTAAAGAGAAAATCATATCTCTGTTTTGACTTTTCGTATGAATCAGAAACTACAAATGAGAACATTTCAGTTTTCAGCGTAAAATCGTACATTTATATTTCATAGAGCGACAAGCTGAAAAAAGAGAAAAAAGTCGATAACTAATGAACTGCAGAATAATTTATGGCTTATGACTAAGGCAGTAGAGACATGAATGTTCTATCAGCCCCAAAGAAAAAATGCTGCAGAGAGAATTTTTGACTCTTCAGTAGTGTATGAATCTTACTGGTGGATTAAAACTGTGTGTCAGAAAGAGACACGAACTCAGAATCTTGTCTTCAAAGAGCAATGCTTTTACCTGCTGAGCAGTCCAGACACGACTCGCGATCTTCCCTGACTCCCTGTGTCGTCTCCAGACAGCTCAGCAGGTAAGAGCAATGACCTACGAAGACAAAGTTCTGGCTTCGAGTCCCGCTTAGCGTAGTGCTAATGTGCCACGAAGTTTCAAAATTCTTACATTAACCATGTTTCTGACTGCAGCAGACTAAAATTATCAGTTGAGCTAAAGAAGGACATTGCAGTATAAATGATAAGAGAAATGTTATATCATGTGGCTAGCGAAATCTTATTCACGTCTCCATTGCTACGAATTGACTCTCAAAATATATATACTCCAACTTAATTCATGGTACCCTCATATTTTAATGACGCGTGATTAAGAGTTTAGCTGAACTAGGAAAGAAGAATAAATCAGCCGTCAGTAGGGAGACGGGGGGGGGGGGGGGGGAGGGGGGAGATATTTCGACAACGTCCAGAACTTTCTGTGCCTCTAACTGGAAATTTAAGGCACAGTCCCCACATTACAAATACTTCAGTATCAACTTGAAATTAGGATAAAATTTTGATGATGTATGGAGACTGAGGGAGGTAACACTAATGAGTTATTGTTAACAACTATCGCAACATTTGCCTAAAATTATTTGAAAAAGAAAAAATAGTAAAACCTAATCGGGAAGGGTGGGCTAGGTTAAAGCTTATGTTATCGTTACAATAACAATACGTTCTAGATTCGAGTTATTGTATAACCAATCGTAATGGAATCGAGGTATTCCCGCGACGAAGAGTTATCTTTTTCTCACAAAAAAACCTTCAATTTAGGGTTATTTCTTAACCACCTTCAGTTGTTGCGGAAAGCCTGTTGGGTTGGTATGTCGCAGAATAAGGCACTTCTTTAAAGTGGTCGGGTTCATATAGGCAGAAGAAATAGCTATCAATGTAAGTATCCTAAGTGTATTAGATAGTGGCATACATCAGGTCCTTGAACGGAATCGGTGTGAAAATTGGACAGTGCACTGTAAAGCTAAAATGCAGCTTATGTACGCAGTATCGTTCACTACACCGCGGGTTCTTCGGAGCGATGACGTTTGTCACGGATGGTAAAAAATGAAAATACTTTCAGTAATTCAATTGTTCACAGCACTCGAGTCACACCATTATTAAACAACTACCTGTCGCATAGTGAGCACTCGATAACAAATCGTCATCGACGAATGTAGCTTTCAAACGTGTATTCTTTGTTTTAAGATAAACTTTTAATCACTAATGTACAGGGGGCGACCAAAACGTTTCTGTCTGAGAGCGTTGCTGCAGCCTATATGCAACAGAGCTCGACTCCGAAGCTGGTATATAAGCATCGACATGTAGGCAAGAAACAGCATTAGTGTGGCATTTGTGTCCTTCCGTTGTGTGTGTGGTAAATGCGGAAACGTGAACTACGGCGAGGTTATCATCAGATGTGCCAGAACAGAACCAAAGAGCTGTTATCTTCTTCTCGGTTGCCGAAGGAGAAGCACCGGTAGGTGTCCATCGGAGAATGAAGAATGTGTATGGGGCAGCACGTCTGTCGTAAACTATTTTTGTAGACGAGGCTTGCTGTTGCTTCATGATAACACGCGTCTCCATGTCGTGAGGCAGAAGTAAGCCAACTTTAGTGGGAGACACTCGAGCACCAGCCCTATGGTTATGATTCTCCCACCCTCCACTGCGATTATTAAACCTTCGGTGGGATCACTTCCTGAATGCTCACGGCGGTGTTGACTAACTGGCATGCTGATTTTGGGCTGTATGGCCTTCCAACGGAATCTTTTCAATAGTCCGCTATGCTTAATTTCAGTCTCCATGGCTGTAACTGTAATTACTTTCTGGTAAGAAACTTTCTGGCTCATTAAATCTATGTGCTGGGCCGAGACTCGAACTCGGGACCTTTGTCTTTCGCAGGCAAATGCTCTAGCAGTTGGGATATCCAAGCACGACTCACAAAACGCCCTCACAGCTTTTACTTCAGCCAGTGCCTCGTCTTCTACCTTCCTAACTTCACTTCTTGCGAATTTGAAATCTGTGAAATTAGGAATATAGGAGACGAGGTACTGGCGGAAGTAAAAGTTGTGAGGACAAGTCGTGAGGCAAAAGCAACGGTCCCGAGTTAGAGTCTCGATCCAACACACAGTTCTAATCTGCCAGGAAGTTTCATTACAGCGTACACTCAGTGGCAAAGTGAAAATTTCACTCTGGAGTTTTTGGTAATTCCTATCTTTATCGTTATTGCACTCGTATTGATTAATAATCTGCACAGTATTTTTGGCACATCATCGTGAACTACTGACGCGTTATTGTGTCAATCCATACATAAAGTTCCCCTCCTCTCGCGGACAGTGGTAAAGATATACACTACTGGCCATTAAAATTGCTACACCAAGAAGAAATGCAGATGATAAACGGGTATTCATTGGACAAATATATTATACTACAACTGACATGTGATTACATTTTCACGCAGTTTGGGTGCATACATCATGAGAAATCAGTACCCAGAACAAACACCTATGGCCGTAATAACGGCCTTGATACGCCTGGGCATTGCGTCAAACAGAACTTAGATGGCGTGTACAGGTACAGCTGCCCATGCAGCTGCAACACGATACCACAGTCTCATCAAGAGTAGTGACTGGCGTATTGTGACGAGCCAGTTGCTCGGCCACCATTGACCAGACGTTTACAGTTGGTGAGAGATCTGGAGAACAGGGCAGCAGTCGAAAATTTTCTGTATCCAGAAAGGCCCGTACAGGACCTGCAACATGCGGTCTTGCATCATCCTGCTGAAATGTAGGGTTTCGCAGGGATCGAATGAAGGGTAGAGCTTCGGGTCGTAACACATCTGAAATGTAACGTCCACTGTTCAAAGTGCCGTCCATGCGAACAAGAGGTGACCGAAACGTGTAACCAATGGCACCCCATACCATCACGTCGGATGATACGCCAGTATGGCGATGACAAATACACGCTTCCAATATGGGTTCACCGCGATGTCGCCAAACATGGATGCGACCATCATGATGCTGTAAACAGCACCTGGATTCATCCGAAAAAATAACGTTTTGCCATTCGTGCACCCAGGTTCGTCGTTAAGTACGCCATCGCAGGCGCTCCTGACTGTGATGCAGCGTCAAGGGTAACCGCAGCCATGGTCTCCGAGCTGATAGTCCATGCTGCTGCAAACGTCGTCGAACTGTTCCTGCTAACGTCCCCATCTGTTGACTCAGGGATCGAGACGTGGCTGCACGATCCGTTACAGCAGTGCGGATAAGATGCCTGTCATCTCGACTGCTAGTGATACGAGGCCGTTGGGATCCAGCACGGCGTTCTGTATTACCCTCCGAACCCACATTCCATATTCTGCTAACAGTCATTGAATCTCGACCAACGCGAGCAGCAATATCACGATACGATAAACCGCAATCGCGATAGGCTACAATCCGACCTTTATCAAAGTCGGAAACGTGATGGTACGTATTTCTCCTCCTTACACGAGGCATCACAACATCGTTTCAGCAGACAACGCCGGTCAACTGCTGTTTGTGTACGAGAAATGGGTTGGAAACTTTCCTCACGTCAGCACGTTGTAGGTGTCGCCACCGGCGCCAACCTTGTGTGAATGCTCTGAAAAGCTAATCATTTGCATATAACAGCATCTTCTTCCTGTCGGTTAAATTTCGCGTCTGTAGCACGTCACCTTCGTGGTGTAGCAATTTTAATGGCCAGTAGTCTAATAGAAAGTGGATACCAGGCAGTGGGTAAAATTTCTATATTTCAGTGCGAGAATTTCATATTACTTTAATTACTAGGAGAAATACAGCAACCTGCCAGTCTGTGTATACTTTTATTTGTACAAAGACTCGATACGTGTCAGCTGTCATAATAAATTTGTGTTTTCGTCGGTGTAACGCTTTATCGACTGCATTCTGAACGTTGTAGCTGTCTTTTGCTCTGTAGTTTTTGGGCCTGTTTTCTGCCTTTGTTTCCGTAATGCAAACACTTCCAAGACCACTGGAGCACTGATGCAGTGCAGCATTCGCCATGTGACCACCACCACCACCACCACCACCACCACCACCACCACCACCACCACCACCACCACAATCACCACCACCACTATTCCAGCCATTATCTCCGGCCTGAACTCCACAGCGCCAGAGTACAATAGCTACCTCGGCGGTGGAGGAGGATGTAGTAACAAATGCCGTCAGTGTGTACCATCGAAAATGATCATAAATAACGAGAAATTAAGGGAAATTGAGTGCATATCCTGATGCAGCCTGCGTTTAGGAGGTGTGTACACTTTAGCAGCGTAATAGTCCACATTCCATATGAGGCGGTCATTGCTTTTGAACACCACGCGGAAGCCGACTCAGAGCTGTAGCATTGAAGTAACTGTGGGTTCTGCCCCGTGCAGTAACAGCTGAGCCGCGATCCCGTTTACAAATGGGCGCTTTCTCTCTTTTTGATACCGTAGCAACATCGGGAGCGGAATGTTTCACAAGGTGAGGCTCAGATAAACAGCGTGGAACCTGATAAACCGCTGTCCAAACGACTACAGGCATCTAAAACGCGGCCGGCGCCGTTGCCACTAATGGCCCGGCTTTAAATGGTAAAGCGCCGCCGCCGCGAAATGGGCAAAAGCGCAGATACCCCAGAAAGAAGAGTCATGTGATAGGCAGCAAAGGTGGGAAACCTGTCCCGTTTGTCACTCGAGATATCCTGACGTCACGCGCTGTCCGCGGGGTGAGGAAGAGGGGGGGGGGGGGGGGGAGAGCTACTGCCGACATTCTGCGTTATCGTACGTTTCACCTCATTTGTTACCTTTACTACAACGAGCCAGTCATCTAGTACACAAAACGGGCTATAGTAGTCCCACAGTGCTATGATCTTACAACCATTTCTTTTTGTTATATTTATTACTGTCTCACATGCATCTACATTTATGGAAGGATGATCAAATTATAAGACCTGTTGATGAGATGCTATTACTAAGTAAAAATTAAAAAAATACTTTATGTTCATTTGATCCTCATCTACATCTACGTCTACGTGATTACTCTGCTATTCACTATAAATTGCCTAGCAGAGGGTTCAGTGAACCACCTTCAATCTGTCTCTCTACCGTCCCAGTTTCGAACAACGCTCAGGAAAAACGAGCGCTTATATTTTTCTGTGTGAGTCCTGGTTTCTCTAATTTTTACGTGATGATCATTCCTCCCTATGTAGGTTGGTGCCAACAGAATGTTGGAAGAGAAAACTGGTGATTGAAATTTCATGGGAAGATCCCGTCGCAACGGAAAACGCCTTTGTTTTAATGATTGCCACTCGAATTCACGTATCATGTCTGTGACACTATCTCCCCTATTGCGCGATAATGCAAAACGTGCTGCCCTTCTTTGTACTTTTTCGATGTCATCCGTCGATCCCACCTGATGCGGATCCCACACCGCACAGCAATACTCCAGAACAGGGCGGACAAGCGTGGTGTAAGCAGTCTCTTTAGTAGACGTGTTGCACCTTCTAAGTGTTCTGCCAATGAATCGCAGTCTTTGGTTTGCTTTACCCACAACGCTATCGATGTGATCGTTCCAATTTTGGTTATTTGTAATTGTAATCCGTAAGTATTTAGCTGAATTTACAGCCTTCAGATTTGTGTGGCTTATCGTGTAATCGAAATTTAGCTGATTTCTTTTAGTACTCATGTGAATAACTTCACACTTTTCTTTATTAAGGGTCAATTTCCACTTATCGCACCATACGGATATCGTATCTAAATCATTTTGCAATTCGTTTTGATCATCTGATAACTTTACAAGACAGTAGATGACAGCATCATCTGCAAACAATCTAAGACGGCTACTCAGATTGTCTCCTATGTCGTTATTATAGATCAGGAACAATAGAGGGCCTATAACACTTCCTTGGAGAACGCCGGATATTATTTCTGTTTTACTCTACGACTTTCCGTCTATTACTACGATTTGTGACCTTTCTGACAGGAAATCACGAATCCAGTCGCACAACTGAGGCGATATTCCACAGGCACGCAGTTTAGTTAGAAGACGCTTGTGAGGAACGGTGTCGAAAGTCTTCTGGAAATCTAAAAATATGGAATCAATTTGACGTTCCCTGTCATGTGAGGAATATGGAATGAAGACAAATGTTAAAATGACAGAGGCAGCCAAGGATGTGGTAAGCGGTGATTTAAGGAGCCTTGGGTGCGAAATAAAAAGTAATGTAACATGTAAGTAAGACATAAATGGAAGGATAGCTATTTCAAACGGAAAACTTTACACAAGAAATAGTATTTTCTGTGGCTTGTCTGTAGTGGTGTGCAAAACTGAAGGAAAAACTAACTTCCGTTTGATGTGTCACCGTCAAGTAGTATAGCACAATGAATGGGATGTTCCAGAGCGGATAAGTAACAAAATTCATAGGTAAAAAGATGTAATAATTGATCAATAAGAGTAAAATAGAAGAGTCTTAATAAATTAAATTTCAGTTCTCCACTGGTCCACTTGTGAAAAAAGAATCTTCCTCACTCCCCCACAGCCTTTTTTCCTGCTTGTCCACTCGCCATTTCTGTCATCGCATTTCGACGAACGCTACTACCACTGAAGAGCCAGGACTGTCACTGAAAGCGTATGGGAGATGTAAACGTTGGCAGTAATTTAAGTTCTACAACGTGGAGGCACGTTACTCACAAACTGTCAGAATGTCGCTGTGTTTTAAGCGATCCTTGCGTGGTATTAATGATAAAGATTATAGTGCATAATTCGTAGAACATATATCAAAAGCGAAATTCTCAAGCACTTGTTGATGACGGTAGTCAAAATCAGATTCTGTCTGCAATACCAGGATAGTTGTACCGTGTGTGGTAGTGATAATAAAAGTTGTTCTCTACCCTGAAGATTGTTGATCTTATACTCGTAAATGGAAAAGTTTATTTCGTGCTTTCCTCGACATCATCTAGAAATAGTTTCTGCTCATGAAACAAAGGAAGTCAGTGACAGTATCTGTGAAACATTCGAAAATGTGTATCATTCAAATGGCACACACGAAAGCCCAATCAGCGACCGGCTATAAAGTGTTCGTAATTACCGAAAGCGGGAGCGTGAGGTCCAGCGGCAGTTCACAAATCGCTGCAGGGTGGCTTCGATGGGGGCAGTACCAAATTGCAGCCCACGCCACGAATGAAAAATGCGTCCCTGAAATGAGCCAACGAAAGGGTTGAGAGAAGAGAAGCTCCTAATGGCGCCCCATTATTCCAGGGAAAACAATTAGGTGTACAATAACCGCCGCCGGCAGTGATTATAATGGCGGTAATAAGCAGCAGCGGACATAGTCTGATTTGTTGCGAGGTACATGGCGGAGAGAAGGGTGGGGGGGAGGGGAAGGGGCAGTTGTGGGAAAGGGGAAGGTGGTGGTGGGGGGAAGGGGGGGAGTTAGAGCGAACAGCAGCAGTAGGACTCCAGGCTACCCTCCACAAGCACTGAAGTCGTCCATTAGGAAACACTTTTTTTCTACGATTTGTGGGTTTATCTTCCATGTTGCACTGTCGCAAGTTAGCGCTGGTAATACAAAACTGGCTACAGACTGTTTCGAGCTAATTCCGAATATTCTA
This sequence comes from Schistocerca serialis cubense, assembly GCF_023864345.2. Lineage (NCBI taxonomy): Eukaryota > Metazoa > Arthropoda > Insecta > Orthoptera > Acrididae > Schistocerca > Schistocerca serialis. Next base: position 754,987,278 of record NC_064643.1, read on the forward strand.
CAGTGGCACTCAATTCCCCAATGAAACCCCAGTAATTATTCCTTTCAGTAACCGCTAACTTGTACCTTCCACATTTACCAGTAGCACGAATGGTTGATTTTCTTCGGTAACACTTTATTAATTTTTTAGTGTACTCCTTTTGGCATGCTGATTACACACCATTTTTGTTTTGTTCCTGTAGCAAAAATTAATGTCGAGTGAGGAGTTCTTCTCACTGATTCAAATGATGAAGTCAAGCTCGAGAACCAAGTAATGGAGCGTTTTAACATACTCACAGCGTCGATATTGTTCAAAATGGCTCTCGAAAAAATGAGTGAAGAATTCGAATGAATTAAGACTGAAGGTGAGAAAAATCATAGATTTTGCACTTGCCGACGACATGGCCCCGGTGTTCAGGTCTGAGGAAGAACTTGTGTCCAAGAGAGAGAGTGTGTAGAGGTTGCAGAGAGAGCTAGGTCGGCCTCCTGGTGAATGAAACGAAGACCGGGCATCTGGTGATGAGCAGGAATCATGCCTATTCAAGAGACCCAGTCCAGCCACTAGTAGTCGGAGGCAGATGCCACAAAAGGATTCATGATTTTAAATATTTGGGGCGATATTTACAGAGGATAGATCGTGTAAGGCAGAGATTAAAGCGAGGATCCAAGCTCGAAACCAATCACAGTGGTCTCAATTAACTTTTCTAAACCTCGTAGCCTGTCAAGGAATTTCGAACTACAGCTGTTCAAAACACCCATAGTGTAGTATGTTTGTGAAACATCGAATGTCCGGGAAAAGGACGTAAGTAATCTTCTACGTTTCTAGTGAGAAGTGTTACGGACGGTCTATGGTCTGGTATAGGACGAGATCACCTGGAATGAATAATCCGCTGTAACTGTTAGCTGTATGAGATGTACCCCGTAACACCGAAAGTGCACGATGCATGACACCTGCTACCGATTTATAATTCTTTTTAATGGTATGTAAATATTTGTAATTTAAATGCTTTCTTTTAATAAGTAGGGACATTGCTTCACGGTATGTCAACATTTAGGTAGAAGTCTGTTGAAGTTTTATTGTATTTATCTGTGTTTTACTGTGAAACTTATAAGCTCTGGGAAAAAACCAAAGGAATTGTTATTTGCATCGACTAGCAACGATAATGGCAGTGCTTGTGCGTTGTAAAATCTTTGGGTAGGGAGTTTTTGCGCAGAGCGTGCGGAGAGAGCGAGAGACGGGTTCCTGCGCTTATAGTGTGCGGAAGTGTGGTGTTAACGCTCTCGCAGTAGAGTGTACCATATCGGCGCCATCATGTGCGCGCGTCGGCCAAATGACTAGTAGCAGGAGGAAGGACAGTGGACGGCCCGAAGAGGCTGTATTAATTACGATTGCCCGTTCCTGTAATTAGCTGTGGCCCCACAAGATGCTACCGTTTTCAACAACAGCAGCAGTTCCAGCAACACACATTCGTCGTCGGCTCCGAGTTTCGTCGCACGCACAGCACTGAAGTAAGACTGTTCATTGGTAGAAAGTATTAACGGCTAACCCAGCAGCACAACTGAATGTGATTTGATTAATCAACTTTATTTACATGATAATCAGTTAAATTCAGGGCGATTGTGTCCTCATTGCCCCCAGACTTGTTACCACGCAGGGTCCTTGTTCCCCTTTTTTCCTTACATGGTAACCGAAGTTTGAGAATCTATCACTGCAAAAAATTCAAATCTAAAGAAAATGCACAAATTAAGAGTGCAGAAGTTTTATTTATTTTACATATAGACTGGAGCACATGGCTGTTTGGTTTGTTATGTATTCTAGTATTTAATTCTGTTCAAGTCAGTAAAAAAGGGTCAGTTGTTCAGACAATACTATGAAATCCAATTTGAAAATTAAGTAACTGCAAAGTAGAAAGTGCTTGCCTGCCTCTAAATTTCTTTTATGACGTTATGTTGAGGTCTCTGGCAGTCATTGTTCACGTAACGAAGTTCAGTACTAACATACAGTTTAAGTGGATATTTTCAAATCATTACTCGATTGCTTTTTTCAAAATTTAATGACAAACTTAGCGTAAAATTGACTTCTCAGTTTTCTTTATCATTACGTACTCACTTAAAATTAGTGTAGAAAAACATAACAACCTTCAGTTGCCACGTTAGTCTTTAATAATAAATGTTTTTCTTTCCCATCATCTTGTACAGGATTATGGATGTAAATCGCCCTAGTGGGCTGGCGACCGTAATTATTTCCTTTTCGTTCTTTCGTGTAACTTTTGGATTCATGATCATTGGCACCCTTTTTCTGTCCAGTGTTGTTCGTGAGTGGATGCACAAAATAACTTTCATTTTTCCAAATTGTAGCCCTGAACGGTTTTATTACTTTTTTATTTTTAGTAGACCTTTCTATCAGAAAGATCGGTTCTGCACTTGTCCCTTACTTATTGGTATCACTACTTCGGGAAAGATAGCCTTATCCAATTAGAAAAATTCCATTAGGCATACACTCGATCCACAGTCATGTTTTATATCACAAATAGGATAGACCGATTAGTAAGGGGGAGGTTACAACCCCAGCCCAAATATTGTACGCCTGATGACAACTAAATGGACGCGCAGGTCGTGTTGCTCGAATGAATAGACATAAATGATCTTTGAAATTCATCGATGTTATTCCCCACGGAAGAAGACGAGTAGGCAGACCAGAGAAAAGGTAGTTAAATGGAATACACGAGGATTTGCTGCAGATAGGAATAAACGGTGACTGCCGGCAGAAAATAAGAAACAAAACACAATGGAAGAGGAGTCTTGTGGTTGGCGCCGTCCTCTCGGCCTGATCGTGTAAATTGAAGTGAGTGAGTAAAGTGGCTGAGAGGAATGCGTGTGTGATGTCACACAGAGGGCTGGGTTTCATTCCTGGTACCGAACTACAGGTGGCGACTCCGATTTCAATAGCCGCCAGTAATTGCATGGATATTGGAGTGCTCACTTTACGTCTTTCCAGCAGCTGTTCAATGATCCACTAAGCTGCAGATGAGGTATCACTTCATCGTATTGTCTCTTGGGCGTGAACACACATTTAGTTACGTAGTCAGTCAGCTGTTTTTCTGCCACGAGTTTGTGCATGGCCTAAGGATTTCTCCCATTAATTGTTAAATTTTGTAGCCGAGCGCTTATAGGCGCTACAGTCTGGAACTGCGAGACCGCTACGATCGCAGGTTCGAATCCTGCCTCGGGCATGGATGTGTGTGATGTCCTTAGATTAGTTAGGTTTAAGTAGTTCAAGTTCTAGGCGACTGATGACCTCAGAAGTTGAGTCCCATAGTGCTCAGAGCCATTTGTTAAATTTTTTCGGCAGTAAAAGGAAACAAGACAGTTTCGTTAAAAAATCGAATATATCACTTTACGTGTAGTTCCTCTACTACCCAGTCAATGAATTAAAAATGTCCTTCATTACAGCAGGAAACAGTTTTAATGAAGTGCAGTCTCCGTGTCTGACTTTCTTTACCCATTCTGAATTTTCTACCGCAGATGTTGCATAGTATAATGATACGGTTAATTTCGATTCGATATTTCCCAAATATCAACAGCAGGAGTTTTGTTGCAACGAATTCAGAAACTTTTTCTAAACTGATAACTTCCAATATGATACTTTTAGCTATTGCTTCTTCACGAAAATTTCTTAAACACTCTTCTCCTCTGAATTAGTTAAAGTCCAGTAATTTTCCTAACCACTTAATGAGAAGTTTTTAAAGGATTTTGTACACTAAGAAAAAGTATTTATGGACCTATAGTGTTTTCGAACTTCTCTGCTCAGTTCTTTGGAAATTAAAGTTATTATGACATTTTTACAGATTCTAGATATCATAGACTTTTATAAATGATTCTAGTTGCACTTTGTTTTTACCATTTTTTCTGCTTTTTCCTGCTGTTTCTATGACGAAGGTGTAGAAACATCCTAAAGCTTAGATCAACCAATGTCAGGAGGTTTGTCACGCTTCATATTTGTAGTCTACTTTTCAACATTCGGAAATAAACCTACTTGGCAAATCTCAAATGAATGTGGGATCGTTACAGAGTTTGGATCTTCACCCACATCAGATGAAACATCACGATCTCAGAAATCCTATATTGACAGAAAACTTTGATTTGACGGTTTCTCTCGTCCCTTTTTTAAAAAGACAACAGTCGCTGATTTGTACAGATTACTGGATTAGATCCACTCGGAGGCATAAGTTAATAAAATATTTGCATACGTTATATATACATTACGCAAGAAACTAAGAAATGGCTCTGAGCACTATGGGACTTAACTTCTGAGGTCATCAGTCCCCTAGAACTTAGAAGTACTTAAACCTAACCAACCTAAGGACATCACACACATCCATGCCCGAGGCAGGATTCGAACCTGCGACCGTAGCAGTCGCGCGGTTCCGGACTGAGCGCCTAGAACCGCTAGACCACCGCGGCCGGCAAGAAACTAAGACTTTAGTTTCTGGTATAAGGTACATATAATGTATGCGAATATTTTATACTGTGATGCCTTTACAACATTATGATGGCAAGAGTCTCTAACTGTGGGATTTCACTAATGAGTAGTCATTTTGAAGTACGATGTATGTAATCTGGCGCTATCTAAAGCCATGGCCTGCAATAAGTGTTGTTTCATCCATTTTGTTTATGACAAGAGCCGGTCGGCCTCATCTAATCTATTGTGCCATCATATGATGAAATAAGGTCACTACTTCTGAAGAAGATATTTTTACAAATATCGAAACCATAGTCAAGGGCTAATAAACCTTTATTTGCAACTGGTTGGCTGATTTTTCAACCTCTTCCCAAAGTTTTCACTGTGTAGTCTCTCGACTTCCCGAATGATGATGAAATGAAGTGGACAAAACGAACACCCAGTCGCCGAGTGAAGAAAAGCTCCTTCCCGGCCGGGAATCGAACCTGGGATACCGTGACACAGGAGCAGCAAAGGTAACCACTACACCACGAGCTGCGGACGGCAGCGAGCTGTCGGACAGGAATGCAACCAGATGACGAGAAGGCAGGGTCAGAAAAACACGGGTGACTGGCCGGACCTGCAAACCCTGGGTGTTGCCGCTACTGGTTGTGTCTGGACAGATCAGCGGAGTAACTTTCCCTTTAGAAGTAGGGAATGGACTATGCACAGTGGCAGCGCCAGGCCATAAAACTGAGCCTCCGGTTGCAGAGGCCGGATGAGTGGAGGCAGATAACACAGTTTGCGAATAAGGCACGAGAGGGACGAAGGCTGACATCAACGCCTTCGGAGCCGATAGTATCCTGTCTGGTCTCATGAAACCTAACAAGCACTCAGAGTCACATGCTTGGTATACGGCTGAATTATTTTGAGGGAGGGAATCCGGTGCTGGCGTGTGGAGATGGAGGGGTGGTTTCTGGGCGTGTTTTATGCCTGAGGTGGGGCAGGTCTGATTGGCTCCTCTGTACTGGACATGCTAGTGGGCGCTTAAAAATTATTGTAAATTATTTGAATTGGGAGTATGTGTCGCATCTGCGTAGCAGCTGGCAGCGGGAGAGACACGGGTGCACTGCTCCGAAGGCAGGTGGACGGTCACAGTTTTTAAGTAACATCCACTCTGTGTTCGGATCTCGGGGGAGGGGGGGGGGGAATACTTGGTGATCTGTAACCACCCTCAATAAGAGTAAAAAATTGCCGTTTTGCACTGGGTGGAATCTCGGTCACGATAAGATACCTGTGCAATGTGAAGCATTGAGTTCACATCGGAAGGAAAAGAGATGAGGTTGATGTTTGACAACGTGGAGAAAAAATTAACAGCGATACGTGTCTAGTGTGGAATAGACCTTACGGAAATGGTGCTGATTATTTATCTTTCTGTCCTTTTTCTGTTAGAGCCAAGTGGTCACTCATTGGATTAACTGAATTTGTGAGAATGTGTGTCGTGGTGTCAGAAGACGAGTAACTGCACTGATTTCCTTCGTTTCCTATTTATGACTACATCCGAATTATAAATCTTTCTTTTGATTATTAAATTCATAACATTTGTTGTACTAATACGTTCAAGATAGATTTTTTGAAGAGAATGTGAACCTTGTGGCAACCGTAATATTGTAACTTTTTATAAATAAATATATTTTCTGTATCACTGTTTTTCATTTAATAGTTTTGTGACGATAAACTACAAGACAATCAGTTTACCTTTAAAAAAGGTAAAGGCACGAGAGAAGCAATTCTGATGTTGCGTTTGATAATGGAAGCAAGACTGAAGAAAAATCAAGACACGTTCATAGGATTTGTCGACCTGTAAAAGAGCGACTGACAATGTAAAATGGTGCAAGATGTTCGAAATTCTGAGAAAAATAGGGGTAAGCTATCGGGAGAGACGGGTCATATTCAATATAAATAACAGCGAAGAGGGAATAATAAGAGTGGACGACCAAGAACGAAGTGCTCGTATTAAAAAGGGTGTAAGACAAGGGTGTAGCCTTTCGTCCCTACTGTTCAATCTGTACATCGAGGAAGCAATGATGGAAATAAAAGAAAGGTCCTGGACTGGAATAAAAATTCAAGATGAAAGGATATGAGTGATACGATTCGCTGATGACACTGCTATCCTGAGTGAATGTGTAGAAGAATTACATGATCCGCTGAATGGAATGAACAGTCTAATGAGTGCTGAGTATGGATTGAGAGTAAATCGAAGAAAGAGTAAGGTAATGAGTAGTAGTACAAATGGAAACAGCAAGAAACTTAATGTCAGTATCGATGGTCACGAAGTAGATGAAGTTAAGGAACTGTGCTACCTAGGCGGTGAAATAACCAGTGACGGACGCAGCAATTAGGATAGCAAAAGCATACCAGCAATGGCGAAAAGGGCATTCCTGTCCTAGAGAAGTCTACGAAATACCAAATTTCGGCCTTAATTTGAGGAAGAAATTTCTGAGAATGTTCGTGTGGAGTACAGCCTCGTATGGTAGTGAAACATGGACTGGGGGAAAACCGGAACAGAAGAGAACCGAGGCATTTGAGATGTGGTGCTACAGACAAATGTTGAAGAATGAGGAGGTTCTGTACAAAATCGGAGAGGAAAGAAATATGTGGAAAACACTGATAAGGAAGAAGAACAGGATGATAGGACTTCTGTTAAGACATGACGAAATGACTTCCTTGGTACTAGTGGGAGCTGTAGAAGGCAAAAACTGTACATTGGTTGGTTTTAAAGAGGGGGGGGGGGGGGGGGAAGGCACCAAACTACGAGGTCATCGGTCCCTGGTTCCTAATAAAATAATGCCATAAGTGTGAGAATAAAACGGACGAGACATGACACAAACCGGAAAGAAAGGAAAAACAACAAGAACGAAGGAAAGGCAACGAACCCTAAAAGGAACAAAAGAGGACAAGAAAACAACAGAGAGACGCTAGAAACACAAGAGAGTAAAACAGTGGCTGGCCGACCAAGGGAATAAAAAGGGAATGCCAGCCACTCTGCAACACATTAAAACTTCCACCATAAAAGCACTAGGGTAGAGGACACAGAGGGACAAAGGACATGCGCTAAAACCTAAATAGAAGTATAAAACCCACCCTCACGGATAAAACATGAAACTAAAGCTGCTGCTGACGAATCGTCACCCAACACCGAAGGCAGGGTGCTGGGAAAGTTAAAAGTCTGCCGCAGAGCGGCTAAAGGTAGGCAGTCCAGCAAGAGGTGGACGACTGTCATTTGGGAGCCACAGCGACACAGAGGTGGGTCCTCGCGGCGGAGTAGGTAACCATGTGTTAGCCATGTATGACCAATGAGGAGCCAGCAGAGGACAACCGATTCCCTGCGAGAGGACCGCATGGAAGACTTCCACACATCTGTCGTCTCCTTAATGACACGCAGCTTGTTGTGCGTACTGTTATGCCATTCCATCTCCCAAAGCCCGAAAACCCTGACGCGTAAGACAGAAGCAGGTGAGTTTCGGAGATGCCCATCTCCAGAAGTGGTTAAAAAGAAATAGATAAATAAAAGAACTTGCCGGCCGAAGTGGCCGTGCGGTTACAGGCGCTGCAGTCTGGAACCGCAAGACCGCTACGGTCGCAGGTTCGAATCCTGCCTCGGGCATGGATGTTTGTGATGTCCTTATGTTAGTTAGGTTTAACTAGTTCTAAGTTCTAGGGGACTAATGACCTCAGCAGTTGAGTCCCATAGTGCTCAGAGCCATTTGAACCAAAAGAACTGTAGAGGAAGACAGAGTTTGGAAAACGTCCGGCAAATAATAGAGGAAGTAGGTTGCAAGTGCTACTCTGAGATGAAGAGATTGGCACAGGAAAGGAATTCGCGGCAGGCCACGTCAAACCAGTCAGAAGTCTGATGACAAAAAGTTTTTGATCACTTATGTTATTGTAGCTATGTTACTATCCACGACAACTTAGTTCTTGTGACTGTTATTAATTTCTAATTGACTTATATATTACCAAATTGATAGCGTTTCCTTATGTGTAGCAGTTTTGTGATGGCGAAGTTCATGGAGTCCCCTGCATCACAGGATCAAATGTGTCAGGGATTAAGGCTACGCGTTTCTGGGCGCTACAGTCTGGAGCCGAGCAACCGCTACGGTAGCAGTTTCGAATCCTGCCTCGGGCATGGATGTGTGTGCTGTCCTTAGGTTAGTTAGGTTTAATTAGTTCTAAGTTCTAGGCGACTGATGACCTCAGAAGTTAAGTCGCATAGTGCTCAGAGCCATTTGAACCATTTGCGTGTTGCCTCACAGACCAAGGTATAACATGTAGCAGCAGGGAGTCTAGCGTGACTGCTGTTATCAATCCTCATCTAGAATAGGTGCACTAGCTAGGTGTTGCTTAGTATAGATGTCAACGTTGAACCAGAAGGAGTCCAGTGCGCCTGCTGTTAGCAGTCTGCATCTAGAATTAACTTGCATGCAATTTTCTTTAAAGAAGCACTGGATTTTCTCAGAAACCTTCAAATAAATTTAGGACTTCCCTTTGCTCCCCTAATAGTGACTTCAGGTAATCGTTCCATTTCAAATCACTTCTTGGTAGTAGTCTTAAATACTTTGAGGCGTAGCGCCGTATACCGATCCTGCCTTGGAGGCGGTTAAGTGGGAGATGTGTCTCAGAGCTGCATAGTGACAGATGGTGACGCGAGACTGGACGTGCACGTAGTTTATGTATCAGCCGGTAGAGGACAGTATTGGATAGGGGGACTGTGATTTTAGTTTCGATTGTGCCCAATAGAGTGCACTAAAGTAATAGAATGTTTTTCATAAACTGTTCTAGTATTTTCATAAAGTGTTGTTATTTCTTTTTGTGTATGTAAAATGTTATAAATACGATTTAGTAGTATGAATGATGCGTCAGTGTGGTTTAAGGTTAATATGAAGATAATTGTTTAACGAGTTATGTAGTAGGATTTAGTGTGGGAACATTTCGAAGATTTATGGACATGGACAAAGGGTATTGTTGTAGAATAGATTTGTAAAGTAAATTTATGGTAAAGAGAACGTTAATTCAGGTATAAATAACAATAGTAAATAACTTTATGCATAAGCAAAACTTCAGCATATTAGATAATTACGTCGGTAAAAAGTGCAGTCGTAAGGTTTACTATTTTGCGATTGCTTACTGATGAAAAGCGCGGACTGACGCGGGAGAGTGTTGTTTTGCTATTGGCTGTTGAGTAAAGTGACCAATGGTAAAGCAATATTCTTCGCGCGCCTTCCTCTCTGCTCGTACAGAAGACAGAGTATTCTACAGGAGAGTCGGAGCCTAGCCATGAAACAATTCGGACGTGTGTAGTAGTAGTTCCGATGGAAACGATAAGTTGTCGGATCTAGCAGTGTTTCATACATCAAAGGTGTGGTAAAGTGATGACATGATTATTGCGATGATTGCGTAGAAATTTCGGAATTTTTAAGTGAATTTTGTGACGAGAAAAGACATAAATTCCGCGTGGCGTATTGAGCAGGTCTGTGGCTAAAAACTGTGACTGTATTAGGTACGACAGACTTAATATTTGGCGAGCATTCTCAATCAAAAACAATCCATATTTTTGTAGCTATTACGTTTTCGGGATATGCAACACCGTAAACTTGCTAACGTGAGTTCAAATGGTTCAAATGGCTGAGCACTATGGGACTTAACATCCATGGTCATCAGTCCCCTAGAACTTAGAACAACTTAAACCTAACTAACCTAAGGACGTCACACAACACCCAGTCACCACTAGTCAGAGAAAATCCCTGACCCCGCCGGGAATCGAACCCGGGAACCCGGGCGTGGGAAGCGGGAACAATACCGCACGACCACGAGCTGCGGACGCTAACGTGAGTGAAAGGGATTGTGAGTGACTGTGTTAAGACTAGCACGGGCTTGGCAGTGATACTCTTTCACCTAAGTTTCAGAATATATTAATTGAGGACAAAATTTCCATCCTCTCATTTGTGTGAAAACTTTCTCCCGAAACGTAGATTAGTGGCTTTAATTGCAGCCTGGTTCACGTCGAAATACAGTAGGTTTCACTCGGCTTTCCTACTGATGATCTGCTGAGACAATGTTCACAGGTAGGTGCAGGTTCGTCGTAAAGGGACGGAAAGAACCGCGCCGCCCTAACTTATACGATGTCACGTGCCCAAGGTGTTCACTTATCTCGAAATCGGATACTATCTGGTTCCTCCTCTTTGTTGTATGCCATGTCTGACATTTATCCACATTCGAAGAGATCTGCCTTTCGTTACACCACGCAGTAGACACCAGCATCGTGAACGAAGTCACTTATCCACGAGTGTCAGTCAAGTCGAACTTACAATATTCACACTCGATGCTTCCGGTGGCACATCGTCGCTATGAGACTATCTCAGAAAATAAAGTACAATGGAGTGGTGGACACCAAGCCAGTGTGAAGCATTTATGTAAATTATCGGATAAAGGATAGATTGACTTGTTACTTCACTTCAGCTCTGCTGTTCACTGTCCGTATTACAGCGTCAGACCTTGAACGCCCTGCATTTTGATTTATGGGACAGACTGTATTACACCGTTGGCGTAATCTCGTGCTGAATAAAAATAATCTAAAATGCTCGCGGGAGACATCTGTGCGATAAATCATGGTAATGTGCAATTGGAAGATTATCTGTAGGAGAAATACTGGCCTACGCTGCATGATGGTTCAGTTTTAGATGTCTCGTTGTGAAGCGAGCTACAACATGACCCGGAGCTACAGTGGAGAGCAAGCGCATAAAACCGCCCGGTGAAGACCGACACTCCAACATGACTGGTAAAAGCAATCCACATCTACCACCTACTACTTCGTCTACATCTGTGGTCTGCAAGCCACTGTGCAGTGCATGGCAGAGGGTACATCCTATTGTACCAGTTATTAGGATTTCTTCCCGTTCCATTCATCTATAGAGCGCTGGAAGAACGACTGTTTAAACGTCTCTGTCTATGCTGTAATCAATCTAATCTTGTCCTCACAAGCCCTATGTGAGCGATGCCTAAGAGGTTGTGGTATATTCCTAGAGTCATCACATAAAGCCCATTGGTGAAACTTCGTAAATAGTCTTTCTCGTGACAGTTTACGTCTATCTTCAAGAGTGTGTCAGTTGTTTTCTTCAGTATCCCTGTAGCCCTCACGGGTCAAACAAACCTGTGACCATTCGTGCTACCTCTTTCTCTATACGCTAAGTATTCCCTGTTAATCCTATTTGGTATTGATCACATACACTTGAGCAGTATTCCGGAATGTGCCTCACGAGTGGTCTGTAAGCAGTCTCCTTTGTACACTGATTGTATTTTCCCAGTATTCCACTAATAAACTGAAGTCTAAGGAGTTGGCCGATTCCAGTTGTGACTCATTGTTATTATAGCCGTAGGATACCGTATTTCTTCGTTTTGTAAAGTGCACAGTTTTATATTTTCGAAGATTTAAAACAAGTTGCCAGTCTTTGCACCACTTTGAAATATTACCAATATCGGAATGGATCTCAGTGCAGATTTTTTTTAAATACACACTTTATAACCGGATCATATATGAAGATGGCTCTGAGCACTATGAGACTTAACTTCTGAGGTCATCAGTCCCCTAGAACGTAGGACTACTTATACCTAACTAACCTAAGGATATCACACACATCCATGCCCGAGGCAGGATTCGAACCTGCGACCGTAGCGGTCGCGCGGCTCCAGACTGTATCGCCTAAAACCGCTCGGCCACCCCAACCGGCCATATATGAAGAGTCTGAGGTTATTATTAATGTTGTCCAGAATGTCAAATATATATCACGAACATCAAGGGTCCCAACACATCTCCTTGGAGCACACTCGAAGTTACTTCTACATCTGTCGACGACTCTCTATCCAAGATAAGATGCTGCGTCTTCCCTACCAAGAAATTGTCAATCAGGTCAAAAATTTCACCTAATACCCTATGATGGTACCTTCGACAATAATCATAGATGAGGTACTGAGTCAAACACTTATGTCACGTCAGAAAAGTGCGAGTTGGATTCGAAATGATCTATGTTTTCGGGATCCTTACCGGCTGGACTGGAGGAGCTCATTCTGTTCCAGATACCTCATTACGTTTAAGCTCAGCATATCTTCTGAGATTCTACAAGAAACTGATATCAAAGACATTGCAGAGTAGTTCCGTGGATCACTTCTGCTGCCCTTCTTGTAAGCGAGTGTGACCAGTGCGTTCTCCCAAGCACGGGGCACGGTTTTTTTGTTTTAGGCCTTGAACATTAGAGCAATTTCGTAAACAGATGTTTCACTTGCCACTGGGCTACCAGCCTCTGCGAGTATTTATCGCAGCGACAACTTCATCAAAGCCGCCTATATGTCATGAAATGTTTGCTATCTACAAAGCAGCTCTGAAGGAGACGAACCATAAGGTCAGAATGTAGTGTGTTGTTGATACTGAGGTCATTAACGACGGTGCTAGAGAACTATTCGACAAAGACGGGGGAAGAAGCCGATCGTGATTTTCTTAAATGAACCAACTCAGCTGACGTGATTTGATGTATCGTAGATGACGCAGTCATCCTGTTAATTGAAGAGCGAGCAGCACCTGCAGTGTGGGAAGTGGTGTTCCCCTGCAGAACACTTTGAATACTGTAGAGGATGACTAAGAATTAATTTCTTATCCAGCACTGCAGTAATGCGTGTGGTTATTTACGTGGATTTTGCTCGTGTGCGCTTCTTGTTTTATGTTAATTACCAGTTTCAACATGCCACACAGATTTAATGCATTAGGTGGAAAATAAACACTCCAAGGGCGTGCTGCGCACTGTGTAGCCAGTGATTTAAAGGGCGCACTGCGGATGGGTGGGTTCAACCTCGTGAAACAGCGTGTAGGTGCTGCTTCTGACGTGGCTGAGTAGAGGGAGTGACGTCTTCCACAGTCGTTCTTCAGTTTGCAGGCTATTACTTCACGTCGATCGGGTCAAAGACGTGTGAATACCACAATAAGTGACATTACGTGTTTCGAGATGGGAGTCCTAGTGCTCTCTGGCCAGTGATTCTTGATGAATGTTGGTCAGGAAACTTCTGCAATCTTACGATCTATTCGCCATCCCTGAAAGGAACCCGAGTTGAGTAGAATATATGTTCTTAGAGGATCCACAAAATTTTATTTTGCAATGTGGTCGTGCCACGGCTACCCAAAGACGTATGAAGTGTGTTCTGTAATGTCATATTAAACGAGCCGCATAAAAGCTGGGACAGAGGTCGATCTTTACGATGAAGAGGGAGGAGATTTCGCCTGTTCTTCGCAAAGGACGTGGCATATCGCATGGATCTAGCACTACGGTGCTTGTATTTGATCTCATGGTAAGATTGCTTAACCTTATTCTCCTTTCCTACCAAAAACTAATAAGAGTATTCTAATGAGTCTGAATGTAAAGCATAAATAGTCCCTCTCTCGTAACGCGTTCATTGCAACAGTTCACATGCGAACCGCATTTGTATTATGCCTTCTGTGGGGTAGCGGTTTAGTTGTATAACACTGTTTGTTAGTCTTTGGGGTACTGCTGTGATACGTGTCGGTTGGAAAGCTTTCATTGCTTGTTTTTGTTGCATGGTCGAAGATACATATATACGATTTCGGCATGCTTCCAGGCTGGAAAGTTAGCGTAAAATTTAAGATTTTGTTAGCATCTGAAACGTGCATCATGTTGTAAAGTGGTTTTCTGATGAATTTTGCGAATCATTTCACTATGAAGGGTTAGTATATAAAGCCTTAAGAACCACAATATTTCTCAATAACTTTTTAACTGAAGTTACCGGAAGTTACATTCAATACCATTTCTGCAACTTAAATAGAACAAAGGTTGCAAAAGCAAATGTTGATCGAAATTATAGCTTTCGAAAATATTTCATTTTTGGTGTTTCAATATCGTATCCACAAAAAAAAAAAAAAAATTAGAAAAAAATGGCTCTGAGCACTATGGGACTTAACTGCTACGGTCATCAATCCCCTAGAACTTAGAACTACTTAAACCTAACAAACCTAAGGACATCACACAACACCCAGTCATCACGAGGCAGAGAAAATCCCTGACCCCGCCGGGAATCGAACCCGGGATCCCGGGCGCGGGAAGCGAGAACGCTACCGCAAGACCACGAGCTGCGGACAATGATTCACAAAGAGAAGCCAGACGACAGTACAACGAAATCAGTATGTTCGAGTCCGCAAGTTGGCAACTTATAAAACACCTTTAATGTACTTACTCGAAAGGTTTCCCACTTCTCTTCTGTATTGTAAAGTTTGCCTCTGCTACCGTTTCTTCCAAGCCTTTTTTTCCTTTTGGGCTGTTCGACTTTCCATCTAGTATATATTACGCTCTAGCAAAATATACAAACTGAGTAGTCCATGCCCGAGATAGGCAACATCAAGGATGGTGTGAGCTCAGGAGCGCAGTGGCCCCGTAGTTAGCGTGAGCAGCTGCGGAACGAGAGGTCCTTGGTTCAAGTAGTCCCTCGAGTGAAAAGTTAACTTTCTTTATTTTCGCAAAGTTATGATCTGTCCGTTCATTGACGTCTCTGTTCACTGTAATAAGTTAAGTGTCTGTGTTTTGCGACCGCACCGCAAAACCGTGCGATTAGTAGACGAAAGGACTGCCTCTCGAATGGGAAACGAAAACATTTGATCGCAAGGTCATAGGTCAACCGATTCCTCTCTCTTTCGTGCGCTGTAGTTGACTGACCTCATGTGTTTCGATGTAGCGTTCCCATAATACGGCACAGTTACCTCGCATCGGACGGACGCACGGACGGACGGACAGATAATAATTGCCCGAAAATAAAAAAAATAAAAATTTTCACTCGATGGAAGACTTGAACCAAGGACCTCTCGTTCTGCATCTGCTCACGCCAACCACGGGACCACGGCGCTCCTGAGCTCACGCCCTCCTGGATGTTGCCTGTCTTGCGTCTTGCGCTTGGACTACCAGTTTGTATATTTTGCTTATTTTTTTCATAGTTCCATACAACTTCTTCCTGTTTTCTCGATTGACCTCTGTTCAGTTTTTCAAGGCCTATCCACTGTGCCAACTTATAACTGAATCTGAGGGAGGTGCGATGGGGAGGTTCCCTTGTAAGTCTGGGGGACTCATGACCACAGATGTTAAGTCCCAAAGTGCTTAAAACCATTTCAACCATTTTCAACCTAACGCGATTAAGGCAAATATTTGGAGATCCAATGTTATCCTGTAATTCTCCTTCTTCCATGAAATTTGGTATCTGTCATTGTGGTACACTTAATTAGATCAAATTATAGACTGACATCGACCTAATGTTCATCAGAAACAATGTCAAAAATAATTTCATTCTTCGTATTGACGCATATATGTTGAAAATGACATTCCCGGCTGCTCCCACCTAGCTCTGCTGTAGGTGCTGCCTTCCTACGTAGCACAGAGAACCTACAATAGCACAAATGTTGTTGACAGCACCAGGGCAAAGCATGGGGCAGCGTGCTGTCACAGTGAGGAGGGTCTAGTGGATGGGGGGGAGGGGGGGGGGGCTGAACTGGTAAGATCTACTTGTAGCCAACACCTGGGGAGCGTAGTTAGCGGCGGACTAGACTCGCGTTTGACGCCGAGCGATGGCTGGGGTACCGTAGGTCTCCTTTAGGTCCAGGCGGTCTGGGCACGAGTTGGTCTGTTCTAGGAGCCCGGTGTAGGCGGAGGGCCGGGCAGCCATAGTCACCATCTGAGGGACTTAAGTAGAACCTCGGTGGAGTGAAGACAGTTGGAAGATGGACAGCTAGAAGTCAACACTGACAGTAACTACTGGCAAGGAGAGCATATAGCTGGACACAACTGTTACAGGAAAATGTGCCGGATGTAATCAGTCAAGTCATGTATTGCAGATGAGTGTGTCTAGATTGACCAAATGAAGTACCAAGAGATCAAAATTTTCAAGCACAGCCAGGCACTTGTAGGGCCTAGTGTTTAAAATTGGAAACTTTTATTTCATTGGTATTTTCTTCAGTGAAATTTTACTCTCTTCTGGTTGACGGTATTCTCCATTTTGTTGTTCTCATTTATTGTGCCCAGCAGAGTGGTGTATTCTGTTGTTGCTTTTTGCTCTATTGTTAACTGCTTGTGTAGTGTTAGTTGGGCCTTTGGTTGCGTATTCTTTAGACTTTGGTTTCGAGGCTAAGACTGATTATTGCGTGTTTTCTTGCTTTCCTTTTACTGTTGTGCTATTATTTTGGGTGTAATATCTCTTGCTCGATTTATTATAAATTGGGTTAAATTGAAAAGGGCGATTATTTTATTTAGTTTTCTGAAGTGAAATACTATGTTTTGCATTCCGTTACATTGAGAATCTTGAGTCATCTTGTATATGTAATTGAAGATTTTGCAATTAATTAATTAATATATTTAAATTTTGTTAAGGACCTACGCCCAAACAACACCCAGCCACTTTGCCTTTCCACCGTTTCCTGAGCCACACTAGTCTAAAGAAAAGTTTTTGAACTGTAGGTATGCCTAATTGCGCGTTACTGAATGTTGAGGTTGATGCTGAAAAATCGTCCAAGACATTCTCTTCCGTGACAGGTAAGGTACTAAGACGGAATTCGTCGTGCCCTTTATGCGCACTCGAATGTGGGGCTCTGTCACGTAAAGTCAGTCTCTCTCTCTCTCTCTCTCTCTCTCTCTCTCTCTCTGTGTGTGTGTGTGTGTGTGTGTGTGTGTGTGTGTGTGTGTGTGTGTGTGAGAGAGAGAGAGAGAGAGAGAGAGAGAGAGAGAGTGAGTGAGTGAGTGAGTGAGTGAGTGAGAGAGAGAGAGAGTGAGTGAGTGAGTGAGTGAGTGAGTGAGTGAGAGAGAGAGAGAGAGAGAGAGAGAGAGTAACTAGGAACTCACTAAGTCATAGGAATTGGACATGTTTACAAATTCATTGACTGGAGCCAGCCGGTGTGACCGAGCGGTTCCAGGCGCTACAGTCTGGAACCTCGCGACCGCTACGGTCGCAGGTTCGAATCCTGCCTCGGGCATGGATGTGTGTGACGTCCTTAGGTTAGCTAGGTTTAAGTAGTTCTAAGTTCTAGGGGACTGACGACCTCAGATGTTAAATCCCATAGTGCTCAGAGCCATTCCAACCATTGACTGGAAAGCTGAGATGTAAAGAGAGAGAGAGGTGGAGGCGCAAAGTAATTCCGTGTACGAGTTAAGTCGGTTAGAGCGCATCTACGCAGTACAGCTGGCCTGGTGGTATGACGCTAGGCGGAAGTGCGGGCAGAGGCGGCGGTGGTGACACGTGGGCTCTGTTTATCCGACGTCCGACGTCAAGGTCGGGTGCACGCCTACATGCGCCGTTTGCGGCGAAGAGACTCGGGTGACTAAGACCCTTTTATTCGTGAGAAGACTAGCAACGGACGATGAATATTAGCACTACAAGTCCCCAGAAATCTTTATCACTTTCTTGAACAATGTTAAGTGCTGCCACCGTGCCTCCCACGCCTTTAATGCCCTTCAGTTATCTTCCTTATGGTAAGGACACATTCCAATGTTGTATTTCGTTCCTGAATAAAACTGCTTTTTATTAGGTTAGATCACGGGCGTCACCAGTTCTGAATTAGTCTAGGTGACACCTGAACAGACAGGGTATAAACCACAAAGGGGATCTAAACAGGTGAACCTCTTGAAAAAAAGTTGAAAAATTAGTACCTAAATCCACTTTCTGGAGCATTCTGGATACCTCAGGCCACACATATTCCAATGGCACTTAAAACTGCTAAAGCGTGCCTATTTGAGGCTGGATTTTGGGGATGAAATCCTCTACCAAAACCTTAACGTACCGTTCGGTACTCACCGTGCCATCAAGGAACACCGCACCGATTATTCCGTGACTGGACATTGCATACCACTCAGTCAGCCGTTGAGGGTGAAGACTTTACGATGCCGAAATACGAATTATCAGTCCCGCAAATGCGCCAATTTTGCTTATTCACGAACCCATCCAAATGAAACTGGATTTCATCGCTAAACCAAACCATACATGCTTATACTAATTTCCATCATGCACCACGGCCAACGTCTTAACGCAAACCGTTCAAAAGTTATGACGATTTTGTTTCATACAGTTCAATAACTGTCACCCTGTACACTTATTTAGTTTATTTTGCAAACATTAAAAATGCGTTTAAAACACTAATGGAAAACTATTGTAGGGAAGAAGCCTACTCACGCCAAGTAGAATTCATATGCTTTCCATTGTGTGCCAGCCTAGTCCGCTGTAACTACCTATGACGTCACGAATGTTGTGCAATACCTTAAAAGTAAAGTAAATAATCTGAAAAGTTAACAGCATGTCAGGAGTGATGCTAAAATGATAGTGTGTTAAAGTTTCAGTTTAGTAACCTTAACGGTTTTCGAAATTTGGAAATATTACGTAAAAAACATCGGCGCAACAGGAAGGAGCTAGAAACTTCAAAATTTATATTGAGATTCCTTTTTCACTGTAATTTAATGGAAACAGTATCTCATGAAGTAATATTTTTGTTGAAATTCATGGTTTTCTGTTTTTGTGTCCTAAGAGTATGGATGCAAGATGGATTAAGTAAGTGATCAGATAAAACTAGGATGTCTAGATTTAGGTAGAATGGAGATACGCTGTAATAACAAAGATGTGAGAAGTTTCCAAAACGTAGCTGTAAAACTATAGCTTTAGCGTCTCTCCAAAGGGCAAGTTCAGAGCTCATCTATTGCGTGCAGTGCAACTAAAATAATTCTCTCGCCAAAAGTAGCCTAGCCACATCAGAATTTTATTGCAGATACTTACCTGTATGTTGATAGCACAATTAAATTGAGAGCTTCATTGGCGTTCAGCGAATGAAGCAATTCATTATTTAGTAACTTGAAGTGGTGTTCTGCTAGCCCAGCGGCTGGTCAGAAAGGCAAATGTCGGCTGCGCCTTCGGCGTCCACACTGCGGCTATATAAATAAGAGCGCTGTGAGCTAGAGTCAGGCCCCAGTTCTCTTCTAGATTCGTATCAGCGCATGCTCCGTGTTGGACGCCGTGTCGCGTTTGTGCAGTTGCAAGGAACAGCGCTGGATGCCGTATTACGTAACTCAGTATGCACGTAACAATTGAGTTCGCAATGGGGTAAAATGTTAATTGTGGAACGACTCCAGTGATTTATTCTCAGTTTGCGTATGTCGTATTTTCACGTGTCGCCGCAGGACAGACCTTCTATCATTTACTAGCGTGGCATTTGATGAGTATTAACACCAAATTTTGGGGAGCATTCACTTTGAACATTTACATCGATAATGGTTATTGAACAGTTTCGTTATCTAGGGATAATAGGATCCGCGCAATAGACTCTGAACAGCTCTGGTAGTACAATAGCTGATAGTAGCATTGCTTGGTTAAATATTTATTTGAAACTTTACGCTTTATCGTTTTCAGAATATAGTAAAACTTGTTATAGTAAACTGCATTTTCTATAAATCCCAGTCATCATCCTAAATCCTCAGAGTAATGAACTTCAATTATCAATAACTTTATTTCTCCATCATAGTGGGCACAGTGAACTTTAAATGCAGGCATCACGTTTTTGCTAACCACTTTCTGGTTGCCAACATTGTAGTTAGAGAGCCTGTGTTGAGAATAGCAACAAATAATAGAAAGTAATTTTCCACCCGCCGCCCCACACTATGAAAACTAGGCATAAAAATGTAAGTAGTTAAAAAGTCAGAAACGATAATGAAATTCGTTGTAGAGAGCACACAGTAAAATAATATTACAAAGTTCGTCCTATAGTGATCGAAATATATTTCTCCTGATGCTAAATTGGACTTAGGCACATGCACTGATTATAACTTTATTATTTACCAATCCTGTGCAATAACAGACTGTCGGATGGCGTTTGGGTGTTAACCGTGTGCCCTTTGCCCACCCTATCTGCAAACTTTCTTCAAACTGAAGCAGTTTCGTGTATCTCTACCCCGCACCTTCATCACTCGTAGTTGTACCAACACAGTTCATTAAAACTTGGACTGTTGTCTTTTTAGGGATAATTTATGTGGATTTTATTGACTGGCGCGTTATTAAATCCTGGAATCCATTAGATCCTACTGCACAAGAGCTTTTAATGCGTGTAATTAGTTAAATTTGGATGCATTCGTCCAACGAAGTCAGTTGTTGTCAAGCAATACTCAAAATATTGAAACTGCTTTTCAAGATATATTGTGTGCGGGGGGGGGGGGGGGGGGGGGGGGGGGGAGTCGCACACGTCCTCGATGCCCCCTCCACCCCGGCGGTGATCAACCGTGGATTAGATTAGAGCATGGGTTTTATGCGGCTCTTACGACTTGTACACTGCGTTTTAGTCTGCGGGAAATAACTTAATGCACTAGAAAAGGCTGAAGTTTACGTATTAGAGAAGTAAAAGTGTCTGTGAAAGAAGAGGATTCATTCGTATCAACAGGAACCATTCTCAGTTATACGCTACTGGCCATTAAGATTTCAACACCAGAAAGACAGTTGATATGAAATTTTACTTGTTGTGCGAAATTTTTCACGCATTGCTTGAAACATCCCCTTAGAAAAATTTATGAATTACTGAGCTGATAAACTTCTACGTTATTTGATTTTCAATCAGTTGAGCAAAAATGAACGTACTCAGAGATTCACTAAACTAACACACAATATTTTTAGCGCAACGCAATCTGACTTTCAATAATCCCTTGATTGTTCCTGTTTAGTGAATAAAAACTGTGGACTGTGCTTGTAAAATCTCAAAAAGATACTCCCTATCAGTGTCATTACAATTCTCAGTTCTAAGAATTTTATTCTGAATTAACTCATTACAATCAAATACGTCATCGATATCATTCCTCTCAACACTTGCAGAGTGATTGTTAGTGTCAAGTTCCGTCGAAAGTTCCGAACTGTTGCCTAACAGGAGGTAAGGCCGATTAATTTCCTCGTCATGGTTTGAGAGCCAATCTTCAAATTTCAAAGCTATTGACTTACCTTCTTTCTCTAAACTTATTTCAGCATCGTGAAAGTTCAAGTTTGCTTTGTATTCATTCAAAAAGTCTACTCCCAATATAATTTCCGTCGACAATAATGGAACAATAAGGAAGTTCATAGAGAAGCTGTGGCTTTGGCAAAAGAATTCTAAGTTGATTTGTTGGCGTACATCTACACTTTTTCCAAAGATTGCACCTTGTAATTTAATGTTACTTAACGGAAGTGTGGGGCAATCGTTCGATTTGTTGCATTTGGTTAAGGCTGTTTCACTAATTACTGAAATGGGTCTGCCAGAGTCAAGTACTGCCGTAAATTTTACGTCATTTACTGTAATGTGAATTACAGGATATGCAATCTTGTTATGTTTTACGTCATGTTCTTGAAGTAAGATATCCCTAATGTCTTCCATCTTTACGTAATTACTAGCCACGGCAGCTACATCGTCAGCTTCGTAAGTACGTTTTGTGGCTGCCAGCGGTGTGAGTCATTGCCTACTGTCTGTTTGTTGGCGTGCGTAGTTATTGGGGGTTAGGAGACCTAACTTCTATAAATTCACCTTGCCGAGAGAGCCCTGCCCTGTTTGAATCCCGCCAGTTCTAATGAAATTCAGGTCTGTCGTTATGTCGGTAGATTCCATAGTTTCTTTCTTGTCGGTCACGTGGTGGAAAATTTCTCCCAGAATCGTAACTGCACGGTGGACCGTTGCGTCTGAAATTGTTCTGTCTCCCTTGATAATAATTATTTTGGTTCCCATATTGTCTGTTTCTCTGATTGTCTCTGTCATAGTCATTACCACGGAGAGGTGATCTTTCCCTGTGATTATTATTACTCAGCCAGTGTTATTATTTTGTGGCTTTTCCGTATTTCTAAGTCCCTCTTCCCGTGTTGCAGAGCGAGTCTCCTCTGAAATATGTAATTCTTGTATTACTTGTGCCAACTGATCTTTTATTTCCCGCATTTCTCTTTTGTGTTGCGTATTAATTTGATTCTGATTTTGTTTGAATTTCCTAATTTGTTCATACACATCTGTGTCATTAAAGACTACCGGTCTTGAGGCATTCAGATTATCATCTACCTTCGTAGATAAATTATTTAGCTGATCCGAAAGTTCGACTACTTTATCCGATAGTGATCTTATTTCCTCAGTGTGTTTTTCTAAACCAAGTTTCAGAGTGTCCATTTGTGTTGAAAACGTATCTACTGTGTCCTTTAAGTTTTCCTGAGTTTTTGCAAGTTGCGTAACCGAATCGGTAGATGCAACTGAGTCAATTTTAGCTTCCAAGGTGTCGTGATTTTCATGAACAATAGTTTGCAGTACCTTTATGGCAGCTTCGTGATTCTGTAATACATTTTCATGACGCGAAAAAATAGGTTAGAAATGCTCACAAATTTATGTTTTTACGTCATTGCAGACTTTTTGACATTTCGATTCGATTTTAAGTAGCTCAGCAGTTAAACCTTCACGTGTTTGTTCAAGCGTGATGTCTATCATTTGAAGCTGTTGCTGTGTTTGTCTCTGGTGTTATTCGATTGTGGCTAACTTTTGAAGATTTTTGTCCCATTTGTTCCATTAATTGTAATAACAATGCACTGGTGTCTGAAACATGTTCCTCAGTGCTATTCGGCAATGCACTGGAACCGACAATATTCGCATTTTGAAAAGGAGAAAATGTGTCTTGACTTATTTGAGGAAACTGTGAGGACGCAAAACCTGAATCTACAGTATTTGCAAGATTGTGTCCTGTCATTTCGGAATCACGAGGCGAGCTGTTGCCGACCGATTGATCGATAATGCTTCCCTGTTCACTAATTATTTCACTGCCTACACCATTATTTGCCGCCCGCTCCATTTCCCTATGCACAGTTACCAAATTACTACTTTGAATGTCTGTTAATTCATTACACAGTGGTGCTGATAAGCTACGCTCGTCGTCACTATCATTTCTCAATTTACTTTGTAGCCTAGTGTTACGTTTTTCACACGCCATAATTATCACGTATTTCACATGATAGCAATAAAAGCACAATTTGAAGAGCAAAAATAAGAAAACACATTAACATACCACTGAAAATAATATCTTGTTAATTGCAAGCGCAGCTGCGAAATACTCGATGCAAATATACATGCAACAGTTTTACTGTACAACAATAAAAAACTACAACTACAAAGGAAATTCTCTCTACAAATACGCTCTAGCAATAAACAATAGCTACACTAATTATACACACTACAAGGAAACATCAGAAGATTCCAGTGAGGTATCCCCAGCTAAGGGTCAACATATGAAACATCCTCTTAGAAAAATTTATGAATTACTGTACTGTTCTAGAGAATCTGGCTGAGACACTTGAGTAGGCTGATCCACTGGGTGATGCTGAACCATGTCACCAGGATGAGCCACTGGCTCGGCTCGATCCCTCTGACTTGGCCGAGCCACTGGCTCGGCTTGATCTGTCGGATTCGGCTGAGCCACTGGCTCGGCTCGATCCGTCTGGCTCGGCCGAGCCACTGGCTTGGCTTGATCCATCTGACTCGGCCGAGCCAGTGGCTCGATTTGAACCATCTCACTCGGCCAAGCCAGCGGCTTGGCCAGGTCAGATAGTTCAAGCCGAACCAGTGGCTCATCCGAGTCAGAAGGTTCAAGTCAAACCAGTGGCTCAGCTGAGTCAGACGGATCGAGCCGAGCCAGTGGCTTGGCCGAATCAGACAGATCAAGCCGAGCCAGACGGATCGAGCGGAGCCAGACGGATCGAGCCGAGCCAGACGGATCGAGCCGAGCCAATGGCTCGGCTGAGTCATATGGATCGAGCCGAGCCAGAGGCTCATCCTGGTCATGTGGTCCAGCATCACACAGTGGATCAGCGTGCTCAAGTGGCTCAGTCAGATCCTCTAGAGCGGCACAGTAATTCATAAATTTTTCTAAGGGGATGTTTCAAGCTGCCACTCCAACAGCAACAATGCCACTAACCCGACTGGAATTCGAGTCGAATTGAGTTTGAAGGACACACACATGTACGTCATTACACACTCCAACTCTGTCAGGGTTCGTCAACTGCAGCGAGGGGTGGTGTGGTGGCGTGCTTGTCTCTCGACAAATCCCCAGCAGATGTTTTCAAATGTGGAGGATATCATGGTCAACGCAACAGCCGAACACTTTCGGTATGGAGACAGCAAAAGACAACACACGCGACATACTGTCCTGCTTATCCTGCGACCTCACACTTGGCACCTAGTGATGGACGATGGGTTTCTTCACTAAGCTACGCTACAGTCTGCAACCACGCGACCACTACTTCGATAAATTTCGGCCCCTGATATGCCTGCCGAACACAAAAAAACGGGTCACTGAACGTCGCTCTTCTTTGGTGCAAATAGACAGCGGAGCAGCCATGATTAACAGCACGGCAGCGATAACGAAACTAACCTGTTGTTGGTGTGGTCTTCAGTCCTGAGACTGGTTTGATGCAGCTCTCCATGCTACTCTATCCTGTGCAAGCTTCTTCATCTCCCAGTACCTACTGCAGCCTACATCCTTCTGAATCTGCTTAGTGTATTCATCTCTTTGTCTCCCTCTACCATTTTTACCCTCCACACTGCTCTCCAATACTAAATTGGTGATTCCTCCATGTGTCAGTACATGTCCTACCAACCGATCCCTTCTTCTAGTCAAGTTGTGTCACAAGCTCCTCTTCTCTCCAATTCTATTCAATACCTCCTCAT
The DNA here is from genome assembly GCF_023864345.2 of Schistocerca serialis cubense. Classification (NCBI taxonomy): domain Eukaryota; kingdom Metazoa; phylum Arthropoda; class Insecta; order Orthoptera; family Acrididae; genus Schistocerca; species Schistocerca serialis. The sequence continues at coordinate 755,012,470 of NC_064643.1, forward strand.
TAGTTATGTGATCTACCCAACTGATCTTCAGCATTCTTCTGTAGCACCACATTTCGAAAGCTTCTATTATCTTCCTGTCCAAACTGTTTATTGTCCACGTTTCACTTCCATACATGGCTACACTCCATACAAATACTTTCAGAAATGACTTCCTGACACTTACGTCTATACTCGATGTTAAAAAATTCCTTTCCTTCAGACACGCTTTCCTTGCATTGCCAGTTTACATTTTATATCTTCTATACTCCGACCATCATCAGCTATTTTGTTCCCCAAATAGCAAAACTCCTTTACTACTTTAAGTGTCTCATTTCCTAACCTAATTCCCTCAGCATCACCCGACTTAGTTCGACTACATTCCATTATCCTCGTTTTGCTTTTGTTGATGTTCATCTTATACCCTCCTTTCAAGACACTATCCACTCCGTTCAACTGCTCTTCCAAGTCCTTTGCTGTCTCTGACAGAATTACAATGTCATCGGCGAACCTCAAAGTTTGTATTTCTTCTCCATGGATTTTAATACGTACTCCGAACTTTTCTTTGCTTTGCTTTTCTGCTTGTTCAATATGCAGACTGAATAACATCTGGGAGACGCTAAAACCCTGTCTTAATCCCTTCCCAAGCACTGCTTCCCTTTCATGCCCCTCGACTCTCATAACTGCCATCTGGTTTCTGTACAAATTGTAAATAGCCTTTCGCTCGCTGTATTTTACCCCTGCCACCTTCAGAATTTGGAAGAGAGTATTCCAGTCAACATTGTCAAAAGCTTTCTCCAAGTCTACAAACGCTAGAAACGTAAGTTTGCCTTTCCTTATGTAACAACTGTGACGGCTTCTGACATCAAATGTAACAGTTGTGTTACTAAATGTGACACTTCTGTCACTCAATGTAACTGTGTTTTCTCTTTTGATGCTGTCAATTGTCAGGATGAGCATTCTAAAGCATTCTGTCAGGGTGAAAATATTAAATAAATTAACTTTTCTGTCTTAATAACATGTGGGCAGGGTGGGTTCTTCCTTGGCTCGGGTATGAGGTCGAATGAAACATCATTTTTACATAAGATAACTTTTATTGAAAGTTTCGTACAACTGTATCTTACTGGGACGTTCTGGTTCGGAGAGCGGCGGCCGTGTCGTTGCGTAGCCTTCTGCTGCGACAGCGGCGGCGGCGGCGGCGGCGGCGGCGGCGGCGTCTGATTACGCGTAGCGGTGTGTCTCTCGTGTCGCCGTCTCGCCCAGCTGACCGGAGACGCGCAGCGCGAGGTGGCCCGTTTAATTATTGCGAGCGACGTCGTGCATCGGATGGTGATACCTTGAATGTGGCGTCCCAGTGTTTCTCTTCTCTAAGCGGCCGCGTGTGTTGTGCGTCGACCAGCGGAGCGGCGCGGCGGGGCAAGGCCAGTGTCCCGAACTCGAACCACGGACTCCCGCTTGCCAGTCTTCGGCTGTCAGCTCTTCATCCCAGCTCACAGGTGACTACTGATGTGAGGCCGTCTCCTTCCCGTCCTCACGAGTCACCCGGGTATGTAAAAACCAGACTTCCAATACCTTTTAACTTCTGTCTTCTGGCGCCGCGGCTGCTGCTTGCTATTCCATTACAGCGGCGGACTTGGTGCGTCTGTGCATGATGCAGTCTCTTCTTGCATGACGGTCTTCAGCACCGAAACTGACTGAAAACTACTGCTACTCTTCTTTTCTTCCTTCGTCTCTCGTCTTCGTCTCCGTCTGTCTTCATCTGTCTTCAACCGTCTTCCTCCGTCGGGCCCACCGCGTCTCGCGTATTTATTCACTTCAGTTCACTGGAGGTGAACGACTTCACGGCCATTGCCTCTTCTGTCACGTTGAAAAGCTTCTCGAAGAATCTTCTTGACCTCGGTCATTGGCTCTTGGAATGTAGGCGGGGGCCTCTGATCGCATGTGACGACTGAGAAACACGTGAGCCGGTCATTGCCTCTTCCGTCACGTTGAAAAGCTTCTCGAAGAATCTTCTTAACGTCGGTCATTGGCTCTTGGAATGTAGGCGAGGGCCTTTGCTCACATGCGACAACTGAGAAACACGTGAGCCGGTCGGGCGATGCCCTGACGGCTGAATCGACAGCGCCCGCTTATGTGGAACTCGCTGACTTCATGGTCATTGTCTCTTCTGCTGTTCTGATCACTGAATGCGAGTATGTAACTCTCTAAACTAAACCAAGTTTTCCATTTATATTCTAATTTCTAGTTCACTTTGATTTCACTAATTTATTTACTTAAGTACCACTCAACACTTAATCTTTCTTCTAAGATAAGTCGTAGGGTCAGTATTGCCTCACGTGTTCCAACATTTCTACGGAATCCAAAATGATGTTCCCCGAGGTCGGCTTCTACCAGTTTTTCCATTCGTCTGTAAAGAATTCGCGTTAGCATTTTGCAGCTGTGACTTATTAAACTGATAGTTCGGTAATTTTCACATCTGTCAACACCTGCTTTCTTTGGGATTGGAATTATTATATTCTTCTTGAAGTCTGAGGGTATTTCGCCTGTCTCATACGTCTTGCTCATCAGATGGTAGAGTTTTGTCAGGACTGGCTCTCCCAAGTCTGTCAGTAGTTCTAATGGAATGTTGTCTACTCCAGGGACGTTGTTTCGACTAACCCAGCGACTTGAAAATTGCAAAGTTGGAACAAGAAATAAAGAAAGCAGTACGACCAAAATAAAGAAAATATGACGAAATTGTGGATAATAATTGAGTTACCCTCGTAGATCACGTCTGTCTTCTTTCCGTCGCATTCGAAAAATTAATTGCTTCGTGGTGAGCCGTTTGTTTTTCTTTTTGCTTACAGTGGGTGACTATGCTGCTCTCGTACCCCTGCTCCCCACCTGTCGTTAGGGCAGGCACTGTGCCGGCAGTGCGGCCCCAGTCCAGAGCGCCACGGCGGTCGGTATCCGGTGACGCTCCACCACACTCCCTCGCAGTCCACCTGTTCGCGCACAGTCCCTTCTCGGGTTGCCGTGCGCCCCGTTCAACGCCGTCTCGCGTGTTGCGCCTTTTCGACCAATCATCGGAGCAACGGCTCCCCGGTGTCAGCCGGTTTCCTCTGTGCGTTATTTATTCGCTTCGGATGCAAATGCGCCAGCCGGCCGGTTCGGGCGCGCCGACCGTTTAATAAAGCTGCCGCCGGGACCCCGCGTCTGGGGTCACCTTTCCAATTTGTAGGGCACTGCGTTTAAACAGAAGGGCGGGCGGCGGGCGGCTTCCGTATCCACATCCTGTCCCCTTTAGGCGACCAGCACACAGCGTCGCGACGTAGCCGGTGTCTTACGTAACACGACTAGACACACTGGCGCACTTGCGCTGCACTAAAGGCGAAGACACCGTTAATCTAATTTTTCTGTTGAAGCAAGCGACAGCAGATTGCAGATGACAAGTCTACATCTACATCGATACTCCACAAGCCACCATGCAGTGCGTGGCGGAGTGTACCCTGTACCAATATTTGGCATTTCCCTTCCTGTTCCACTGGCAAATATAGCGAGCGGGGGGAATCCGACTGTCTATATGCCTCCGTATGAGCCCTAATTTCTCATATCCTGTCTTCGTGGTCCTTACGCGCAAGGTATGTCAGCGGTAGTAGAATCGTTCGGCACTCAGCTATGAATGCCGGTTCTCTAAATTTTCTCAACAGTGTTTCTCGAAATGAATGTTGCCTTCCCTCCAGGGATACCCATTGGACTTCCCAACCGGGCAGCGACAAACCGGGCCGCAACAAACCGGGCCGCGACAAACCGGGCAGCGACAAACCGGGCAGCGACAAACCGGGCAGCGACAAACCTGGCAGCGACAAACCTGGCAGCGACAAACCTGGCAGCGACAAACCGGGCAGCGACAAACCTGGCAGCTACAAACCTGGCAGTGACAAACCTGGCAGCGACAAACCTGGCAGCGACAAACCTGGCAGCGACAAACCTGGCAGCGACAAACCTGGCAGCGACAAACCTGGCAGCGACAAACCTGGCAGCAACAAACCTGGCAGTAACAAACCTGGCAGTAACAAATCTAGCAGTAACAAATCTAGGAGTAACAAATCTAGGAGTAACAAATCTAGCAGTCCGTCTCTGAATTGCTTCTATCTCTCCTTCAATCCATCCTGGCACGGGTCCCAAACGCTCGAGCAATACTGAAGAATACGTCGCACCAGTATCCTTTATGCGGTCTCCTTTACACGTGAACCATGGTTCCCTAACATTCTCCCAATAAACCGAAGTCGACCATTCGCTTTTCCTATAATGCTCGTTCCATTTCATATCACCTTGCAACGTTAGACCCAATAATTAAGCGACTTGACTGTGTCAAGCAGGACACTAGTAATACTGTAACCGAACACTGCCGGTTGTTGTTCCTACTTACCCGCATTAATTTACGTTTTTCTACGTTTAGAGATAGCTGCCATTCGTCACACAGCTACACATTTTGTCTAAACGCCTTGTATCTTCCAACAGTCACTCAACTTCGATACTTTACTGTACACCACAACATCATCAGCAAACAATCGTAGATTGCTCCCCACCCTTCCCGCTAAATCATTTGTGTGTATAGAGAACAACAGCGCTTCTATCACACTTCTCTGGGGCACTCCTGACGATACCCTTGTCTCTGATGAACATTCGCCGTATAGGACAACATACTGGGTTCTATTATTTAAGAGACCTTCTAGCCACTCACATACCTATGAACTTATTCAATATGCTCTTACCTTCGTTAACAGCTTGCAGTGGGCTACAGTATCAAATGCTTTCCGGAAATCTAGAAATATGGACTCTGCCTGTCGTCCTTCCTCCATAGTTCGCAGTGTATCAAGTGAGAAAAGGGCAGGCTGAGTTTCACTCGAGCGATGCTTTCTAAAACTATGCTGATTCGTGGACATAAGCTTCTCAGTCTCAAGGAAGTTTATTATATTCGAACTAAGATTATGTTCAAGGATTCACCAGCAAGTTAGGGTTACTGGTCTGTAGTTTTGCGGGTCCGCTCTTTCATTCTTATGTACTGGAGTCATCTGTGCCATTTTGCAGTCGCTTGGGACTTTTTTGCTGGGCGAGAGATTCACGATAAATGCAAGCTAGTGAAGGAGCCAATGCCATAGAGTACTCAGTGTAAAATCGAACTGGGATTCCATCCGGAGCTGGAGTTTTGTTTGACCGCAATCATTATTTATGAAATTATTTTATCAATATCGCACTTACGGGGAAGTTTCTTAGACATGACTGCGTATTTTATACATTCCTGATGTTCAGTCGCATCGGTTGTAAAAGCAATAGAAATTGCAGACCAGCCATAAACGAAATTTAGTAATATTTTCAAAGAAATATTAAATTAGAGTAGTTCAAAAGAAAACGCCCTAAAGAGACTAAAGTATCATGGGATTAACTACGTTTGTGCCGAGAGAGAAATATGGTTAATAATGGGATATTATTGGACAACCGACGCCTAAACACTACGCGCCCCGATAGCAGTGCGTGTTAAAGCGCCGTTTCGAGAACGGTGAGGTACACCGGACCCCGATCGCATACGCCCAGTGGATTGACGAGGAAGGTTGGTGTGCTGTCCAACATGGATGTGGTTTTTGACCGTTCTCCCCCAATCCACTAGGTGAATACCGGGCTGGAAACCAAGCCTCTACTCACACGATTTGCGTACTTTCAGAAAGCTTTCTCTCACTTCCACATGACTAACACTACACACAAACAGTTGGGGGTACATACATTCCGTCCCAGCGTGTAACGTAATTGCGACAAGAAAGGCGTGCGCCGACCTACTAAACTAAGTATGCCGACTATACGACGATGACGGACAAAGGCACCAGATGAGGAAGGTCTTTAAACTCTCAAATTTTTTCATATCATAATTAAGGAAAAACTGAAATTCTATTGATATATTAACGGAATAAGCCATAAGACAATTACAGATTACTCACAACAAATCTATATCATTAAAGACCTTAAAAGCATTCGTGCAAGGTTTCTTAACTAATGAACATAAATTCACAGACGACCGTAAAAGAAAAGTACTATTACGTTGTAAGAACGCAAGAAGAAGGTGAATAAACTTACGAAGCTATGTTGGGAACACAGAAAAACAATGTCAGACCCACTAACAAGTTTAAACATGTTTTTTTAACAATTAGAAGAATAACTTTGTAAAGATATACCGCGGATAGTACTGAATTGTTGGTTTGGTAAATATGAACATGGGGTAAAAATGCGAAAATACGAAAAACAAACTAAAGCGACACGAACTAGAACAATACAAATCACAAGTACCTATCTTTAAGACACAAAAAAGAAAAGAAAATAAACTAATATTGTCGCAGAAGAAGATGAGTAGCACCGAGGAATAGTTGTTATGATACTAAAATGTTACATGGAGGATCATGAGTTCAAAACTCACCTGGACTGTACAATTTAATCTCTATATTCGGTTAGAGTACATTATAGAAGTATCCAAAAATGTCAAGAATCATTGTACTGGAATGTTCTGTAGCTGTATATATACTGTATGTGTTCTGGCCGGAGGCAGTTCGCTCCGCGCTCTTGTATGTGCAATTGCTGAAAAAACCTTCGTTAAGTGGAGTTAGTGTTCGTCATTCATCTAATTACACCTTCTCCTATTGACATTATTATTTGTAAGAATAGGAATCCTGGGAATTGTTGTAACGGGAAAAATTTTTAAATAGTCTAAGAAAGAGTTCGAAGATTTTATTAAAGACATCATGATGGCGATGTTGCGTAAGTTATGGGTAGCTCGTTTAGAGACAGAAAGCGAGGAACGTAGAGGTAGTTGGAGTGCTGGTGGATGCGTTAGTTACGAAGCAGCTGATCCAGTTTCTTTAAAGGAGCAAACGCAAAATGCCGTTTTTACGTCTCGCCGCGGCCTATGTCTCTGACACGAAGCAAAGGCTCGAACTGGCTGACAATAGAGAAGGAAATAGAGTGCGTACTTCACAGGGGTACGATCGCTTCGTTTAATTAACCCTCTCCGTGGAGATCGTAAATTTTGATGGCTAGACGAGGATTTGGAGCCAGCTCCAGCCCGAATACCAGCCATTTGCCTCAACTGCTGCGCCGTGTCGTTTCTTCCAGATCCTGGAAAGCTGCTGCAGGGACGTATTACCTTCCGAAATGCTTTTTCCTATAAACACTACAATCAATCAACAATATTCATATCCGACGAATGTGGACGTCAGTAAAAGCTCGTTAAAGTAATGTCGGGTACGTGAAGCTGTTTTAGATGATGCGTCATCATCTACGAGGGTACAGTGTGTCTCAGAGAAACTGAGCATTACAGATGCGGCGAATACATGTATTTCATATTTTATAGCGATATTCTCTACATATAGTTCCAATATTATTCTTTTGCCCTCTTTAGTGATGGGAGAACATATTGATGAAGGAAATGACGACGAATCCAGCATCTTTATCCTAGAGCCGTTGTGGAAGATAACCATCACAGTCTTTTGAATGTGATAGTGTACTATTATCTCTTTTCATAGTAAGATAGAAGACTGGAGTTTTATATTGCTTCAGGGCTGAGGTCATACGGATCAGAGCTCATGGTAGGTTTGGTTTACGATGCTAGCCCGAAAACAGTTCTCTCAAAAGTAACATAATGCCACGCACCTAAAGCCATTTAGGAAAAACACGAAAAACGTGAGTCGGCATAGGCTGCTCCCGATTGAATCAGAGTCGAGCTGGTACTATGATTCGGAGGAAGTCTTGTGCCAAGCAGCGGTCTAATAGTAAGCTGGACGGGGTTTGGTTGAAGACACAGCTTCATAATGTTACCTACGGAGGGAATAGGCAGCATTGTTTCCAAGCTAACTAAAATCTGTGTTCTGGTATGATTTCAGAACTTGAAAATCTTGTACTGTCATTGCGAGTGTTTTTCTTTCGTGTGATTGCCGAAGACACTGCAAAGAGCCGGTAGAAAGTTAAACATCTATTGTAGATGTTGCATGTTTCCTGTCCAGCGGTCATATCTCTGACTTTATCTGATTGATACAGTGAGGTGATCAGTCGTGTTAGAGTTGCGACTTTTTAACTTTGAACGTGGGTTAAAGCTAGACTAATTACCGTTATCACAAACTATATCACTAATATAGCACTGCAGCTCGATAGAAGTTTCGTCATCGACAGAGGCAAAATTAGAAGATAAGCGTGTATCGTAGTCATATACCGGGCGGTAATAATTATACTTGTCCTATTTAACACGTGATAACGCGGAAACTAATTACCGTACGAGTACCAAACTTGGTAGCATTAATGTCAACTGCGTGGAGAAGAGAAATAATGCAGAATCAGTTCAATTGAAACAATTTTAATGTGCCGCTACGGTACATCATACCATTACATATTGGTATTATTACTGTTACCAAGCTGGCCGCTGTGGCCGGCGGCTCTAGGCGCTTCAGTCCGGAACCACACTGCGGCTGCGGTCGCAGGTTCGAATCCTGCCTCGGGCATGGATGTGTGTGATGTCCTTAGGTTCGTTATGTTTGAGTAGTTCTAAGTTCTAGGAGACTGATGATCACAGATATTAAGTTCCATAGTGCTCAGAGACATTTGAACCATTTGGCCTCCATCGGTGCCCAGAAAGCGCAGGACTGCATTCTGCACAGCAGAAGGAAGCACGTCCTTAAGTATGCCGGCTAGTTATCTTGATATGCTGCGATTCAGATCAGCACATGTGTGAATGATGCCCTGGTTAACCCCGTCCTTCAGGTAGCCCCACACCCAGAAATCACAGGGAATGAGATCAGGCGATCGTGCCGGTCAAGCATCTGGAAATGATCGGCTGATAACTCGATCGTTTTTAAATCTGTTTCGGAGAAGCAGGTGAAATTTACAAGCGATGTGCTGTGGGACCCCATCTTGCATTAAAAGTGTTTAGTTCAATGCGTCTCTCTCCTGTAGGTATGCCTGTATGACATGCAGCCGAAGTGTAACGCTGGGCCGTCACACTGTACGTCTTTCGTCCTTGAGCACCAACCTGTCCACAAAAGAATGGGCCAATGATGAACGTAACCCTGAAGCCACACCATAGGGTGACACGTTCACCATACAGACTAACTTCATGCACCGTGACTGGAGATGAAGATTCCCACATTCGGCAATTCTGTGTGTTCACCTCACCCCTCAGAGCAAAATGAGCTCCGTCTGTCCATAGGAGCCGGCCGGGATGGCCGAGCGGTTCTAGGCACTACAGTCTGTAACCGCGAGACCGCTGCGGTCGCAGGTTCGAATCCTGCCTCGGGCATGGATGTGTGTGATGTCCTTAGGTTGGTTAGGTTTAAGTAGTTCTAAGTTCTAGGGGACCGATGACCTTAGAAGTTAAGTCCCATAGTGCTCAGAGCCATTTTTGTCCATAGGATGGTGCAGGACCAGCCCCTGTCAACTTCAATCTTGCGAGAAAGTGGAGAGTGAAGTTAAATGTTCGTTGCGCGTCCTGTGCTGCACGCTCGTGTACGATGTGGATCTTGTACGGATCCCACGGGATGTTCAACTGTCCTGGCACAGCACGCGCTCTGCCTGACGATCCAGCCATTGCAACAGCGATTTCCTCAACCACCTGTGGTGCAACCGGTCGTCGGCCTCTTCCGGGAGCGACGTCCAATTCTCTAATTGATTCGAGGTTCGTCATCATGCACCGCACAGCAGGTGGAGAAAGAGAACCCTTCCGTAATCCTTTCAGCCGGCGATATCCTCCAAGCGCAGTTGCAGCATTATTGTTGTTTTGATAATAGAGCTTCACCAAAAATGCTCTGCTCCTTTTGTCCGTGCACATGTTGACACGTTAACAAGTACATTGCGACTGGTCAGGTGTGTGAGACTGTGAATCACGATGACCGATCACGTCACCTGGTGGCCGTAGTTGGAACTTGACGGTGACGCTTTGACACACATGAAATCATGCACCCCATACTCTGGACATTAAAGCTACCAAGTTTGGTTCTGGTACGGAAATTAGTTTCCGTGTTATTACGTGTCAAATAGGGAAAGTTTAATTATAACCACCCGGTGGAGTGCGCTGACCTCGGTGCGGAAGCACTTCCGAAATTACGCTTCGCTGCCAAGGAGGACTAGACTGTGTAACAGTCTTTAACTGAGATTTAATCTCCTTTCCTCCAAGTTAATGGGTTTCTTACATCATTAATTTTTTGCCGATACGTGTGACGGACACTTGAGTTTTCCTCTTCTTAACTTTATACCAAATTCGTATACTGAGTAACGAATGTCAAATAACATAGCACAACTTGTATCACTTAGCACTGGCCACTTACTTTATGGAAGTGTTCACACATTCTGAGGTGACATTAAGCATTAAACTTCGCAAAGTCTTACTGTGGTGTGCGTACTGTAAGACCTTCAGTACACACATCAGATTATTTGACTTGTCGCTCTAACGAAGCAGGCGAGTGTCAGCAATATTTCTCGTGGTTTTATCGTGGCGTGTTTATCTTCTGCCGTTAGGTCAGACGATAGAAATGCCACTTGCACGCTTAGAGTAGCAGATTGACGGTGATCAACTTTAAACAGAACTTGATTAATTTTCACACAAATTTATTAAAATAATAACATGCATAAAAATTACTTAACTTGGTTCAGGATGCTATTTACAATTGCCAATCTGATGTTCCTTTGATATTGGTATGTTAATCTTATTCTCACATATATCTCTGATACTTGACAAAAGTGTCTATTCCTTTATCTTCATGGCTATGTACAGGAATATGGTAATCTTATCAGGCGCAGACTGAAACCTGACTATAGACTGGTACAGACAAATGCAGACTGACTCATCGGAGGTCTGTACACTCGTTATAATACCTTGCGCGTTCATGTATCACTGCGCGAGTGTGATCCGCGAGGAGAAAAGGTTCTACGTTAGCAGCAATCTCATTGGCTGCGATACATATTTTTACGCGGATCGGCGGAAGCAGAATTTGGTCCGTCTCTATGGCAGCGCCATCTGTTAGTGCAGAGACGGACGAGCGCTGCGCCTGCGCTGTTGTGCTTAGCGGGGCGCGCTCTAGTGGGAAAGTTGTGTACGCGCTGACTACGCGAAACTATGTACACAACACTTACGAAATGGGAAAGCAAAGAGGAATCAATACATGTGAAATAAGAGTAGAACCATATGCTTCACTCTCCTAGTACTTCAAATTTCATTAGGGCACTTTTCGACAAAGCTGCCCAAAAACGTTTCACGCCATACATCTTCAAGACGTCAACCGTCCGAAGGAATGTCTACGTAATGCGTCTTAGCGAAGCACTTTTATGCCCATTTTTTGTGACAGGGGTAAGAGAAAAGTTTAAATACGGTTCTGTACCCATATATGACGGGCTTATTTCAATAGTGGTACAAGTCCATTTTTGTTCATTCTGAGATACGGAGTCCTAAAGTTAAATGAGCGCTGAAACATCTGCAGTTGGGATACCAAATGTTTCAACGCTTATTTAACTTTAGGACTCTGTATCTCAGAACGAGAAAAAATAGTCTTGTACCACTATTGAAATAGGCCCTTCATATGTATGTCAAGATTCTCATCAATTGTATACCGTCTTGAAATTTGTGAAAAGTAGAGAACTGCTTCTTGAAATTGAGGGTTAAGACTGGAAGTAGCGCAGACTTATTTTTACCAAACACTCTAGAGTAATACCTTTCATTCAGGCCTCCACCATCTATTAGAATCTAAGATTCCATCGCTTCACTTCAGTTACAACTATCAGTGTTTAGCTACGTATTGCGTTAGTCATACGAAAACAAGTGAGTTAGCAGGTAACGAAATGTTTAAAGTTTTTCTATGTTCTGTGGGGACTAGAGTGCTGTTTCTAGCAGAAGTAAGGGACTTCTGAAGAACGGATAACATGCCCGCATTTTTTTACCCGATAATTTCGTTCATAAACTGTATCTAAGCAGTTACTTAAAGAACAGTAGGACGAACAAAATCAAATAACTACGAAAAACCCAAATATTGCACCTGCCGTACACACGCAGTTAACGGTATCTGTTCATTCCAACCAAATCAGCTTCGTATTAGCTCCTCTATAGAGAAATACACGCATGATCAGGTAAAAAACATGGCACCTTGAACGACTAGAGATAGGACATTCATACTCACAGGACATGTACATTAGTATGTTCTACAGGAATGATTAGCATTGCAGTCACCTCTGTTGAGCACGGGTCCTGTTGCCTAGGAGGCACAGGGTCCGCCATGGGCGCTGATAACATGTTCCTCGCATGATGGCGTCGTTGCTTATAAGGTGCTAATGGCGTCCTGTGGTGTAGCTATCCATGCTACATTCACATGGTTCCAAAGATCTCCTGTGGTGGTCGGCACTGGATTACAGCGCTGCACCCGTCGTCTCACCATATCCCACACATTTTCGAGTTGCGGCAAGTATGGTGATCTGGCGACCAGGACGAGCGGCTGAAATCCTGACACCAAGAAGACACGTGTTCGTGCAGCAACATGTGGTCGTGCGTTGTCCTGCAGAAAAATGGCGTCTGCAGTGTTTTCCAGAAAGGGTGTGGCTGCGTTTAACCAGATATTTGGTGTTACGTTACAGGTGCTGGACTCCTGTTGAAATCGCTCGCCAATATTTTATAAGTCTCTAAATTTTAAATACTTATTTTAACGATTATTGCTGTTAATATTTGCTGTAAAATTAATTTATTAATGGAGTTTGATTCATCTCTGTCTTCCTTTTGTGTTATTGATTCGAGTGGATTATTATTTGTGAGTGTGCTTAGGTCGTTGATCGAAGTCTCGGCACTGTGTTTACATTTTGCGGCGTGCAGTTGCAGCCGTGGCGCCTCTAGGGCTACGTACTGACAAAGTCGTTTGTGCGCTGTATTCGGTTATTAAATTTAGTATTTTTCAATAGTTCATCCAGGTCTAGCAGTGTATTCACATTTCGCGGCGTGTAGTTGGACCTGTAGCGGATCTTAAGTTAATTACTGACAAAGTTGTTTGCGTATGTTATTTGGTTATTAAATTTAGTAGTTTTAAAATGTGTCTCGTGCTGTTTCTGGTGAAGTAACGGTTTAATAAACTCTCGCTCACTGTTTTTTTATAAAGCTGGTTGTGCATTGTAGTCATTTATTAAATTTAGTACCATAGCTATCATCCGGCATTTTTCACTGTTAGGAGTGAAATATTTCAGTAAAATCTTTCGTTCGCTGTGTTTAATTTCGTTGAGTGTTCCAGTGGACGCTTGAAGTTTTAGTTTTATATAAGAAATCGTGTGAAGCTCTTGTGGTGTTGGTATTAGTTGTGGTTTAGTGGTATTACTAGAAGTAGTTGCTTTCTTAGCAGAGAGCGAAATTTTAGATCACTATTGTCAGTTGGTTAAATCGTTCTACTGTAATAATTGGACTTAGGATATGTATACGTTTTTAAAACATAATTCAACCAAACCTGACGTTTTAATCTCTCAGAACGGGCATATGACTAGTGAGAATGAACAGTTTAGATTTCTAGGTGCCTAGATAGATAATAAATTGTCGTGGAGTGCGCATGTTTAGGACCTTGTTCAAAGACTTAATGCTGCAGTTTTTGCTATTAGAACAGTATCTGAGGTAAGTGATAGTTCGACACGAAAAGTGGTCTCTTTGGATTATTTTCATTCGCTTATAATGTATGGTATTGTATTTTGGGGTAACTCTTCCCATTCTCGAAGGCTACTTTTGGCTCAGAAACGGGCGGTTTGGGCAATAAATGGTGTAAGTTCGCGAACGCCTTGTCGTCCCCTGTTCATTAGTCGAGGTATTCTGACATTGGCCTCTCAGTACATATATTCATTACTTTCGTTCGTTGTTAATAACATCAGCACATTTCGAAGAATTAGCAGCTTTCACTCAGTTAAAACTAGATAGGAAAGCAATCTGCGTTTGGATCGCAGGTCCTTGACCCTTGTGCAGAAAGGCTTGCAGTACTCTGCTGCATCCAATTTTAATAACCTACCACAAAAATTCAAAAATCTTACCAATAATTCAAGCGCTTTCAAATTTGAAATGAAGAGTTTTCTCATGGGTCACTTCTTGCATTCTGTCGAAGAGTTCCTTGAAAAATTAAGTTGATTCCTGTGTTATATTGATGACTGCGTTAAAAACTTTATTTCATCTGTTATTACTTTTCTGTCGTAATTGCATATGCTTACCCGCTCCATGACCATGGAGCTTTGCTCCTCATCTTGGTCCTACGGAACTAGACGTGGAAAATAAAAATAAAAAAACCGATCAAAAGCTGTCATTCACATAAGTCACACTCATCACGGTGCTCTGGACAAGCATCAACTGTGATCCGTGGTTGTACCCTATAGATCCTCACACCGTAAGGCCTTGAGTTGCAGCTCTATGTCTTGTGCGAATACGGTCACTGTGGTGCCGCTCCCTCGGTCTGCGGCGAACCAAAATGCGGCCTTCATTTTCAAACAAACGGAACCTAGATTCTTCCGGAAACATTATCTGTTGCCATTCCTGTCCCCAGTGATGTCATTCCACACACCATAGCCATCTAAAGTGTTTCTGCACATTTGTCAAAGCTAGGCGGAGAAGTGGACGACGCGCACGTAAACCATGCCATAATAAACGGCAACGGACTGTCACCCCTGATAGTGTCCGATGTGTTCCACTGTTGCCTCATAGTCGAAGAGGACGCAGATCTAGCCTGCAGTGCCATTCGGATGAGGTGTCGATCTTCGGCTGGGGGGAGGGAGGGAGGAAGGGTTGAGATCTGACACATCGCGTCGTGTTCTACGGCCTTCCGTGGTGGTGGTGGTGGTGGTGGTGGTGATTAGTGTTTAACGTCCCGTCGACAACGAGGTCATTAGAGACGGAGCACAAGCTCGGGTGAGGGAAGGATGGGGAAGGAAATCGGCCGCGCCCTTTCAGAGGAACCATCCCGGCATTTGCCTGAAGCGATTTAGGGAAATCACGGAAAACCTAAATCAGGATGGCCGGAGACGGGATTGAACCGTCGTCCTCCCGAATGTCTACGGCCTTTCGTGAACCATTCTGCACACGCCCGTTGCGCTACTGAAACACTTCGTCCTACACGAGCAACAGTTTCCCCGATGGATGCATCACATCGTCTCACGCCAATAATGCACCCTCTTTCAAACTCCCTGATTTGACGGCACATTTCGCGCTACGTCCGCGAGGCATCCTGCAGGTCTGCTCAAGTCGCACTGATCCATTACCTTCGGTCTATAGCGACAACAAGAGCTGCAGACACGTTTTACCGGTAGGTGGTGTTGCGCCGCGATATCGATGTTGACTTTGAACCCACGGGTCAACATGATTCAAATGCTAATCATTTCGGCAGAACATAGTATTGTACACGTCCTGTGAATATGAACGACCTATCTCTAGTCGTTCAAGGTCTTCTGTTCTTTATGAACGTGAGTGTACAAGCATTAACCAACAACCGCTTTTTTTAAAGCATGAAGACTCCCTCATTAGCTATGGATTATTCGGGTGTATTCTAAAACCGACAGTTCTCTCTAATTAAATTTTGCTCCCGTATTTTTCATTTGCTTCTCTTTTTATAAACCGATATTAAAGCTGATACATTTCAAGCATAGCAGAACTGCGTATTTTTCTCTCTGCATTGTATAATGATTCCACAGCTAATCTAGATTAATGAACGAGGTTTGTGTTGCAGGATTTCACAGAACATGCTATTTCCTATTATAGTATCGCCATGCTGCATTATTATGAAGTAACGCGTTAATAATTATAGATCTCTGTAAAAAATTTTAAGTGGATAATGATCAATGAAACAAAAACAAGCTAATTTATTGAAATACTATCCAGATTATTGTGAATTATAGAGCTGAGACGGACGATTGAAAGCTTGTGACTGACAAGTCACAGTTAAATTATACAATAATTGATGAACAGAGACGTCTCCAACCGTTCCGAATATAAGCTCAAAAATTTCTTGGAGCAAGTGCAATTTATCGAAATTTCACATTCGGCGACACTACATAGCAAAAGAAACACCTCGAAAACTAATGCACCATTGAAACACTGAAGATCCCGAACAGGAGAACTAATTAGCTGCAGAGCTCTTCCTCATCTGTTTTGAATGATCGTGGTAAATGTCCTGACCGTCTATGAGGTGAACACCAATGAACACAGTCTGCCCGAGTAAAACTACCTCTAAGGACATTACAGCTTTAACTTCATCCGGTACACATTCATTCGTTCCAGTGGCAAGCTGCACAGAAAATCACCTTGTAATGGTTGCGTGAAAGTAGGAAAGCGTACTAGCTACAATAAGAGTTTGAGTGATACTGAATGTTATACTACCTGTGCCTTTTACTTCTGTCACAGAAACGAGTCACACTTAACTGAACGAAAAGCATTCGTCAGAATCCAAACTAAGGAGAGTCGTCTGAGTAAACGTCTCCAACGAAGAAAAAGTAATAAACATACCTTCCCAAGAGAACTCGTAAGAGCAAATTCCATGTCGAAAACTTTTGAGAGCGAAGTGAAGGAAAGTCTACTCAAAAATCGACACCATCTTATCAGGTCAAAGGACGCAAATAATTGCGAAACGTGTAAGTAATGTCAGGCATAAGAAAAATATTTATCCGAGCAGCAAAAGAAATAGATTGTACAGTGATTTTTGCATATCCTCCTTATCTGATGTGGAAAGCCCACGGAAATGAGATCTTAGAACCCGCTAGGTAGTTGTGAAACTGGACTTTAATGTGTTAAGGAACTAAATTGTCAACTACACAGTGATAAACAGAAATGGCAGTGAGCACTATGGGACTTAACTTCTGAGGTCATCAGTCCCCTAGAACTACTTAAACCTAACCAACCTAAGGACATCACACACATCCATGGCCGAGGCAGGATTCGAACCTACGACCGTAGCGGTCGCGCGGTTCCAGACTGAAACGCCTAGAACCGCTCGGCCACTCCGGCCGGCACACAGTGATCATCTGCAACTGAGAACAAACCGTAAAAGATGACTATGGAAACAAATGAAAGCCACATCCACATTGTCTAAGTAGTAGTAGTTGTAGTAGTAGCAGTAATTGTTGTTGTGTCGATGGTGGTACAAGAACTGATATGATGTCTAAACGGCAGGGTTTTCGTAACCTAAGTACCATCCACAATATGCTCTCATGTAACAACTACTTTCTGTATAGAAATCCTCTCGCATGCTCTAAATGTATACAATACAATCCTTTCGTCCCCTTAAATCTCTCTCGCCCCAATGTAAAAGACAGACAGCGATATAACCATCTAACAACGTTATGTGATTTAGACTACTTTCTTTTGGGACCACGTGAGGATCAACCAAACCCATTGGTCTTGGAGCAAATTAAAATAAATAAGTGGAAATTGTTCTATTATTTTCCCCCTTTCCGAGGTCATGAGGTTCCTGGAAGCGTTAAAGACATTCGTGCTTTTAAAATCGCATAGACCCAGCTAGAAGAGATTCCATCGTCAAAAAAAGAAAGGCGTGGCACTGGGAACATCTGTAGTGGAAATACTACTGTAAGTAGACTGTTTAGGTTCTTATATTGGTAACGCCACCGCCACGTAGCGCTCTGTATGAAAATCACTGGCTGTGCTGTGTGCAGTCTATGGCTGGGTGGCATTGTTGTAATACTCTGTATTCTAGTGTTGGGCAGTTGGCTGTTAACAGCGCGTACCGTTGCGCAGTTGGAGGTGAGCCGCCAGCAGTGGCGGATATGGGGGGAGATATGGCGGAGTTTTGAGAGCGGATGATCTGGACGTGTGTCCATCAGAGACAGTAAATTTGTAAGACTGGATGTCATGAACTGATATATATATATATATATATATATATATATATATATATATATATATATATATATTATGACTTACATTATTTGTTCTTTATCAAAATCTTACATTTGCTAACTACGCCTATCAGTAGTTAGTGCCTTCAGTAGTTAGAATCTTGTGTTTAGCTGACAGTATTGGCGCTCGCTGTATTGCAGTAGGCCGAGTAATGAAGATTTTTGTGAGGTGATAATGTTGTTTGTTGTTGTTGTGGTCTTCAGTCCTGAGACTGGTTTGATGCAGCTCTCCATGCTACTCTATCCTGTGCAAGCTTTCTCATCTCCCAGTACCTACTGCAACCTACATCCTTCTGAATCTGCTTAGTGTATTCATCTCTTGGTCTCCCTCTACGATTTTTACCCTCCACGCTGCCCTCCAATACTAAATTGGTGATCCCTTGATGCCTCAGAACATGTCCTACCAACCGATCCCTTCTTCTGGTCAAGTTGTGCCACAAACTTCTCTTCTCCCCAATCCTATTCAATACTTCCTCATTAGTTATGTGATCTACCCATCTAATCTTCAGCATTCTTCTGTAGCACCACATTTCGAAAGCTTCTATTCTCTTCTTGTCCAAACTATTTATCGTCCATGTTTCACTTCCATACATGGCTACACTCCATAGGAATACTTTCAGAAATGACTTCCTGACACTTAAATCTATACTGGATGTTAACAAATTTCTCTTCTTCAGAAACGCTTTCCTTGCCATTGCCAGCCTACATTTTATATCCTCTCTACTTCGACCATCATCAGTTATTTTGCTCCCCAAATAGCAAAACTCCTTTACTACTTTAAGTGCCTCATTTCCTAATCTAATTCCCTCAGCATCACCCGACTTAATTAGACTACATTCCATTATCCTTGTTTTGCTTTTGTTGATGTTCATCTTATATCCTCCTTTCAAGACACTGTCCATTCCATTCAACTGCTCTTCCAAGTCCTTTGCTGTCTCTGACAGAATTACAATGTCATCGGCGAACCTCGAAGTTTTTATTTCTTCTCCATGAATTTTAATACCTACTCCGAATTTTTCTTTTGTTTCCTTTACTGCTTGCTCAATATACAGATTGAACAACATCGGGGAGAGGCTACAACCCTGTCTTACTCCCTTCCCAACCACTGCTTCCCTTTCATGTCCCTCGACTCTTATAACTGCCATCTGGTTTCTGTACAAATTGTAAATAGCCTTTCGCTCCCTGTATTTTACCCCTGCCACCTTTAGAATTTGAAAGAGAGAATTCCAGTCAACATTGTCAAAAGCTTTCTCTAATCTACAAATGCTAGAAACGTAGGTTTGCCTTTCCTTAATCTTTCTTCTAAGATAAGTCGTAAGGTCAGTATTGCCTCACGTGTTCCAGTGTTTCTACGGAATCCAAACTGATCTTCCCCGAGGTTGGCTTCTACTAGTTTCTCCATTCGTCTGTAAAGAATTCGTGTTAGTATTTTGCAGCTGTGACTTATTAAGCTGATAGTTCGGTAATTTTCACATCTGTCAACACCTGCTTTCTTTGGGATTGGAATTATTATATTCTTCTTGAAGTCTGAGGGTATTTCGCCTGTTTCATACATCTTGCTCACCAGATGGTAGAGTTTTGTCAGGACTGGCTCTCCCACGGCCGTCAGTATTTCCAATGGAATATTGTCTACTCCGGGGGCCTTGTTTCGACTCAGGTCTTTCAGTGCTCTGTCAAACTCTTCACGCAGTATCATATCTCCCATTTCATCTTCATCTACATCCTCTTCCATTTCCATAATATTGTCCTCAAGTACATCGCCCTTGTATAGACCCTCTATATACTCCTTCCATCTTTCTGCTTTCCCTTCTTTGCTTAGAACTGGGTTTCCATCTGAGCTCTTGATATTCATACAAGTCGTTCTCTTATCTCCAAAGGTCTCTTTAATTTTCCTGTAGGCGGTATCTATCTTACCCCTATTGAGATAGGCCTCTACATCCTTACATTTGTCCTCTAGCCATCCCTGCTTAGCCATTTTGCACTTCCTGTCGATCTCATTTTTGAGACGTTTGTATTCCTTTTTGCCTGTTTCACTTACTGCATTTTTATATTTTCTCCTTTCATCAATTAAATTCAATATTTCTTCTGTTACCCAAGGATTTCTACTAGCCCTCGTATTTTTACCTACTTGATCTTCTGATGCCTTCACTACTTCATCCCTCAAAGCTACCCATTCTTCTTCTACTGTATTTATTTCCCCCATTCCTGTCAATTGCTCCCTTATGCTCTCCCTGAATCTCTGTACAACCTCTGGTTCTTTTAGTTTATCCAGGTCCCATCTCCTTAAATTCCCACCTTTTTGCAGTTTCTTCAGTTTTAATCTACAGGTCATAACCAATAGATTGTGGTCAGAGTCCACATCTGCCCCTGGAAATGTCTTACAATTTAAAACCTGGTTCCTAACTCTCTGTCTTACCATTATATAATCTGTCTGATACCTTTTAGTATCTCCATGGTTCTTCCATGTATACAACCTTCTTTCATGATTCTTAAACCAAGTGTTAGTTATGATTATGTTGTGCTCTGTGCAAAATTCTACCAGGCGGCTTCCTCTTTCATTTCTGTCCCCCAATCCATATTCACCTACTATGTTTCCTTCTCTCCCTTTTCCTACACTCGAATTCCAGTCACCCATGACTATTAAATTTTCGTCTCCCTTCACAATCTGAGTAATTTCTTTTATTTCATCATACATTTCTTCAATTTCTTCGTCATCTGCAGAGCTAGTTGGCATATAAACTTGTACTACTGTAGTAGGCGTGGGCTTCGTATCTATCTTGGCCACAATAATGCGTTCACTATGCTGTTTGTAGTAGCTTACCCGCATTCCTATTCTCCTATTCATTATTAAACCTACTCCTGCATTACCCCTATTTGATTTTGTGTTTATAACCCTGTGGTCACCTGACCAGAAGTCTTGTTCCTCCTGCCACCGAACTTCACTAATTCCCACTATATCTAACTTCAACCTATCCATTTCCCTTTTTAAATTTTCTAACCTACCTGCCCGATTAAGGGATCTGACATTCCACGCTCCGATCCGTAGAACGCCAGTTTTCTTTCTCCTGATAACGACATCCTCTTGAGTAGTCCGCCCGGAGATCCGAATGGGGGACTATTTTACCTCCGGAATATTTTACCCAAGAGGACGCCATCATCATGTAATCATACAGTAAAGCTGTAAAAGGTGATAATATAGCATAAATTATACCTAATGTTTCAAATGATTCAATTTTTCCTCTTTCTTGACATACAATGTGAGAGATAATTCCAAATCCTGGTAGAATTGAAATGTAAACTTCTGGGTGCCCAAAGAATCAAAATAGGTGTTGATATAGAATTGGGTCACCTCCTCCTGCAGGGTCAAAGAATGATGTATTTAAATTTCGATCTGTTAATAGTATATAAGTGATTCACGAAAGGTATAGGTTATTGTTAGTCAGGGCCATTCTTTTGTAGGGATTACTGGAAGTCAGATTGCGTTGCGCTAAAACAATATTGTGTGTTAGTTTATTGATGATCAGAATAAGTAAAGAGAGAAATGCCCGAGTACGTTCAGTTTTGACCAGCTGTTTGAAAATCAAATTACGTAAGAGGTTTACTAGCGCAGTCATTTATAATTTTTCT
The DNA here is from genome assembly GCF_023864345.2 of Schistocerca serialis cubense. Classification (NCBI taxonomy): domain Eukaryota; kingdom Metazoa; phylum Arthropoda; class Insecta; order Orthoptera; family Acrididae; genus Schistocerca; species Schistocerca serialis. The sequence continues at coordinate 755,033,983 of NC_064643.1, forward strand.
AACGGGACGTTTCATACTACAAGGTACGGTAATCATATCGGCAGCGATAGGGATAGTACTGCGATGATGGCAGAAGTAGTGGTAACCACAGACTTACGAATAGGAGAGGATGATGCAACAGATGGCTGCCCAGAAAATGCTGCTTAAGTGGGCGTAACTTAGTAATTACATTCTTCAAATTTCATACGCAGTTGGAGTTACTTTGTCTTACAAAAAAAGTGGGCACTTAACATATCCACCAATAAATGCGATGCATTTGCTCCATCATAAAACCCAATTGCCGAATACTGCTAGGAAATATTCTGGTATTTTGTAGCACCTACTGTATTGAAAATCTCATATGGTCCGTGTTGCCAAACTATTGTCCCCAAAAATTGCCCTTCATTAGGACAAACAGGGGAAAGTCGGAGAGAACCAAATTCTGGCTGTAAGGCGAACTGGAGATCGCGTATCAGCCCTATTTGCCTTCACCATCTTTGTATAAAATCACGTTGTTGTGTGTGGTATCTGTTCGAAAACGAATGTTCTAAGCTTCTGCAGTGTCTCAGTGTACATCTCGCTGGTCATGGTACAACTGGGTTCCAGAAAGTCGAGTAAAATGATGCACTTGTTATCTCAAAAATTATTCATCGCGACTATATCTGCTCAATACTGGTCAGAACTTAAAGATCGGTGACTATTCGAGATTGATTCTTTGTTTCTCGAGCTAGCCTTGCGTTTCATCTTCTAACACCTTTGAAGAAAAGGACTTGTTATGGCCTTCGAACGCATCACGTAGAGGAGAACAGACTTTCGCCCTTCTCTTCATAAAGTGCTGAATCACTAGCAACCTATTCCACGTACATTTTCTGTAAATTCCGAGCTTTTCATCAAATTCCTTAAGCTATGGTGACATACATTCTGTTGTGCAGTAACCTCAAGTGGCTCAGATTCTTCACTCGCTGACGATTTGTGAGGCTAATCGTCTGTGATGGTCTACCTTGACCTGTCTATTCATAATATTGGTCTTCTCGTCCGAAAACTTGTTCATTGACCTGAAAACACTTGTCAGGTATGTCTCGTAATCTTCTGTGGATCAGAACGACTTCCGATTAAAAGCGCTGAAGAAAGGTCACTCCAGGAACATGAGTAATAACTGTAGTTAACAAAGATCGTGTGACCACATTTGGTCTAATGGTCTATTGCTAGAGTGTGCGTCTGGAAACTGAAACGTCGCGGGATCAATTTCCAGCCGCAGTACGGACTTTCAGTCTACCTTTTACGTCTCAATGATGTTTATTTTATTATTTATTCATGTCGGGATAATACACGTAGAATTCTATAAATTTACAATTTCGGGTAATGGAATAGAAAGAATTATGACACACACACACACACACACACACACACCAAAAAAAAAAAAAGGAAATCAGTCTTTGCCCAGAAACGAGCAACTGGTACAGCAACAGCTGTTTCTTTACCTTTCAGTGATCGTGTGGTGTAGTCCACGATGTGCCTGACTGGTAAACATTCTGCTGACTTTACCCCTGCTTGCACGCGATGTATTTTGGCTGTCTACTGTTTGTCCCTGTTCTTTTTCTTTTGTTTTTATTGCAGATGTTAAACGTAGAAAGCTCTTTTTAGACCTAAACCTAGATCTTGTTAGAATATTACTATATAGTGGGTACAATTCTTTCTCTTCGACTTTTTTTGTTACTGTATTTGCAGCTACTTCCCGGCGTGTATCAGGAGGAGAAATGCCTCCCGTGCAGCACAATTTATCGACAGGTGTTGCTTTCTGACCTCTAGTACCTATCCTTGCAGTTTCATTACGGTCTACGTCTACACCGTCGGCTGATTTCTGCCACACTGAGCAGGCATACTTACCAGCCGAGAAACAAACTGCCGAAGTAGAAGTAAGCACCATCCGGAGCTGGGCACAGAGAAGTGAAGATTCGCCAAGAACAAAACGTAATTCGGATTCCACATTAAACTGTAGCTCCAGTTTCCCCAGAAGGTTTCCCCGAAAAGGTTGGAGACATACAGTTCGCCGAAGTGGTGTCCCGTTTTACAGGATCGTTGGGCTATTCGAAATTATTGCTTCTTAATTACTTTCTGTATTGCTTTTGATGTGTCCTGGGTTATTAACCGTTCCAGCAGTTTGATGTTCACAATATATTCGTTGGGCAGGGAGCTATACATATGAGGAGTTGAGTTCCCAAGGTTTCAGTACATATGATGCATCAGATGCGAGCTAGATATGCATATAGCGAGACAAATAACCACAGACACTCGGCGATTAAAAACGCAAGGAGCGTCACGTTAATGAGTCAAATATCGACAGTAACACTATACGAAATATAACCCACAATGATAACGCCATCAGTGAAACTGTTACTTGAACGTCTTCTGTCAAACTTTAATATTAAAAATTTATATTAGTATGAATAACAAATGGAACAAAAAACTGTAAGACGAAAACGATGACTGACGTTACCAGATCCTTACCAAAGGCAGCATAGACTTCATAGCTCTAAACTTGTTTCATCAGTTTAACCTGGATAACAAGCTTGGTCTGCCATCGTGAAAAAGTTAGACATTGTATATCAGGAATTTTGATTCATTTCAAGCATTTTATGCAATGAAAGCTGATAGTTAAGCTAATCAGTTCGTTTAAAGGGTTCTGAGACTGAGTTTATTTCTGGCGTACGAGCTACGTCAGCACAGCAACTAGTGACAGCTTGAAATAACAACTGTAGATAACAAATACGCTTTTGACCATTTAACTATGCGCAGGCAGTGTTAAACAGTGGATATGCGGTCGTTGTTTGTCAACGTATTTGTGTAACAAAGCGCGGCGAATCAACATCTCTGCATCAATTGTTAAAAACCTTCTCCAGAATGTTTTGAAGAAGAAAAAAATCTGTGCAAAATTTGTCCCGCACACGTACACAACAACGCTTGAACCCCTGCCGCGACTCTACTGAAATGAAAAACATGTGTGGTACTCTTGTGAACAAAATCACCACGAGTGATGAAACTTGGTGTTATCAATACGAACCTACCACAAAACGACGAAGTGCATAATGAATCTCTGATGGCTCACCAAGAGCGAAGAATTTGTCAATGTGATGCACGAGTTGAACAGCATCCCAAAGAAGGACTCTCCTGACAATTTCAGTTCCACATGGCTGTCTGGGAGTTCTGTGCGTTGTACTCAAGGTGGGGTGGGAGTATGTAGAACACCTGTAGCTTTAAAATCCTTATCATTTATTTATATTTTATTAGTGATCTACAGGATCATATTGGGCTGACGGAGCAATTTCTGTTATAGTTTAGGGGCAGAGTGTTAGTGGTCGATGTAACCACGAACGTTTTGTCTCTATGATCTTACATGAAACACCGGCGTAGGAATGTGAAGGGGCTCCGAATTTATAGCCGCATTATGAACGCATAGATGGCACCGCAATTTACCATTCCTATTACCGTTTACCATCTCTGAAGGTGTCCCCGAAAGACGAATGAAACTATAGTGGTTTCATCCATCGACCATGGTAAGTTTAACATACGAGGGTGAGTCAAATCAAAATCTTAAATTAGTAATAACAAATCGAAATTTCGCGCCGTTATCCCGTAAGTTGGTAAGCATGCGACAAAAAGCGTGCTGAATGGCCTGTAGGTGGCAGCATAGTGCAGATGTACACATACTGCCGCAGTATCAGCATAAAGATGGCCACCGCACTTGCGACTTGCACCAGGGAAGAACAGAGTTCTGTTATTCGGTTTTTGCGTAGTGAAGGTGTGAAACCTACTGAAATTCATCGACGAATGAAGGTCCATCACGGTGATGCTTGTTTGTCACAGCAGCAAGTCTACCAACGGAGTAGGAAGTTTGCAAATGATGTGACTTCAGTGGAAGATGCTCCTCGTCCAGGTCAGGCACAACAAGCTGTGACTGCACAAAACATTGCACCAGTTGAAGCCATAGTGAAGGAAAACCGCCGAGTGACACTGAATGAAATTGCAGGATGGTTCAAATGGCTCTAAGCACTATGGGACTTATCATCTGAGGTCATTAGTCCCCTAGACTTAGAACTACTTAAACCTAACGACATCACACACATCCATGTCCGCGACAGGATTCGAACCTGCGACCGCTGCGGTCGCGCGGTTCCAGACTGAAGCGCCCAGAACCGCTCGGTCACACCGGCCGGCCATTGCAGGATGTTTACAGATTAGTCACGGATCAGCACACCACACTGTGCATGATGTGCTCCAGTTTCACAAAGTGTCTGCAAGATGGGTGCCACGGCAGCTGACTCCCGAAATAAGAGAACGACGTGTTGATGCTTGAAAAAGAACTTCCTCGGCGCTTTGAACGAGAAGGTGATAGCTTCCTTGCAAGAATCGTTACTGGGGATGAAACCTGGGTTCACTTGCGCCAACCAGAAACGAAGAGAGAGAGAGAGAGAGAGAGAGAGAGAGAGAGAGAGAGAGAGAGCGAGCAAGGAATGGCGCCATTCCTCATCACCAAAACCAAAGAAGTTTCGAACAGAACCATCAGCAGGGAAGGTCATGCTGACACTCTTTTGGGACAAAAAAGGCGACATTTTGGAGCATTTCATGCCTAGAGGGACCACTGTCGCCAGTGCATCGTACACAGATCTCCTAAAAAATTATCTGCAATCAAATCAAAGCGACTTGGATTGCTGTCAGCAGGTGTCCTTTTGCAACATGACAATGCAAGGCCCCACACTGCCCGTAAAACAGTTGCAACAATCACAGACCTGCATTTTGAGTGTCTTCCTCATCCACCATGCTTACCAGACTTTGTCCCCAAGTGATTTCCATATGTTTGGACCACTCAAAGACGCAATGGGAGGAAAGAAGTTCCGTTCTGATGAAGAGGTACGCCACGCGGTGCATGAGTGGTTGCGCTGACTACCAAAAGAATTTTTTTCTAAAGGAATTTATGGACTTTGTAGGCGCTGGAGGACTTGCATTGAGCGTGGGGCAGATTTTGTTGAAAAGTGATACAGCTTTGTGCACAATAACTAATATTTAAAAAAAATTAATGTTTTCATTTGACTCACCCTCGTATGTAAAAACAGGCTGTGAAGTTATCATTTTGTAGATAACATTACAAAGATAAAATTTTTTTCGTAACCAGTAGAACACTGGCCCATCTCATTGTAGACTGACAGAGGTATTAGGTCACATCGTGAGTGGACTCACGCAGCAGTTAAGTGTTTATGTCAATCCACTAGAGACAATCCTAATGTGTCCAGCTTTATGACGTAGAACGGGCACAGTTGGCAAACTCTAGTATCTGGCTGTATAATTGACCTCCTTAGGCAGCGGCGGATGTAGACCTATGCAGTTCAGTTAGTCGGTCTGTAATTCCTGTGAATGGCTTTTAGAGGCTTATAACACCGATCCCTGCGATGGAGAGCGTACGGCATGCGGCCCACGTGAATTAACAAGGGCTGCAGGTGCGCTGTTTGGGGGGGTTGACCAGCACTTGACCGTAGTCGCTGCGGCCGGGCCACGCCCCGTGAATAATTGAGCGGCCATTACTGCGACACGGGACGCAACTGCTGCCGACGCACGGCCGCAGCTGGGCCAGAATCCCACCGTCCCATGCGGGCTCCTGGACACCGTTCTCCGCTGAGCACCGCCGCGCACTTCCCAAGTAAAGCGTCTGCAGCATGCATCAGCTTTGGGACCTGCGACCCGTCAGCTCGACGCTAGGACACTGATGAGCCAAGCGGCATGGATACTCCCCACCGTGAGACTGAACGCCACCTGATGGAGCTGTGGACATCTGAAGCAGCGAAGAAAGAATATAAGCAATGCAGAGACGAATGAGGAGACATCGTAGACGCGATACGGTAAACAGAAGGTGAATTCCACCGACATAACCTACTCTTACAATAGGCAGATTGAAACTTCCTGGCAGATTAAAACTGTGTGCCCGACCGAGACTCGAACTCGGGACCTTTGCCTTTCGCGGGCAAGTGCTCTACCAACTGAGCTACCGAAGCACAACTCACGCCCGGTACTCACAGCTTTACTTCTGCCAGTACCTCGTCTCCTACCTTCCAAACTTTACAGAAGCTCTCCTGCGAACCTAGCAGAACTAGCACTCCTGAAAGAAAGGATATAGCGGAGACATGGCTTAGCCACAGCCTGGGGGATGTTTCCAGAATGAGATTATCACTCTGCAGCGGAGTGTGCGCTGATATTTCAGGAGTGCTAGTTCTGCTAGGTTCGCAGGAGAGCTTCTGTAAAGTTTGGAAGGTAGGAGACGAGGTACTGGCAGAAGTAAAGCTGTGAGTACCATGCGTGAGTCGTGCTTCGGTAGCTCAGTTGGTAGAGCACTTGCCCGCGAAAGGCAAAGGTCCCAAGTTCGAGTCTCGGTCGGGCACACAGTTTTAATCTGCCAGGAAGTTTCATATCAGCGCACACTCCGCTGCAGAGTGAAAATCTCATTCTGGAAACATCCCCCAGGCTGTGGCTAAGCCATGTCTCCGCTATATCCTTTCTTTCAGGAGTGCTAGTTCTGCTAGGTTCGCAGGAGAGCTTCTGTAAAGTTTGGTAGGTAGGAGACGAGGTACTGGCAGAAGTAAAGCTGTGAGTACCGGGCGTGAGTCGTGCTTCGGTAGCTCAGTTGGTAGAGCACTTGCCCGCGAAAGGCAAAGGTCCCGAGTTCGAGTCTCGGTCGGGCACACAGTTTTAATCTGCCAGGAAGTTTCATATCAGCGCACACTCCGCTACAGAGTGAAAATCTCATTCTGGAATAGGCAGATTGTTACGACCCAGCGCCTAGGAACGAGTATCTCGGAAACTGCGAAGCTGGTCGGTTGTTCGTGTATCACTCTCGTGAACGTGTGTGGAAAGTGGTTGAAGCGCTATGAAACCACGAACAGCACACAAGATGTCGGACGTCCGCGTCTCATCACGGAATGCGGAAATCGGAGGTTTGCGCGCACAGTAAAACAGTTGACGAAGGGCTGCTCGACACACCCACCGCTCCTCTAAATCAGGTCGGTGGCGGCAGTATCAGGCTATGGGGTACATTCACTTAGTATTCCGCGGGACCTCTGATAGCAAGCGAAGGCACAATGACAACGAGGGACTGAGAGAACAGTACTGCAGATCACTTGTATCCCTTCAAGCTTCATGTCTTCCTGGACGGCCATAGCATTTTCCAGCGGAGCAACTGTCAGTACCACGAGGCCGGAATCGTCCTACAGCGCTTCGAGGAGCATTACAGTGAAATCACGTTGGTCTCTTCGCCACCACATTCGGCTGATCTGAACGCGATGGAACACATCTGGGACTCTATCGGGAGACAACTCCGAGGCCACAGACCACCGCACCGTAATTTACCGGTAATTTTGTGACCTGCGCTTAGATATCTCGTCCCACATTCCTCCGGAAACCTATCAAGAACTTCTCTAGTTTATGCTAGGCACGATTGGTGCTGTATTGCGTTTCAAAGTGCGACCAACACACTATCAAGCAGATGGGCACAAAATTCGTAACTAATTTTGACCTATCCTCGTCTTTGGAATATTGATCGTAGAGACTCTTAGAACCACCAGCAGGCCTGTTATTTTAACATTACTTGTTACCAAATTGCTATATTCAAATGAAACATCAGTTATGAGGATACCTATCTACTGTCACTGAAGATACATCAACAGTTCTGCTTGAAGAAGATGAAAGAACTATTACAGCTAAGCTCGTCTTTCACGCTTATCTTCAGAAATAACGGCTGAGCTGGTTCTGTGGTAAACCACTGGAATCTTATCCAGACAGTCGGCAGCTCAGATCGATTTGAGCACTCTAGACTTATTTTTGAATAATCGAGATTTTCTACAACTGTCGGTCGCTCTATTAAAGGTAAAAGTTTCGGTCAAGCACGCTACCCTCAATTGTAAAAACATATTGCCTTATGTATAAATTGCGTAGTTTCCTGTATTCTTCAAGGTTGGTGCAGTTTAGTTAATATATAATGCTGACACAGATGCAAATGATCAAAATGGAACGTATGTGCTGTAGTTTGCCGTGTTCCTTTACAAAATCTTATACTTTTAATAAAATGACATATAGCTATCGCGATTTTTGCAGAATATGTAAAAGCTGTTAATCACCAGCTCCTTAACCCTTTTCTGTCTGATGGTGCTTAAAAGTAACGTACATTTTCTAGAGTCATATTCGTAAAACAATTGAATTCATGCACTGGCATCCTGTGTGTCACACACTGTGAGTGTTATAGTTCAATATCACTGCCTGCAGACTGAAAAAAAAAGACACCGTCGTATTGCTTTATTGTTCACTTTGTGAGAAGAGTTGGCGTGAAAGGAACATCATCGTCAGTGTTTTGATGCCTACAGTCTGGTTGAGTATTGTTTTATTTAATGTAAATTGATATTTCTAATGAAGTAAGTAAATAGTCCACTCAGATACGGTGAATATAAGCTGATGGGACTCTGGAGCCCCTTTGTGTTACGTACGTAAATTTAATATATCGCGCTACTGCATTTTTAGTTGCTCTGGTCTCCAAATATTAAATGCTTTGGTACAGTTCTTCATATTTTGGGCAAGAAAGAGTTCAAATAATCTAGATTTACGTTCTGTGTGATAATCCTAAATCTCTTAAAGCGGATGTCGCTACAATTTCTTTGAAATGAGACACCACTGATTTCCACCACCATCCTTCCCGAATCCGAGCTTATGCTCCGTCTGTAATCACAATATCACTGACAGGACGGTAGAAAGTATTTCTTCTTTCCTCTTTCAATATCATGAAGAATACGAGTGTAATGAGATTGAAGTACATTAAATTAGTCAGCAGTAAAATCATTTTTATAAAAGGAAGAAACAGACAGTGTAGGAAATTATGGGCTTATTTTATTAATTACAGTGTCGTAGAAAGTTTTGTGAAGGCCATTATCAAACAGTGGCTACACATCTACTGCACATTGCTTCTTGGCAGATCTCCTGTGCGGTTTCAGGAGAACATCATAATAGAAAAATCAGTCTGTTTCTTAGAGTATCGGGCAGTTGCCCAGCTAACTAATAAGTAGAGAGTAGAATTATTTGATTGAGGATCATGCTGCAGTTCAGTTTAAGTTGAAGCATCTTGCAATCAGGAGAAAAGTTCGTCAATTGTTCCTTTTGTAACTATCAAATGTGACAGAACAGCTTTTCGGAAACAGTCTCACCACATATGCAGACGAGTAATGAAACATCTATTGAAGTGGAATACATGATTTACATCGGACAAAATTATGTAGCACAGTGCTAGTGATTGTCAGTACATAACTGACGCTGTCTTGCTGTTCTCTTACTTTTCATTCATGTTTGCGAGTGATGTAGCTGTGGGAAATTCTGAAAGCGCCACTGGACTACGAGCGGTGGTGTGCACCTGCGGAAGCCGTAAGAGAGGCGCACTCCGGGTACAACTTCTTGGAAAGGCTGCCGGGGAATGGTCCGAGAGGTCAGTGGCCACGGGGCAGGGGCTGTTGACGTGCGCAGTCACCGCAGGAAGCTGGGCCATTGTATATAAACGAAGATAGCATCTCCTCTAGGGAAACGTTTTACATCCAGGAACTGGAGTGAGAACTCGCGTTCTTTAGCTGGAATCCACCTTTACGCGGAAGCTGGCCGTTTGCCCGGAGAAGCACAGAAAACTAAAGATAAACATCTCAATGGTAGATAGGGATGCTCGGTCCTGGGTCTTTGAGAGAGATCTTCAAATGCGCTGACTACAGAAAGACGACGTTTGTTCGATGTGAAACCCGCCGCTACTGGCTAACGTAAATAAACTCTAAATTAGTAAGAGACACCGACACCAGCTTTTTCGATAGATTATGGTAATACACAAATCATTGGTTAACCACTCCAGAAAAGGAGACTGATCGGTCAGCTCTAGGAAGATTCAGAGACGAGCAAATCAAATACAGTGAGAGATGGAAAACGCGGGAACGTGAAGTTCCTCTTACTTCCCATTCGATTAGAATTCAGATGTGAAAGTAGAACATTGAGGCAAAGATACAGAGCCTGCGAGTCCGACTTCGATACTGGGAGCCGCCGCAGAGAATTCCGAGCCTGGGCTAATTTGGACTTAGCCACTGGTTAGGGTTATTGGGTCTATGAATGATCGATTCTACAGCCATTTGAACCATCACCTGCAGTACTATGGGGAGATCGTGCTACAGCCATGAAACGAGGCGTAAGGATTTACAGTCAGTTTTTCGTAATCCATTTATTTCTAGCGTCACTCTGAAGACCTGTATTTTATCGGTAATGAGCAGTTACTTTGAACTTCGCCCACAGGTGTGACGCGTTTCCTTTCTGTCTGGTGCTTCCATTAACCTTATGACAATCAATGGGCACTCCGCGACTTTAAATACGGATTTACCTTGTTCATGTTGCCATGGTTTATTATTATTATTATTATTATTATTATTACACATTGTTGCCTCAATGACAGTGATTAACTTGAATGTTACAAGATTATTCATCTTTTTCTTGTTTCCTTCTTTTTCTCTTCCAAGAACCTCTTCATTCCTTGGCTGTGTTCCTATTTCCTTTGCTCTGTCTATATTTTGCCGGTTCCTTCCTTTCTTTTACTTTAAATTTCGTGTTCCTAATTTTGTTCCTGAATTTCTCTATTTCATTTATCATTTCAGTACTGATCCCTGCCTGTTTTAGGTCTTCGTCTATTTCTTGAAACCAATTGATTTTTTCGATCAAATTGTTTGCTAAATCAAAAATCTTTTTTGTGAGTCTGTTCTTTGTTCTATGTATGTGTCCCTAAAATGTTAGTCGGCGTTTTCTAATCATGTCTATGAGCCTATCAGTGTGTTCATATAATTCTTTGGTTGATCTCTTCATCTGCACACCATCTCCATGCACTGTTCCAAAAATATTTCTAAGGATTTTACGTTCTCTTTTTTTCTGTCTCTGTGGTGCCTGATGCCACGATTTAGTATTCATTTGTATTGTAATATATCGAAGTCATTGGACTGTTGTTTAACTTAATGTTCGTAGGTTCCCCGTCACAATTTTGGAGGGTACATTTGCATTTGTTTGGCCGGCCGGAGTGGCGGTCCGGTTCTAGGCGCTGCCGTCTGGAACCGAGCGACCGCTACGGTCGCAGGTTCGAATCCTGCCTCGGACATGGATGTGTGTGATGTCCTTAGGTTTGTTAGGTTTAAATAGTTCTAAGTTCTAGGAGACTGATGACCTCAGAAGTTAAGTCGCATAGTGCTCAGAGCCATTTGAACCATTTGCATTTGTTTTGTCGACGTCTACCATAATTAATTTGAGGGTACAGAACAAGATCAGTTCGTAGCGTACATACGTCATTTAACAACAAAAGAAACATAGAGCTGTTACATTCCCTGACTTAGAAGTGACGTGTTGGTGAAACATTTTTATCACAGCATTATGAAACAATCAGTGCTCTATCTTTTCTTGGTTTACGTTTCTAGGACTCAAGTTAATGTAACTTTTCTTGAAAATATTGTATTTGGAATATTGTGGAGATACTGAATACTGCTTCCTTCGCTATACGAATAACTGACTCTGTATCTTACACTAGAACATGTAACTTTGTTGCCTGCACTGGTTTAGACTCCATTACCTTCAACAAGCCAATATTTTACCACTAAATGCAGTTTAATGAGGCAGCCACTTCCATATTCCTGGTTCTGGAAGTGGTCATAAGAAGTGTCTGTGAGGTCAGCTCGCAAACTGTGTGACGTTCGTTGTTCAAGCCTTTCCGGTTTCTGAGCTATTTGCATTTGGATAGTAAATTATCAACTGTTGAACCGCAAAGTGTTCAGTGTTTTATAAATTGCATTTTCAAAACGACCGTAATAAAACTGAAAAATGTGATGATTAACCCCACACTTTGAAAATGAACACGAGGGGCTTCGTTTCCGGAATTTTAGTATGCAAACTGTCTGTAGTTTCCGCGGACAACTTCCAAGCACGTATGCTTAGGTTACCCATTACAAGAATCTGCCTGTGTAACTTCGCAACACAGTTAAAGATGACACAGCTACTCGCATGTTCATTATCAACACTGAATTGATAAATGACCTGAACATCCTTTGATCATTTTGTACAACGATAAGGACGTGTGACTTCTAAAGAGGTGTGTGATACACAAAAAGCAGATGACACCGCATGTCAACATTCCATTTCCGAAACCGTTAGGGAATTCAACACTCCGAGATCCAAAGTGATAATAGTGTGCCGAGACTACCAAATTTTAGGCATGACCTTTCAACCACAGACAATGCAGTGTACGACAGCCTGCCTTTAACGACCGAGAGCAGTGGACTTTGCTGGAGTTGTCAGTACTAACACACAAGCAACACTGCGCGAAATGACCGCTGAAATCAACGTGGGCCGTGCGACGAACGTATCCTTTTAGGATAGTGCGGCGAAATTTGGCGTAAAGGGCTATTGCAGAGACGACCAACGTGTTTTTTCTAACAGCACAACATCGTCTGCAGTCCCTCTCCTGGGATCGTGACCACGTCAGCTGGATCCTAGACGACTGGAAACCCGTAGTCTGGCTAGATGAGTCCCGATTTCAGTTGGTAAGAGCTGATGGTAGGTTTCGAGGTGGCACAAACTCCACGAAGCCATGGACCCACGTTGTCAACAAGGCACTGTGCAAGCTGGTGGTGGCTCAGTAATGGTGTGAGCTGTTTTTACACGAAGGGATTGGGTCCTCTTGTCCAAGTGAGTCGATTATTGACTACTTGGAGACCATTTTCAGCCATTCACGCACAAGAACAACGATGGAATTTTATGGATGACAATGTGCCATGTCACCGGGCTACAGCTACAGTTGTTCGTCATTGGTTTGAAGAACATTCTGGACAATTCGAGCGAATGATTTGGCCACCCAGATCGTCCGACATGAATCCTGTTGAAAATGTATGGGACATAATCAAGAGGTCAGTTCGAGCACAAAATCCAGCACCGGCAACACTTGCGCAATTGTGGACAGCTATACAGGCAGTATGGATCAGTGTTTCTGTACGGGATTTCCAACAACTTTCTCTGCGGTTCGACACTTCATGCACATAAACGTGTCTCAGATCACGGCGCAATTCACTTAAACCCAAAATCAACGAGGATAACTGACTGCAGTTGGACATCTTAATCGCGTCGACCGATGATACTCCATTATTGTGTTTGGCGAAGAGTAGAACTTCGTATTTCTCTATATTAGGAGCCAGTAGCCAGTCTCTGTGTTAGGCAGATATTTTGTCAAGATTTAATTTAACGACACCGATGAAATTTCTTCATACTTCTTCACGATCTTGTCCATGATCTGATAAAGCTCAGGGCTTAGTTAATACTTACTGGTAGGAAACTAACACGGACAATAAAGGTAGATTTTTTTAAATGAACTCATTTACATTTGACTGTATTGTTGTTAATTTAATTAGGACCCAGTTTTCGGTCTTTTATGCCATTTTCAAGTGATTCAGTTTATGTCACTAACATATATTGCAGGACATCAAGCACAAAATTGGCTATAAATGAAGAAAAATATTCGCTCCCTACGAAATGACAGACATCAAATCATCATCAGTAAATAATAGTGGGAGCATGTCATATTTAAAGAGCGAATATTTTTCTTAATTTAGTGGCAATTCTCAGCTTGATGTCCTACAATATACGTTAATGACATAAATTCAGCCATTTCGAAATGGTATAAAAGGACGAAATCTGGGTCGTAATTAAACAATGGCTGTGTGTTCATTTAAAAATTATTGTATGACTGTTGCTCAGCAACATCAAAAACTATTTAATAAAGATAGTGCTCTTCATGAGCACTGCTGGGTGATTCCATTCCGCTGTTGCAAAGGGGCAGACTCGTCAGTTGACTGAAACCAGCGAACCTGCGTTCTCATTGATATCTCTTTACTACATAGCACCGCACTGCAGCCTTATGTGCAGGCTAAGTTTAGCATAAAGAGGGTCATGTGATTTAAGTAATGCCATTCACTTTTTGTCGGAAGATGCAAACGAGGAAGAAAAAAATTTTATTAAAAAATAAACTTGAGAAGGTTTCATGATCCGGTAACTAGTCAGACAATGAAGCGTAGCTACCAGTACTTCCCAAGCCTTCAGTACACTGGAAAGGTGCGGAAGAAGGAAAAAAAAAAAACGTTTTAGATAATATTTCCACGTCACGCATGTTCTTAATTTTACGCTTCCAGTATTATAGTAAGCGACCTTGTCCGCTAAGCTACATTTGTTTTTTTTTGGTTGATCTTTTGTTCATACAGCTATTACCTTTTCGATACCGTAGTGATAGACTATTGATTTTCGACTTCTATATTTGTCGAATTACTGGTCCTGCTGCCAATAACTGTTAAATGGCCGTTTGCAGACTCGCTAGCTGTTGATAAAGAGTTATGCTGGACACTCGTTGGTGCTTAGGCTCCAGCTGCGGACCTGCGTAACCCCCACAGCACAGTCGCCATCCACAACTGCCCCCCTCCACTATCGTGTTCCAAATGGGTCTAAGCACTATAGGACTTAACAACTGAGGTCATCGTCCCCTAGGTTTAGAACTACTTAAACCTAATGTAAGACGTCGTGGTATCCCGACCTTCATTGCTTACATATTCCGCCCTCACAATCATATTCCGCACTTCAAGACTCTTCATTCGAACCCGAACTCGATAAAGTCAATGTTGTATGGATTCATGTAAACGATATGCAAATAACAAGTGCGCACCGTGGTTGAAATACTCGAGGTTGGCGTACACACATACATTCCAGACATGACGGTCACAATAGCTTTTAGTTCGAGAGAGGCAGACCACACACCGGGAGGCTGGTCCCTTCAGAGGACGAGTCAACCTCGACCGCCCGTGGAGCAGACAAGTGTGTGCCCGAGTGAAAGGGGGAACGACCCCATGTTCAGCTTAAAAGCAAATTCCGCTACATTGTGTGGGAGCGGCCAGCCTACGCATTCTTTACACATAGCACGCAGTTTCAGAGATTTTCACAGGGAGACAGCAAAAGCCAAATGCCGATACTACAGATTTCCGGATTGGTCGCCTTAACCGAAACGTCATTCTCCCGTTTTAGAAGAGCAATGCTGATTGGCAGACGATATTTCTGACGCCTTGAGCTAAAGGAGTAATGGAAGAGACCGGAAGATATACCCCTTCACATCTGGCGTGGAGAGGCGCAGTTCTGTTGTCGCTCTTTGAGCGAGGAACAAGTCTCTTCTCAGTACTTCACTGGGAGAGCACCTCTGTCGAGAGCGAATCGAAGTGCGACTCTATATTGAGTCCTTGCGATTAAGCGTTGTTCAGTGTGTTGGCCGACACACTTATTACGCTGTGTGAACGGACAGAGTTATAGTTAAACGCCTACGAGCGAATTTTTAGTGGCATCACGGTGGACTGGTTATCTGACCAGTGTACCACGCCAATAGTTAGAGTAGGGGCGAGTAAGAGTCCTTGACTTCATCAAGGCATAGGGAGAGTTTGATTGGCGAAGTACAATCCAGATAGAACGAGAGTTATCTTATTTGTCAGCAGCGAGCGGCGCAGACAGCAGTCATTGCAGCTTACGGTATTGTGCGCTACAGCTATTGCGAGCCCCATATTTCCTTCACAACAGTACACTTCACTGCATTTCACACGCAACAGCCTCCACCGTACCTAGCAACATTCTAAAGGATAATTATTCAAGTTGAGTAGGTGCGGCTCTCAGCCATTCTGCCAAGTCAACAACAATCTTAAACTTTGTATAGAAATTTCATTAGCGAATCCTACCCTTAAGAGGTAACTTCACATTCCGAAAAGAACCAGGATATAACTTGTTCAATTCATAACTAAAAGTGCCATCGTGATTTCTCAGAATTTTTGCAAAATAAATAATAATTTTCGTTAGTTTCATTTTTTTTACACTAACTAGCACTACTCCAGTACCCAAGTATCCCACTAGTTACGGAAGAAATTTTGTGAATTTTTGTGTCATTTCCGTACAGCGGACGACTCCAGAAGATATTTATTGCTGAAAGTTTTTCAGGCATTTCTCTTTAGAACGTTAGGAGCGTCTGTCTGACTTCTGTAGTAGTGTGAGGGTGGAAATTGCATCTTGCAGCAGCCACAGGGTAAAGGGTACATCTCAGATTAATCCATCGCGCTGAATAACAGAATAGCAGATCAACCCCACGCTCACACTAGCTAAGCTAAGGACATCACACACGTCCATGCCCGAGGCAGGATTCGAACCTGCGACCGGAGCAGCCACGTGGTTCTGGACTGAAGCGCCTAGAACCGCTCGGCCACAGTGGCCGGCTATCATATTCCCTCCCTAACCGCACGCTCTACGCAGGCAAGGACCAAAGTTGTTTTGCGTGCTTCGTATTCTGCTGTTCTCTGTGCCACACCACATATTACCTCTGCACTACCAGCTGCATATGCACCCAGCATAACGTGCAGTGCTCTGCCTATCAAGATACTTTAACCAGTTGTAAACCAAGTTGAAAGTATCGTACGTCCGTAGTTTCACTGTTAGAAGTCAATATGGTACTGCATAAAAAAGTTTCTTTTTTCTTATTTTAAGATATACAGCAAACTGGCCAATTTTTTATGCATTTTTATTCGTGCCAATTGCGCTAACTGAAGATGGGCGAAAGCCTAAAAGATGTAGTAGCATACACAAAAATAATTGAAAAAAGAGGCTGGTTGCCTCATTTCTCAAAATAATATAATCACAGCCTCAGGGACTTCACCAGAATGGATAAATTAAGTCTTTAAGTAGGTTAGTTGATCTTCAAATTTAGGAGTATTAAATACTGTGATAAGTCTTCGTCTTCGACGGGACATCACAGTTTCTCGTCGTTTCTTTTCTGCGATGTGTCCAACATTAAACATGTCTATAATTCGATTGCCAATCAGTGTAAAACCGAAGAAACAGGAAGAGGCAGCGTTAATTTTGTGTACGTCCCCTGCATAGTTTTATAGTTCTCTAAACCAGGATCGTAAAAGTTCATAAATGTCATCATACATTCCTCTTGCTATTTCTCCTCCTTAGGCGGGAGCATTTTTCCGAGAAACGACCGTATATCTCTTCCTGCCTGCCCCTCGACATTTATGTGCAATTTTCAAAACGGAATCCGCAGGACTGTTAACTGTGTACGGCCATTGGCGATAAATTAGAAACTGCCAGAGCCGTAAGTAACAACTAAAAAGCTGAGAGGACGTCCAAGGGTGAATGTGACATCCCTAAGAAAGCCTCCGAAAATGGAAACAGTCTGATTTGGAATTACTATCTTCCTCTGTTCAGAACAACCAGCTACTCAGCGAGTACGCAGCCGTCTTATGGCAGTAATGAATACTTGCGAGAAAACGAAAAGATAAATGCAAGAATGTATGTTAAACTGCACTGAATAAGAATTTGGCTACGCAAACGTGACTTCTCTGAGAAATATTTCTTGAGTTATGACGATTCTGAGCAAGTCTTGCTGCCTTACCTTCATCTTTTTTTTAGAAATAGGGAGGGGAATGCTTGGTGACGTTTATAAACATTTACGAACCTGGTTTAGAGAACTATAAAACTATGTAGCAGACGGAAACAAATTAACGCTATCCCTTCCTGATTCCTCGATTTTACACTGACTGCCAGTCGCAACATGGAAATCAGTCTTCGGATTAAAGGCCACGACAACATCGTTATCAACTGATGAGAAACGACATAAACACATTACTCGCAATTCTGACCCAGATTACTGTTTCGCGACGACTATACCAACACGTGCGTCAGCTCAAAGAGAACGACCAACGGATGAGAGGGTGCCATACAAGGTAGTCGTGTCGGTTTCTTACATGAGCAAATCCTGGCGATAAACACTGACAGAGAATTGAATCGTTGGGCTGGCACCCCATGATCCTCATAATTCCTTTTATGGATCGAGAGTTTACTATGATTTAGATTTTGTGAAAAACCTATGTCGCTCCGAACCTCGTATCATCGATACCAGGGTCCATAAAGCGTTGAAGGCTTTTCCTCATATCGCGAACGCTATAAGAATGTACTTTTCACGACACAAACAGCAGAAAAAAATGTCATTTTCAACATTGAAGCAAATCAGAAACCATCGAACCTTCATCTTAGAATGCAGGCTCAACATTTTGTTTCATCATTGAAAGTGACAGTTTAAGACAACCACGTCATAAAGATATTGTACACAGATATAGTAGCATGAAGCGAGGGCGAAAAATCATTTGCTAATAAGGTTAATCAAAACTTTAATTATTTGTGAAGGCTTTGTATCTGAATTAAATACGTGAAATTAGCTTCGTTGACATATTCATTTTATTATTTTGCATCTGCATATGAAACATGTTTGCTTATAGTCACAATACGCTACTCAAAAATTAAAATGAAGATTTCTGCTAGGACGTCGAGCTCAACTTTTCTACATAGCTGATGTCAACGTTAATGATGTCAGTTCCTTCCGTTTTTAAATCTCAGGCATTTATAAATCATAAATTGCGTAGTAAATTTTTTCCCAAAATTGTGAGGTATTAGAAAACAATTTTGACACACAACTGTTGAATTAGATTTTCCTACCAACGGAGATAGAAATTTAGAAGCTATCAAAATATTAGAAAAATAACAAAGAAAACAATGAGAACTCAATTACAGCAAGCGTATTGCAACAGTCTGAATCAAATAATAACTGCACTTGAATTCTGAGAAGATTTCTAAAAGAGAAAATATTCTAGGAGAGCGAAAAATAACATTAGTCCACCCACTACATAAAAAAGGGAACAAACAGAATATCAACAGTTACACATTAGTGGCACTTCTGCTAGTAGGATAAAATATTATCAGAAATTCTCCTCAACGGAGCTGAAGAAACTTTAGACACGCAATTGGGGGACTAGCAGGATGATTTTAGAGAGGGAATAGCCCGCACAGAACAGATTTTTAACTTAAAATCAATTAAATAAACGTCCCTAGCCTATTCTGTCCTACAACACACACACACACACACACACACACACACACACACACACACACACACACACACAGAGTAATGATATGTTCTGTAAAGAAAGGTGCTAGTACGATAAATTCTAGAGTACATGACAAACAGGTATCGAAAAAAATCGTCGACAGCCTGTTAGAATCACACCATTTCTGTATCGACCAGACGAAACTGCAGCGGTATGACGCGAAATTCAATTCTTTCGGTACGATTTTCATCGATTTAAGCACAAACTTGGGTGACATGGCATGGCTGTGTGCAGTATGAGCGAAAGACGTTTGTGTTGAGAGATGTGCGCCGTGTTAATGTTTCCTGTGTCGATATTATTGGTCAATTTGCAATCGTCACATATACGAGGTAGCAGTACTTGTGTGCCACTGTCAACGTTGCTTATTCCATATCCATTTGTTGTCAATAATGTCTCGCGAAAGGAAAGTCTGGATACCTCCAAATTATTTGTTGAAATAACTGATGTGAGCTGTGGTGCTGCTGTGTAACATAAAGGGAATAGTATATTAGATGCTACTCTGAGCAACCCTAGATTCTGATTTTTAAATTTCACCGGCGTGTGCTACACACCATATTGAACTATCAGCCTTTTTTCAGTATACTTTGAAGCATGTATGTGATACTCGCATTCTCAAATTTCCCTGTCATTTTCATCTAGATGACATACTGCTGTGGTTGTAGCAACGTAACAAACATTATACCGGTGGTACAGGAATGATGCGAACGTATCATCATTACCCAACCGTAATCGGACATCAATTTCACATACAGTTGACGTTATGCATCTCTCGAAACATACAAATGGTTTGTCTCAGACACAATGGATGTATTTGATACACAAACCAGCAGCTTCAACCTCTTAAAGTTTACGACCACTGCGTTTGGAGCTCAGTAATCACTTAGCCATTCACGCGAAGAGGAAATGGTTTGCAGCCTTGAGGCCGTCTCTCACATTCACACTTCAGTGGAAGATTCAATGTTGTCAGTTTTCGCAAGCGTAATACCACACCTGGTACGCGGAAAATTATTTTGTAGTACATTCATTGAAATCAACGTGTTAAATACAATTTCGATATGTTACAACATGAGCAAAATGTGTGAATTATGAATGAATTGGTGAATTCCTAGCACATACCATGTTGTTCTTAACGGTGGGTGGCTCACTCCGTTCGCTCGCAACCCTGAGCAAGGTAACATTTCGTTTACGATGATATCCATCACGCCAAGGTATATACAGGGCTATTACAAATGATTGAAGCGATTTCATAAATTCACTGTGTAACACCACAGCTCTTATGCTGTATGGATTCATTTTGCTTTATTTAATGTTACATTGTTGATCTCCTGTGAATGTGTTCAAATCGATAGCATAAAATTGTGTATTCTTTTCTTTGTCAAACCTTTGATGTCGTGATTTGATTCTATGCAAAGTAGTGTATCTGCAATTTATATTCTTTGTCCCATTTGGAGGGAACAAAACTTACTGTATATGATTGTAATTTTGTGTGAATAATTTTTTGTAGAAGTGTCAATATGTGAAAATGTTCTGTTTTATTTAATGTGTTTCTTTACTGTTATGTAAATTGCTGATCCTCACTTAGGGTTCTTAGTAATTTTGTGTATAAGAGGAGTAGTGGTTCCCCTCGGGAACGGAACTGTGTAGCGCGCGCAAATTGTGGTTGGCCTAGGTGGAAAAGGTGGAACTGATAGTCAGTCGGAGACGAGCCACCAGTCGGAAAGGAGCTACCAGTCTGTGCACTGTCAATGTAAAGGTGCATATCATGCTGATTCAGAGAGAGGCTTTTACTGCTTCTTTCCAATGCCTCGGATGGGTGGATAAATAGCTGGATCTATTCTGGAATTTGTATGAATCATCGCCATGAAGATACGATAAAGTCCGGCAATTCTACCTGTAATTCCACCTACCAACATGCAGTTGCCACCACATTGCGCAATCACTGTAACGTAATACTATATTGATGTACAGTGAAGGATCAGCCTAATGGATGTGTTAGTGTGCTGAAATATAAGGTAATTCATATCGGAATTTATTTACCTACCTTGATTTTACTCCTCATCATAACACCTCTCAGGGTCCTCTCCGTTTGAAGTAAAGTGATTACCGAGTGTCCTTACTGAAAGTACGTTGAAGCCTAGAGCTTTGTTAAATAATGCCTCTTGAACTTATTAGAAAGATAGTTAAAGCTAATGTGGTAACAGAGTGAGTTAAAGCAAATGATATTTGTCCAATAATAATTTTCCTATTGAAAATGTTATTTAAAGTGCTGTTACCAACTTCAAACTTTAGGCTGAGTCTTACAAAGTAAATGATCACGTTGTTGTCTGTAGTAAATTCTAAAAAGGAGAGTCAGTTCCTTGCAATTTTGTCAACATTGTGTTTCGTTGTAGTAAAAGTGAGAAAGCTGCAGTTGTGAAACGTTACATTCTCATGTATGCCAAGTGTTTGTCTCTCTTGTGTGCATATTAACAGTATAAAGACCACTCAGTTTGTGTAGACCCTGAAAGTGATAGTGTTTTTCTGTACCTGTTATAATTTTGAAAATAGTTCCTGCTGCTCTAACTGTTAGCTTCAATCTTAAAACATATGTGTGTTAGAGTTCATTACACTCGCGTGTTGCTAAGTCTAGGTTGTGTCTGTAGTGTTGTCCATTATAGTTACTTATACCTACTTTCATAAACGAGAATGTTAATCTCTCTCTTGCGTAATTAGGCTGGCGACCGTTTCCCTTATTCTATAAACAGTATATCTGGGCAAAATTTTGTTTGTCACTATTCCAATATTAACGTAATTCTGACTTTCATTTCCGATAAGCCACTTCCATTAGGAACAATACGGTCAACTTAACAAAATTCCTCTCAGAGGGTAACACTGCTCTGTTGCTTTGTGCCATAGTTACTTTTACAAAATTGTTTTATGTTACAACCTGCTTCTGGCATTGAGGTTATGGTACAGTAGTTAGCAGACGGGGAGTGTTATAACTGTAGCTCCATTCATTGACATATGGTCACGGCACACTACAGATACGTAGGAAAACTCAAAGTTTTGTTCGGCTGAAGCCGCACTTCAGGTATCTGCCGCCAGAGCGCTCGAGAGCGCAGTGAGACAAAATGGCGACAGGAGCCGAGAAAGCGTATGTCGTGCTTGAAATGCACTCACATCAGTCAGTCATAACAGTGCAACGACACTTCAGGACGAAGTTCAACAAAGATCCACCAACTGCTAACTCCATTCGGCGCTGGCATGCGCAGTTTAAAGCTTCTGGATGCCTCTGTAAGGGGAAACCAACGGGTCGGCCTGCAGTGATCGAAGAAATGGTTGAACGCGTGCGGGCAAGTTTCACGCGTAGCCCGCAGAAGTCGACGAATAAAGCAAGCAGGAAGCTAAACGTACCACAGCCGACGGTTTGGAAAATCTTACGGAAAAGGCTAAAGCAGAAGCCTTACCGTTTACAGTTGCTACAAGTCCTGACACCCGATGACAAAGTCAAACGCTTTGAATTTTCGGTGCGGTTACAACAGCTCATGGAAGAGGATGCGTTCAGTGCGAAACTTGTTTTCAGTGATGAAGCAACATTTTTTCTTAATGGTGAAGTGAACAGACACAATGTGCGAATCTGGGCGGTAGAGAATCCTAACGCATTCGTGCAGCAAATTTGCAATTCACCAAAAGTTAATGTGTTTTGTGCAATCTCACGGTTTGAAGTTTACGGCCCCTTTTTCTTCTGCAAAAAAAAACGTTACAGGACACGTGTATCTGGACATGCTGGAAAATTGGCTCATGCCACAACTGGAGACCGACAGCACCGACTTCATCTTTCAACAGGATGGTGCTCCACCGCACTTACATCATGATGTTCGGCATTTCTTAAACAGGAGATTGGAAAACCGATGGATCGGTCGTGGTGGAGATCATGATCAGCAAATCATGTCATGGCCTCCACGCTCTCCTGACTTAACCCCATGCAATTTCTTTCTGTGGGGTTATGTGAAAGATTCAGTGTTTATACCTCCTCTACCAAGAAACGTGCCAGAACTGCGAGCTCGCATCAACGATGCTTTCGAACTCACTGATGGGGACATGCTGCGCCGAGTGTGGGAGGAACTTGATTATCGGCTTGATGTCTGCCGAATCACTAAAGTGGCACATATCGAACATTTTTGAATGCCTAAAAAAACTTTTTGAGTTTTTGTATGTGTGTGCAAAGCATTGTGAAAATATTTCAAATAATAAAGGTATTGTAGAGCTGTGAAATCGCTTCAATCATTTGTAATAACCCTGCATGTAACCAAAATTAGTGTGTCTTTGGAACAGGAGAAATTATCGTGTTATTTCAAGCTGCAGACTTTCAAGCAACTGCTGCTAAGCTACAAGCCTCAGAAAAGTGAATGTGTACACTCTGCAAACCTTAATGCAGCGGCGACTAATGACAGGAGTCAGCACTCACTCACTGGCGGCGGCAGCACTTCGCACAGTGAGTTGGAGTGCGGCCTGCATTACTGGCTTTCATGAATCATACGTGGTGTATGTGACAGAGCTTTCAGCCCTCTGGCTATACTCTCGAGGCAGAGCGCTCTTATTCCTTCTACCAGACGGATGTAGAGGTCCCTGCTGTATCACTGGCTTAGCTACAGTGATCTGCCACCAGTTAGCGCTGAGCTCTGCTGTGAAGACAGTTGAGTTTTTCGTCTTGAAATGTGACATAGAAGTACAGCATTGAGCAATATTCTCCTAGAAAATATCATTCTTTCCTGTGATACGTATTTTCCGCATTTTTGATGGCTACTGGTATACTTGTAAGTATAAGCGTGTTTCAGTTCCAAATGCTACTGCTAAATGCCTGGTACATATAAGTTAGCGCGTTTGATGGTTCGTAACTGATGATGGTACAAGTAGAGAGGATATCAAATGTAGACTGGGAATGGCAAGGAAAGCGTTTCTGAAAAAGAAAAATTTGTTAACATGGAGTATAGATTTAAGTGTCAGGAAGTCGTTTCTGAAAGTATTTGTATGGAGTGTAGCCATGTATGGAAGTGAAACATGGACGATAAATAGTTTGGACAGGAAGAGAATAGAAGCTTTCGAAATGTGGTGCTACAGAAGAATGTTGAAGAGTAGATGGGTAGATTACATAACTAATGAGGAGGTATTGAATGGGATTGGGGAGGAGTTTGTGGCACAACTTGATTAGAACAAGGGATCGGTTGGTAGGACATGTTCTGAGACATCGAGGGATCACCAATTTAGTATTGGAGGGCAGCGAGGACGGTAAAAATCATAGAGGGAGACCAAGAGATGAATACACTAAGCAGATTCAGAAGGATGTAGGTTGCAGTAGGTACTGGGAGATGAAGAAGCTTGCACAAGATAGAGTAGCATAGAGAGCTGCATAAAACCAGTCTCAGGTCAGAAGACCACACACACACAAAAAAAAAAAAAAAAACCATGATGGATGGCCATGTTATGGTTGGTAAATGGACGTTCAACACACAATTTTTTGAGCTGTGAGTCCCTCAAGCATTTTCCTCGCCGCCCCCCCCCCCCTCCCCCACCACTCCTCCTATTGAATGCTACTTTATAAAATAAAATTTTAATTCAGAAATTTGTCTAATATGTTACACTACTGGCCATTAAAATTGCTACACCAAGAAGAAATGCAGATGATAAACGGGTATTCATTGGACTGACATGTAATTACATTTTCACGCAATTTGGGTGCACAGATCCTGAGAAGTCAGTACCCAGAACAACCACCTCTGGCCGTAATAACGGCCTTGATACGCGTGGGCATTGAGTCAAACAGAGCTTGGATGGCGTGTACAGGTACAGCTGACCATGCAACTTCAACACGATACCACAGTTCATCACAGTCTGGCGTATTGTGACGAGCCAGTTGCTCGGCCACCATTGACCAGACGTTTTCAATTGGTGAGAGATCTGGAGAATGTGCTGGCCAGGGCAGCAGTAGAACATTTTCTGAATCCAGAAAGGCCCGTACAGGATCTGCAACATGCGGTCGTGCATTATTCTGCTGAAATGTAGGGTTTGGCAAGGATCGAATGAAGGATAGAGCCACGGCTCGTAACACATCTGAAATGTAACGTCCACTGTTCAAAGTGCCGTCAATGCGAACAGGAGGTGACCGAGACGTGTAACCAGTGGCACCCCATACCACTACGCCGGGTGATACGCCAGTATGGCGATAGACGAATACACGCTTCCAGTGTGCGTTCATCGCGATGTCGCCAAACACGGATGCGACCATCGTGATGCTGTAAACAGAACCTGGATTCATTCGAAAAAATGACGTTTTGCCATTCGTGCACCCAGGTTCGTCGTTGTGTACACCATCGCAGGCGCTCCTGTCTGTGACGCAGCGTCAAGGGTAACCGCAGCCATGGTCTCCGAGCTGATAGTCCATGCTGCTGCAAATGTCGTCGAACTGTTCGTGCAGATGGTTGTTGTCTTGCAAACGTCCCCATCTGTTGACTCAGGGATCGAGACGTGGTTGCACGATCCGTTACAGCCATGCGGATAAGATGCCTGTCATCTCGACTGCTAGTGATACGAGGCCGTCTGGATCCAGCACGGCGTTCCGTATTACCCTCCCGAACCCACCGATTCCATATTCTGGTAACAGTCATTGGATATCGACCAACGCGAGCAGGAATGTCGCGCTACGATAAACCACAATCGCGGTAGGCTACAATCCGACCTTTATCAAAGTCGAAAACGGGACGGTACACATTTCTCCTCCTTACGCGAGGCATCACAATAACGTTTCACCAGGCAACGCCGGTCAACTGCTGTTTGTGTATGAGAATTCGGCTGGAAACTTTCCTCATGTCAGCACGTTGTAGGTGTCGCCACCGGCGCCAACCTTGTGTGAATGCTCTGAAAAGCTAATCATTTGCATATCACAGCATCTTCTTCGTGTCGGTTAAATTTCGCGTCTGTAGCACGTCATCTTAGTGGTGTAGCAATTTTAATGGTGAGTAGTGTATTTTTGCGTCTCTGTTATCGCAAAAATCATCTCAGTTTCAGCGCGTGGGGGAGTACAGTCCAAGTATGGCCCTGATTTGGACTGATCAAGATAAAATAAACAGGCACCAGATTTACCCTCTACAACATCGTGAGAGGCGGCAGTGATGTTTGGGCTTGTGTCAGGCTGGGGGGGAGGGCGCGGCTTTGCCTGGAGGTGGGAACACGGGCCGCAGCCAGGTGTGCCAGCACCTCGGTGCGATCCCCGGCCAGGTCCCCGGGGGCAGGTCCCCGGCCTCCCGTACACTGTACCCCATTAGCGGTCTGGTGGGGGCGGCGTGTTGGTTCAGCCCTGCGGAATGTTGTCGCAGCGCGCCCCGCCAGGATAAACAACCGCCACCTCCCCCCCCCCCCCCCCCCCACACACACACACACACACACACACACACACGGGGAGGGGAGGGCTCGCCGCTGCCCCGGACCGCATTACACAACTGGGTCAACAAATGGAGGCGGCTTTATGGCGCGCCCTGACTGACAGCGCACGCTAATGCGACACGGTGCCCGGTGCCGCGTTCTCACGCTGCGCTGCGCTCGGCGACTGAGCGTTTTTGTACAACAGGGGGCGACGCTTCTCACAGCGCCCAGAGAGGCGCACGCAACCCGGCGCTCAGGTCCGCAGCGGCGTCACCGCACTACTCTGGCTGTATGTAGCACGGTGTTTCACCATCTTCGAGATGCTCCTCAACATACCTGATACACCCACGTAGATGGCCGCTCAAGGCAAGCTGTTTCAGTTCGGCACCCCTTCGGAACTAGTAAATCCCTCCTACACCTACATCTACATCAACACTCCCCATTTCACAAGTACGTACATGGCAGTTTGTTCATAGAACCATTTTCAGAGTATTTTTCAACTGTTCCACTTTCGAATAGCATGTGGGGAAAAATATGCACCTAAATCTTTTCGTTGCTGCTCGTTACTCTTGCTTTATTACGACGGTAATTTCTTCCTACGCAAGTGGAAGTTAACAAAATATTTTTGCGTTCGGTGGAGAAAACAAGTGATTGAAAATATTGTGAAAACATATCGCTGCAACGAAAAACGCCCTTGTTTTAACGATTTCCGCCCTAACTCGCATATAATATGCGTGACACTCTCTTATCTATTTCGCGATAATACAAGACCAGCTACCATTCTTTGAACTTCTTCTGTGTCCTCCGTCAAGCCTGTCTACCAAGGATCGCATACCGCTCAGCAAAACTCCTGAAGACGAGGGACAAGCGTAGTGTAGGTAGTCTCTCTAGTGGATCTGTTCCATGTAAATGTCCTGCCAATAAAACGGAGTCTTGGGTTCGCTTTCCACACGATAATTTCCATGCGATGGTTCCAGTTTACGAAATAGGACTGCCTGCTTTGTTAAGGAGTACGATGAAATGTTCCTTCGGACACGCCTGCGTTAGTAACACCTACACTGCATTGTTCCTTCTGTGGGGCCGGTGTTATTAAGGACTGTGTAGCAATCTTCCTTCGGTTGGTTCAAATGGCTCTGAGCACTATGGGACTTAACATCTATGGTCATCAGTCCCCTAGAACTTAGAACTACTTAAACCTAACTAACCTAAGGACATCACACAACACCCAGCCATCACGAGGCAGAGAAAATCCCTGACCCCGCCGGGAATCGAACCCGGGAACCCGGGCGTGGGAAGCGAGAACGCTACCGCACGACCACGAGATGCGGGCAATCTTCCTTCGGACATGCACGCCTGTCTGAAAGAACATTTCGTCCCACTTATTAATAACACAGGCACTACTGCATCGTATTTATTCGCTAATACCAGGCCCTAGACTCTCAATAAATATATCCTTCCTCGACAGCCGGCCGGGGTGGCCGAGCGGTTCTAGGCGCTACAGTCTCGAACCGCGCGACCGGTACGGTCGCAGTTTCGAATCCTGCCTCGGGCATGGATGTGTGTGATGTCCATAGTTAGGTTTAAGTGGTTCTCAGTTCTAAGGGACTGATGACCTCAGATGTTAAGTTCCATAGTGCTCAGAGCCATTTGCACCTTCCTGCAATTGACGTACGAGTGCACGTTCTGACACGTGGACGACGACATATGGAAGTTTGGCTCTGGCCGTGATTCATGCACGGTTAGTCGAAGTGGTTAAGGCGGCAACTCAAGTAAAGCGGGAAATCAGAGTTCGAATCCCGGTCAGGCTCAAAGTTTCATTGTCGTCATTGTGGATACAATTCCTGTTCCAGTTTAAGTTGTTCGTAGTTCCAATCCCTAGGTATTTAGTCGAAATGACAAGCTTCAAGTTTGCATTATTTGTCTCGTAACCGGAATTTAACGGATTCATTTTACTACCCACGTGAAGAACCTCTCACTTTTCATTGCTTACTAGTAACTGCCACTTTTTTCGCCCTATATATATCTCGTCTACCACATTGTGTTATTTCTATTGCTCTTCTGATGAATATAGTTGACGGCAAACGACAGCATCGTCTGCAGACGGTCTGAGAGGACTGTTCACGTTGTTCCTGCAATTGTTTACGTAAATTACTAACAGCAGATCAGCCACGACACTTCGTTGTTGAAAGACAGACGTCACCTCTGTTTCACTTCATGATGTCTCGTCAATTACACTACTTGCCATTAAAATTGCTACACCACGAAGATAATGTGCTACAGACGCGAAATTTAACCGACAGGAAGAAGACGCTGTGATATGCAAATGATTAGCTTTTCAGAGTATTCACACAAGGTTGGCGCCAGTGGCGACACCTACAACGTGCTGACATGAGGAAAGTTTCCAACCGATTTCTCATACACAAACAGCAGTTGACCGGTGTTACCTGGTGAAACGTTATTGTTTTGCCTCGGTTAAGGAGGAGAAATGCGTACCATCACGTTTCCGACTTTGATAAACGTCGGATTCTATCCTATCGCGATTGCGGTTTATCGTATCGCGACATTGCTGCTCGCGCTGGTCGAGATCCAATGACTGTTAGCAGAATATGCAATCGGTGGCTTCAGGAGGGTAATACGGAACGCCGTGCTGAATCCCAACGGCCTCGTATCACTAGCAGTCGAGATGACAGGCATCTAATCCGCATGGCTGTAACGGATCGTGCAGCCACGTCTCGATCCCTGAGTCAACAGATGGGGACGTTTGCAGGAACAGTTCGACGACGTTTGCAGCAGCATGGACTATCAGCTCGGAGACCATGGCTGCGGCTACCCTTGACGCTGCACAGACAGGAGCGCCTGTGATGGTGTACTCAACGACGAACCTGCGTGCACGAATGCCAAAACGTCATTTTTTCGGACGAATCCAGGTTCTGTTTACAGCATCATGATGGTCGCGTCCGTGTTTGGTGGCATCACGGTGAACGCACATTGGAAGCGTGTACTCGTCATCGCGATACTGCCGTATCACCGGGCGTGATGGTATGGGGTGCCATTGGTTACACGTCTCGGTCACCTCTTGTTCGCATTGACGGCACTTTGTACGGTGGACGTTACATTTCAGATGTGTTACGACCCGTGGCTCTACCCTTCATTCGATCCCTGCGAAACCCTACATTTGCCGTCATAAAAGGCAGAAAACTTGCTTAAATTTAGATGCAACCCAAGGAAGAAAGCATTCGTTTAGTCCTGCGTAAGAGGTGGCTAGAAAGTGGTGACGGCCAAATTTCAAAGAGCATTATAGTATGAATTTAACTGTCCCACAGAATGTATCTGTGGCAGATGCGTCGAAAGTTCCTAATGCACCTAAACTATCAACGAGTCAGCAGAAAGGGACCAAGAAGATCTATTGGCCAAATGTCTCATCGTAGTTGAAAGTCACCAAGATTCCGGTCAACCAATATACAATTTCACAACTGTAATCAGTGTACGAAATGTTTCAACTTGTTCCTTCAAAGAACAACGACCACGCAACAGAAAGGGTGATTATTGGATTGTAGTGTTTGCTTGAAGACTTTCACGTCTGACGTGAAGAAGAAAAAATAAGTGGATTATGGAGACAATGCTCTTTCCGCTTAACATCCAACCGTAACATCTGCCAAACACAACCGACAAAGGAAGCTGTCTACATGTATGACGATTGTTGGGAACATTCCACTTATGATGATTGATTCAGCAGGGTAAATGAAATTTGACATTGCGAAGTTATCTTACCAGTGCTGCAGAATTACCTTTTATATCACAAAATTATCTTCTACATCTACATCTACATTTATACTCCGCAAGCCACCCAACGGTGTGTGGCGGAGGGCACTTTACGTGACACATTCATTACTTCCCTTTCCTGTTCCAGAAGCGTATGGTTCGCGGGAAGAACGACTGCCGGAAAGCCTCCGTGCGCGCTCGAATCTCTCTAATTTTACATTCGTGATCTCCTCGGGAGGTATAGGTAGGGGGAAGCAACATATTTGATACCTCATCCAGAAACGCACCCTCTCGAAACCTGGAGAGCAAGCTGTACCACGATCCAGAGCGCCTCTCTTGCAGAGTCTGACACTCGAGTTTGCTAAACATCTCCGTAACGCTATCACGCTTACCAAATAACGCTGTGACGAAACGCGCCGCTCTTCTATGGATCTTCTCTATCTCCTCCGTCAACCCGACCTGGTTCGGATCCCACACTGATGAGCAATACTCAAGCATAGGTCGAACGAGTGTTTTGTAAGGCACCTCTTTTGTTGATGGACTACGTTTTCTAAGGACTCTCCCAATGAATCTCAGCCTGGCACCCGCCTTACCAACAATTAACTTTATATGGTCATTCCACTTCAAATCGTTCCGCACGCATACTCCCAGATATTTTACAGAAGTGTATGTTTCAAGTTTATCAACAATTACGAACTATGCCAATAACAAGAACGGTGTAACACGGTTATAAGATATGACTGACACATGTAGTTAATTAAACTAATTACAGCAGTTATTGTTCTTATGCTATATTAGAATAATATGTTAATTTTATCCATACTGGATGAGAGGTCGTGGTTGTGAATGTCAATGTTAAATTAATATGTCAGCCCAACCACTTGTTTATAGTGTAAAACACTAGGATTGTAGCGTTTCGGAAGTCAAGTTTCCATCATCAGAATAATAGAAAGTAAAAGAACCTGTTAAAACTCGCTAAAATGGAACATGCACTAGGCACAATAAAATTAAAACATCGTGGCTACTTAAAAATTTTATTTTGCCTGGTGCATGTTCCATTTTAGCGAGTTTTAACAGGTTCTTTTACTTTTTATTATTCTGATGATGGAAGCTTGACTTCCGAAACGCGTCAATCTTAGTGATTTACACTATAAACAAGTGGTTGAGCCGATATATTTTTTTAAATATAATACCACGTGTTGAAAATACTGCCAAATTACCTTACCTTACGCTAATTAGGGTTTTTCGTCTTCAACCACACAGGTTTTACTCGGATAACATTGAATTTAACACATTGACTTATTTTTGATGTAACATTACCTTTGAAGCTGCTTGTTTCTTTAAAAAAACAGAGAATGGTGGGAAAGGGGGTGGGGATGTTACTGGTACTCAAGAATTTAGAACTCCACACTCTGCAGTCAATTTATCTTCGATTTCTCTTTCTCAGTCGCGAAGTGGTTGGCATCTGATTTAAACTCAAGCACGTCATGAGCACAGAGTAATCGATTTCGACCAGAAAGTCACTGCGTAAAACGGTTTCAGTCGTTTGAACACGCGCTACGTATGTCCCTTTTCCTTTGGTTGCAGTCCGCCTCCATACGTTACGGGTGAGAGCCCCCTCCCGCACAGCGAGGCTGAGACCTTTCTCCCTCATTACGAGCATTCCGCGTCCCTTACAACAAGTGGCTGCGCGCCACCGGTGACTCGCCGAGCGGAATGCAGGCGGGCGAGCCCTCGCATGCGCGCGCGTGTCTGCACAAAAGCCGGCGCGGCCCAGCGGCGCAGCATTCTGCCGCCACAAAACCGCCGCCGCCGCGTCCATTCAACGCGCTGCTAGCCGCCGATCGATCTGCGCCATTCAGAAACCGCGGCGGTTCTCCGGCCCGACTGCCGCGAGCGGTTTCCTTTTCTCGGCGAGTGCCCGCCTGCGGCCGACATAAAAGGCACCAGCGCCGGCGGAATATCGCCGGACGAGTTTCCCGGCGCTTAGTGGGGAGCCCCGTGCGAAAATAGGGGGCGGCGGGTGGGTGGTCCGTGAGCGGGATTAAGTCCCCAGTCTGCTGCCACAATTCGCTGCACATATTGAAACGTTTGCACGTCCAAGTTACAGCGTTACACAACTACACCGACGGAAATGCGAATTTACGCCATGAAGCAGCAGAGCTATACTTATTGAAATTTGTGGGTTCATCACATGTTGATTTTGTTGTGCTCTTCAGTCTGAAGACTGGTTTCATCCATCTCTCCTCGCTAGTTATCCTATGCAATCCTGTCAATCAATCCACAACTATTATACCACACATCTATTGTGAGGTTGTTGTTGTTGTTGTTGTGGTCTTCAGTCCTGAGACTGGTTTGATGCAGCTCTCCATGCTACTCTATCCTGTGCAAGCTTCTTCATCTCCCAGTATCTACTGCAACCTACATCCTTCTGAATCTGCTTAGTGTATTCATCTCTTGGTCTCCCTCTATGATTTTTACCGTCCACGCTGCCCTCCAATACTAAACTGGTGAACCCTTGATGCCTCACAACGTGTCCTACCAACCGATCCCTTCTTGTAGTCAAGTTGTGCCAGAAATTTCTCTTCTCTGCAATTCTATTCAATACTACCTCATTAGTTATGTTATCTAATCTTCAGCATTCTTCTGTAGCACCACATTTCGAAAGCTTCTATTCTCTTCTTGTCCAAATTAGTTATCGCCCATGTTTCACTTCCATACATGGCTACACTCCACACAAATACTTTGAGAAACGCCTTCCTGACACTTAAATCTATACTCGATGTTAACAAATTCCTCTTCTTCAGAAACGATTTCCTTGCCATTGCCAGTCTACATTTTATATCTTCTCTACTTCGACCATCATCAGTTATTTTGCTCCCCAAATAGCAAAACTCCTTTACTACTTTAAGTGTCTCATTTCTTAATTTATTATCCTCAACATCACCCGACTTAATTCGGCTACATTCCATTATCCTCGTTTTGCTTTTGTTGATGTTTATCTTATATCCTCCCTTCAAGACACCATCCATTCCGTTCAACTGCTCTTCCAAGTCCTTTGCTGTCTCTGACAGAATTACGATGTCATCGGCGAACCTCAAAGTTTTTATTTCTACTCCATGGATTTTAATACCTACTCCGAATTTTTCTTTTGTTTCCTTTACTGCTTGCTCAATATACAGATTGAATAACGTCGGGGAGAGGCTACAACCCTGTCTTACTCCCTTCCCAACCACTGCTTCCCTTTCATGCCCCTCGACTCTTATAAATGCCATCTGGTTTCTGTACAAATTGTAAATAGCCTTTCGCTCCCTGTATTTTACCCATGCCACCTTTAGAATTTGAAAGAGTATTCCAGTCAACATTGTCAAAAGCTTTCTCTAAGTCTACAAATGATAGAAACGTAGGTTTGCCTTTCCTTAATCTTTCTTCTAAGGTAAGTCGTAAGGTCAGTATTGCCTCACGTGTTCCAGTATTTCTACGGAATCCAAACTGATCTTCCCCGAGGTCAGCTTCTACTAGTTTTTCCATTCGTCTGTATAGAATTCGTGTTAGTATTTTGCAGCTGTGGCTTATTAAACTAATTGTTCGGTAATTCTCACATCTGTCAACACCTGCTTTCTTTGGGATTGGAATTATTATATTCTTCTTGAAGTCAGAGGGTATTTCGCCTGTTTCATACATCTTGCTCACCAGATGGTAGAGTTTTGTCAGGACTGGCTCTCCCAAGGCCGTCAGTAGCTCTAATGGAATGTTGTCTACCCCCGGGGCCTTGTTTCGACTCAGGTCTTTCAGTGCTCTGTCAAACTTTTCACGCAGTATCGTATCTCCCATTTCATCTTCATCTACATCCTCTTACATTTCTATAATGTTGTCCTCAAGTACATCGCCCTTGTATAGACCCTCTATATACTCCTTCCACCTTTCTGCTTTCCCTTCTTTGCTTAGAACTGGGTTTCCATCTGAGCTCTTGATGTTTATAAAAGTGGTTCTCTTATCTCCAAAGGTCTCTTTAATTTTCCTGTAGGCAGTATCTATCTTACCCCTAGTGAGAGAGGCCTCTACATCCTTACATTTGTCCTCTAGCCATCCCTGCTTAGCCATTTTCACTTCCTGTCGATCTCATTTTTGAGACGTTTGTATTCCTTTTTGCCTGCTTCATTTACTGCATTTTTGTATTTTCTCCTTTCATCTATTAAATTCAATATTTCATCTGTTACCCAAGGATTTCTACTAGCCCTCGTCTTTTTACCTACTTGATCCTCTGCTGCCTTCGCTACTTCATCCCTCAAAGCTACCCATTCTTCTTCTACTGTATTTCTTCCCCCCATTCCTGTCAATTGTTCCCTTATGCTCTCCCTGAAACTCTGTACAACCTCTGGTTCTTTCAGTTTATCCAGGTCCCATCTCCTTAAATTCCCACCTTTTTGCAGTTTCTTCAGTTTTAATCTACAGGTCATAACCAATAGATTGTGGTCAGAGTCCGTATCTGCACCTGGAAATGTCTTACAATTTAAAACCTGGTTCCTAAATCTCTGTCTTACCATTATATAATCTATCTGATACCTTTTAGTATCTCCAGGGTTCTTCCATGTATATAACCTTCTATCATTATTCTTAAACCAAGTGTTAGCTGTGATTAAGTTGTGCTCTGTGCAAAATTCTACCAGGCGGCTTCCTCTTTCATTTCTTAGCCCCAATCCATATTCACCTACTACGTTTCCTTCTCTCCCTTTTCCTACTACTGAATTCCAGTCACCCATGACTATTAAATTTTCGTCTCCCTTCAGTATCTGAATAATTTCTTGTATTTCATCATACATTTCTTCAATTTCTTCGTCATCTGCAGAGCTAGTTGGCATATAAACTTGTACTACTGTAGTAGGTGTGGGCTTCGTATCTATCTTGGCCACAATAATGCGTTCACTATGCTGTTTGTAGTAGCTTACCCGCGTTCCTATTTTCCTATTCATTATTCATGGGGGGATTGTGAGGTGGACACGTCATTTTGAGCGTGAAATCTTGTGGGACTTAAATGCTAAGGTCATCAGTCCCTAAGCTTACACACTACTTATCCTAAAGTATACTAAGGACAAACACCCACACCCATGCCCGAGGGAGGACTCGAACCTCCGCCGGGACCAGCTGCACAGTCCATGACTGCAGCGCCCTAGACCGCTCGGCTAATCCCGCGCGGCCGTCATTTTGATTTGTGTAAGTTATCAATCTGGGAATGGAAGTGAAACGTGGACGATAAATAGTTTAGACAAGAAGAGAATAGAAGCTTTCGAAAAGCTACAGAAGAATGCTGAAGATTAGATGGGTAGATCACATAACTAATGAGGTAGTATTGAATAGAATTGCAGAGAAGAGAAATTTCTGGCACAACTTGACTAGAAGAAGGGGATCGGTTGGTAGGACATGTTCTGAGGCATCAAGGGATCACCAATTTAGTATTGGAGGGCAATGTGGAGCGTAAAAATCGTACAGGGAGACCAAGAGATGAATACACCAAGCAGATTCAAAAGGATGTAGGTTGCAGTAGGTACTGGGAGATGAAGATGCTTGCACAGGATAGAGTAGCATGGAGAGCTGCATCAAACCAGTCTCTGGACTGAAGACCACAACAACAACATCAATCTGTACGTAGACGGAGAGCAAGTTATGTTATTGTTACTCAATCTTTGGACTGGATGGACACACGAAGAATCTTTGGTCTAGTTGTCGCACAGTCTTTGCCTCTGCCCAGTCTGATACGTTCTTAGTTGAATGTGGTTTGTGTTGAACGTATTCACTAGTGCTGTGCTGTGCTGACCTGTGATTGTATCTTATATGGATATGGTGTCTGTTCTTTCGGACATGTCCGAAACATAACCACATAAGTATATAGTTCTGGCAATACCGGCCATGACCTCCTTCTTCTGTTCGGATGCACACATATTCGACGAACTCTCGCGGGACTTGGTAAGAATGCCTTCCACGAGTAATGAGTGTGTTGGGGTCGAACACAACGAATGTAGTGTGTGGACATACAAGGTGAAAATATGGGTCTCGCGAGAGGCGTGCGTGAGATAGTCCGTGGAGTCGCACTATCCTCTATGCCCTCGGTGACTCAGATGGATGTTGGGGTATATAGCACAGTGATAGCCGGCACGGTAGCTCAGCGTGTTCGGTCAGAGGGTTAGCTGCCCTCTGCAATAAAAGAACTGACCGATCAACGAAGAACTTAAACGGGTGTCTTACGACGTCCGCCCCGAGCAGTTGCTACGAACGAAATCGAACAAAATGAGATGGAAAAAGAAGGAAGATGGATAGAGCGTGTGCCATGTAAGCAGGATATCCCGGGTTCGGGTCCCGGTCGGGGCACACATTTTCACCTGTCCCCGTTGGTCTATATCAACGCCCGTCAGCAGCTGAAAGTATTAATACAGTTCTAAATTTGTGATTGTATCTGTTGGACGAAGAAACTTTTATTGTAAAGGACAGTAGGGCTGAATATCGAAAGGCGAAAATAATATAAATTGTAAATAATGTTATTTCGTTTGACGAGAAGAAGTTTGAGGTAAGACTGCAGCACTGTGCAGCTACTTTGTCTGCATGATTATTGTCAGCTAGTTACCTTTGTTCACTTGCTCAGAGCTGAGAGAAAGACCGCACGCCTTCCCTTGGTCAGTTGGGTTTAACGTCCCGTCGACATCGAGGTCATTAGAGACGGAGCACAAGCTCGGATTATGTCAGGGGAAGGGAAGGAAATCGGCCGTGCTTTATCAAAGTAACCATCCCGGTATTTGCCTGGAAAGATTTTTGGGAAATCACGAGACAACTAAATCAGGATGAGTTTCCTTTAATTTACGTCTATGGTCACAATCGTTTCTGTTTAACAGATTACCGGTTGCGCATTTGAAAAAAACACAAGTTGTGTTTAGACCACTTACAGTTCAGTTCAAACTAGGCTGTGCTTAGTCAAAGGTTAGCTTGCGAGTTTAAGTGTACACGTATTTTGTTAATTCGCAGACTTTGTATAAAGTGGAAAGTAAACTGGGGCTAAATTTGATGCAGAAACACAGAGTGGGGAACTTAACACCACTTTAAGCTGCTTGCTGTATTCAAGCCTTGAGAACCCTATATATGCCACATGTAAACACGTGCTCTAAAATGCACACCTTAAGAGCCATGAGTACGTGATCATCTTCGCTACTTGGAAACACAACTCTTCTAATGAACAATGGCGCATAACTTTCAACGTACGTATTTTAGAGCAAATGTTTACTAGGAATTTTTTTCTTGTTTTATCCATACTACTACCCAAAATGTGGAAATCAAAGAACTTGCATTAGAAGAGATTTGTTTCACAGTATCGAAGATGAAAAATTGCTCGTAGATCTTTAGGTAGGCATTTTCGACCCTATGTTTACTAAGACCTTTTGCTTTTAGTGACGTGTACTTTCAACTGTATGCTTTTATGCCATTAATTATGATACGCCCTGTATATTCTTAGAACCGTGCGACTGCTACGGTCGCAGGTTCGAATCCTGCCTCGGGCATGGATGTGTGTGATGTCCTTAGGTTAGTTAGGTTTAAGTAGTTCCAAGTTCTAGGGGACTGATGACCACAGCACTTGAGTCCCATAGTGCTCCGAGCCATTTGAACCATTGTTTGTATATTCTTATTTCTTACTCATAAACGATTTCATTGAAATTTCCTCTTCCAGTTTTAAGGGCCTCGTTACTATACATCTGGAACACCGCAGGAGAGACGCAGCGCTTCGTCCCAATCCTTGTAAACCATCTACCCTTTCCACAGACGGTTGCTTACTTTGACTCTACTTTTATTATCATCACGAAGTTCTTTTCACTGCATTCATACACTCAGGTGACAGAAGTTACGGGATTACGAAATGCACATATACGGATGACGGTAGTATCGTGCACAAAAGGTATAAAAGGGCAGTGCACTGGTGGAGCCGTCTTTTATACTCAGGTGATTCATACGAAAATATTTCGGGCAGGGTCATGGCCGCACGGCAGGATTTAACAGAGTGTGAATCCAGAATGGTAGTTGGAGCCAAACGCATGGGACATTTCACTTCGGGAATCGTTGGGGGATTCAATATTCCGATATCCGCAGTGTCAATAGTGTGCCAAATTTCAGGCATAACGTCTGACCGACCCGCCTTCACTTAATGGCCGAGGGCAGCGGCGTTTGCGTAGAGTTGTCAGTGCTAACAGACAAGCAACATGGCGTGAAGTAACAGCGCAAATCAACGGAGGACGGACCGTCAGGACAGCGCGGTGAATTTTGGCGTTAATGTGCTGCTACGACAGCAGACGACCGACGTGACAGCACGACATCGCCTGGAGCGCCTCCCCTGGGCTCGCAACCAAGTTTTTAGGACCCTAGACGACTGGAAGACGGTGGTCTGGTCAGATGAGTACCTATTTCAGTGGGTAACAGCAGACGGTGAGGTTCGAGCGTGGCACAGAACCCACGAAATCATGGAGCCAAGTTGTCAACTAGGCACTGTGCAAACTTGTGGTGGCTCTATAATGTTGTAGTCTGTTTTCACTTGGAGTGGACTGGGTCCCTGGTCCAACTGAACCGATCATTGACTGGAAATGGTTATGTTCAGCTACTTTGAAACCATCTGTAGGCATTCGTGGATGTCTACTTCCCAAACAACAGCGGAATTTTTATAGATGACAAGGTGCCATGTCAACGGGCCACAATTGTTCTCGGCTGGTTACAAGTTCATTATGGACAATTCGAGCTAATGTTTTGGCCACCCAGATCTGCATAAGTGTCACAGAAGATTTACAGGACATAATCGAGAGGTCACTTCAGGCACAAAATCCTGTACTGCAACACTTTCGCAATTATGGGCGGCTATAGAGGCAGCATGGCCCAGTATTTCTACACAGGACTTCCAACGACTTGATGAGTCCGTGCCACGCCGAGTTCCTG
The DNA here is from genome assembly GCF_023864345.2 of Schistocerca serialis cubense. Classification (NCBI taxonomy): domain Eukaryota; kingdom Metazoa; phylum Arthropoda; class Insecta; order Orthoptera; family Acrididae; genus Schistocerca; species Schistocerca serialis. The sequence goes on from NC_064643.1 coordinate 755,073,177, forward strand.
CACTGCCCCGGACAAAAGGAAACCCGACACGGTGTTAGGTTGAATACCATCCCAACAAATTCCATCCCATCCTATCATGCTAACGTCGCTGTAGACTCCTGTGGTAATATTCGTGGGAAGATCGTAAGGAGGCTGTTTAGGTTCTTATATTGGTAACGTCACCGCCACGTAGCGCTCTGTATGAAAATCACTGGCTGTGCTGTGTGGAGTCTGTGGCTGGGTGGCATTGTTGGAATTTGCTATTGTAGTGTTGGGCAGTTGGCTCTTAACAGCGCGTAGCGTTGCGCAGTTGGAGGTGAGCCGCCAGCAGTGGTGGTGGATGTGGGGAGTGAGATGGAGTCTTGAGAGCGGATGATCTGGACAGAGACAGTAAATTTGTAATATTGGATATCATGGACTGATATACACTCCTGGAAATTGAAATAAGAACACCGTGAATTCATTGTCCCAGGAAGGGGAAACTTTATTGACACATTCCTGGGGTCAGATACATCACATGATCACACTGACAGAACCACAGGCACATAGTCACAGGCAACAGAGCATGCACAATGTCGGCACTAGTACAGTGTATATCCACCTTTCGCAGCAATGCAGGCTGCTATTCTCCCATGGAGACGATCGTAGAGATGCTGGATGTAGTCCTGTGGAACGGCGTGCCATGCCATTTCCACCTGGCGCCTCAGTTGGACCAGCGTTCGTGCTGGACGTGCAGACCGCGTGAGACGACGCTTCATCCAGTCCCAAACATGCTCAATGGGGGACAGATCCGGAGATCTTGCTGGCCAGGGTAGTTGACTTACACCTTCTAGAGCACGTTGGGTGGCACGGGATACATGCGGACGTGCATTGTCCTGTTGGAACAGCAAGTTCCCTTGCCGGTCTAGGAATGGTAGAACGATGGGTTCGATGACGGTTTGGATGTACCGTGCACTATTCAGTGTCCCCTCGACGATCACCAGTGGTGTACGGCCAGTGTAGGAGATCGCTCCCCACACCATGATGCCGGGTGTTGGCCCTGTGTGCCTCGGTCGTATGCAGTCCTGATTGTGGCGCTCACCTGCACGGCGCCAAACACGCATACGACCATCATTGGCACCAAGGCAGAAGCGACTCTCATCGCTGAAGACGACACGTCTCCATTCGTCCCTCCATTCACGCCTGTCGCGACACCACTGGAGGCGGGCTGCACGATGTTGGGGCGTGAGCGGAAGACGGCCTAACGGTGTGCGGGACCGTAGCCCAGCTTCATGGAGACGGTTGCGAATGGTCCTCGCCGATACCCCAGGAGCAACAGTGTCCCTAATTTGCTGGGAAGTGGCGGTGCGGTCCCCTACGGCACTGCGTAGGATCCTACGGTCTTGGCGTGCATCCGTGCGTCGCTGCGGTCCGGTCCCAGGTCGACGGGCACGTGCACCTTCCGCCGACCACTGGCGACAACATCGATGTACTGTGGAGACCTCACGCCCCACGTGTTGAGCAATTCGGCGGTACGTCCAGCCGGCCTCCCGCATGCCCACTATACGCCCTCGCTCAAAGTCCGTCAACTGCACATACGGTTCACGTCCACGCTGTCGCGGCATGCTACCAGTGTTAAAGACTGCGATGGAGCTCCGTATGCCACGGCAAACTGGCTGACACTGACGGCGGCGGTGCACAAATGCTGCGCAGCTAGCGCCATTCGACGGCCAACACCGTGGTTCCTGGTGTGTCCGCTGTGCCGTGCGTGTGATCATTGCTTGTACAGCCCTCTCGCAGTGTCCGGAGCAAGTATGGTGGGTCTGACACACCGGTGTCAATGTGTTCTTTTTTCCATTTCCAGGAGTGTAGATATGACTTTTGAACACTATTAAGGTAAATACATTGTTTGTTCTCTATCAAAATCTTTCATTTGCTAACTATGCCTACCAGTAGTTAGTGCCTTCAGTAGTTTGAATCTTTTATTTAGCTGGCAGCACTGGCGCTCGTTGTATTGCAGTAGTTCGAGTAACGAAGATTTTTGTGAGGTAAGTGATTTGTGAAAGGTATAGGTTATTGTTAGTCAGGGCCATTCTTTTGTAGGGATTATTAAAAGTCACATTGCGTTGCGCAAAAAATATTGTGTGTCAGTTTAGGGTTGATCAGAATAGGTAAAGAGCGAAATGTCTGAGTACGTTCAGTTCTGCTCAGCTGTTTGAAAATCAAATAATGTAAGAGGTTTATCAGCACAGTAATTCATTAATTTTTCTAAGGGGTCGTTTCAAGGTGATTCTATTAAAGAATAAAATTTCAAGTCAATCACGTTCCCGGCTGGAACAGTTTACATACAGAGGTAGCACTTTTCTGACTTTTGTCAACTCTGTATATCTACTGAAATTTTTGTTAATTCGAAGTGTGACAACAGAATGGTACGTAAAGAAATGGAAGCTCCAACAGTGTAGAACGCAGAGGAGGCGGACAGCACAGCGATTGAGCTTCTGGTGGGCCGATCAGGCAAGCAGAGTGCGAGGGAAGGCAGGCTTGTTTGGCGTGCGGCGCGCGAAAGGCACAGGACGGGAGCGTTTCGAACGCTTAATTAAAAGGCGTCATCAGGCGTGCCTGTAACCGGCGGTTAAGCCGGCGCGTCATTAGGCGGCGCGCGCTGCCATTCTGCGGCCGCCCGGACTGCAAATCATCTCGGCTAACGAAGACGCGCGCGCCACCTCATCACGCAGATAAATCTCGCCTCCCGAAGGGGCCCCGCGTGTAATTAAAACGGACTGCAATCTCGATGGGCGTGTCTCCCGCACCCAACAAAGCGCGGCTCTTTTAGTACCTCGCTATCACTCAGCCCACTATCTGTACATCTGAGTGAACTGGAGGTGTTGCAGGAGGGGCAGTCCGCCAGCTAGTTACTTATCTCTCCCGAAGGAAAATAAAAGTGGCACACCTGAAATTTGTCTCATGAGGATAATGATACGCTGCAGTCGATAGATAGAAGGAGTTGGGTGAACGACCCGGGGAGCTAGCCGTGAGCATATTACACCCAATTTAAGCCAGCGCTTCGCTTTCTCATTACTCGCCTGCTCACAAATGTCTTCGCGCTCGCAGATCTGTATAGCAAGAGCGCCCGCAGCTATCGATTTCGATAATCATCAGATATTACGTGGACGTTTTCTTTATAAAGAAAATGGCTTTAATTATTGTAAAGTAAATGAAATGGTGAAACCGTTTCCAGAACATTGTTTCACTCAACATTCAAGTGCCTTTCGCAACTACCTTCAAGAGCCTTTCGCAGTATACTCACCGCAAAGGTGGAAGAGCCGGCCGCTGTGGCCGAGCGGTTTTAGGCGTTTCAGTCCGTAACCGCGCTGCTGCTACCGTCGCAGGTTCGAATCCTGTCTCGGGCATGGGTGTGTGTCATGTCCATAGGTTAGTTAGGTTTAAGTACTTCCAAGTCTAGGGGACTGATGACCTCAGATGTTAAGTCCCATAGCGCTTAGAGCCTTTTGAACCATTTGAAATGTGGAAGATCAAGCAAGCCGAATGGAGTAAGTATGATGGAAGTTTAAAATTTTCTGGAATTTTCTTTAGTTTTATTACCGCAAATTTCTGCCGTAATTAAAAGTACTTTGGAAAATTATTATTTCGTCGTGTTTCGGTTGTGTGAGGATTTTGGAGAGACAGAGACTTAATGAAGGTCACACATAAAGTGAAAATGTGGTGTTTAATAAAAGTAAGTAAATGCATGCGTGACAAAGTTGTTGTGCAATAGGGGAACTTGTGAGATATCTCCAAGTGAGCTTGATTTCGTAAAAGGCAGCCAGAAGGGGTGTTGAGCATTGAATGTATTAGTAATTTATTTTGTGGAAAGGTATCGCATTTTGTTTTCATTAAATTTTTCTAGTTTCGGAAGTACGAAATTTCTAGTCTTAATTACCTGAGGTAATCTGATCGTCTGACTTTAGAAATATCGAGGCTATAGAAGTGCTCGAGATGATCTGACTGGCTGTTTCTTATACTAGCCAAGAGTAATTCAACATTTCCCGCGCGTGCCTCAGTTCTAGGAGTCGATATAGTCGCTCGGGAGCAGTCTTCTGGTAAACACCTGTGTTAAACCGCGCTGATCAGATTTGTACCAAAATGAAGAAATTCGCTCGTTTGATTGGCTGTGGTGTTGTTGAGGAAAAGCGTCTACAGTATTGGGTATTTTGTGAAAGTCTGAGCTTTGTGAGTGGTTTATTTTAGGAGATATTCGCGTGTAAACATTTCATGTCTTACATAAACTCCGCGTGGCGTGTTCCGTGCTGAATACGAGACATAACGGCGGACACTTCTTTACCAGCAGTCTCCTGAACGACTGAATGTGTTAACTTGGAAGTAGTCGTGGGTCAGTCACTGTTTAGGGCGTTCAGAATATCGGGTCTGGAGAAATATCTTCTGGCTACTTTCTGCTGTGAACTAGTAACAGAGACAGTCAGTAACATTACATAACTGATGTCGGTATACTAAATACGGACTGAGTCATTTTCGGTGTTTTAAAGACAATAAAGCAACTTCAAGGCAATTTTAAACCTTTTTTGAAACGAGTGATGCAAAATCCCTATCGCCTGATAGTTAAACTAACTTTCAGCTACTGCTGATGGAATAGAATTATGTGACCTTTGCGTTGTAAGTATTTAGTCGAATTTTCGTCAACGTTGCTTTTGTCGGCTAAACCAGTTTAAATGGTTCAAATGGCTCTGAGCACTATGGGACTTCACATCTGAGGTTATCAGTCCCCTAGAACTTAGAACTACTTAAACCTAACTAACCTGAAGACATCACACACATCCATGCCCGAGGCAGGATTCGAACCTGCGACCGTAGCGGTCGCGCAGTTCCAGACTGAAGCGCCTAGAACCGCTCCGCCACACCAGCCAGCGCTAAACCAGTATCTAATATTATAGAGTGAAGGGGAAAACAACCTGAAACCTAACCAGGCAGCTGGACTGATTGTTTAGAGAATAATGGGAGTCCAACCCGCCCCACCGCAACACTAGAGCAAAGAAAATTGCTGTCTCTTGTAACTCCACGCTTATATCCTCTTGAAAATAACATTCTTCAGTGTGATGTTGAGTCGTCTTTGCCCCACAAGCATCTTCGTCTAATTAGCTTCTAGCAATCCCTCACTATGTTGTGCGAATGGTTCGGAAAAATTCAAAATGATCCGAAGCATGTTCATGGTCGCGCTACAGTCCACGGTAAAGGAAGACCAATTTGCTCGCGGTGGCAGAGTTCCCGCTCGCACTCCTCTGCACGTGTTTGTATTACCAGCACAACGTCGTGTAAAATTGTGCGACGCTTGTACTGTGTCAGACGCACGTTGTATATTCGCATTTGCTATTGCTGGACATCAGAACACATGTATGTGCTAAAACCATATGAAAATCTACACTACTGGCCATTAAAATTGCTACACCAAGGAGAAATCCAGATGATAAATGGCTATTCATTGGACAAATATATTATACTAGAACTGGCATGTCATTACATTTTCACGCAATTTGGGTGCATAGATCCTGAGAAATCAGTACCCAGAACAACCACCTCTGGCCGTAATAAAAGTCTTGATACGCCTGGGCATTGAGTCAAACAGAACTTGGATGGCGTATACAGGTACAGCTGCCCATGCAGCTTCCACACGATACCACAGTTCATCAAGAGTAGTGACTGGGGTATTGTGAAGAGCCAGTTGCTCGGCCACCATTGACCAGACGTTTTCAATTGGTGAGAGATCTGGAGATTGTTCTAGCCAGGGCAGCAGTCGAACATTTTCTGAATCCAGAAAGGCTCGTACATGACCTGCAACATGCGGTCGCGCATTATCGTGCTGAAATGTAGGGTTTCGCAGGGATCGAATGAAGGGTAGAGCCACGGGTCGTAACACATGTGAAATGTAACGTCCACTGTTCAAAGTGCCGTCAATGCGAACAAGAGGTGACCGAGACGTGTAACCAATGGCACCCCATACCATCACGCCGGGTGATACGCCAGTATGGCGATGACGAATGCACGCTTCCAATGTGCGTTCGCCGCGATGTCGCGAAACACGGATGCAACCATCATGATGCTGTAAACAGAACCTGAATTCATCCGAAAAAAATCACGTTTTTCCATTCGTGCACCTAGGTTCGTCGTTGAGTACACCATCGCAGGCGCTCCTGTCTGTGATGCAGCGTCAAGGGTAACCGCAGCCATGGTCTGCGAGCTGATAGTCGATGCTGCTGCAAACCTCGTCGAACTGTTGGTGCAGATGGTTGTTGTCTTGCAAACGTCCCCATCTGTTGACTCAGGGATCGAGACGTGGCTGCACGATCCGTTACAGCCATGCGGATGAGATGCCTGTCATCTCGACTGCTAGTAAAACGAGGCCGTTGGGATCCAGCACGGCGTTCCGTATTACCCTCCTGAACCCACCGATTCCATATTCTGCTAACAGTCATTGGATTTCGACCAACGAGAGCAGCAATGTCGCGATACGATAAACCGCAATCGCGATAGGCTATAATCCGACCTTTATCAAAGTCGGAAACGTGATGGTACGCATTTCTCCTCCTTACACGAGGCATCACAACAACATTTCACCAGGCAACGCCGGTCAACTGCTGTTTGTGTATGAGAGATCGGTTGGAAACTTTCCTCATGTCAGGACATTGTAGGTGACGCCAGTGGCGCCAACCTTGTGTGAATGCTCTGAAAAGCTAATAATTTGCATATCACAGCGTATCAGACTTCCAGTCGGTTAAATTTCTCTTCTGTAGCACGTCATCTTCTTGGTGTAGCAATTTTAATGGCCCGTAGTGTGTAATTTGATGTACATGATATCTTAGACGCTTAGATGATGAGTAATAAAGTTCTAGATGCACGGTACGCGTCAAGGTGACGCGGAAGACTGCCGCATGTTGTAGCTGCGAAGCGACTGGTGGTCATCGCCAAAGTCAGCTCTACGAAGCAACCGGCCACCCCTCGAGTTTACCGAAGGCCGCTGCCGATTTAGCACTAACTGTCAGAAGTCGGGTCGGCGATAAATGTTTGTTCGTCTTTAACGGTTCCTACATGATTTTCATGAGATCAGTAGTCAGTTCACGTGAAGGTCTTTGAGAGTCCAGATGTAGGTCTTAGTCTGTCTACACAGAGACATCGTGCGAGTTAGACCGTCGTTAAACTTGGGCGTCGGTGGGGCAATTTTCTAGTGTGATCGTAACACGTCAGCCGGCCGAAGTGGCCGTGCGGTTAAAGGCGCTGCAGTCTGGAACCGCAAGACCGCTACGGTCGCAGGTTCGAATCCTGCCTCGGGCATGGCTGTTTGTGATGTCCTTAGGTTAGTTAGGTTTAACTAGTTCTAAGTTCCAGGGGACTAATGACCTCAGCAGTTGAGTCCCATAGTGCTCAGAGCCATTTGAACCATTCGTAACATGTCAGTATCTGAAAATCCCTAGAATTACTTCGTGTTACGATAAATCCATCGTCGCGTGAACCGCAAAAAGATAGTGAACACTGTTTTTCGTGAATGAATCATACGCCAAAGGCATTGAGAAGACCCATCACGGTACATATGGGCACTTCATAATCATTCACGGAATGGGGAGGTTTCATCGATCATTTATTTGCTTGGATGATAGGTTTCTGCAGTCAAATGGCTGCAGCCTTCTTTACGTAAGAACATACATCTGTAAGCCGTATGTCCATTGCGGCGACTGTAACTGCTGAGAACAAACCTGATGCCCACAGCAGTTCCACTACGTCTTTCCGTGGTATTTTTTCGTAATGTTCCCAACTGCGACAGAGGTTCTACAAGTTTGGAACACGTCTAGTATTATGGTCCTGAATGTGGTGCGGCGTACCTCATAAAGCCCTGCCGAACGCGAGGACAAGCGTGGACCGTGCCACTTTGGGGACACCCGCTGCTTCCTGCATGCTATCTCACTCGCGCCTCGGGCCATTAAGGGTGATGTACGGCCGAACTAAGCAAGAATGTCCTCCCCCTACGTGTTAATCTCCGTTTCTTATCGTAAAGTATAAATGGCCATAAGGCTCCTACAGACGCACCGGCTTGTCGGCTTTCAGTGCCCGTAGACATCGCAGCACCGTTGGAATGACGGACGCTGCCGACGATGCTGTAAGGGAAACACTCGAGGCGCAGGACAACCTAATAAAGTTACTCGGAACGAGCGGTCATGTCGGAGGAAACAACGGAATCGGGCTCTCGGGCCCACAAGGCCCTTTGAACTACAAGAGGCGACCGGCATTAAATTTCGGCTGACCGGGAGACGAGGCCTGATTCCCTAAGAGGGGCCGGCAACAACGGTCCCGAAGTGTGGCAGTTTACGGGTATTGGGGAGGAGGGGAGGGGGGAAAGGTGGAAGAGGGGGAAGGAACCCTTTTCTAGGGCTCTACGCGGCATCGAAACATGAGGTGATTTACAGACGACACTCGTACTTTTCTCACAAAACATTCTGAAAGCCGTGGATCAAGATAGTCCGGTAGATGTATGTCTTGCCTTTCGAGAAGCATTTAACCCAGTACCACATCTACACTTATTACCACTGAAAAGATCTTTGCATCTGGTATCAAGGGAAATTTGTAACCCGATTGAATATTTGTTAGTAGGGAGGACGCGGCATTTGTCTTAGATGCACAGTCTTCGACAGATACAGATGTAACTTAAACCGTTCCCCAAGGGAGTATGTTGCACCCTTGCTGTCCACGTCGTATGTAAATGACCTGGCTGAGAAAATTAATGCCGGCCGTTGTGACCGAGCGGTTCTAGGCGCTTCAGTCTGGAACCGCGCGACCGCTACGGTCGCAGGTCCGAATCCTGCCTCGGGCATGGATGTGTCTGATGTCCTTAGGTTAGTTAGGTTTAAGTAGTTCTAAGTTCTAGGGGACTGATGACCTCAGATGTTAAGTCCCATAGTGCTCAGAGTCATTTTTTTTTTTTTTTTTTTTGAGAAAATCAATACTAACCTTAGACTTATCATATATGACGAACTCATACACACTGAAGCGTCAAAGAAACTGGTTTAGGCATGCGTATTCAAATACAGAGATATGTAAACAGGCACAATACGGCGCTGCGGTCGGCAATGTCTGTATAAGACAACAAGTGTCTGTCGCAGTTGTTAGATCGGTCACTGCTGCTACAATGGCAGGTTATCAAGATTTAAGTGAGTCTGAACGTGGTGTTACAGTCGATCCAAGACGTGACATGGGATCTCCGAAGTAGCAACGAAGTAGGGATTTTCCCGTTCGGCGATTCCACGAGTGTAACGTCAAAATCAGGAATCCGGTAAAACACCAACTCTCCGACATCGCTGCCAGAGGAAAAAGATCCTGTAAGAACGGGACCAACGATGACTGAAGGGAATCGTTCAAGATGACTGAAGAGCAACCCTTCTGCAAATTGCTGCTGATTTCAATGCTCGGGCCATCAACAAATGTCGGCGTGCGAACCATTCAACGAAACATCATCGATATGGGCTTTCGGAGCCGAAGGCCCACTCGTGTGCCCTTGCTGACTGCACGACACAAAGCTTTCGCCTTGCCTGGGCCCGTCAACACCAACAAATGCATGGGACTAGAAACAAAAACTCTAACTTTGGGGAGAGATGACCCCCAATTAGCATTTTTGTCGTAATGCCAGGCGTTTTTTTTGACGTGCGTGTGTTCCCCCCATGACTAACTGGCCCGACAGCCACACAGTTATGTTCTCATAATTAGCATCTGAAGATGAAGCTTTAAGCTTCGAAACCGGTCGTGGAATAAATTAATAACAGTACTTGCAACTGAAACGGAATTTTATTTGTTAAACATGCAGTAGTGGAAGTAGTAGTAACTGAAGGAGGACCGGAATTAATGGTGAGTCGGAGCAGGGCAGGACAGTATACGTGCAATACAAACAATCTGAGTGAACGTGTGGAATGTTAACTTCTTCAGTAATACGCGAACCGGTTTTTCTCAGCTGTAACTCATCTTAAACAACTCAGTACTGGCATTGAAACATATCTTCAATGTCAGGCAAGTGGGCCATACGAAGAATCAATCGATTTTCTATATTGATGATGGATGGATGATTTGTGAGAGGAGACCATATTGCGAGGTCATCGGTCCCATCGGATTAGGTGAGGATGGGGAAGGAAGTTGGCCGTGCCCTTTCAAAGGAACCGTCCCAGCATTTACCTGACGCGATTCAGGGAAATCACGGGAAACCCAGACTAGGATGGTCGGACGCGGGTTTGAACCATCGTCTTTCGAATGCGATTTCCTATATTGAAAACGCGACTATGACACTTTATGCAGTAAATGGTATACAACATGAAAACAATTTTCGACACGAAAGGCACATGATAAGACCTACATAAATTTCAGCCTAACGACACAGTTTTTTTGCGCTTCATTGCAAAACATTAAACATTTAAATAGTACGAAGAGAAAAAGGCGACAGTACATACGAATAGAGCAAAGTTTCTCAACTAATGTAAGGAACTCCTATCCAACATTTAAGAACGTGCCGTAAGGGATCCTTTCAATGATGTCGACCTTAAAATCTAGAATTTATTGCTCGTCGTTTTCCAATTTATGCACTCCTGGAAATGGAAAAAAGAACACATTGACACCGGTGTGTCAGACCCACCATACTTGCTCCGGACACTGCGAGAGGGCTGTACAAGCAATGATCACACGCACGGCACAGCGGACACACCAGGAACCGCGGTGTTGGCCGTCGAATGGCGCTAGCTGCGCAGCATTTGTGCACCGCCGCCGTCAGTGTCAGCCAGTTTGCCGTGGCATACGGAGCTCCATCGCAGTCTTTAACACTGGTAGCATGCCGCGACAGCGTGGACGTGAACCGTATGTGCAGTTGACGGACTTTGAGCGAGGGCGTATAGTGGGCATGCGGGAGGCCGGGTGGACGTACCGCCGAATTGCTCAACACGTGGGGCGTGAGGTCTCCACAGTACATCGATGTTGTCGCCAGTGGTCGGCGGAAGGTGCACGTGCCCGTCGACCTGGGACCGGACCGCAGCGACGCACGGTTGCACGCCAAGACCGTAGGATCCTACGCAGTGCCGTAGGGGACCGCACCGCCACTTCCCAGCAAATTAGGGACACTGTTGCTCCTGGGGTATCGGCGAGGACCATTCGCAACCGTCTCCATGAAGCTGGGCTATGGTCCTGCACACCGTTAGGCCGTCTTCCGCTCACGCCCCAACATCGTGCAGCCCGCCTCCAGTGGTGTCGCGACAGGCGTGAATGGAGGGACGAATGGAGACGTGTCGTCTTCAGCGATGAGAGTCGCTTCTGCCTTGGTGCCAATGATGGTCGTATGCGTGTTTGGCGCCGTGCAGGTGAGCGCCACAATCAGGACTGCATACGACCGAGGCACACAGGGCCAACACCCGGCATCATGGTGTGGGGAGCGATCTCCTACACTGGCCGTACACCACTGGTGATCGTCGAGGGGACACTGAATAGTGCACGGTACATCCAAACCGTCATCGAACCCATCGTTCTACCATTCCTAGACCGGCAAGGGAACTTGCTGTTCCAACGGGACAATGCACGTCCGCATGTATCCCGTGCCACCCAACGTGCTCTAGAAGGTGTAAGTCAACTACCCTGGCCAGCAAGATCTCCGGATCTGTCCCCCATTGAGCATGTTTGGGACTGGATGAAGCGTCGTCTCACGCGGTCTGCACGTCCAGCACGAACGCTGGTCCAACTGAGGCGCCAGGTGGAAATGGCATGGCAAGCCGTTCCACAGGACTACATCCAGCATCTCTACGATCGTCTCCATGGGAGAATAGCAGCCTGCATTGCTGCGAAAGGTGGATATACACTGTACTAGTGCCGACATTGTGCATGCTCTGTTGCCTGTGTCTATGTGCCTGTGGTTCTGTCAGTGTGATCATGTGATGTATCTGACCCCAGGAATGTGTCAATAAAGTTTCCCCTTCCTGGGACAATGAATTCACGGTGTTCTTATTTCAATTTCCAGGAGTGTAGTAAGCCTATTGCAAAAGAACCTGCAGAATATAACTGGAAACCATGAGGCAGAACTGATGAATGCTAACATTTTTTTATGTGGTCGGAAACATCATGCTTGATCTCAACCTGTTAAACATGTGGTACAGTAACTCGGCAAACGTATTACTGAGGAGACACTTGCAACCATTCTGTCAACATAGATGGTTTCAGTAACAAAGGCTATTTCAAAATGATGCCTAGTAGAATGTATCACGATACAACCGCAGAATTTATCCATGTCAGTCTGTAACAAGGATCCTTCGACGGTAGGGTTAATAGCAAGGCTGAGGATCAGCGGCAGATCCTGGCGCACAAAGTTCAAACGACCGGCTCAGTGTGGCGCAGAGCTAATCCGGTGGTACCTAGTGCCGCAGCAACAGGCCTATATTAATTACAAAGCACTGCCAGGAGCGCCGCTTTGAGTTATACCAGTTCACGCTGTTAATCAATGCTAGCCTCGCACCCACGCATCCGCTGCCACACAAACAAACCATTTCCGTTCTCTCCCTCCTGCAGCGGTAGAGCTTCAATGTAATTATCTTTTATTTTTATGGACTTGCAAGTATCGAATATATCCACCTTGTACAAAATTTCCTTTGTTCTGCCGAACGAGAGAGCCTCTACTTTTTGTCAATCGCTCATCCATACTCTGCCAATAACTTTTTTTTAAATCTACTTCCATATGCCCTTCCTATCACCGCAGTCGTAGATTACTCTGAGGTAGAAAGGAGGTCCGCTCAATATGTACGTTTGCATACATCGCGAAAACGTCACTCATTATACTCTACGAACGTGTACATCTCTTTGTACGTGTGGAAGAGAAACACCAAGACGAAGTAACAGTCGCTGCACTGATCCTAGGTAATGCAATTTAATTTGATTTTCAGATACAGATCTGCCATAGTAACTGGAAATTACTAGTGCAGTAAAAAGGTAAATGAAAAAGAGGATGCTGCAGCACACCTCATACCTGCAGTGTAATAAATTTCTGTCTCAGAGAAACATCTACAGTAAACACTTCACAGTAAAAGAGGAATAAGGATGCTCATCTACCACTCACAGAAACGAGAAATAATTTCCAACAGCTCCATCGGTCCAAATGAAAAAAGGAAGAACACCAAGTTAAAATCACGGTGCCTACAGATTATTCACTACCCATATGCGACTACTTTGATCTACACTGAGCAATGAAATTAAACGTTCACTTTTTCGAAACTTCGTTGTCTGCCACTCCAGCCCAGAACTTTTAAATTTGCGTCGAAGGTGCCTACCACCGTCCTCTCTAATGGTGCAAAAGCGTGGCGCCCTGGGATGTCAGCCTCGGTTTCGGCGAAACTTCAAACAACGAGGTGTCGACACATGCATTTCCTAACAATATACGTGATGTTCACATAATGGACACATGTATTCTCTAACGATATACATGATGCTTACATAACAGGTAACAGTTATAAATTTTGGCACTGATTGTCCGCTCGGTGACAAAACTTAAAAAAAGAAATATGTACTGAAAGTAATTAAATGCTGGAGCTCGTATTCAAATTGTGTTACTGTCATTAAAAATTTGTTGATGTTTCACTAATACTGAAAGAGCTTACTTTTGATTCTTCTTGTAAATGTGATAATAGCTGTGCAACTGAAACCGGTTTTCTGTGGAAATCAACGAAATGTGGCAAAGGCTGAATTCTATGATTTATTAATATATAAGCCTTCCATCCGCAGCTTCCTCGGAGTATGCGTAAGTCACATACAATGCACACATTTCCTCCTCCTCGTCGTCGTCCATGTCACTCTCTCTCTCTCTCTCTCTCTCTCTCTCTCTCCCTCTCCCTCTCCCTCTCCCTCTCCCTCTCCCTCTCCCTCTCCCTCTCCCTCTCCCTCTCCCTCTCCCTCTCCCTCTCCCTCTCCCTCTCCCTCTCCCTCTCCCTCTTCCCCCTCATCCTCCCCAGCCCACTCCCGTCTCCCCCCCTCTCTCTGTCCCCCTCCTCCACCACCCTTTCCCTACCCATCTTCTCCTCTTTCCTCTCTTACGTCTCTTACCTCTTCTCCTCTCTCTCTCTCTCTCTCTCTCTCTCTCTCTCTCTCTATCTATGCAGCCATGCCCATCTGAACACATACCTCCTGCAAAACTTTCCACTACTACCTGCAGGGTCCCTAGATGTCAGGCATTACCAACACTATCTGATCCCTCACCCACCCATATGAGAATTAAGTCTACTTAGATTCTCTGGTTTAGGAGAAGATATGGAAAGTACACACTAACACACACACACACACACACACACACACACACACACACACACACACACACCACTTTTACATATACAGAACGATTCTGTGATGACGTTACAAGCTTTCAGCGATGAAAAAAAAATTCTTCAAATGGCTCTGAGCACTATGGGACTTAACATCGGAGGTCATCAGTCCCCTAGAACGTGGAACTACTTAAACGTAACTAACCTAAGGAGAACACACACATCCATGCCCGAGGCAGGATTCGAATCTGCGACCGTAGCGGGCGCGTGCGGTTCCAGACTGAAGCTCCTAGAACCGCTCGGCCACACAGGCCGGCGATTCAGCGATGATGGCGAAGGGTAAATATATCAGTCTACCGATAGAGAACGTGGTCTGGATACGAATGGGTCGAAAAGATGGATGTCGGAATCGTTGTGAGACCACTGACAGCGGGCTTCTTCTGCTGCAAGCTCTTTGCTTTCCATAGAAAGTAGTATGGATCAAAACAAGCAAAATTTGTCTAGTAAATGTGGGCATCAAAGGGCATGCCTCAAGGGCTAAAGGCACTTGATCAACAGCAGCACAGTTAACCAAGTGCCGATAGTTCTTAAGGTAAACACTCTTCAGAGTCCATTTTTTCTGGACATTGTTTTGTTGTTTTCATCTGTAGTACCTCCTCCCAATAAACGGAAAGCAAAGAGCTTGCAGCAGAAGGGGTCCACTATCAGTGGTATCTGTACGAGTTTCGCTTGTAAGTTTGGACTCGGTCGTTTTCAGACCAGAGTCCCTTACCAGAAATTTTTACATTTATCCTTAATGATCATCCCTATAAGTTTGTAAGATCATCACGGAGTCACACCGTACAGATAAAATTCAAGTGACTACCCTCTCTCCGCATTTGTAGCACTAAGTATCTAATGACGCATGTCTTGTCTCGCTAAGCGGTAATATACAACACACATCAGAAACAGTTGTGCATCACCACTGTTCCCAGAACTCCTGAAGACAGACGTTGACTGTGGATATTGTATCACAGGCACAGTCCCTTTGACTGTCCAGAGGTGTCACTAAACACGCCAAAAGATGTAAACAACCATGCATGAGCAGCGCCTATTAGACGGAGGGGGTCCGACAGCCGATCAGTTCCAGTCATTAAACCAGGAAGGAGGTACACAGCTCGTGTTGCCTGTAGCTCATGCATGCCTAGACGGTCAATACCGCGGTTCGATCGTGTCCGCGTTGTTACTTCGTGCTGGGAAGGGCTCTCAACAAGAGAAGTATCCAGGCGTCTCGGAGTGAACCAAAGCGATGTTGTTCGGACGTGGAGGAGGTACAGAGAGACAGGAACTGTCGATTACATGTCTCCCTCAGACTGCCGAATGGCTACTACTGCAGGGAGTCACCGCTACCTGCGGAATATGGTAGGAGAAACCCTGCCAGCAACGCCATCATGTTGAATAATGGTTTTCATGCAGCTACAGGACGTCATGTTAAGACTCATACTATGCGCAATCGCCTGCATGATGCGGAACTTCAATCCCAGCGTCAATAACGAGGTCCATCTTTGCAATTTTCAAGCACGACGCCATGCAGTGCGGTACAGATGGACACCACAACATGTCGAATGGACCGCTCACTATTGGCATCATGCCTTCAACCAGACAATCGTCGGGGATGTGTTTGGAGGCACTGTCCAGCGACTGCAGGAAGGTGGAGGTTCCCTGCTGTTTTGGGGTGGCATTATGTGGGGCCGACGTACGCCGCTGGTGGTCATGAAAAGCGTCGTAACGGCTGTACTATACGTGAATGCCATCCTCCGACCGATAGTGCAACCATATCGGCAGTCGTATTCATGGACGACAATTCGCTCCCCCATTGTGCACATCTTGTGAATAACTTCCTTCAGGATAACGACATCGGTCGACTAGAGTGGCCAGCATGTTATCCAGACATGAACCCTATCGAACATCCCAGAGATAGATTTAAAAGGGCTGTTTATGGACGACGTGTTCCACCAACCACTCTGAGGAATCTACGCCGAATCGCCGCCGAAGAGTGGGACAATCTGGACCAACAGTGCCTTGTTGAACTTGCGGATAGTTTGCCACGACGAATACAGACATGGATCAATGCAAGGAGACGTGATAGTGGGTATTAGAGGTACTGGTGTGTACAGCAATCTGGACCGCCACCTCTGAAGGTCTCGCTGTACGGTGGTACAACATGCCATGTGTGGTTTTCACGCCCAATAAGAAGAGCAGAAACGATGTTAATGTTGATCTCTGTTCCGATTTTCTGTACAGGTTCCGGAACTCTCGGAACCAAGGTGATGAAAAACTTAGTTTGATGTGTGTATGTGAACAGACTTCCTCCATGAATCAGTGTATCAGTTAGCGAAAACCATATCAAAATCTCTACAACAGTTCCTTCGATTAGCCTTCTAGACTTCAAACAGAGACAGAATTAACGCTTATTTTTATGACCCAGCAAACATTCTGAAACATTAGGACAAAGAAAAAAAGGATTTTATATGAATATAATCATTGCAAATAAAATAAAATAAGACCGATGCAGTAAACTGTAAAAAATGTTTTGCTCTTGCTCCCGAACACACCGCAATGTCACTTCCGGAGTACAGTTTGAGATTTTGGCAACGTTGACAAAACTGAACACCCGAATTGAACGGTGAAAACTGTGTGTGATGCACAGTACAATGTTTGGAGACTATATTCTTCAACAACGGAAGTGAATCCGGTCAGTTCCAACCGCTTTCAGGTGACTTGCGTTCGTTAGGTACTCTACAGCATTTTACTTGGGTTACAGTAAATGGAAGCTAGAGTGCATTATGTTCGTGATTGGAATCATCACGTAAAAACCCACATCAATTTGAAAAGATATTGGTCAGGTGCGCATAGGACTTGCGCTCTGATGGCCCTGTACAAAGCCTATTGTTTATGCAGACAGATCACTCATTTCGGGAATCAAGAATTTTAACGATTTTTGCATGTTATCATTCATTGATACTGGGAAGATATCGCTCCTGGGATACCAACATCTCCGAAAATATAGCAAGAGCAGGCACTGTCTGCAAGGGAAGCGACTGGTAATGTTAACGTAATAATTTGCTTATTATACACATTAACTTTACGTAAATAAGAAGTATTAAGTGCGACTTGCAGCTGTTTTCTAAAAGTTAATTTCCGAGAATGTTTAAATTCCAAGAACAAATCACAAAAGACAATTTTTTTTCGTGTGATTCAGTTAAAAATTAACAATTTTCTGAATTTTTTACTTTAGTGTTTGCGTGAAACCTTGCTTCGTACTATCCTACCGAACTTCATGATCGTATGTCAGCGGAAAGTACCCCATAAGCCTAGCTTTTAATGAGTGAGTTTGCGAGTATTACAATATGATGTATATGACTGTACATTTTGACTGCATTAACTTGAATGCTTAAGGTTTTTATCTTACCAAGGGACCATAGGCCTTAGTATATGACAAATTCCATCTCAATATGGATGCCCATTCCTGAGAGAAAGACATCATAGCAGACGAACGAACATGGTGACAATTTGATAAGGAATGACATAGATAGTTTTTCCTCGTGTGATAAAATCACTAATTAACAATTTCAGATTCTTCCCTTTACTGTGAAACCTTTATTCTTGGCAAATTTCATGATTATAGGTCAATGGAAATTACCCTACAAGTTCTGATGATTGAGTTTGCGAGTTCCGCACTGTCGCTTGCTACAAAAAGTGCGCGCTTACGGTCTATCCAGTGACATAAGCGGTTGGATAGAAAGTTTTCTAACAGACAGGGAGCAGTATGTCGTCCTGAATGGGGAGACTTCAACAGAAACAAGAGTCACTTCAGGTGTGCCCCAGGGCAGCGTAATAGGTCCGCTGCTTTTTTACGATTTACATAAACGATCTGGTTGATGGTATTGACACCGACCATAGACTGTTTGCCGATGATACTGTAGTCTAGAATAAAGTAGTATCACACGAAGGTTGTGAACAAATCAATGAGTATTTGCGGAAAATAAATGCGTGGTGTAATGACTGGCAGTTATCTCTCAATATTAGTAAGTGTAACCAACTGCGTATAACAAGGCGAAAATCCCCTTTAATGTATGAGTATAAAATAAATGATCACTCGTTGGAAGCGGTAACATCAGTCAAGTATCTTTGTGTGACTATTCGAAATGATCTCAAAAGGAATGATCAGATTACACAAGTAACGGGTAAGGTGAACTCTAGATTGCGGTTTATTGAAAGAATCCTGAAGCGATGCAGTCCTTCAACGAAGGAAATAGCTTACAATACGTTAGTTCGTCCAGTCTTAGAGTATTGTTCGCCTGTATGGGACCCTTACCAGTTAGATCTGATTCAAGAAATTGAGAAGGTCCAAAGAAGAGCGGCAAGATTCGTGACTGGTATATTTAGCCATCGCGAGAGCGATACAAATCTCGTAGAAAGTTTGAAGTGGGACACACTTGCAGATAGACGACGCGCTAAACAGAAGGGGCTGCTCACTAAATTCCGAAATCCAATCTTCACCGAGGATGTAGAGCATATATTATTACCACCAACTTTCAGATCGCGTAATGATTATCATTCAAAGATAAGGGAAATAAGAACTCGTTCTGAGGCGTTCAAACAGTCGTTTTTCCCACGTGCGATCCGCGAGTGGAACAGGGGGGGGGGGGGGGGGAATATGACTTTGGCGCGATCTGTGCCCTCCGCCAGGCACCGCTTGGTGGCTAGCGGAGTATATATATGTAGATGTAGATATCAAAATATGTGACGTGAATCGCCGTATCTTTTGGCTGCATTGACTTAGAAGCTTGTATTTATTGCATTAGGAAGAGACGATATACTTCACTATGCGACTTAAATTTCAACTTGATATGTTTACCGGTTCCTGAGAAAGAGGACAGACAAACAGACAACAAAGTGATCCCAGGTACGGAGCCCTAAAAATAAAAATTCATCAGCTGTAGATGAAGACGGCAGTTTCAGAAATAAGTCGTGGCAATGAATTACTACGAAGTGTCTCATGATCGTCCTTTATTTCATGCACCAATCCAGTAAGATAAATCATTACACTAATAATCAAAACGTAATCCCAGCAAAGCTAGTTTCGATTGTAGATTTCTCGCAAGAATACAATACATTTACCATGGAAGCACAATGAGTAATTAAAGGAGAGTGAACATAAAATTTGAGCTACGTCCACAAGGCCCGAAAATATAAACATAGAATGTGTTTCAGCCTTTTCTCTGGGATGACATTCTACGTACGTAATTTAAATGCAAACGATTCAAGAGTGACAGGGACTTGTGTTCCCAACACGGGGCAAGGCAGTATCATAAATAAGTAACGAAGCTTGATGGAGGTCGTGGCGTCGGACATCGGTATCCGAGCCGGTTCTCAAGAGGGGCCGCCAGGAAGAAAGCAGAGCCGGACTGATTGTGAGGTGGGCAGGACGGCGGCAACGCCCTCTCCATACACCCGCCGCGCACACCGGCCGCTTCGTTAGAGAAGGCAGCCCAGCTGTTCCTCCGGCGAGGTAGATCGTCAAGCTGATGAGCGGCTTTGACTTGTTTCCGGGACGAGCCAGCTTAAATTTTCCGTCTCACCTTAACGATGTGGGTTCTGAGAAGTTCCCCTTCAGACAAATGCCGGCATTATACTTTCAACAAGGCTGTGAACCATTCTTTATTGCGTTCCGTACCACTGAGCCAGCGCTCTGACTCGAGTAAAAGCGTTGTCTTCAAAATATCGCAAGAGTACAAAAAAAAAAAAAAAAGTGAGGACTTGTATCTTAGAGATGCCAGTCTTTTGAGCAGTGTGATGTAGTTCTCTACTAGCTTATCCTAACTTCTCTGTAACACCTGGCTCATCAATGCAGTGAACTGTAAATACGAGGCTGAGTCAAACGAAAATATTAAATATTTTTTTAAATATTATTTATTGTGCAGAAGTGGTACAAAGCTGTATCACTTTTCACTATAATCTGCCCTACGCTAAGTGCAAGTCCTCCAGCGCTTACAAAGTCCATAAATTCCTTTACAAAAAAATTCTTTAGGTAGTCCGTGCAACCACTCACGCACCACGTGGCGTAGCTCTTCATCAGAACGGAACTTATTTCCTCCTACTGCGTCTTTGAGTGGTCCAAACATATGGAAATCACTTGGGGACAAGGTCTGGTGAGTATGGTGGATGAGGAAGACACTCAAAATGCAGGTCTGTGATTGTTGCAACTGTTGTACGGGCAGTGTGGGGTCTTGCAATGTCATGTTGCAAAAGGACACCTGCTGACAGCAATCCACGTCGCTTTGATTTGATTGCAGGCCGCAGATGATTTTTTAGGAGATCTGTGTACGATGCATTGGTGACAGTGGTCCCTCTAGGCATGTAATGATCCAAAATGAGTGTCAGCATGACCTTCCCTGCTGATGGTTCTGTTCGAAACTTCTTTGGTTGTGGTGAAGAGGAATGGCGCCATTCCTTGCTCGCTTTCTTCGTTTCCGGTTGGTGAAAGTAAACCCAGGATTCGTCCCCAGTAACCATTCTTGCAAGGAAGCCATCACCTCATTCAAATTGCCGAAGAAGTTCTTCACAAGCATCAACACGTCGTTCTCTCATTTCAGGAGTCAGCTGCCGTGGCACCCATCTTGCAGACACTTTGTGAAACTGGAGCACATCATGCACTCTGTGGTGTCCTGACCCATGACTGATCTGTAAACATGCTGCAATGCCATTCAGTGTCACTCGGCGGTTTTCCTTCACCATGGCTTCAGCTACTGCAATGTTCTGTGGAGTCACAGCTCGTTGTGCCTGACCTGGACAATGAGCATCTTCCACTGAAGTCACACCATTTTTCAAACTTCCTCCATTCGTACACTTGCTGTTGTACAAACATGCATCACCGTGCTGGACCTTCATTCGTCGTTGAATTTCAATACGTTTCTCTCCTTCCCTATGCAAGAACCGAGAAACAGAACGCTGTTCTTCCCTGGTGCAAGTCGCAAGTGGCGCGGCCATCTTTATATTGATACTGCGACGGTATGTGTGCATCTGCACTATGCTGCCACCTACAGGCCATTCTGCACGCTGTTTGTAGCACGCTTACCAACTTACAGGATAACGGCGCGAAATTTCGATTTGTTATTACAAATTTAAGGTTTTCATTTGACTCACCCTCGTATTAAGCATTTTTAAAGCTCTCTTGTTCTTCCTCCCCTACTGCTGAGTCCGTCGCCTGATTAATCGGCTCTTGGGTGTTGCACAAGGAGCGTTCAGTAACTAATTCAATACTTTTTTGTCGGCCGATTTCGGTTGTAAAAACGCGGAATTTTTTGTGGGAGATCGTGAAATATTCCCGCTTCAGCCCCATGGCTTCTTGAAGTTCTTATGGGTGGCGGCGCTGTATGTAGCCTTCAAAATATCGTCTGCAACGAAGGTGCGGTCCAAGCGGACAGCTGTCACTGAGTTTCTTTTGGCGGAAAATCAGAGCATCGCAATTATGAATAAGCCTTTGCAGAGTGTCTGCCGAGATCTAGCGGTGAAGAAAAGCACGGTGAATCGTTGGGCGAGGCGTCTTCATCATCGCAGCAAGGTAGCGCAATGCTGGCCCATTTCCGGCGTGTGCCGGCCAGCGACAAACACCTGCGACTCCTGCAATGCTGGAACGTGTGGACGCACTCGTTGGAGGTGATCGACGAATCGCAATTAAACACCTTGCTGTAGAATTAGGCGCTTCTATTGGCAGTGCTGACCCACTCCTCCTCCATTTGGGGTAATCAAAGCGTTGTGGCCGCTAGGTTCCACGCTGCCTCACAGAAGACCATGAAGAGAAAGGAAGGACCATCTGTGCGGAATTGCTTGTGCGTTACGGGGCTGATCGTGACAATTCCTTGTCGACCATCGTCACAGGCAATGAAACACTGTTTCACCATTTCGAACCGGAAACAAAACTGCAATCCACCGAGTGGTGCCACACCACTTCTCGACCGAAGAAAAAGTTTAAAGCCGCAACCTGAGGCGGTAACGTCACGGCGATGGAACTTGCCCCCCTTCTTGCAGCGGTGTACCGTAGGTCTCTAGAAGAGCGTAGCGTTCCAAAGGATTGGAAAAGGGCACAGGTCATCCCCGTTTTCAAGAAGGGACGTCGAACAGATGTGCAGAACTGTAGACCTATATGTCTAACGTCGATCAGTTGTAGAATTTTGGAACACGTATTATGTTCGAGTATAATTACTTTCCTGGAGACTAGAAATCTACTCGGTAGGAATCAGCATGGGTTTCGAAAAAGACGATCGTGTAAAACCCAGCTCGCGCTATTCGTCCACGAGACTCACAGGGCCATAGACACGGGTTCCCAGGTAGATGCCGTGTTTCTTGACTTCCGCAAGGCGTTCGATACAGTTCCCCACAGTCGTTTAATGAACAAAGTAAGAGCATATGGACTATCAGACCAATCGTGTGATTGGATTGAGGAGTTCCTAGATAACAGAACGCAGCATGTCATTCTCAATGGAGAGAAGTCTTCCGAAGTAAGAGTGATTTCAGGTGTGACACAGGGGAGTGTCATGGGACCGTTGCTGTTCACAATATACATAAATGACCTGTTGGATGACATCGGAAGTTCACTGAGGCTTTTTGCAGATGATGCTGTGGTGTATGGAGAGGTTGTAACAATTGAAAATTGTACTGAAATGCAGGATGATCTGCAGCGAATTGACACATGGTGCAGGGAATGGTAATTGAATCTCAATGTAGACAAGTGTGATGTGCTGCGAATACATAGAAAGATAGATCCCTTATCATTTAGCTAAAAAAAAAGCAGGTCAGCAACTGGAAGCAGTTAATTCCATAAATTATCTGGGAGTACGCATTGGGAGTGATTTAAAATGGAATGATCACATAAAGTTGATCGTCGGTAAAGCAGATGCCAGACTGAGATTCATTGGAAGAAACCTCAGGAAATGCAATCCGAAAACAAAGGAAGTAGATTACAGTACGCTTGTTCGCCCACTGCTTGAATACTGCTCAGCGGTGTGGGATCCGAACCAGATAGGGTTGATAGAAGAGATAGAGAAGATCCAACGGAGAGCAGCGCGCTTCGTTACAGGATCATTTAGTAATCACGAAAGCGTTATGGAGACGCTCAGTAGCTCGGTACGGGCTTTTGTTAAAGTTTCGCGAACATACCTTCACCGAAGAGTCCAGCAGTATATTGCTCCCTCCTACGTATATCTCGCGAAGAGACCGTGAGGATAAAATCAGAGAGATTAGAGCCCACGCAGAAGCATACCGACAATCCTCCTTTCCACGAACAATACGAGACTGGAATAGAAGGGAGAACCGATAGAGGTACTCAGGGTACCCTCCGCCACACACCGTCAGGTGGCTTGCGGAGTATGGATGTAGATGGTGTTCTGGGACTCTGAAGCGGTAATTCCGTTTGATGTCCTCCATAATGGTGAAACGATCAAGTCTGAAATGCAGCCTACTGTGTTACCCTTACGAAATTAGAGAAACGACGTCAGCGTGTTCGCCGCCACAAAAATGCGAACAGACTTCGCACTCTCCATGACAACACAAGACCTCAAAAACAAGTGGGCGTACCCGAGAGGTGCACACGAAACATCATTGGACAGTTCTTCCTCAACCACCCAAGAGCCCGTATCTCACACTTTCCGACTTTCATATGCTTTACCTGATGAAGAATGCTCTCCGCGAGACGCAGTACGTGGATAATGCTGAGGCTATTGATGAACCAAGGCGTTGGCTCCAGCGTCGACCAGCAGAGTGGTACCGTCTGGGCATACAAGTCTTCCCAGTAAGGTGAAGATTGTGTTGACAAATAGGATTTTGTAGCCAAAGTGTGGGGAAGAATATGTTGATTTGGATTTCTGAATAAAACCAACTTGCATTGAGAAAAACATGCGTTGCATTACTTACTGATTGTCCCTCGTACGATGTTAACTACCAACCATTTCTTTCCGTTTGTCGGGATAAACCAAACTGCTTTTTCTTCGATGTCAATACTGAATAAGTATTCAGAGTACTACATTTTAATATCTTCTGCGGTTGCTCACTATGAGTGCTTTTCTTTTGCACTTGCTGCATGCACCCAGTTCCAAACGCCTAAGGTAATTTTTCCAATTTTCAGTTGCTCCAAGTCTTTCGACTCCTTGAGAGACTTCTCTTGACAAAGGCCGTCACTTATCTGTCTGATCTAGAGTTCCCAGCATCACGACTGGCTGCTGTACCCCTCCGCAATGCATCAACCTTTAATTGGCATTTTTTTTGGGCTGTTGTGTGCAAAAGTACGCACCTGGAGCCTCTAGTTCCTTTTGGGATACTGTAACGTCCTCTCCTCCTTCACACCCACCTCCTCACCCTTCTCACCGTACCACCTTGCGTTCTGTTTGAACCACCATTTTATTAATTTTGTTTTGAAGTGCCAGTGCGTTCAGCATGAAACGACGATGCTATTCCAAGACAAATACAGCTAGTAGTACACTGAGATACTTCTACGAATATAGTGACTTGAATGTAGGAGATTGCGAAACGCGGCCATGAAACATCCCCTTAGAAAAATTATGAATTCCTGTGCTGATAAACTTCTTACATTATTTGATTTTCAAACAGCTGAGCAGAACTGAACATACTCAGACATTTCGCTCTTTACCTATTCTGATCAACACTAAACTGACATACAATATTTTTAGCGCAACGCAATCTGACTTTCAATAATCCCTACAAAAGAATGGCCCTGACTAACAATAACCTATACCTTTCATGAATCACTTACCTCAGAAAAATCTTCGTTACTCGAACTACTGCAATACAGCGAGTGCCAATACTGCTAGCTAAATAAAAGATTCTAGCTACTGAAGGGACTAACTACTGATAGGCATAGTTAGCAAATGAAAGATTTTGATAGAGAACAAACAATGTATTTACCTTAACAGTGTTCAAAAGTGATATATATATATATCTCAGATCATGACTTCCAGTCTTATAAATTTACTCTCTCTGATGGACACACGTCCAGATCATCCGCTCTCAAAACTCCGCCATCTCACTCCCCACATCCACCACTGCTGGCGGCTCACCTCCAACTGCGCAACGTTACGCACTGGTAACAGCCAACTGCCCAACACTACAATGGCGACTATTCCAGCAATGCAAAACAACCACAGCCTTCACACAGGACAGTCAGTGATTTTCATATAGAGCGCTACGTGGCGTTACCAACATAAAAACCTAAACAGCCTACTTACAGCCAGATTGAGGAGATTTTTTTTTTTATGGGACTCAACTGCTGTGGTCATTAGTCCCCTAGAACTTACAACTACTTAAACCTAACTAACCTGAGGACATCACACACACCCATGCCCTAGGAAGGATTCGAACCTGCGAACGCAGCAGCATGAGGAGATTTCTGACAGTGAAAGTAAGTGTATCTAAAGATACTGTAACATAATTTTCAGTCTGAACTATTGCTTTTACGAATATGTAGTTTGATAGAAAATTTATTAGATTTCAGGCCAATTTTTCTTGTTATTTAGGGCTATAATTTGTTTTAGGCATTATGAGTTCATGGCAATTTTGAGAGGTGGGTTTGCGACTAGAGCAATCGCTGATTTCCTTTCAAATACGTTACACTGTCTTTCGTAGTGGTTCCGAAAACAAACCTTCTTAAAAAAATTGATTGTTTACATCTTTACCAATCTCTTATTGTATTCGTTGCTTACTATGACAAAGGCTAATTTTTTTCCAAATGGTTGAAATGGCTCTGAGCAATATGGGACTTAACATCTGAGGTCATCAGTCCCCTAGACTTAGAACTACGTAAACCTAACTGATCTAAGGACATCACACGCATGCATGCCCGAGGCAGGATTCGAACCTGCGACCGTAGCAGCCGCGGGGTTCCGGACTGAAGCTCCTAGAACCGCTCGGCCACAGCGGCCGGCGGCTAATTTTGTGAAAAATTGTAAAATCATATTTTTTTTCTATCGTTGGTTCTCAAAGGGTTGAGCTGATAGTTTCAAAGAATAGAAGGACCAGCAACTACTTGTTGGTGGATCGATTAGTGCTCCTTTCCAGCCTACGTTTTGCGTTATATACCACAAAATCTGACTGTAACTAGAGATGTTCACATCGTAGGTACTTAACGGAGAACACAAGCCCGATGCAAGAAGTGAAATCTAGCGCCATTCGAAATGATGACGGAAGGAATTTTTCTCGCGATAATAATACGTTTCCAGAGGGCTGTCGGATACAGCGCTGATTGACTCCTTGGGTCACAGAGTATTTCGTTGACCTACACTTTCCGATCTGTGAGTCATTATCTGTCATCTCCCATCGCAACGCAGTCTCTCGTTCACAGGGCTAAAGCTATTTCGAATCCAGGGAGCTTTTCGGTGGAGTTTAGCCAAGAAAAGGAGTACTCCATGAGGATGTTTTTTCAACTTTATGTTCGTGGCGTGTTCTTTAAAATCGGCAGGCAATTCAAGAGACATCGGATAACGTATATGCTACTACAGTCTTTCTTTGCGTATTACACTGGCTTCGCCAGAAGAAGATGAGTACGAAACTCATCCAAACGTTGCGACAAGACGACGCCACCACTCGGCGGATAACCCGAGAAGAATTCGTCATTGGCTAACGTGTCTTCTACCCTCCGGCACGAGTTAAAACGGTGTTTGGTTCCGCTAAAGACGACCTAGGTCTAAGGAGAGCAGGAATTAAAAACAGAAAATGAAGGACAGATTTTTTAAGTTCTTGGAGACTCTAAACGCGAACATTTTCGTTTAGACTCTACCGTTACTGTTTATTGATATCGAGTGAAACTAGAAGTTTACGGTCACCAGACACAATTTTTTTTCTGTATCCACCACGCGTTTCGAGTTGACCACTGGAGACTGTGCCACAGATTAACCAAAAGCCGTACACAACAAATACCCGGCCAGTCAAATAAGTTTCGAGAACGGATTAGTAAGAAATAGAGAAAAGTTACGATGGTGGTTTTAGTGCTTCAGGTGTTCTACGTGCTCCCCCCACCCCCTATTCGAGTACAACACACACCACATTCATACGGCCATGTGAAACTGCCTGAGCAGTCCCCTCTGGGACGTCGTTCAACTCGCTCAACCTCGTTGACTTCAGTGTCGGTTATGTCGTCAAAGCGTTGACCGTTCATGTGAATTTTTATTTTTGAAACGTCACCCGGCGTCAGATCGGGTGAATATGGAGGGTGGTTGAAACTGGTAGTTATTTTTCCGCTACAAAGTGAAAACATGTGAACTAGCTCATTGTCGAGCAGCAACAACGGATCCCCCTCCCCCCCCCCCCCCTCCTCCACTGCTGCTGGCGAACACACTGAATCCTCTTGCACAACCGATCCATGACACCCAAATAACACTGGGAATGTGAGGAACTGCGTGAGCAAGAGATAAGCATTGTCTACACTTTAGATTTCGACATTCGCACGTTCGCCCTTAGCGAACCATCAGAGATACCTTCTGTACGTTGTCGTGCTGTCGATAACACGAAATCTCGTCACGCATGACTATTTTTTTCAGATAAAAACGTCTGCATTTTACATTTCAATAAAGTCGGGGCAGGCGTCCATGCGTTGTTATTTTTGTCTGGAGTCAAAGTGTGCGCGACAAACTTTGCATACACTTTTCTTCAAAACAGTCTGCAAAATGACACACGGTGGTCCATGTTCAAAAAAATCACGAATTTTATCAATGTTTCCGTCTGATGAACTTGACATGGGACGCCCTGACTTGTCGTCGTGCTACAGCGACGTCTGTTCTTCTGTACAACGTTTAAACTACTTCAGACATTCGTGAACGACTTAAGCCGGCTGTGGTGGCCGAGCGGTTCTAGGCGCTTCAGTCGGGAACCGCGCGACCGCTACCGTCGCAGGTTCGAATCCTGCCTCGGGCATGGATGTGTGTGATGTCATTAGGTTAGTTAGGTTTAAGTAGGTCTAAGTTCTAGGGACTGATGACCTCAGACGTTTTAAGTCCCATAGTGCTCAGACCCATTTGAACCATTTTCGAACGACTTAAACAATTGCCACCGAAAGCCTTCTTCGTGGACTCAGATATCTCCGTAGCCGTTTTTACGAGTACGAAGAGCAATCGTATCACTACTCGATGCTCTATAGCGATTTCTGACACAGCAACGTTGACACACTGTAAGAGGTCCGAGCAGATGTAATTTCGATGTATTGCTCACGCGCTGCCTGCGATATGCAAGGTATAAGAGAATCTCAGACCAGAGAGCAGTGTTGACTGCAGTAGGAACTGTGTAGCTGTAGCAGTAAGTAGTTGCTAGCGAGCAGTCTGGTCTGGTCTGGTGTATCGTGTTGGCTGGGCCGGTCGCGGTGCAGCGATGCCGGAGCCTGAGTTTTATTGTATAAGGTAAAAAAGCAGCCTCGCGCATATGTAGTATTGTTATCTCAAGTCCCATGTAAATGTTTTAAAAATCTCCTAATAATAATCTTTCTCATAAAAAATAACTTTTAACAACCATTCATTTCAATTTAAAGAATTTACTAATTTCTCCAATCCATGATCATCCCGATTATTGCAAAAGAAGAATCAGTTGTTTCCTTTCATAAATGACAAATCTATCGGCCAGCATTGCACAGGTCTGTGCCAGAAAAATTTATTGTAAGAGCAGATATATATGCGTTATCCGGCGAGTTCATTGAGGTAAGAATTTTTCTTTTTTTTATTCAGAATGATCTTTCTGGGCCATGACGCAGCACTGCTGACGTCTAAAATTTACCAGGTTAAATTCACAGTCAATTATTGAAAAGTTATAAGTCAGCAACAATTTAATTGAGAGGTTAGTTACATTGTATTATTACCAGGTTACTGAATTTATTTTTTGTTGGGACGTTACACTGAATGTGAACGACATAATTGTAATTTTTACTGTTGAGAAGTTTAGGAATTTTTCTGTTTTGAGTTTACACTAAATGAGGATATTATTTATATTATTTATTTTATTTTGAGGGGAGGTTACAACACTATATCCGCACCTCCGCTACCTAAGACTGCCTGCTCCCAACTAACCGGTCGAACGTACATCTGTTGTTCACTGTTGTTAGTTCTGAGTGCCCCCGTGGTTGCTGCGTAACGTCGCTTGTACGTCAGTTTCGGAACTTTTTGGAGGGACGGCGTATTCGTATTATTAATCGATATAAATTCAGCTGATGATGGAGGTTCAAACCTCCGACATGCGTAAGGCAAATCAAAATAGTGACTGTGACGGTACTGTGAGCCATAGCGGTCACTCCAATACCTCATTTAGTAATTGGCTGATAAGACGTAAATTATTCAGTGAGGCAGGGACAACTTTCATTTATTAACATTCCGTTATACAGTTTAAATTGCTATTTATAACAGATACCCTCCATAGTAAGAAATCGGACAATACCGAAATTTTTCAGTTACATTATTTTCGTAGCGTTAACATGATGAAATGCACACGAAGCACATCGTGAGCCTTCAGCACAACAGTGTCATCGAACTAAGTGTTTCGGGCAGCGACTACAGGTCGGGTGGTTTTCTTCGAAATTTTGGTGAAAAATATTTTTTGGGGGGAACTTTAGGGGATACGGTAACCTTGGGGAAATTTTTTGGGGAAGAAAATTTTGGTACTGGGGAAATTAGAGAAGTATTTTATCTTCCTAGACTCAACAGTAATACCATTTCTGATATTTTAGTTCATACAGCACATACGTAGTTTTCTAGATATTTTCTAAATGGAACTCTCTCTTCAAATCTGTCGCTACACCATTCCTTTTGTGGGAGACTTTAAGCTCACTACGGTGATACCTGTCTGACGTCACTATGACATGTTAATGGCCAGTATCAAACACTTAGGATGTCTATCGACTTTCGTGGTCGTATCGAGTTCTGAGGAGATGCCATGTTGCATTTCGTCGGTTTAGTCGAAGCTTATATTGGATGGGTTTCATATTATAACGTATGTCCTATGAATACATGGTCCATTAGACACTGAGGATCTTTTGAAAATGCGTCGATATTGATACGATTTGTTATAATTAATTGTTAAGATAATTTCAGATCGGCGGTTAACAGGAATCAGGAAGTGTAAGTAAAAAAACACAGACACGTACTTAATGTGCTCACAGTGGCGTAGTGGAGAGAGGTATCGAAAGCATGATGAAAGAAAATGTGGTGCCTGAAACAAGGTTTCTTGTTTTCCCGGTCAGGCTATCCTTTTTATTTTCAAATTAAAATATTACTTTAGGTACTACAGTTTTTGATGTGTACGATAATTTTACGGCCCTGAAGTGCCACCTTCTCAAGCTGTCAACAGTAACAGAAATTTTTAGTTCAAAGGAAGAGATAAGTTTAAGATACTTGGGGAAAACTGGCCGATATGGTATCATTTTGGGGAATTTTTTGCTTGCTATGGAGGAACTTTGGAAACTCGATCTTGAAACGCTGATTTCGGCTATTTTAGTTGCAGTCGAGCGTGGGACGTGAACGGGTGAGCGTGAATATTAATTCGTAAATATTAATGTACCGTGACACTGCGCGCAATGCAGAGCAGATTGCGTGTACATGAGTCATTTTATTGTGTGTTGCATATATTGATTTGTGAAATGTATGAACACTGTTAACTGTTAACAATATGACGTGTGACCCTGTAGTGGAACATTTGTTATGTCGGCTGTAAGTGCTTTACGGCTTTGTACGGCAATTTATTCCCTGTAACTAGAGCTGTTTGCGCCCCTCAACTTTAAACCGGACTTCTCGTTCGGTAGTTACGGAGCCTTAGCCAAGTTACTAGTAACTTTTATTAAAGGTTGGTTGGTTGATTTGGGGAAGGGGACCAAACAGCGAGGTAATAGGTCCCATCGGATAAGGAAAGGATGGGGAAGGAAGTCGGCCGTGCCCTTTCAGAGGAACCATTCCGGCACTGACCTGAAGCGATTTAGGGAAATCAAGGAAAATCTAAATCAGAACGGCGGGACGCAGGTTTGAACCGTCGTCCTCCCGAATGGGAGTCCAATGTGCTAACCACTGCGCACCCACGCTCAGTTTTCATTGAAGCATCACATCAACAGAGCCAGACATCCGCACAGACGGGATACTTCTAGATTTAGACATCACCATTATCGTCAAGACACTATATCAGTTGCCATTTAGAACTTCTGCGTGTGCTACCTTGACACAGTAGGAAACAATTACGGCCCATCACGCTCTACATTCAAAGTACATATCTGGACAGGCACGTGTAGTCCGTCGTAATGCAGAGCAGGGAAAACTCAGGACGCTGGTTGTGAAGAACATTTACTCTTGTTTCCATCAGGTTGGAAAGGTTAATTAGTTTCCGAAACAATTAGTGCCTATCACCTGTCGCTACCCCCTGGCAGTAGACTGTTCCGCCGTACCTGGAAACAGTAAAGTTGAGTTTGAAGAAGGGCCAATTTTCGACCTGAACGCCGTTCCGGCATCTCTCAGGAGGAATTTTATTTGAACTCACTGGAACAGGTCAGCACCAGAGATTTGAAATAGTACACGTGTGTTAAACTGCAGCGTAACTATAATTTGCTGTCAGAACTTGTGATCGTTACATATTGGTACCCTTCGTGTAGGCTGTCTTTAGTTTACGACTGCCAGTAACCTCGGAGATCTAGTAGCAAGGTGACGTCCCGTGTTGTGTGTGTCAAGTGAATAACGTAAAGAGTGTTTGAACACGAGCTTCTGTGTAATGTTCTTTCACAAAAGCTTGATTCTTCCCTGTCGTAATTTATGCCATAGCTGCTTATCAACTGCGCGCAAGGTGCACGCAGGGTTTAAAGATGGCAGCCTTTCGAGCCGATACGTAAACATCCTTCCCCTCATAGGCACCCGCAAGATGGGCCAAGAGGGGGCATTTACGTACCGTAGCACTATGTGGCTGATCGCTGAGTGACAATACTATAGCAGTTACCATCCTCTCTTCAGAAAGTGTAACATTAGACACTCGATTATGGAGCACGGGCTTCATTAGTTTGCAGGTCGTTCTCCCTTCCATAACAATGAGCAAGCTTCTGTACTGCGGATCAGACGAAAGTGGACAAAAAAACCCTCTCTTGTGTGCCGTGCCGATTTCCTTTATGGGCTTCTTCGAAGTCTTGTTGTCAAATTGCCTACGAGACGTACTCCAGCTGTAGCGGAATAAGTTCCTCGTCACTTTTTCCAACAATAAGTAGACACACCGCTTCGTGGAGCATCGTTTTTAGTTACACAGAACGCTACGTCTTGTACCGTGTGCACTGCGCTGTGCCTTAGTGATGGCTTACACAGCAGCTTTGTCGTGTTCATCACGGAAAGAGATCCAATGCTACGTTTCACGTCCCCATACAGCCATCTCAATACTGTAAATGTTATATTACAGTTTGTTTTGACAGTACAGATTATACAGTAGTTTAAGTCGTACCCTAGTACGAAGTTAGAAAGGCTTAACTAAGGACAAATTCCGACATAAAACAAATTTTATATCCACAATACAGTGAAACGAGCAAACAAGGCGAAGAAGGAACACGGGATATACAGAGGCAGTATGTCATAAAATGCTACTGGTAACGCAATTAGGAAAGATAAATCGCTGTTGGGGTATTCCCAAAGGCGCCACTGTATAATGCCGGAAGGAAGCGTAGCCACCTTAAGAATGCTTGGTGAGTTAGTTTAGTGTATTATGTTTATTTAACACCAAGGAAACGCTACTGCCAGGTCCACACATTCAAACTCGAAATGAGACTAATACCGTGGAGTTAACGTACGCTTGATAGAGGGATGTAGACAATTTCTAGCATTTTGATGTGACGAACGCATAAGCTCCTTTGCACTGTTTGAAATTGTAAGTCCGGAGGGTCATCAGAGATGCTGTGTCGCCTAGAGGCTTGCTAGCACCATCTCTGCTTTGCGAGGTGCGCGGGAGATGATGCGCAGTGTTAATCGTGAAATGAGTAGACACGGTAGTAGGCAGTGGTGTGCTATGAGTATTATTATTATTATTATTATTATTAGTAGTAGTAGTAGTAGTAGTATTAGTAGTAGTAGTAGTAGTAGTAGTAGTAGTAGCAGCAGCAGCAGCAGCAAGACGTGGGCCGAGTAGTACGGTGGCAGTTATATTCTGAGGATGTTGACCATGTTGATTTACTGACTAATTGTTTGAGATGAGGAAAGAAGCATTTTGAGAAGAATATTTTATTATGATTATTTTGATGAGTAATAGAAGAGGATCTAATTTAAGGTAATTGATTTCAGATCTCGTACTTTATTGCGGCAGCTTTCAGTTGCGTGTTCTTGGTTTAAACATCCAGATACTTCAGTATAGAGAAACATAAACAGCCATGCATGATTTTCAATTTGAATCTGGGGTAGGAATAGCTGTAGAATATTTAATGGCATTTTACGAGTTGCATTTTTGAAAAAAAAAAACTCATTTGATGTTTAAAGACTTCTTATTGTCCATACAAGAACAGTAATTTTTTGTGTATTAATGTTTGTGAAACAAAGAAACAGGTACTTTTTCAATACAGACGTTTTCTAATGAGAAAACTAATTACATTTGATGTGCAAGTCATTGTTTGCATCCAAAGTCGATACCGAAATATGAGTTCTCATTTTTACATATTCCGGTTTGTCGTGAAGCAAGTACGCTTTGACTTATAAAAATAATAAATAAATAAAGAGAGAGAGAGAGAGAGAGAGAGAGAGAGAGAGAGAGAGAGAGAGAGAGAGAGAGAGAGAGCATTGCAGCAAGCACGTCTCAGCAAGTGCGACACGCTTTGAAGGCAAGAACAGTGTCACGGCGTTTCCATTGTGTTACTGGTAAGCCAAAATTAAATAATGAATAACGGAACATGACTTTCAGTAGCCAATTTATCAGTTTAAAATTTTAATGATTCACAGTGTTGAATTCAGACTGTGTTCTTCCCATAACGAACGTTTAAACAGACAGAGATACGCACCTTCGAGTTACTTTCATTTAATCAGATTTTTCACCACATTCTCGCAGTCCAATTCCTAGTGTGATGATTATTGAACTATTTGAAAAAAGTAAATTGGTTACAAACTATGGCGTGCACACACTTTATTCAACATGTAAACGTCACTACAGATATTTTGATTTCGGTTATGACATGTTCGATACGCCTGCCATCATAGACGATGACGTGGCAGAGACGAATAGCGAAATTGTGCATGACCCGCTGAAGTGTCTTAACATCGATGATGTCGATGACCTCCTGAATGGCTGCTTTCAGCTCAGCAATGGTTTTAGGGATATTGCTGTACACTTCTTTTTTAATATAGTCCCACAAAAAGGAGTAGCATATGTTCAGATCCTCAGAGTGTGCCAGTCAATCGAGGCCAATGCCAGCAGTCTCTGGGTACTCCAGAGCCAGGATGCGGTCTCCAAACTGCTCCTCCAGGGCAAAAAACTCTGCCCTTCTTCTATGGGGTCGATCTCCGTCTTTCATGAACCGTATGTTGTCGAAATCAGGGTCAATTTGGATAATGGGGATAAAACCATCCTCCAAAACCTTCACGTACTGTTGGGTGGTCACTGTGCCATCAAGGAATTTCGCACCGATTATTCCGCGAGAGGACATTGCACACCACGCAGTCACCTGTTGGGGGCGAAGTGACTTCTCGATCGCGAAATACGGATTCTCAGTCCCTCAAAAGCGCCAATATTGATTGACGAATCCATCCAAATGAAAGTGGGCGAAAACAACAAAGTGTGTGCGCATACTATTTCCCATCATTTCCCGCGGTCAACCGTGCAGTCTGAACGTTCTAACGCAAACCGTTCAGAATTTACGACGATTTTATTTCGTATAGTTCAATGACTGTCACCGTGTATGTTCAAATTATACAAATTCCTATGTTCAAAGTTCACGTAAGCTTACAGATAGCTTACACGACCAGCAAGAAAAACTACTAATAAATAACAATATTATTTTTTTAATTTAAATATCTTCCAGGGTAAAGCCGGAAACAACGATCTTTCACATTTTTCAGTGCTGGTGGCAGTCAGCGACTGGGCTGTGCTTCAGTGGTAGAAGAGTTACGTTCCAATGCGTAAAATTTTAGAAATTCAGTACTGGTTTGAATGCTCAGAGACACAGTAGAGATCTATGCTACACGTGAATTACAGATTTCATTATGTGATTTTTGTCGGAGGAACACACTTCAAAGTGACTTCATATCGTCGCATGGATCGAAGTGCTGCAGTAGCAGCCAGCATACTGTAGTTGTCATCACAGCATCGTATGTTTGGACGTAAAATGTCAGGCGACAACCAATGCAAATCGGACTACAGCCTGACTTGCTGCGTGGCACAGCAGTGACAATCTAGGCTCCCGACGGAGAGTCTGC
The DNA here is from genome assembly GCF_023864345.2 of Schistocerca serialis cubense. Taxonomy (NCBI): domain Eukaryota; kingdom Metazoa; phylum Arthropoda; class Insecta; order Orthoptera; family Acrididae; genus Schistocerca; species Schistocerca serialis. The sequence goes on from NC_064643.1 coordinate 755,108,893, forward strand.
AAAAGGCAAGACGGCGCTGTATCGAGCAAATGGACCGATACTGCAAGAAGCCGCCGCTACAGTGGAGCGGTAAGTTGTGTCGGCTCGCCACCAGAGGAAGGATGGCCGCTGCTTGTCGTCGGGCGCGCTCGCGCTTTTTGCAGTCGCGGAGGCGTCGCGGCGGCGTGAATTTACGGCGCGGCGCCGGGCTCTGCACAGTGGTGTATCACTCCGCGCGAGCCACCAGCCGCGCAAATACAGGCCGGCCGGGCGGGCGCGGATTAATGGGCCGCCTAATGGGGATCGCGGCTCCTCCCATTCCTGATCTCTGAGAGAATATGCCGCGGAATCCTTCCTGAAACCCGGGCAAACGCCTCACAGCGCGAACATTCACTGCTGGCCGTTGCAATGCAACAACAGGAACGAGACCACATAACGAAATTTTGCAATGCCCCACAACATCAAGAAACATAAAATGTTATGTTCAGTACACTGTTCAATAACGTATAGGTTTCCTACGAACCCTCAAGCATCCTTGAACACGTCGGGTATGCTCATTACCAACGAATTACTGATCTCTTGGGACATATTATCCAATTCCTCAATTGTAGCATTCCTAAATTCTGCAATCGTTAATGGTGGATGTTGACGACTAGAAATCGCTCTTTTCAACAAGCTCCTCGCATGCTCTATGCCAGGGGTCTCCAAACTACGGCCCGCGGGCCGAAACCGGCCCGCGAGAGCCGGCAAACCGGCCCGCGTTAGCTGGCCTAAACAAAATGCAACGAATTTAGTTTTCAGGTACTTTAATTACTAAATTAAATACTCACAATTACACTGTAGTTCCACTAAAAAATGTAGTGAAAAAATACTCAAGTCGTGCTATACGTATTTTGATTTTCAGATTTTCCTTGTCTCTTCGAATTCAAACTTTGAATTGTCCCACACTTCGTCGTCTCACCTACTAGTACAGCGCATAAAACACTAAAAAACTCGTGAGACACTCGCAACATAGACACAATCACGCAACAGAACTATCAAATATATGCTCTGGCTTTGCTACTCGCTACAAGACTACATAACTAAACTTATTGTTGCGCCGCTTGAAATAACAATGCGTTGTCATACTCTACCTATGTTACGTCTCCAGTAATAGTGTTGCTAACAATGATTTTGAGATTTCGCTAACTTTGCAGGACGCTTTCGTGAAGAATGTGCAATGACATACTTTTTTGTCGGTGAAATTCGCCAGAATAAAATACGCCAGAATTTCGGTCAGGTGCGTCCACCAATCAAAATTATGTTATTAAATAACAATCGTAGTTCGTTTGAGTGCTAGCTATTGCCACAACCTTAGATTTTTGCGATTTCATCTTTCCTTTAGCCTTACATTACAGTGATCATGGAACGCTACGGTGCTTTAATCCCACTAGGTAGATCTTGGCCCTTATGACGTCGTGGAGGAGTCAATGTGGCCTACGGACTAAAAAGTTTGGAGACCCCTGTCTATGCAATTCATATTCCGCCAGCATACTCGCCAACCCGTTCTTCTGATCACACGTCCTGTCAGGTATTGACACATACTGCAAGCACGATGAGATCGGGCGTTATCGTACTGTAGAGTGAACCCTTTCCCTACAGTCCCTGCAAAACCACTGACTATGGGTCGGAGGATGTTGTTTCCGTACACTGCAGCAGTTATGTTGCCTTCAATTAGAACGAATGGTGTCGGCGGTCTACATGAGACCTGAATCATCGCAGTGTTGGTGACGTCCGACAGTCACTGAGGGATGAATGCGTTTCCCTGTTCCCCTCCATATGCGAACAGAGTTGTCGTCAGGATGCAAGCCCATTCGCACTTCGTCCGAGAACAACACTGACCTCGTGTCCAATATTCACATGCTCCAGCCCGTCTTACACGAGCTCCCCTGTGATGTGGACAGAGTGGTGGAGCCTTGAGAGGTCTTCGGCTGCACAAATCCCCACCATGAAAACTGTTGCGCACAGTATGGGTACTTACGGTAACCCCTGGGGCTTCTCGAAACTCGTGCCTCTGATTAGTCGCTATCTCTGTAGGGTGTCCCTGTGCAGATATCGTTACATGCCGGTCATGAACTGCTGTAGCTTTGCGTGGACGGCCTTCGCAATATCGATACGCCGTTGAATGCGTTCCAGGAACTTTTTTCCCCATAGTCCGGAAACAACACTTTGATTAACGTGAACAATATTCGCAACGTCAGCTTGTTTCATGTTTTGTCACATAGTCTGATGATATTGATGCGCCATACGATGGAGAAATTGTCTGTGAATTTACAAGAACTCAGCTCTGGTGTACTGCGTTTGGCCGGCCGGAGTGCCCGAGCGGTTCTAGGCGCTACAGTCTGGAACCACGCTACCACTACGGTCACAGGTTCGAATCCTGCCTCGGGTATGGATGTGTGTTACGTCCTTAGGTTAGGTTTAAGTAGTTCTAAGTTCTAGGGGCTGATGACCTCAGATGTTAAGTCCCATAGTGCTCAGAGCCATTTGAACCATTTTTTGTACTGCGTTTGTTTACGGGCTGTGATTGCACGAACCCTGATGAGGCAGAGTGGCAACTACGAACGAGTTCCCATTACGTACACAACCGTCTTCAGTCATGAGCACAAAAGGAACGTCAGTAGTGACTGTTGGTGGGTAATTAGGAAATATGCTTAACTTTTCTTGATGAGTGTAGTGCGAAGTGTAAGACGCCTGGGATAATACAACTAAAGTACCAGTCTTTCTCACCTGTAAGGCGCTGCACCAAGTTACATAAACGCCGATACGACGGCTGTATATATATGGTGTCCCAGGTATCTTGTCCACTCAAAATATCTCGAACAACAACAGCTATTTGAAAACGACTTTCACCGGTATCAATGTAGGGCTGGGGCCCATGAATGTACATATTTGGAAACATTCTAAAACGAAAGCATATGTGTTTTTTAACACAAACTTTTGTTTTCTTAAATGGACCTCCTATATTTTTTTCTTCAGCATTCCATACCATGACAAAGCACATACACAATGGCTTTGACTGCATCGCAATATTCCCTTTACATCCCGAGATATTGAGACACGAAGTTGACGCTTGAAACACCCGACATGCGCTGCTAGCGCACGTCCTGAGGCTCAGGCGTGAACCCCATGCTGCCCGTAATCGCGATGTGATTGACATGTGTAATCACACCTCCATACTTATCAAGAGGTCCGAAACGAATAATACGGTCTGCTGCCCTCTTGCACGTTTTACGTATCTACGTACACAATATGAACCAGTACCGACCGGTGTACACCCGTCAGGTTGTCTTATTTATCCTGCACACCCAAAATAAGGTTTATCTAATGCGTTATGTGACCCATTGTGCCTGTCGCGCAGGGCCTGGCTCTACCTAGTCAAGTGTCCAACATAGTTCCCACTACTGCCACAGTTACCACTTCGCCTTGTTTATGATTTGCGATCCATGCAAACTCCTGTACTCCACCACCCTCCGAGCATCCCGTTTGTTGTTGCTTTGGCGTGCAGTACACCGCTTGCCAGTGTAGTCGTGCATCAGAGTAATCTAGTGACGGCACGGAGGTAGTACACATTGTGAATAAACGTTGTGTTGTGGAACTTATGCTGTACAGTATAATGCACACACATGAAGATATGGTAGAAATCCTGCTGATCTATGGAGAATGTACGTTGACGGGAAATATGTTATGAGATTGCTTGTTTCTAGATAGTACTGTTAGCGAACATTATGATTATTAAGTTAATATGTCTGTTTTCTACCCTACTCTACATACCTGTACTGTACCCTGTTGTAGGTGGACGAAAAGTTGTTCAGGCAGAACGACTGTACAGAAGACGATTCCCTGACAAGCCATCGCCTTCGCGCCGGATGTTTGGTCGTCTGACATCTCGTCTACGTGAAACGGGAAGCTTAAATCCAAGACCTCGACATCGTCCTAGAAAACGCACAGATGAACGTGCTGAAGTTGCTGTGCTGGCTACCATAGCTGTGAATGCTCAAATCAGCACACGTCAAATTGAACGTGAAGTTGGTGTGTCGAAATCGTTTTCCAATAGCTGTTATTGTTCCAGAGATATTTTGGGTGGACAAGATAGCTGGGACACCCTGTATAATAACCGCGTGTCTGAGCCCCGCTACCTGGGTTCCCTGCGGCTGTCTTCCTGCTTCTCCCACCGCCAGCTAGAGATTTCGTCCTTCGGCGATAATTAGCTGTTTTTGTTTTCTTTTAGGGCGCAAAAAGCAACTGGGGTCATACGCACACAAGTCAATACTATAGCACACAAACACAGAGACGAGGGAAACGACTATACGTTAGTCCCAATGGACAGAATAGGAGACAGCTAAACAAGGCACGTAGAAAAAGAGCTAAAGAAACACCATACAAAAATGGAGGTCCAAAACTAAAATTTAAATGGCCTTCGCCATATTGCTTCGGCGGATGAAAAGTAAAACGCGGTCGACAGCCCGCGCGTCATTCCCTAAAACGGCTGATAAACCAGATGGCAAACCCAAGCTGGAACGTAAATTGGTAAAAAAGGGCATTCCAACAGGAAGTGGCGGGCAGTCAAAATTTGGGCGCAGTGCGTACAAAGTGGTGTGGCAGCACCACTGTGCAAACGAAGATGGCTAAAAAGGCAGTACCCAACACACAGCCGAGCTAAAATAATCTCCTCCCGGCGGGAGGACCTAGAGGAGGTCGTTCAAGGCGCCGGAAGAGACTTAATAAGCCGAAGCTTTTCCTGTGAAGGGAGGACCATTGCCGATGCCGAATTGGCACCCCCTCCTGACAGGCGGCAACGCAGTGATCATCGGAGGGAATAGAGGTACTCGCGGGCTGAGGTACGAGGACTGCAGCCTTGATACTTAGCTGTGGCAGGTTGGGGAGGGACAACCAACGAGATCCATGTTTAACTGGTAAGATCCAAATATATTCCGATAGTGAAACACCTTAAATTTTGGGCTGCTTTGTTAGATATCAACAACACACGCCGCAGACGCCAAGCCACAACTCAACTGCGCTACCCCTTCGCCTGGAGGACACTATGGATATCGGCTTGCGGTAGGCGGAGATACTACGAGATGTTTACAGAAGAATGCATTAAATCTAGGCTATCTGTGGTAGCTCAGCCACATAGTCCGCTGAAACTTAACGAAGTCGACTCTCGAAACATAAATCACTCAGTTCACATGCTTGGACCACTACCACACAAATCCACTGTTCCAATAGGCTGTTATACACACAAAAGAGTGACTCAGTTCTTGCAGTTAGTATTAACCTGTCCTTGTGCCGTTATTAGTTAGGTGTACTTTCACGAGCGTACGTGTGAAAGATCGCGACCCGGCTGTTTGATGATGCAGCGGTACGATATCCGGAAGACATATATCTACGCTCTTGAATCTGGTCAGACCGTTTATGTCAATATCGGCTTGCAGCATAAGCAGAGATACTACAGTAAGCTTACAGAAGAATACATTAAATCAGTAAGCGATTTGCGGCGAATACAAGGTGCGAACTTCAGTACGCAGAGCTCCAGCTGGGCATCGAGTTTCGACTGAGCTTGGACGACAGGTGCGGGAAACGCCAATCCATGTTCCTTCAACTCTGTGCCAGCGTTGATCAATCTTAATACGAGGTTTGTCCAGAAAGTAAGTTCCGATCGGTCGCAAAATGGACCCCACAGTGAAAACCTGATGAAACTTTGCACATATCTGTTGGGCAGTGTCTCTAGTATGACCGTCGATCACATCAAGGCGCTCTTTTCAGTTGTGAGCGCACTGTGAGCGAGTAAAGGTGCCTAGAACAACGATGTCTCCTGCCAAGCAGGAGGGCCCGCTGACAGGCCTCGCCTTAATGAATGCAACCCACCTAACACAACCGCCACGCACGTCCTCCTCCACGCCAATTCTCAGCCGCACTCTGCAGGGGCAGTTAAGATACTCCTGCAGCCTTTTCGATGGAGAGTGCTCGATCACCCACAGCCCTAATTGGCTCGTCCTGAATATCATCTCTGTTCACATGAAACGCTGGATACGAAGACAACACATGGGCGTAGGCGCGTTGAGAATTATCGGAAAGCACAGGTGGCTGCCATCTATGGCGGTGTTTGAAATTTGGTATAGCGCTCCGACAAACGTCTAAGTCGGAGCGGTGACTATGTAGAAAAGTATCTGGAAAGTGTAGCTAACTCTTGCAAATGTTTCTGATTTTCACTGTGGTTTCCATTTAGCGACCGATCGGAACTTACTTTCTGGACAACTCTCGTAGATGACGAGTGGTGGCCTTCCAGTCTCTTACCAACCCATGACCAGCCGCTTCTAGTGGTTGAGACGAGATTCTGCCAACCAGGACAACGGACGGACACCGTATATATCGAGGTAGGTCAGAACAGCGCAGTCAACTGAAATCGTGTGTTATCTTCTTGAAAAAAATCGACACAGACACATAGGAATTATGACCCAGCGACCAGCCGTAGCAGCTCAGAAATGTAACGCCTGCCGTCCGAATCGTCGGCTATGCGAACCACACATGATCAGTGCTACGATCGCACGAAATCTTGCAGTGTTCGTTCTCATCGGAGCACACACATACTGATACGTCCATCGTGATGTTGTTCGCAAGATCTGGACTCGTCTCAACAGACGATTTCTTGTCATTAGGCTCACCAGTGTTGGCGCGCCTCTCTCGGGGACTGTTCTAGCTGTGTAGTTGCTGTCCTAGATGGCTTGCAGCGTGGCCCTCCTGAACCATGGATTCCACATTCATTTGACAGCCACTTCATTCCGACCAACGCGAGCACAAATACACTTAAGAAAAAAAGGGCGCATCAAGAAGGGATTAGCTGAATGGGATGGAATTGGGTAGAAGTAATGTGCATGTAGACAAGAAAATGACAACTACTTCAGAAAATCAGAAAATTTGGCTGATTTACTGAAGAGAAAAATGTTCACAAATAGATCAGGTCAATAACGCTCTGGTCCACGTGTGGTCCCCATGCAAGCACATACTCGGCTTGGCACTGGTTTCTAGACTTGTTGGGTAAGATGCTGAGGATTATCGTACCGAATTCTGTCGAATTGGTGCGTGACATCGTCAAAATCCCGAGATGGTTGGTGGCCCCTGCCCATAATAGTCCGAACGTTTTCAATTGGTTAGAGATCCGGCGACCTTGCTGGCCAACGTAGAGTTTGACTATCTCGAAGACAAGCAGCAGAAACAATGGTTGTGTGCGAAAGGGCTAGATCTTGCTGAAATGCAACCCAAGGATTGCTCGCCATGATGGGCAAAAAAACAGGGCCTAGAATATCGTAGATGAACCGCTGTCCTGTAAGGTTGCCGCAGATGAAAACCAGAGGGGTCCCGCTATGAAATAAAATGCCACCCCAGTCGATCAGTACTGGTTGTCGGGCCGTACGGCGGGCGACTATCAGGTTGGTATCCCAAAGCTATCCGGGGCTCCATTAACGTCTCCGCAGGTCATCAGGGCTCAGTTCGAAGCGGGACTGTCCGCAGCTCGTGGTCGTGCGGTAGCGTTCTTGCTTCCCACGCCCGGGCTCCCGGGTTCGATTCCCGGCGGGGTCAGGGATTTTCTCTGCCTCGTGATGACTGGGTGTTGTGTGATGTCCTTAGGTTGGTTAGGTTTAAGTAGTTCTAAGTTCTAGGGGACTGATGACCATAGATGTTAAGTCCCAAAGTGCTCAGAACCATTTTTTTTGAAGCGGGACTCATCACCTAATACATTTCTAATCCAGTGAATGCGATTTCAGGTCCCGAGACGTCCTCGTCAGCTGTGGGATACCAGTCTGTCAATTCCATCGTTGTGCGTCGTTTTTTTATGTCTTAGAACGTGTCTTACTACTATTGAATGATAGCTCCAAAGAAACTGGTATAGGCATGCGAATTCAAATACAGAGATATGTAAATAGGTAGAACATAGCGCTGCGGTCGGTAACGCTTATATTAGACAACAAGTGTCTGGCGCAGTTGTTAGGTCGGCTACTGCTGTTACAATGACAGGTTATCGAGATTTAAGTGAGTCTGAACGTGGTGCACGAGCGATGGGACACAGCACTTCCTAGGTAACGATGCATTGGGGATTTTCCCGTACGACCACTTCACGAGTGTACCGTGAATATCAGGAATCCAGTAAAACATCAAATCTCCGACATCGCTATGGACGGAAAAAAGATATTGCACGAACGGGACCAAGACGACTAAGAGAATCGTTCAACCCTCCCGCAAATTGCTGCACATTTCAATGCTGGGCCATCAAAAATTGTCAGTGTGCGAACCATTCAACGAAACAACATCGATATGGGCTTTTGGAGCGAAAGGCCCACACGTGTACCCTTCCTGACTGCACGACACAAAGCTTTATACCTCGCCTGTGCCCGTCAAGACCGACATTGCACTGTTGATAACTGGAAACATGTTGCCTGCTCGGAGGAGTCTCGTTTCAAATTTTATCGAACGGATAGAATTTTAGGGGTAAGGAGAAGACCTCATGGACCCTGAAAGTCAGCAGAGAACTGTTCAAGCTGTTGGAGGCTCTGTAATGGTGTGGGGCGTGTGCAGTTGAAGTGACATGGGACCCCTGATATTTCTATATACTTCTCTGAGAGGTGACACGAACGTAAGTATCCTGTATGATCACCTGCATCCACTCGTGTCTGTTGTGCATTCGATGGACTTCGGAATTCCAGCAGGACAATGCGACACCCCATATGTGTACCGAAGGGCCACACATGTACCCTTGAGGACTGCACGGCACAAAGCTTCACGCCAATCCTGGGCCCGCCAACATCAACACTGGACTGGAAACGTATTGTCTGGTCGGACGAGTTTCGTTTCAAATTGTATGGACGTGTACGGGTGTGGACACAGCATCATGAATCCATGGACCCTCCATGTCAGCAAGAGACTGTTCAAGTTGGTGAGGCCCTTACAGCGTCCCCAGCGAAAAAATAAAAAAACGGTATTTATAAAGAAGAGACATTAAACAGAATGATCTAAAGAGACGACAAGATACTCTCTTTTGTTAATTTTTTAGTCGTCTTCACTTCTTCTCTTGTCTTTATTGCGTGTAGACGGACATCTTGCGAGTGCTGGCAAATGTAAGCATATTTGTTCTAATTAAGCAGATAATATATTGATTTAATATCATTGTTCACTTTTAATTTGTAAGAGGTGATCCCGATTTCATGTCTGCCTTCCTTTGAATTAACCTGCATTCAAGTAATTTACAGTTCAACAATCGCAGCGGCCGATGCAGCGAACGACGCCATTACGTGGCGATATTAACTTTTTTAAAATTAGCGGAAGCGAAAAACTCGCCCGCTATGAACATAATATACATTTTTCTCCACAGCCGCCCGACGTTGCAGAAAATACGTAGCTTTAAGATTCTTATTTTCAGTACCACAGCCGAGAGCCAGAGCCAGGACTCCGACTACAATGCAATGGTTAACGGAGGTAAGAAAAAATACTCTCGCGCGTGTGTGGGCCGCAACTGTAATTAATAGCTAAAGATTTTTTGCTTTAAAGTGAACTGAATAGCCGAGGAAGTTAATATGAAAAGTTTATGCCATTGTTCAACTTACATGTTCATGCTTTAAGATTCAGTGAGTCTAACGTTCATTAACGTAACAAATAATTTAAGATTAATGTTGTTAAAAAGGAGAACTTCACAAAAGCATTTAATCGTAAGTCAAAATTGAATGAAATATCATTTTTATTAAGGCCCACCACGTAAGTCGGCAACAATCAAAAATAATAATAATATACTAAATTACGACGGCCGACGGACGGGAGACCCTGTAATGATGTGGGATGGGTGCAGCTAGAGTGGTATGGCACCCCTGATACGTCTAGATACGACTCTGTTAGGTGACACGTACATAAGCATCCTGTCTGATCATCTGCATCCATTCAAGTCCATTGTGCATTCCGACGGACTTGGGCAATTCTAGCAGGAGATGACACACCCCACACGTCCAGAATTGCTGCAGAGAGGCTCCAGGAACTCTCTTCTGAGTTTAAACACTTCCTCTGCCCACCAAACCTCGCAGACATGAACATTACTGAGCATATCTGGGATGCCTTGCAACGTGCTGTTCAGAAGAGATCTCCACCCCCTCCTACTCTTACTGGTTCATGGACAGCCATGCAGGGTTAATAGCGTCTGTTCTCTCCAGCACTACTTCAGACATTAGTCGAGTCCATGCCACGTCGTGCTGCGGCACTTCTGCGAGTTCGCGGAGGTCCTATACGATATTAGGCAGGTGTACCAGTTTCTTTGGCTCTTCAGTGTAGTTTCATTATCATAAGTCTTACTAGTAACTCCTTGCTGAATCGCAGCTATGTCAGCAATGAGACCAAGCAGTAAGTTTTAAAAATCTTGCAAACACATCTACCTACATAAATCCATACGTCTGAAAACCATTCAATTATTTCTATTATTTTTAGTCTGACGTTTACGTACTTAGCAACCAGTCCACGCGTTTGCACAGTATAGATTCATTCTCCTACAGATAAAATCATTAGAGTACGAACAAACAAGTACTCGGAACCTCGTAACCACGTTCGTTTCTCATCTCTGTGTGTGAGTATCTGTATCGGAGGCACATACAAGGAAAGCACCGTGTATTGAATTACTTTCGCCTATGTGAATACTTGACAGATGAACCGGCCGTGTAGTTACAGCCTGCTGCTCGAGGCAGCGGGCAGAAGGAACTGGAAGGAACGGAGTGGGCGCACCACCTGCGGAAGGCGGCGACCGTTTGCTCAGGCGGCCCTCTGTCTATATTTGCCCTCGCCGGCTCGGCATTCCCCTCGCAGCCCTAATTCCTGAGTTTATTGTACTCGGGCTGTCTGGCGAGAGCAATGCGGCCGCAGCGGTGCCTGGCCGCGACAGAAAGTTGGTCCGCGCACTCTGCGAGGCAGCGTTAAGCCGATTAGCGCCCGGGAGGCCGTCGCTAATGCGCGGGATGACAAATACACCGGCGTTTCGAGAACAGTCTGCTTAGGAGATACTATAAAGCCTAGGCAAATATACACGTGATTAACTTACTGCAGTCTCGTGACCGTCAGTGTAAGACCCGTGTCCCCCGTTGAAGGCGTCACAGCATTTTGTATCAAAATGGGGCACCAACCAACCTGCGAAGAGAAATAAAACAAGTAAGAGTTAGTAATATATGATACCAACACACACCAATATTTTTAGATACATCACGAAATTACAAAGTTCAAAAACGTTTGGCCTTTACTTTGATGCTTCAATTGTCACAAACTTAGGTACGCAACCATGTTTCCAGAATTCATAGACTGTCAAGTACTTTCTGAACGGTTGTACAATTAAAAGAAACATGTTAGACAAATGAATACTGAAAACTATGCTGCACGACATGTGCCATGGTGTAAATACGCTTATTAAAAAACATGTATGTCTAGTCCCTGCTCTGTATATCGTCTTAGAAGCTGAAGAAACTTTGCTATGCTCTAGCTACTCTATTCTGAACAACTGTATGAGAGAGTGCTAAGTGATGCTGTTGTACCTCTTCCTTTGCTTTGTGTGCAGGATAAGGACATATTCCCACTATATACACGTAAAAATGTCGTTGAGAATATTTAAATAATACAACACTTAGAATGGCGCATTTTTTGAGTCATTTATAATTCTCTCTTACACCAAACGTTTCGTCTCAGAGTAGCAGTTGCAACCCGTGTCCTCAATTACTTGCTGTATGTGTTGAAATCTCTGTTATCCTCTACAGTTTTCACCCTCCACAGTTCCCTATTTTGTTACACGGCACCAAGTCTTGATATCTTAACATATGTGAAATTTAACATGTGCGGAATCTCCGAGAAGATCTGGACGTTGTGGTACTGAAGGCCGATAAAGGTAATTTAACTGTACTGTTACCTCGCAGTTTGTATGTGGATAAGATGTATGGTCTACTAAATGATTCTGCCTACAGGAAGATTGATAACGCTCCTACAGGACGTGTGCAACGGAAGACATCTACACTCCTGAATTCTTCCCCGTTGCCTCCAGAGACGATCAAGTGCTTAAGACCTCATGGCAGCGTACCTCCAACACTGTGTGACCTTCCGAAGGTACATAAAGACGGACAACCCTTACGGCCAATAGTGAGCAGTATTGCGGCCCCCACTTACGATTTAGCCAAACATCTTGCACCCTTGCTGAGGCCATTTGTGGGCAAATGTCTACATCACATATGTAACTCGGCCGATTTTATCAACAAACTGGAGGCTCTCCACCTAAGTACTTCTGATCTTTTAGATAGTCTTGACGTGGTGTCTCTTCTTACAAAGGTACCTCTCACAGACTCCTTGGCACTGATTGGCAATAAGTTTCAGGTGGGAATCACTGCTTTGTTTCGCCACGCTGTCTCCTCAACGTATTTTATGTTCAACCAAGAATATTCTGAACACATTGACCGCGTCGCCATGGGTAGCCCCCTTGTCTCCCTTGGCGGGCAACCTTTTTATGGAGGATTCTGAGGAGAGAGCACTTGAATCAGCAGCCCTCAAACCAACTGTTTCTTGCAGGTACGTGGATGACACTTTCATAGTGTGGCCTCATGGAGAAGAAAAAATTAATGGAGTTTTTAGATCACCTCAACTCCATTCATGAGAACATTCGGTTTATTATGGAACTGGAGAAAAATGGTGGCCTCCCTTCCTTGGGTGTCCTAGTTAGACGGAAGAGTAATGGCTTTCTGGGGCATTCGGTTTATCGAAATCCCACACATACACTGATTTGTATTTAAATTCGTCCAGCTGCCATCACCCATCGCAAACAATGAGTGTACTTAAAACACTTGTACACAGAGCTCACGTAGTGTCAGATGCAGATAGTTTACCTGAAGAGCTTGCCCATCTGAGGAAGCTTTTCGAAGAGAATGGATATTCTACCCGGCAAATTAGCAAGGCACTTGCAATTAAGCCAAAGAAACAGGGAGTGGAGAAAGAAGAGAGCACGCCTGCTAAATCTTTAGCTTTTCTTCCCTTTGTTGGCAATATTTCCTTCTAAGTTGCAAGAATCCTCCACGGTTTCGAAGTGAAAGTGATTTTCCGTCCACCATCGAATATTTCCGACCTGCTGGGATCAGTGAAATACGATCTGGTATTGCGCAAGGCGGGAATTTATAAAATACCTTGTCAGTGTGGCATGTCATATATAGGACAAACATTGCGAACAGTAGAAGAACGTTGCACTGAACATCAGCGGTGTACTCGCCTTTCGCAACCTAGCAAGTCTGCAATTGCTGAGCATTGCATTTCCACTGGACACTCAATGGAGTATGACAAGACAACAATTTTGGCCACAGCAACATCCTTTTGCGACTCCGTCATAAAAGAATCAGTGGAAATTCGCATGGCAGACAATCTTATCAACCGTGACAATGGCTAGCAGCTAGATAACGCGTGGAACCCCATCATCTCTAAGATCTGCTCCAGACGAAGACGTCAGAGAACTCCGATGGCCGCGGCAACTGACAACGCCGAAGACAGCTGAGTTCTGCAGTTCCACCGGCGAGGGCGCTGCTGGCGGGCGGTGTGGTTCGTCTGTCCATATGATTTTGACGCATGCGCGCAATACTCGCTGCACGCTATATATCACGGAACGGAGGGCACCTTCGTCAGTCTTCGATGGCTCACCTGAGGATGGCTGGCAGTTGTCCAGTCGAAATATCGTGGATGGAAGCTAACGACGACCGGCTGCAAGCCCGAAATCTTTTTGAATTTCTTAACATATGTCAAATCATCCTGTCCCTTCTCCTTGTCATTGTTTTCCATAAAGTCCTTTCTTCGCCGATTCTGCGAAGAATCGCTTCACTCCTTACCTAATGAGTCCTCCCAATTTTCAACATTCTTTTGTAGCACCGTATCTCAAATGCTTCTATTCTCTACTTTTCTAGTTTTTCCGTAGTCCATGACTCCTTGCCATACAATACTGTGCATTCTCAGAAATTTCTTTTTCAAATCAAGACTGTCAAAATTCCAGGAACGCTGATGCCAAGAAGTGCTGAGGTCAGCGTTTTGCCGAGACTGCTCACTGATTTTCCACTCTCATAAATGCATGGCAGTCGTCTCTGAACTGTTTGCTAGATGTTGAGGTACTCTCATGGCCAGGCAGATCCTCAGATTTGTTGCGTACAGAACATTTGCTAGGCCAGATCGAACGTTGAATCCATTGCAGTGACGCTATTCATGGTATAGGGGACCATTTACAATAGTTACGGGCCATTTTGCATCGGAGAAGATGAGTCTATGGCCCACTTACCAAACAAATCAGTGCGTACGTGCAGGACGAATGGGATGCAAAGATACACTGATAATTGGTTTCATGCTTCCAAGTTCTTTGTAAATTTGACTCTACCCTGTAATCACCGAAATAACGTCACATAACCTCTCAACGTATGAAATTTCAATTTGTTTCCTGCTCCTCTTCTGTATGCTTCACTTTTTTTGTCAGTCAACATACTGAAACAACACGTTACTGCCTGGGTGCATACATTCTAAGTCTCTAGTTTTGTCTCACAGAATCGATCGACGTGGGCTCTGCACTGCTCCAGTGCCAACCAACTCTCGTGATCTGGATCCCGTGCCTTATATGTATACTGAAAGTGGACCGCGTTTAAAACGGTTCTTTAGTTTTGTTTTTGCACGTGTTTCGTAATGGTAAAGAATTCGCCTAATACAGCAGTTAATAGCTTCCCACCACCCACTTCTGGCACCTACCAACTCCCACTATTATTCCTGAAAAGGAGATCACTTGCTTTCCCTTCAGTGAAAAATGTATATTCCTGTCTATAAAGCTGGGCCCATAGGGATTTTTATAGTTGAAAAAATTTTGTTTTTACGGGATCTTTCAAAGATTCCGACACCCAGCGTTATCTGTCAAAGGATTGGTAACTTGACAAAGGATCCTTATTTGATCTGCCTTACTCATAGTCATCAATAATTTTACTAACTTCCAGCGTGCTGGAGTAGCTGTGGGTCAGCAACTTCTGTTGATCAGTACACTGAAATACCAGTCCAAAGTTGCATATGTTACTTTTTTTTTTATTCACTCGACGACCAGTTTTGGGGAGAGACCCATTTTCAAATCAGTGTAACATAGTCAAAAATGGTATTTCCGAAGACGTGAGAATCGTGTCGAAAGTTTGCAATGCACACTTACAGTTTTTATCTGTATGCGCTGTGCGCTCGAAATCTAGTACTCAGAACGCAATGCGACACTCGCTCCATGCGTATGTCTACCTAGATCCTTGTACCAAATTAAGTATTCGTTGCTTCGATATGGCGCCGATCGCAATTTCAATTAAATTTCTACGAAACTCGTAACGATTTCAAAACTATTGCTGACACACACTACAAGCCACACCACAAGTTGGGAAACGGGGCCAAATTTCTAGTAGTTTACTGTCGAGTTGAGATTTTCACAAATGTTTTATTCGTATCTTACAGAAACTAGCAGTACGGCAATTAACAGCCTTTTAAACTCGCCGCTAACGTCAATCAAAGTAATTTATAGGAATACAACAATTTAAAAAATTTAAAGAACATTAGTAAACAGGCTACTAAGGTAAATACAGAACTTTATTAACAAAGTACGGAGAGGTAGTGAAGCCACCAGCACCGCCATCAAAAAAATTAAACAGGTTTCAGCAAACACACGATTAATGGCAATAAAAGGAATTTACAAACTTGGAGGCATTAAAAAAAATTTAAACAAAAGTGTCCTGGAATATCATTAGAACATAACAGATATTACAGACTCGTGTTAGGCGGCCACAAATCACCCACTCAGGGATGCTCAGGCTAGACAGAATACTGACCAATTTAAATACGCCCGTAAACACAATTTTCACTCTCAGGCTGGTCACTGCACCGACTTTTAGCCAGTGAAAACTTGTTATAAGATGGCTTAACTTGCTGACAGAATTAGAGCTAACCTCGTGCAAGGAAACATTACACCACACAGTCCTGAAAGAGCGACCACATGATCAATCAACAAGAAGGATGAATTTGCTCGTAACCCACGACAGAATAGCGAAACAATTAAACCGCCAAAACTACACCTCCCATCGGACAGCAACGAGAGGAGGAGGAAAGATCACTGTCTTGAATTACACCGGTGCCAGGGACAGGAAATCCGGTCACCGGAGGTCACAAGGCAGAAGAGACGCTGGTTACACAAAATTATTACTTAATGATTAAACCTTCCACGAACTTAACTTGCAATTATGCTCGAACAGGCAGCACACGACCTCCGACGGCAAGGATCCACACATCCGACCGCGCACGCGTCGCCAGCGTACCCAACACGCCACGGTCACGCGACAACACGCTCTGTCACCGGAGTTCCCGTCTTCTCTGCAACGTTGACGGGTAGTGACCGCTCCTTCATGTTAGGTGTCTCCTTTTAAACTCCAGTGTTGAAGCGGAGGATTTTAAGAAGCTTGTTAACGTCCCATCAAGGCTAAATGAACAGCAACTACTCGTGGGGCGATTCTGTATACAACCAACACGCGGGGAGCTCTTCCGTCAACTCCACCCGCTCGTTACACACAACCGACGTACATCACGTGGCGACTCGGTACAACCGACCACGCCTAGTACGCTGGAAAGCCACACTGTCCTCCCGTGTCCACCACACTCTCTGCGCGCAAAGCCCCTACTTCCGCGCCACCACACGAGGTTACAACCGGTCAAAGGTCTCACTTCCTCCATAGCAGTTTCCCGGAAGCAAAAACTCAGATATCGATAGCAGAGGGAAAAGACAACCAAGCAGCCACTTAATGACAGACAACATACAGGGTGTCCAGAAAAGGGCTCCCTGATATCTAAATTAAATATCTCGAAAACAAAGATCGATAGAGGAATTCAGTAAACGGTATGTTTATTTTGAAAGCTGTAAGAAGTTTATACAGCAGTTTTAAATAGTAGTTGCAAAAGCTGCTAACAGATGGCGCTGTACGCTGTACATCTCGTATCAGCATACATAATTGAAATAATCGTATCAAAACAATCTTTGCAGAAAATCACATCACAATGTTTTCAAAATGTTCGCCATTGGCACTACAGAGGTGGCGCAAACGAAGAATGAAGTTCGCCATCACATTTCGTAGTGTCTCATCCGAAATGGATTCACATGCCACAGAGATCGCCGATTCAAGCTCGTCCAGCGTGGCGGGATGCTTCGGGTAGACCATGTCTTCCACTGTGCCCCGCAAAAAAAAGTCACAGGGAGTCAAATCCGGCGAATATGGAGGCCTGCACCAGTAAATTTGGGATACTCCAAAGCAATGACTCGATTCCCGAAGTATTCCTCAAGAAAGCGAAACACTTGTTCGGTCCGATGTGGTCGGGCTCCATCTTGCATAAACCATTCAGTACCTGGTCGATCCTCTAACGCTTGCTGTGTGGAGACTAATTGTTCCAAAATTGCAACGTAACGTGCACCAGTGACCGTTTCTCGAATGAAAAAAGGGCCAATAATGCCTCTGCTGCATACTGCAGCGAAACAGTAACTTTAGGAGAATACAGGGGTTTCGCTTCACACCAATATGGCTTTTCGGAACCCCAAAATCGCCAGTTCTGCTTATTCACGTATCCATTCAGGTGGAAGTGTGCTTCATCTATAAACCAGATGTAGCCAACATCAAATCCTTCACTATCAATCATTGTCACCATCTGATTAGCAAAGGCAACCCTTTGTTGCACAGCTCGCACGGGTAGGGCCTGGTGCGTTTGAATTTTGAATGGAAACATGTGTAGTCTCTTTCTCAGTATTTTCTGCGTGCTGGAACGCTTCAAACCAGTCTCAGATGCAATTCTACGGACGGATGACATTGGATTTCACTGAATAATTCCAGAAACTGTGGCGATATTTTCAGGCGCAACTGCGGTTTGCTTGCGGCCAACATGCCCCAGTAGATCATCAGTTACGCTGCCTGTTCGTTGAAATTTTGCGAAGAGCGTACGAATGGTTTTCGCATCGGGTCCTTTTGGAACATTAAATCGTGCTTCAAAACTTCGCCTTGTTGCCGTAGGACTCTCTTCCAACCTGTGGTACTCTAGCACCAGAAAAACGCGTTGTTCAATGGAGTACATGGTTTTAATCTCTTCCTTCGGTACGCTAACCTCCTTTCACGTTTCAATAGTGGAACTGATCGCTCTGGGCTTCGGATCACTATTTATACTAGGCATTACGTATGGCGATTACAGCGCCATCTGTTAGCAGCTTTTGTAACTATTATTTCAAACTGCTGTATAAACTTCTTACAGCTTTCACAATAAACATACCGTTTACTGCATTCCTCTATCGATCTTTGTTTCCGAGATATTTAATTTTGAAATCAGGGAGTCCTTTTCTGGACACCCTGTATCAACAACCATGTCAGGGGAAGAAAAAGAAAACCAATGCAATCTAAATACAAGGCGTAGCACGAGTCGATACACGGCTCAATTGCTCACAAGAGAATGAAACTCCGGTGCTTGGAGTGTCTAGACGTCGTGACCCCAATCCTGTAGTAAAATGATGGGTAATCTAGGGACGGAATTACAGTAGCAAGAAAATATTTTAACTACTGTGGTTTCCGTAGGAACGATTCGCTAGCAGGTAGCGGCAGCTGGACAGTCCGTACCAGTGACCCACTACCCCACACAAGGACACGGCCAGCATTTACGTGGTACTCCGCTGGATGCTGCGCGGATCGGCGAGGGCGTGGCAGCTCCGCCCCTTCCCCCACCCCCTACCAGCTGCTCCTTTTCAACCCAGCCAGGTGTCACTGACCGGCCAGCGGTGGTCGGTTGCGGCCGGGGAAGCGAAATTTGGCACCAGAGGAGAGAGGCAATTATCGGACGAGAGCCGAGCCTAGCCGCGGCGT